>NW_026607525.1:0-673513 GCF_021117445.2 Syzygium oleosum
GGGTAATGCTACTTTGCCCATACTATCTTGCATGAAATGCAGAGCAGGCTCACGGAGAGCACCATTTGCTAGAAGCATAATCCTCCTCCAAGAGATAATTGAGATCGAGATCTTGATTGTCTTATACAATAGAAGCTCCAGACCAATCCTCACCAACATGGAGCTCATTGTCATCTTTTCAGACACATGGATTCCTGCATCGACAAGACTAGTGAGATAATCGTTGGAAGCCTTATGAGTGTCTTCCCTCTGAAGTTCAAGACATACGTAATCATTTCCTTTCAGCTTTTGGTTTTAACCTCCATAATCACCTACATGTTGAAGTCAGTAGATGAGAGACGCCCCGGATATTGGATCTCTTCGATGAGCTGGTTCTTTTCTTTTCATCTTGAGGCGATTGTACTGATACCACAGTGGTAAAGAGATTGATGGAGCAAAGCCTCAAAAAAGAGAAACATGGAATCCCAAATCTAGGAATTGCAGAAATGTCTCTCAGAACTCAATCAGAGTGACATATTCAAACAAAAATTAAAGAACCTTGCTCACTTTAATCAGAAGAAAATGGAGCAATTAAAGCAGGAAACAGAGAAGAGTAAGGAGGCGTGGACTACGAGGAGTGCTCAAACAACACAGTTCGCCCCTGCCGTGATATCCACCAATTTCACCCTTTGACGATGGATTACCAGCACACAACACTCTAAATTGTGAGCTTGGACAATGCTGAATTATTCATGCCGACCGAACTGCCGCAATGCATGCTTCCCCAGAAAGGATAATTATTGTGCGCGCTATTTCCGGGGCGTTATTGCATCCGACGCGTGCTGCACAGTATATAATTATTGCCTTTCCTATTAATAAAGAAGAGCAAAGAAAACTAATGACCAATACTCGCATGCTCCTAGGTACAAAGGCACACAGTGAATGACAAGACCAGGATTTGTTAATAAATGTATACTGGACACTCTGATGATATGGAGTTAATAACAGTAATTCCTTTCAATTGGACTGCATACGGTGTGTTCCTACAGGAGGAAAAAAATATATGGGGCTTGGAGATGCCTTGATGCAAGCGTACATTCAGACAGAGTAATTTGGAAAATGTATTGCTATATGTTGGCCAACTGACGTTAGGATAATGCAGAAAAAAAACGTGCTTTTCTTACGGCTCATCCAATAGGGACGCTGAAAACGAAGTTCTGTCTAATCTCTCAGCTGCTGAAGGGCTGACACAGGCTAGTTAACACAGGTTGAGTTCAAACAGCTGCCATTGTTGTTTTGCGATGTCTGGAGATGGTGGCCACTTTTTAGTAAGAAACTTTTAGCATCTAGTCATTTTGTATAAAACTGATTGGCTCTATTCAATTCAGTTTCTTCAGAATTAAGTTGCATGATATGTGTATTTATATAGAGAGATGCAGTTATATAGAGATGCAGTTGTACGTGCGCCACAGCTTAGACAATTGTTCGACCATTACTGTGAAGAAACCTTTTTAATCGGTGACATTTTCGATGTCTTTCTTAAAGAATCCAACCCTAGTAATGTGCGAAAATAGCCCTATAAGTGCCATAACTTTTAAATGTATGGTCTCCGCTCTAATGTCATAACCTTTTTCGATCGGCAGTTTCGCAATTTGAAGTCCCATAATTTTCGTACGATACCTACTCCAAGTGCCATAACTTTTTTTTTCCAATTACTTGAATGCTTTCCTTAACTTTTTTGTCGATCACTTGGCCAAGTGTCATAACTTTTTAAAAACGCTTACCATGTTGAAATTTTGGCATTCGTGGTCGATTAAGGTTATAGCGGCACTCAAGGCTTAACGTTTTTTAAGAGTTGTCACTCATGTGGTTGAAAAAAATTATGATACTCAATTAAGTATCGTGCGAGAATTATAATACTTATGACGTTGTTATCCGACTTTCATAGAAGCTGCTCATGAAAAGGACTTTTTTAACTGCACACTCACATACTTTGTCATTGTTTGTAATCTCAAAGGCGGCAATGACATCTTTTATATTAAAGTAAGAAAAATCTTTTTTAACGCAAAAAAAGGAGAAAAACGTGGGATAGTAGCAAGCAGCAGGATCCTGCGCAAGCATATTTCTGCCCTTTTTATTTATTTCTTTTAATTTGAGAAAAATTTTCAGGTTCATTTTTATACTAAGTTATTTTCTATAATAGATGGCTATGAAATCTCAATACTAGGAGTAACTAGAGAATCCATATCCACACTCTTCAGGGAATAATATTTGCATAAAGACTAGAAAATTAAAATTTTCTCCAGACATGAACAATCAAGGAATCAGAATTTTATGTATTGAATAATTCGGAGTCTGCACCAAGGCAAACCAAGGCGACACAAATTTGATAGTTAATAGAATGGCCTGCCCGATCCTGCTGTGGAAATACAAATTTTCCCTTTTCTTTTTTCTCTTTTTCTCCTTCCTTCCCGCGCACTGGGCTCCTGCCCTTGTTCCCAAACCAGCTGAGGATGACGATGAAACATGATTCTGATCCGGAGTCGTCGACTACCTGAGTGGTCAAACAGCACAACCCACCCACCGCGATGGTCTCCACCGATCTCAGCCTATGCAGAAGGTGCGTGGAACCTATACCAAGGCAGTTGCCTTGATTTCAACTTCTTGCCATCCAACGGGTCAATACCCTTCATGCGGATCGAACCGCTGGGATGCATGCTGCATAGTAAGGACAATTATTGCTCGCGTAATTGCCGCAGCATTTTTGCGGAAGGTGACCTTGACTTACTTAGAAAAAGAAGACCCAACGACCAATGCTCACCTGCTCCTGGGACAGAGGCTGAAAAAGACAATGACGACGGTATAATGTGACGAGAACTTGTTGCGGATTTGCTGGGAACTGTGGAGTTGCGTTGGACAGGAGGTCAATGGCGCGAGACACGAGGCGTCGCGCAAATTCGTGAACAAACACCAGATTCAACCTGCACCCAGTTGATGCCCTTTCTCAATACAACCACCCCCGGATTGAATTTTCGATAGTATTTATTCTCAGAGACAATTGCCCCAATATGCTCGGATGTGTTAATCGCCATGCCTGGGGCTTCAGGCCTTCTCGACCACCTCAGAGTGAGCTCGAGGATTTTGTCGCCAAGCTTGCTTATAAGAAATGACTCCATTGACAGGCCAAATAATCAGATATCCCATCCTTGTATTTATTAAGCATCACTTTTCTGTGTTTTGTCCTTTATTATACATACTTATGTTTGGTTGGATTACGGATATATATCAAATTAGTAGGTATGTTTCGTTTGGATTTCGAACAGAATATTTTCTTCTCTACTTGCTCGTAGAATTAATGCGTGTATGGAAACTTTTGCACGGTCTCATATAATCATCTGGTTTCTACCAGACTACTGCTTCAAGCTTCTATGAGTTCCGATTTAGTTATACTTCTTGTCTGTGGTTAAAGCAAGCTGCTTGAAGGGTGGCACAGAACAAGGGGACAGCAATATGTGCTGATGTTGAACGGAAAAACCTTCTTCTGACAAGCTAGAAAATGTAACTCTCAAAATAAATCTCCCCAAAATAAGTCTCTCACAACTAAATTTATCCGTGCCACATCATACTAAAGATTATCTAATTACCACCTCTCACCCAGAGTCACTCTTGTCTCTCTCTCCTTAAGTTAATAATTTTAAAACATCCAACATAAATTTTTTATTCTTTCAGGGTGTCGCATTTAGAAATTCTCAGCCATGAGTTTCTCCACAATAGGAATGATTATGCGGTGATGCTTTTACTTTTATTTCACATATTGTCGGGCCTTAGCTTTATCAAGATGATCAATTATTCAGTTAAAGGTGTTTGTCATTAGTGATTGGATATAATGGACCAACTATATTACAATATGTTGACCTTGACCAATTATATTGTTATATAATATTTCATCTTGACCATTTGCTTTTCCCTTTATTTCATCTTGATCATGTGGTGGATTGGATCGTCAAAGGTCTGCATCCCGAATGCCCACCCTCTAATTGGATTACTAAACCCCCTAACCCCTTTGGGAGTTTTATGTTGATATTGAACATCTTTGTTTTGATTATTGCATTTAATGAATAAAGTGCTTTTTCGACCAAAAAAAAAAGTAGAATCTCTTTTTGTTAACATGTTTAATATACTACCTCAAATTGCAAACGGAAAAAAAACGAGACATGATAATATGGTGGACTTGTAGTTCACGAAAATGACAATTACAGGTTACATGTTCCCTTATGAAAGAAACAAACAACGTGTGCATCTAATAAAAGTTAAATAACAAAGATAAAATAAGAAATAAAATAAAAATTTAAGGAAGAATATGAAATACAATTCCTTCACATCGTAAGAAATGTAATCTTAGAGACCTTTATTTATTTAATTTATCTAGTTGGAATGGATTCGAAATCATTGGAGGCATTGACTTCTTATTAACTAAATGTATCACATTCGGTTAGATCATATGGATCTCACATCGGATCTACCAAAATCAGTTGAGGTTTGAGCTCATTTGAATCAGATTTATCTCATAACTTTTTAATTGCCTCGTGTGGCCCTGTATAAAAGAAAATTGATCCATGATTTCATATTTAGAATCTGCTCATTTTGTTTCCTGAGGATGAGATCGTTCAAGACATGCGTTAGGAATATGATCCAGTTGTGCTAAAAGAATTTGGATGGTGGAAAAATGAAATAGCGAAGGGAGCAAGGGCACAATCACGACAAGTTTAGGACGCAAAGAGTTATTCCCTTTGAACTAGTTTATGCTTCTAAATTGTGTGAAATATCTTAAATCCAGTCCTGTCCTGCCTAATGTTACACTTAGAGCATTGCCCGAACTAATCAACTTGCTCAAGAACGATACGGTTACTACAGGGTTTTCTCCGAAATTTTAAATACCAATATGCGTGGCATGATGTACCAACTTGGGTATATGATCAAATCAGGTTGACAATTTCAGATAATAGTTAGTAATTTAACGAATTAGTAACCCACCAAAATAAATGTCAAATTACAATATTAATATAGTTAGTAATTTTGGAAGTATAAGTAGATCTTGTTATTATTTCAAAACCAAGCAAGATAAAAGTTGATAAGTAAATGAAATTGAATTTGAAATCTTAATGTGGCGGACATTGGTTAATCAGTCAAATTAAAGTTAGTAATTTAATTGTATAAGTTAGTAGCTTTAACACGTTGGCTATACTAAATACCAAGCCCAGTAAAGTAATAAACCGAGTACGTTGCTTGAAATTGTACAAATACGATGCAACCCGGGTAATATGGCACAGGAGCGATGCAAAATGTATTATGACGCCCTGGCGCCCGCTTGAGGCCTTTGTAAGAGACAAATTAAGGCTTTTAGACTCACGGTTAAGCCCCTAGACGGCGTGCACAGCAAGATTGAAGCGTCAATTCGTTTGCTAAACTACCGCGAATGAACACCAAATGTCCCAGCACATCGATGTGCCCTGAGGGAACCAACCTGAGACACGTCGAGGACACGATTCAAGGCCACAAATTACTAAACATCCCCAGTTCAGCATAGGCACAAAATCTGGACAGGACTTGACACACTAACCATGAACAAAAACCGGTATTGCTAGGGGAAACGGCCTGGCCGTCCCCTTGAGGACCAATGTGATGTAACTAGCAAGGATCACCTAGAAGGGGTAAATAGGTGATCGTAAATAATTTTTATCAATTTAAGCGAGAAATTAGATGGATATAGTTGATTCGGATAAAATTCGAATTCAAAACGGTTTATGACAATGCTCTTGCTTAATGTACGGTATGTAAAGTAAGAGATAATAGATAGAAAAACTGTATGCACAAGTTTATAGTGATTCGGCTTATAGCAAGCCCTACGTCCCAACTCCAAATGTTTCGGCCCTCTCGGGTGAGATTTCACCTATGTAATCAAGAGAATTCCGATTAAGTGGCATGAGCATTTTTGTATGTGATAGGACTTTCCTCTACGCTGATCAATCACTCTCTAAAAGTATCCCTCAAGATCTTAAAGTTTCGCTCAAGAAAGACAAGAGAAATGATCCGGAGTATCTGCTTAGACTATGGACTTATTGATTACGGATTTCATTATTTCTTACGCTACTCGTAGATCTTTTTTATACTCCTCCACTACCAAACTAGCGTTGGATGGCCTTGGATGATCATCTTCCAATCTTCATCTTGGACAGATTTGTATAAAATGGATTGAATAGCCGTTGGTTAACAAAATCTCCCGAATCCCGTTGATTACGGTCGCCCATACAATCAGAATCTTGGCGTCCATTAGTAGAGACTTTATCCCCGTTGTAATGCATACTTGTCATAATATTTGATTGTCAATCAATTAAGTGAGATTGAGTCAATCAAAAACCTTCATTTGTGAAATCCATGCTAGATCACTAGCTGTTGTGATACCCTACCGAGAAGAGTTTTGTACGCATCGAAAACTTCAGCATACGCAAATGCTGCGTACGCATAATTCTTTGATGTACGAAGAGATTTCTAAGTCGAACTTGAGTCGAACGTAAGTCTTGGTAAAATCAAGATATTTCATAATAAGAGTACTGAATGGCTTTTATGGTAAAAGTCCGAAAGATCTTTTATGTCTGAGTTGGAACTTTTAGTCCTGAGTCGGACTTTTAGTTACGATATTTCCTTTCGAACTTCTAGAATGCCATATCAACTTTGACGAAATGGAATGCGTATCAATTTGCATAGAGAGTTTTGTCGACTTCGAAATCCATTAGGAGTTTTCCCCAACACAATGAAGGTTGGCCTGGGAAGCTTATCTCAAGGACAAAACAAAGCTGAAACGCCACCATCCAACGGTGGCTGGATGGTAGCGGCCAACAAGCTCACTGAAGATGTACATGGCATAAAACATATCGGAGTGACGGGGAAAAACGTTGGGAAATCAGCCCATAAGGACTAATTAGAACCCACATACACTAACATACGCACAGCACAATATCAAATGATGCTTCATAGGGCTACACACGCTCCCATTTCAGATCTGAACAGAACTGATGCAGGGAGTATCTATAATGCACAAGACCTGTTACGAGGTACAAAATCGACATTCAAAGCATTAAGAGCGAAATGTGACTACTAAACACTAATCCTAACACTAGCAGGCGCGATATATCTATCGCGAATGACAACAATAAAGCAAGAACAAACTCAAGATAATTCAGACTTCGGAGATCAAGCTCACAGCTAGCAAGCATCGAAAAAGGCTCCAACTGGTTTTGCTTGATTTTCAAAACGATAACTAGCTTTGAAATAACTTCAAAGAACAAAAGGAGACGGCCTAGAGGTTGAGGCACACGTCTGAGCACTGTTACGGAGCTAATTGGATCGTAGACCGGAGAAACAAGCTTGGGCAAGGAAAACTCCTGTACATCAGTTTTAAGCTCTAGTTCTGAGCATTTGCAACACCGGCGACGGAATTGGAACCGAAACAATATGAGGCTAAGGGATGGAACGAGGCTAGTAACTCACGGTCACACCTAACTCACTTCCTTTTATCTAAAGGTTCTCACTCTGTCCCCTTGCACTTTCTCACTCGACTCCGGCTCAGTTTTCACCTCTTTGGCTCACAGTTCTTACTGGCTTTTTTTTCTCTCAACTTCTCACATTTTGAAGCTCTCAAAAACCAAAAGAAGGAATGGCCAAACAAAGGCCCCACATTCTCTCTCTTGCCTCTTACATCCCACAGTCTTGCTCCCTCCCCTCTATCCCACACGTTTTCAGCCCCTTTGCAGCGCAGAGATGGCCATTTCTAGCGAGTTTTCCTCTTGCTCTTTATCAACCCAATCACCCTTGAAGAGTCGCATATCAATGCTGCCCACACTCGAGTTTCAAGCTCCTCTTTCCCTCTGAAAATTGCAGGCCTACCATGTCCTTGCAATTTCAGGTTTGTACGCCACCTGCCTGCAGCTTGGTGGGCCAGTTTTAGCTCTCCACTAGAATGATGGCTGGTCCAAGGGCTTGAATGGTGTGAAGAAACGTGGCAGAATGGATGGGTGATAGGGGGCCCAATTACCAAAAACCGCCAACTTTACCTTTTGTCCCAATTATATCCCACGCTTTTTTTTCTTATCAAAAACCTCAGACTTTTACTTTTGTCCCAAATCTACCCAATTCACTTTTCGTCCAATTTTTTTTTTAATATTATTTTTATTTTTCAGATTTTTTTTTATTTTCTTTTCTTTTCTTTTTCCTTCCTTTTCTTTTTTGTTTCACCTTTGGGCCGGTCCCGGACGGCAACAGGGCCGAGGCCGAGCGGGGGCGGCCTCGGCCTCGCCGGCGTTAGGCAAGTCGAGCCTACACCATCCATGGTGAGCTCGATCCCCGCCCGGCGTTGCGCTGAGGCCGAGCCTCGCCGTGAGGTGAGCTCGGCCTTGCCGTTCTTTGGCGGCAGGCTCGCCAGTTCCCGGGAGGAGCCGACCTCGCCCCACGAGGTTCGGCCGCCCGGCGTGGATCGGCCCTCAGCCCGCAAATCAGCGAGAATTCGGCCTCGCCCGGCAGCGTCGCGAGGTCGAACCCTCAGTGGCAGATTCTTTGGACCAGGCCACGACTCGCTAGTTGTTGCGAGCCGGGCCTCGCTAGATCGGCGAGGCAGCCATGGCCGCCGGCCCGTAGGCCGAGCCAACCTCGCCCGACTATTGGCGAAGGTCGGCCCCGCCCTGAAGCCAGCGAGGCCGGCCCTCGCCCGACAACAGCGGCCAGAGGCCTCACCCTGCCCGGCCGAGCGGGGCCGAGCCTCGCCCGGCTATTGGCGGAGTCGGCCGCCGGCTATTGGCGGTCGGCCCGTCGGCTATTAGCGAGGTCGGCCTCGCCTGACGGCGGCGGAGGCCAAGCCTCGCCCGTGCCACGGCGGGAGCCAAGCCTCGCCCGGCGGCAGGCGAAGCCGCCTCGCCCGGCCCCCGCCTGCGGCCGGTCGCCGGATCGGCGGCCGGCCGGAAGGCGGAACAAAAAAAAAAGAAAAGGAAAGGAAAAGAAAAAGAAAAGAAAAAAATCAAAAAAAAAAACTCAGAAAAAAATAAAAAGAAATAAAATAAAGGAATTGAATGAAGAAAGTAATTAGGCTGAATTTAGGACAAAACTAAAAGTTGAGTTTTATAAGATAAAGGTTTAGGTCTAATTGGGATAAAGTAGAGTGGGGATTTTAGAGAATTGGGCGATGTGAGAGTTTGACCCCAATGAAAATGTAAGTGTATTTATCTCGGAATTGAATACAGGCCAGAATGCGCAGTCACACGGAAACAACACTTTCGCTCTAGTCATTCAGCCGTTTTGGCTGAAATCTTGACAGGAGAAAGTTAAACCTGTTGATATAGGTCGAGTAAAAATTTCAGGCTAAGCCGATACCGACAAAGTCCCCCCTTTTGAAGGCCCAAACTACCGTTCTCGGTTCAGGGGATCAACTGATACCTCCTCCGGAAGAAACCAAAACTTGGGAAGCTATGCCTCGGGATTAGCACACGGGCGTAGTACCGTTGGAAAATAACTTCAAAGACGCTCGCCGTGGTACCTGGTTTGCAATTATTTGAGTTCGTTTGGATCTTCAACCAAGAAGGAGAGTTGGGCCAATAATTACCTAGAAAATGGATTTGAGTTCAGGTATGGGAGTTCAATTGGTTTGTGAGCTTTGGTGCCGCCGTTGATCCAAGATCGCTTTATCGGTCCCATCAGTGCCGAGGTATTAGTACTATGATGTCCCTAATTTCTAAGTGCATAAGAAACCTAATGGAAAAAATGGATGCAGATGACTTAATGCAGATGTATTTCAATTAGGAGTCGAATTCCGTAATTATCAACCAACGGGAAATTCGATCATAACCTTTAAAAAATACATGCATGAATCCTAATTCCTTGGCACGGGGGCTGAGATATACAAAACTATGGGGATGTGTAGTTTCTAAGCGTTGTGGTACGGAGACAATATTGAGGATGTGCCGCGATGCGGTACCCCTATTTTTATTGGGGTTCGCGCCATTATCAATGAATTTTATCCCTAATCTATATGGGATGAATGAGCAGCCTATATGAATTGAAACCTATGTATCTATAAGCTACAGTGCCTCTAATTTTGAAGTGTAGATGGGAATTGTAGCAATAAAAATGGATGCAAAGGATATACAAACTAATTATATTTTGTCGGGGTCATTGACGCCGACGATGGTCGATTCGCAAAAACTTCTTATGATGGTAAAAGCATGATGGATCTCTAAGCAGAATTTGGAGGTATCACTTACAAAATGTTATGGTGGCAAGATCCAAAGATTTTGGAATAGACGTGCATTTGGAGGTGTCCAAGTTTTTCCAGGATTCTAACCTGTCAAAGTCTCGAATTTCAACTAGATTGTCATAGTTTGCACTGTGGGGAGCTCCCTCAGACTCTTTAAACTTGAAAGCTCGAGAAGTTGTTGAATGGTATTGCACCCAGAGATTACCAGACTTACCAACAATTCCAGCCCGTCAAGGCCATGACTTTCGATTAGATTCTTGAGTTTGCAGTCCCACAAAGATGTTTGAAAATCGAAAGGTCCAGTGATTATGCAAAAGATGTGCCATAGATATCCTATCCTTCCAAAGATCCTAAAGAACATCACGGAATCAAATTTTGAATTGATTCTCACGGTTTGCAACGCTGGAACTTCCATTAATGCCTTAAGTTTGACAGGTTGAGTGATTATCTAAAGGCATGTACACTAAAAATAACCAATTCTTCCCAAGATTCCAATCCATCAAAGCCTCAATTTCAATTAGGTTCTTGCAATTTGCAGCATAGAAGTTTCTTCACATTCTATAAATCTGATTGGTCCAGTGATTGTCTAAGCGACAGGCACTCAGAAATATCAAATTTGTTAAAGATTTAATCCATCAAGGCCATGAATTTCAACTAGGTTCTGCAGTTTTGCAGCACCAGAATTTCACACAAATGCTTTAAATTTGACAAGTCGAGTGATTGTCTAGGGATGTACACCAAGAAATATCCAAATCTCTCAGGGATTCTCATCCATCAAGGCCTCGAATTTCAACTAAGTTCTTGCAGTTTACAGTAGAGAAACTCTTGAACCTTTAAAGTTGATAGGTCCAATGATTGTTTAAGGAAGTACACCGGAGATAACCAAAACTTCCAAGGACTCTGATCCATCAAGGCCTCGAATTTCAGTTAGGTTCTTGCAATTTGCCTATAAAGTACTCTCCTTAGATATTTGGGACTTGAAAGGTCGAGGGATTGTTTAGCGGATGCACACTCAGAGATATCCAACATCTACGAGATCTTGATCCACCAAAGCCTGTGTTTCAACTAGTTTCATGCAACTTGCAGCATTTGTTTTCTGCAGAATCTTTGAATTTGACAGATCAAGCGATCCTTCAAGCTGAGATACCTTTAGGCTCAATAAGTGCTTAAAAAAATCTGGGAATACCTCATTGATGTATAAGTCTCATAAAGACTCCAAGGATTCAACCCCATCAAGCCTAGAATATATTTCAGGCAGTGGCATAAACGTAAGTTGGATGGGGATTGCATAAACCTTCCAGGCCAGTGACTTCTATTAGCTCAAAGCGCTTATCAAGAATCAATTCATATAAGTGCTTCCAAGTTTGACAAATTCATCAACACTTTCAATTTTTTTAATGTGTAATAAAAAGCATAGATAGTCCAACGGGAAGCACTGGGAGGCATTCAAGAAAGCCAATCAGAAAGAGTGAGTTTCTTGAGAAGGTCAGTTGGGGAAAGATGTGGCAATGATGGACTCTGACAGGTGATACCTAGAGCAACGTTAAGCCAGAGGGCGGTTTTGGTAGTTCTCGAAGCTTTCACAAAATTGAACTGGGAGTTTTGGAGTGAAGAGAGCTTGAAATGCTTTCTGGCACCATGTGAAGCCCGAAATGCCTGACTTATCCAACTCAAACTTATTTAAGCGAAACCAGTTCGCCTATATTACTACATTAGCCCTTCTAGATTTTTGCAACGTGAAGTTTATAACTCTTGGAGTTTTGCCAGCATTCCAATGGCACAAGGTAATTTTGTTATGTTAGTTGCACTGACATCAAAGATCCTCAAATTCTGTAGATTCCCAGTACTTCCCGGGTGATTCTATTATTGTCCATTTTAAGTCCAACTCGGTCAATGATGTTGGGTATGGCCTATTGACACAGGTATATGGGGCTAACGATGCATCGGAGGCATCCAAAGTCTCAAGCTCCTTAAGGAAAACCAATGGATTAGATAATTCTTTGATCCCGTGTCATACGTACGTGCAATTGAGTTAGCGCCAGAGAGCCTATGGATTCAGGTAATTTTTCAATCCAAGAATTAGATAGGTCCAGGCTGAGTTAACGACACAAGGGAGCACTTATGAATACTGGCCAGTTGACCAAGTCGTCTAACTAAGCGAGGCATCAAGAGTCTCCACCTTCATCAAACCCCTTACCGATATCGGAATCTCTCTTATAGCAGTGTCATTTTGAAGCTCCCTCAATTCTTCCATTCTACCTAATCACGGCGGTAGCTCCTCCAATCTCAACATCTCCTACAGCATTCAAGGTAGCGAGTGTCTTGATATCCCCAATGGGAAAGGATGAATCTCTACCTGAACCCAACATTCTTCAGAATCAAAATCTCCAGCACTTTTGAGAAGAAGCGGACAAGTTAGGAGTTCTTCTTAAATAATGACAATGCCAAGGTTGAGAACTTTGGGCTCGGTTGCCATCTGAAAGAAAGTGATGATACCTCGGTGGGGTGAGTGAGGCGCAATGGTGATTTTCCATTACCAGTTGTTTCCGATTTTTCAAACTACTGAAAGTCCTACAAAATACCCACGTTCCACTACTTGACACGGTTGTCTTATTTAATTTTAAATGCTTTTTTTTTTAATTTAAAGACGCCTTTGGCAACTCCAACATATAAATGCTTTTTAAGCATATCCATTTGCACCAAAGAATGTCAGGGGATGTACAAGTACTAATTACAATTATTTTTGGATAACATTTCAAAGGAAGAAATATATAATTAGTTTTAAAGTTATGGCATTGCCGTTCTTTATTGATTAGACATGAGCAAATTTATTATCAAAAAGCAGATGAGAAATTCAAATGGAAGGGAGTTGCATTCATTGGGTACCATGTTTCCCTCCTTCAATAAATAAGAAAAATTAAAGAAAGTGGGCTAGATTGATTATGAAAATAATTTTCAAATGTTATACGTACATTATATGGAAAATATGTATATGATATAATATTCAAATGCCATTGGAAGGATAATTTTTTATTCATATAACATTACTAATTATATTTATTTGTATATGGTGACTTCAATAATCAGCAATTATAAAAAAATCTCAAATATAAGTACGCAACAAGTAATAATAATTCAAAATTATTTCCGTCACTCTTAGATAAGACTGAATTTACTGTCAAGAAGTTTTGTTTCTCCATGAAAAGAGATTGATATAGAGATAGGGATAAGTGCTCTAGAAATCATAAAACTTATCAAAATATATCGAGTCCTAAAACTTTCAAAAAGTGTAATCAAGTTTTAAAACTTATCAGATTAGTGCAATCGAGTCCCTATGTTAGTTTGTCCAATTTGATTAATGGAAAAATATTAAAGTGGTATTTTTAAATAATTTTTTTTATGAACGGCATCGACATTGAAATGCAGCACCACGTCACAAAAAAGCTTGAAATTTTACAAAGAATAAGGAAAAATTTGAAAACTTAAAGAAAAAAAATGAGAAATGAGTGAGAAACCGATCATTCATCAAATTTGAATGAGATGATGAAATAAAATACACGTAAAAATTAGCTCTGAAATCAAACCTATCTTCACAAACAAAAAAAAAAAAATCGGACTATCTTAGGACTCATTCTCATCAAAGGCGGGGCTAAGAAGTATGATTGGATAACATAGCGGGCGTAAAACCTAGAAAATTTAACTGAAAAAAAGTAGACGTGTTGACATCCAAAGTTGCCCAAGTCCTTGACTTTAGATTCGGACTGAGCAAGGCCCGGAGGCAAGACACGGCGAAAGTTAAAATTACTAAGTCCTTTTGGTTAGCAACTACGGATAATAGACAAAGGCAATGAGGAGTAGTCCACAGGCGGCACAAGAAAAATTACAAAGTGTTGAGTCACCGAGATGTCGATAAGTAATACTTGACCGAGCGAAGATTGGCAAATCACCAAGAGCAAGGTAATGTGATAGTCGTGAGGCTATTCAATTTTGGTCCTTACGATTACCGGTTGTTATAGCCGGGAGTCTCGAAAGTCCACTAATAATATATGGCGAGAACAGTGGTTGGAAGTGTAGCCGTCGGGAAGAGGAGCTACAGAGTTGTGGAAGAGGCGTCGAGATTGGGGCAGTGTTGAGGCCATGATTGTTGGTAGTGAGATTATTAGTAACTTTGCTTGTATATACATGTTGCTAGATTCTAGAAATCACATAGGTTGTTAGTTGCTTTCTTTGTAATTGTTGATACTGACTTCTATTAGCTATAAATATTAGGATTGTAATTGAGCAAAGGACCGCAATCAATCAATAGATACGGACCGTTCTTTATTATCTTTACATGGCTGGCTATGATTGCCTTTTGTCTTCGTACCTGTAGTTTTCTACGTCAATTTGCGTTTCCTATCCAGAATGCGACCGGCTGACCCTTCACATTCTTTATCGATTTCATATGATCCACATTTCAAAAGGTGCTTTGGTAATGAGTTTAGGAATGAAATATCTTTTTGGCACGCCACTACCTAACTTGTTTGTTAATATGAGGAAGCTATTGTGGTAAGAACAAGACACCAACTAAGAGCCGGACAATGTTGTGGTAACAACAACCCAATACCACGAACTAGGAATGAAGTTCTTTGCATCTCTGAATCTTCGGCGTTAAGCCCGAGTGGTATAAAGCTAATGTGATGGGGCAAACCTACTTTGATGTCCCCTTTGAAGAGCAATCAAGAGAGGTTGCAACAAAACCTCAAATGGTGGACACAATGAGAATGTTATTTTGAGTTGCGGAAAGACTTGGCTAATCACATCATCAACCACATATTCGACATGATTAAGACGATGGTTAATAACTGTGAATGATGCCTTGTCTAAAGCTAGAAGCATCCAACCAACCAATCCAAAGAAGTTCCATGGAGCTAGGAGGTATGTTCCTAACTCTTTTCTCTTGTCATAATGTAGAGTACGTACAAGTTAGCCCCCTATAAGGATTATGCAAAGACTTGAGTCCTTGAACCGGGGTCTTACCAATGGGAATAGTGTTGGCTTGGAAATCGGGTTGGAGTAACAATGGAATGGCAAACCGGGTTAGTAAACGGTCTCGGTCTAATGCGAAGTTGAAGATTTGAGACCAGTAGTTGGTATAGGACCACCAAATGCTAACATCCTTGCTAGGCCTAACCGGTCAATGAATGTAAATATAGAAAATCTAGTGAGACCAGCATCATCACCTCGGGGTAAAATGTATTTGGAGTTGGCGAATCTTGGAATTCTTGTTTTCTCATACCAGGCATGTCACGTGAGCGTAGGAAATCAAAGTATGAACCGGCGACATGTGAGTCGTACCCTATGGAATGTAAGGATCCTCTTGCCAGGATAGCGGGTGGTTAAATTCCCAGCTCCCGTGTGAGCCGAATGAGGGCTCGAAGGTAGCACCCGAGAAACAACATCGGATTTTTTCTTTTAGGCTTGTGTTTCAGGTGACCCGTTCTTTGTGGGGTCAAAGGGATTTGGATAGGCTTGGGCTTTAGGCCATTTTAAGTCCTACATATTATACTCGTATGAGAGATCATTGTAACGAGTTGGTTGTGGTTGTAAACCTAAATATCATTGTGGAATCCCTTTGCGAGAACGTAGCCCTGTGCAGAGTGAACACAGGTAAACTCGTGTGTTAACTTTTTTTTATTATACATGTGATTGTTCTGATTCTATTTGAGATATAATCCAGTCAATTGGTATCGAGCCAAGTTCGAGGGAATTAGGGTTTATCGAGATACCCGGGAGGTCACGGATTGAGATAAGAAAAATTTGATGGGAAGTGGTTTTGATATCTGTGGAAGATGAAAATGGAGGATCTTCTTTGTGATCGAGATCTTTAGTAAGCAATCGTAAGGGAAAGGCCGGTTGTTGCGACGACTAGTGTCGTGATAGGCAAGGAAGTGAGCAGGAAGCGGATGAAACTCCCAAACAGCCAGGATCCAAGGAGATTGAGGACTAGGATCCAGATCGATCCAAAAAAGCAAAGGGTTTGATCCGACTTTGTCTCGCCAGGCTCCATTACGGCTGACGTGATGAGCGAACCTATAACCAGGGATTTATGGCAGAAGCTGAGTTATTTGTACCAAAGCAAGTCGGTAAATAAGTTATTCTTGAGGAAGAACCTATATAATCTTCGGATGCACGAGGGCGACTCGTTTTTTGCACATGTATGGCTTTGACACGTTGATAAGCTAACTCGTATCAATCGGTGTTTAAGTTCTAGGATGATGATAAAGTGATAACTTTTTACACTACATTCCTTTGCCCAGGTTCATGGGATAACTTTGATTATGTAGTAATTGGTGGGTAGGGACAAGGCTGTCATATGAGGCAGTGATGTTGGCCTTGTTATCGGAAGACGAAGAAAGGGGTTAGAGAGTTAGGTAGAGGCGTTGACGGCTAGGGGTAGGCTAACGAGAAGGGACTAAATTGGAAAAGTCGAGATCCAAACTCTCTCTCTCTCTCTCTCTCTGTCTCGTGGGTGATCGAAGAAGCCGGGGGAGAGGAGTACCGAGTGTTGGAGATGTGAACGGTGGGGCTATGTGGCGGGATGTAAAAACAAGCACGATCCCTAAGAAGGAGAATCATCCTTGGGGAAGAAGGAGATCGAGGCAGGAGATATATATGTGGTTGCTTTGCATAGTATAGGCGCTGTCGAGACAAGGATATTTGGTTAAATCGACACGGTGCTTCATACCATATAGCGCCTCATAGACCTTTGGTTGTGAATATAGGCAATATAATGGTGGAGATGTCACGCTCGGAGATGATACTACGGTTCGGTTGTTGGGCGTAGCGGGGTGAAGCTAAAGATGTCTAATGGCACGAGTGAAGACTCTTACGGACATGATGCATTACCCTCAATGAGTAAAAACTTGTTGCTCGGTTGGTACGATGGGCTGATTTAGGAGTACTTTCGGTTGTTATAAAAATTCGTGCAAGATGACTCGAGGTTCTATTGTGATTGCACAAGGAGTTCGTTCTTTGAATGATTTGTACAAGTTGCTCGAAAACAGTGGCTACTGATGGCTGGTTCATCTACGAAAAGCCAAAGGAAGATGGATATGTTATGTCCATGCTTTGGCATCGGAGGTTAGAAGGCATATCGATGAAAATGGGCATCTACCTTAACCGACTCAAATAGTAGAGGAAGTACCATATTGCTCTATAGGTTTAGGGTTACGTGAGCAATGTCTTCATGGACGGAGCAGAGTTAGTTTACCACCAACACGCCGATATGAGAGCAATAGAGATTAAGGCTGATTCACGGTGATGTTTTTCAAGCCTACTTCGAGCTCCATCTATTGGAGGATCCGGTACTATGTATCGTTCATAGATGATTTTTCGAGATATAGTTGGATTTATTTTATTAAAAGTAAATCAAATACATTTGAAAAATTTCGAGAATTTAAGACTTTTGAAAACCAATTGGGTAGGAAAATCAAAGTACTTCATATGCATATCGGAGGTAAATTATGTTTGGACAAGTTCGAGCGGTTTTCTATGTGGATAGTGGTATCGAGGCGAAGCTGACCCCATATACGCCTCAAAGAATGGGGTGGTCGAAAGATTACGCGGTCACTCATAAAAAGGCGAGATGCATGCTGAGTTGGGCGAGTTTAGAGCACGAATTTTAGCGAAGCCGTAGCCACAGCTTGATTATTTGAAGAACGGTCCCTGACCTCATGGTGAAGGACCGTACACTATTCGAGGCAGTGTTTGGGGAAGAAGCCAAATCTCTCACATGTTGGGGTGTTCGAGTGTGACGCATATGTTCATGTGCCTAAGGAGAAGAGGGTAAGCTTGATAATAAGTCTAAAAAGTGCATATTTGTTGGATACAATGAAGGGGTCAAGGGCTACATAAGGCATGGAATCTGAATCAAAGATCATTTATCTGATGGAGATGTTGTCTTTAGTGAAAAACAATCCTAGCGGGCACACGGAAAAATGATGAGCCTAAGAAAGTAATAGTACTTGAAGAAAACACGAAAAGTTGGAAGCTTGTGGAGATGGTTCCACCAGGTATACCGAGTGAGTCGATTACGATGCGGAACAAAGGGGACTTGGCTAATGAAATTGAGGATACGAGTCGGATGAAGACCCAAACACAAATAGCATGCCGGCTCTCGGGGAGATCAATGCGGGAGAGGGTGAGTACCCCTTTGTTACTCACTTAGTACATTGAAGTACGTTTCATGCCTTAAGCATTGCACGGGGATGAGCATAGATGTTGTAAAGAGGTGAGATCCATGGATGGCGTGAATCGGTGGGAGCTCGCAATGATAGATGAGATCACGGTCGCTTGATCATAACGAGACATGGAACCCATGTAAAATTGCCTAAGGATAGAAAGGCAATTGGGTGTAAGTGGGTGTTCAAGCGGAAATTGAAATCGGATGGGGCGTGGAAAAGTACAAGGCGAGGCTCGTAGCCAAAGGGTATTCTCGAGATCGAGGAGTTGACTATGACAAAATTTTTCCCCTGTGGCGAAATCGACCTCGATACGGATTGTTATGTCCATAGCAGTGCATACAATCTTGAGGTGGAGGCAGAGATGGATGTGAAAATAGCTTTCCTTCATAGGGACTTGGAGGAGGAGATTTATATGAGGCAACCCGGGAAAGAGTTTGAAGCAAAGGAAAGGAGAATCACGGTGTGTAATTTGAAAAAGTCTTTTATGAAATTTGAAAGCAGTCCTTAGGGATGTGGTACCGAAGTTTGGCCAGTACATGCTCCGGCTTGATTTTGTGCGTTCAAATTCTGACCCTTTGTGTTTATGTGAAGAGGGCTGGTGATTAGTTTGTCATTCTCACGCTATACGTGGATGATATGTTATTAATCGGGAATAGCGTGAAGATGGTGAAATCCGTAAAAAATTTGTTGGCTAGGAAGTTCGATATGAAAGATTTAGGGCCTGCAAATTTTATTTTGGGCATGCAAATTATCAGGGACCATGGGAAACGAAAGTTATGGCTAGGGCAAGAGAAATACATCAAAGAAATGTTGAAGAAATTCAACATGACGGACTGCAAGTCTATTAGTACCCCTATACCTTTAGTAACCAAATTATCTGCGGAACAGTACCCTAAAACGGATGAGGAGACTGAAGAGATGGCCCGAGTTCCATACGCAAGTGCAGTAGGTAGCTTGATGTATGCTATGGTGTGCACGTGTCCGGATATAGCTCAAGCAGTGAGAGTCTTGAGCCGATATATGTCCAACCCGGGTAAAGAACATTGGAATGCGGTAAAAAGAGGTTTTGGGTATCTTCATGGAACTTGAAATTTTTCTTTATGTTTTGAAGGTATAGGGAATGGAAACATCCTCGATATCATGGGCCATGTAGATACAGTTGGGGTGGAGACATTGATAGTAGGCGATCTACTAGCGGGTATGTTTTCACATTATTTGAAGTTGCACGAGTTGGATGAGTAGGAGGCAAAGTGTGGTAGCACTCTCTTCTACGGAGAAATTTGAGTATATGGCTCTTACTCATGTTGGAAAGAGGCCATATGGTTCTGGCGGTTGTGCTTGGAGCTTGGTTTTGAGCAAGGTTCCATGGAGGTGAGATACGACAATCAAGGGGCTATTTATTTAGCTAAGGATCCAACGTTTCACTCACGTACAAAGCACATTGACATACAATATCACTTTATCCGAGGAAGGTGGAGAAGAAAGTGGTTCGGCTTGAAAAGATAGACACGGTGAAAAATAGTTCAGACTTCCTTACTAAAACCGTCAAGATTGCAAAGTTTGAATGGTGTTCTATTGTGATTAGATTGAAGAGGAGTGATGTTGGTATGGCCCTCGTCATCTGGCGTGAAGTATCCACCAAGTGGGAGAATGTTGGAGTTAGGCGAATACTTCGGGGACTCTTGTTTCTCATACAGGCACGCCCGCGTAAAGCTTAGGGAAGCAGTATGAATCGACGACATGTGACCCATACGCACGAAATGTCGAGGATCCCGCTGCCGGACAGTGGGCGAGGGTTTACTCCCCAATGAGCGGATGGGGCTCGCATGGCGAGTGCCCGAAACAACATCAGGTTTTCTTTTAGGCTTGTGTTTTAAGCTGATCCGTTTGTTGTGGAATCAAAAGGATTCGGATAGGCTTAGGCTTTGGGCCATTTTAAATCCCCTATATATTGTACTTGTATGAGAGATCATTGTGACCCGAGTTGATTGTAGTTTGTAAACCTAAATATCATAGTGGAATCCCTTTGTAGGACGTAGCCCTATTCTAGAGTGAGTTTGGATAAACTCGTGTGTCAATTTTTTTATTATCTGTGTGATTGTTCTGATTCTGTTTAAAATATAATCCATCAAAATGGCCAACCAAATGCTCGGTAAATATAGCATTAATGGTCAAGGAAGTTAGGCAGCGTTTAGGATTGGAAAGGGGTATCGTGAGGGGCATATATACAGGAAACCTTATCCTGAATGGGTCAACAACCAACCCTAACCCAGAGGGTTTAAAGTGCCTAATTATGCCATTTGTGATGGTGGGGTTGATCAGTCCATTATTGAACACATCGGCCGTTTCGTTGCCCATTGTGGGAAAGCGGGGTACGAATGAATTTCTAAGGCTAAGGTTTTTACTTTGTCTCTATTGAAAACTGCATTCACTTGGCATACCGACCTATCGGCAAGCATGTTATATTTGGACAAAGATGGAAAGGCTATTCCATTCTCAATTTTACAGAACAGAACTTGAAGTGTCAATGGTCGACTTAGCTAGGTTGTATAAGTACAACAATGAGTCGATTGACCAGTTCATTGCTAGGTTTAAAAACTCTAGAAACCGATACTTGGCAGTACACTAGAAAGAGATTTCACGAATTTAGGCTTTAACGATCTAAAGGTCAAAATTAGGTAATGGTTGGAAGGCCAAGAGCTTGCCTACTTGTTTTAGTTGGCGATAAGAGTTTGTAAATATGAGCAACTGCTCAAAGAAAAGATAAGCAACCCCATAGGGAATATAAATAGAACATGGCTCTAGTTGACAACTATGAGTCAGCAACTGGGTGACTCAGATGAGAATGCTGAAGTAGCTGTAGCAAAAATGGTGCTGGATAAACCTTATGTTTGTCTAGCACTAAAACCTGCCAGAGTAAAAGAATCAACTAAGGCTAGGGCAAGAGACTCAGTATTATTCGTTTGACATCAACAAATTGGATGAAAGTTTTTTATTTACTCCTGAAATATGGCTTGATAAAATTGACTGAAAGCAAAATTATTCCAAGCAAGGAAGAATTGGGAAACAAAAGATACTCTAAATGGCACCATGGAGCCATAACACAGTTAATTGCATTGTCTTCAAGAAAACCATCCAAGATGCAATTCAGCAAAGGGAAAATTAAATTTGTCGATGACAAGGGAAAGGGTAAATGAGATCGATGTAGACCCATTCCCTCAGATGATCAATACGGTTTCAGCAGGCTTCAAAATAACACAACTTCAAAAGAATTTATGCCAACGTTGCCGACAAGATATTGAGGTAGAGGATCGTGAAGTTGCTAAAGGAAAAGATGAAAGTAGGTGTCAGCCAGGCTGCGACCGGAAAGTTACTTACGGTCGTGAGTGAGGTTGGAAAAGAAGACCAGCTTAGTGTCTTTGAGCAGATCACCTATGCGAAAAAGAAATTGACGCAGAAGAAATCTCTGAAGCAATGCTAGGAAGAAGGCGATCCTACCATTGGGACACTAGTTAGCCTAGTGGAAAATTCGAGCTATTATGTGGATTATACAATACCTCTTAGTCTAGGGATCGGTCTGAGGAACATCATTCAATAGGATGGGGTAAGTCGAGGAAAATTCCCCAAAGAAGACATGAGTCGGACCTTCCAGATGACGAACTCGGAAGATACCTTTCGATCCACCAAAGGGACAGTGGATCTATGTTGGTGATGGACCAGATGGTTTTGTTGACCAAGATTCATAAAGAAAGATGCAAAAAAGTGGCAGATGCTTAAACAATTATAAGAAATTCAACCCCAACCTCAGATGCAATACTCTAGGCCTCAGAGCCCAGGAAATCCAAGAACCTGGTTGGAGAAGAAAGAAATAGAGGGTCAACAAACTGAAAAGGAAACCATCTCTGAAGAAAAGGAAGAGGTGGCCTTCGGGACTTGCCCTGTAAAACTAAACATGGTGTTAAGCAAGGTTCCGATGATCTTTAAAGTGTCGGCGATGCGAGTCGAAAAAATGATGATCAAGTCGTTGATGAAGCAAAAGCAGAACTGCAGCTCGAATCAGAGGAAGTTATGGAGTTTGAAGTCCCATGTAGCAAATCAAAGCATTTAAAGTCGTTGACGATTGCTAGGAATTAATGGCCAACCTGTGGCCAAAATTCTGATTGATGAAGAATCGACATTGAACCTTATGCCTTATAATTTTATTTCAAATTTTTCCTTTTTTTTTTTTCCTTTTTTGTAGTATTTTCCTCTTTAACATAACATAATTGAGGTTCAGGAAAAAAATGAAGTTTTTAGGAAAACAACATCGTGTTGGCCATGATTGCACACCTCAGTTAACATTAGTGGCCACATAGGAGAGCAAAAGTAATAACATAAACGGGTTAGCATTTTTAGTAAGCCAAGGTGGATGGAATTTACGGAAAGGCTTAACACTAACTTGATAAGTTTTAAAATTTAATTGTATTTTTATGATGAGTTTTAGGACTTCTGGTGCATCATATCCTGTAGACATAACATGAATCGCTAAAAAGACAAGTTTTGCATGGGGAGAAACTAACTTAGAAGCCATAAACCATTTAGATTAAAAAAAGTCAAGATAGGCACAATATTCTAGTTATATCTTTATTAGATGCTAATTACTGTAGTTAAATTTTTTGAGTATGTCTAATATTAAGCATGACTAGTTGCTAAGATATTATCAATTTAAGGTATTAAGGGGGCTGAAGCTTCTGGTGTATTTAGGTGCTTATAATTTCCTCTAAATATTGGAGGAAAAAATCCTTAATCAGAGGAAGGATATTAAACCTTGGTGCAATTGGACCTTCGACAACACATGATTGTTCACAAAATGTATGTCTTCTCTACATCTTACCTTAGTGGACCCCATCCTCCCCAGTCCTCCGAAATCCACTCCACGATAAATCGAGCACGACTAATTTCTTTGGATGAAAGTTGAGCTGCGTAAAATCCAATGGACAACTTTGCCTTGAAGCCATCTTAATTGAGGAAGCAAGTTTTGAAAATTTCGGTGAAATTTGCACCATCCACTTGAAGGAACCTCAAGTTGGTTAGTTCTTTAAATTGTTCAGCTGTGTATCTTCTTTCTCTACCATATTTGCCAAGACGAAGGGCCTCAATCTTTCTAGTACCCTGCAAATTGGAAAAACTATGGACCGTAATTTTTAATGACAATACGATACCAATTGATAAAATATAAAGTGTATTGATTTCAATTTGTTGTCATAAAATGACGATGTGGGCTTCTTATTTTCAACTTTTAGAAATGACAAGTTATGATTGCACATTATTTTTCTAATCTATGAGAAAATGTGAAGTTTAAGAGAGTTGCTCTCGAACTTTTCCTCTTCCAATTATGCCCTTACAATTTGCATTGAAGTCCCAAAAACTGCATACTTTGAAATTACAATAGAAAGCCTCTCTTCACGTACAGACTACTTTAAATATATCTACAAAATTCATGCCCTTCTGTGTGTGAAATAACACTACCTTTATTCATATCCTTCATATGCAAAACAAATGACTCTTACCGTCCAATACATCTATCGAACTTGCCATCAAAACATATCAAATTTAAAATATCCCAAATGTAGAATCCGTCATTTCTGGTGTACCTTATTTACAATTCTGAATAGCAAAAAGATTAATATTATCAAAATCTCAAATTGGTAGACCCATGCCACATTTACTCTAAACTAGTTTTTGTGGTAAGTACTCTAAACTAGTTTTCATGTGAAAAAAAATTAAAGCTGGTACACCCCAGCCAATTTATCAGATCTAATTTAATGTCACAAAAAATCTTAAATTGATATACCGATGCCACATTTACCCAAGCTATTCATGTAAAAAATATCCAAATCATTAAAATTTAAGATTGGGAAATCTACTAAAATTCTGCTAATTTTTACCTAAGAGCTCTCTCAATTTTTGAAAATTTGGTAAAATCCCTAATTTTGAGCTAATTTTGCCCCAATATTTTGGTGATTTGAGAGAGAGAGAGAGAGAGAGAGAGAGAGAGAGAGAGAGAGAGAGAGAGAGAGAGAGAGAGAGAGAAGAATGAGCAGATTCAAATTTGCGCTAATTCCCAATCTAAGTTCATTTCTTTAGATTTGACTTCCCCAAAATGAGGCGTTTTTTTTTGGTCTGTAAATAGGAGACCCATTTGTATTGAATTTCCATGTCAAATCCACATCACATGCCTATCATCTTAGTTGTTTGTCACGAGTGTTTCCAACTCAATATGTAAATGGGAATATAGGATGGAAGCTAACAAAGGGTGTATTTGTCGTGAGATGTATCAGTTTGGAATTTTACGTGATCCCGAAAAGATGTATATATAGTATTACACTCACTGGCTAATAGAGTAATTATCACCATAAAATAACATTTGTTTTTATATAATCACATGTTATGTGCTATATTTTAATTATAATCATAAATAAATATTCTCAAAATATGCATAACTATTTGATAAAATAGATTATATATCTAATTATTTGAATGGGCTATAAAACTCATGAATCATGATTGATTATTAAGGTGACAATTATATATTCTCTCTGATTCTGATCTTAGGGTTATTTTGGGAATTTTGGTGCTGTTCCCCTCTTATTACACGTGTCGTTCAAGAAAGAAAATAGTGTAATAACTATTACATTACTTACATCAAATAGCATATTACTATTGCGTCTTTATTACATTAAAGCAAAATAGCTGTTATATTCAATTTTATTCAATTACTGTAACCATATGTGCTGTTAGTGTAATTCTTTGATAACCTCTCGAGTTTTGTAGATTCATCGAATTTGAGAAGAATAAGGAAGATTGAGATCTTGAGACTGGAGTGCATAGCAGAAAGTATTTTGAGTGGAAGTAAAATACTCATGGCTTTACTAATCTCTTTTACCATAAAATTTCAACTTTTTCCTTCTAATGTTTTACTGTAATCCACAGATCTTACCACACAATATATTTGGTTTGGATGTACTCATACATTCAGTTACATAAATATTTTATAGCAATGGAAACACTTTAGCGAATTATCATTTATTATGTGCCATGGGCTCATATTTGACAAATAAATAATATTAAAATCATCTTTCTCAAATAGTAATATAAAAAAATAATATCATATTGGACTCATATTTGAAAAATAAATAATATAAAAAGATCAATAGAAAAGATATCCATCATCACAAAAAATTAGATAACGTGCTTTAGAAATGAATTAATACAATAAAATTACCCATCATAGAAGAAAAAGAGCATATGTTTAGGAATCTATTATGTATTGCGTATATTTTAACAAGTATAACCAAATATATAATTAGCGGCGACAATTATTATGTGACCGGTTCGACGGGGCGGGGAGTGGTCGCGGGGCCAAAATGGCTGGACAAGGAGCGACTCTGGCAAGCTTCACAGGATGGCGAAGGTGGGGCATGTCTCTTGTCCACATGCTCCGGCAGGAAGTCCCAGGCTAGTTTATAAGGCTTGGGTTCTCTGCTACTTGTAGCGCGTTTTAAAGCCGTGAGGGTCGGTGGGCCCAAAGCGGACAATATTACAGTGTGGGCAGGATGCCACAAATGGTATCGAGGCCAGGACTCAGGCCAGGTGTGTGGGGCCACGGCGGACAGCGTGCTCGAAGGAGGGAGAATGTAACGACCCGGTCCGACAAGGGCGAGGAGTGGTCGTCGGGGCCAAATGGCACAGACAAGGAGCGGCTCTGGCGGGCTTCTAGGATGGCAAGGGGGCATGTCTGGGCTAGTTTATAAAGGCAGGTCTCTCTGCTACGTGTATACGCGTTTTAAGCGTGAGAGTCGGTGGGCCCAAAGCGGACAATATTACAGTGTAGACCCAGGAGTACTTACAAATGGTATCAGAGCCGACTCCCAGGCCGCGTGTGGGGCCACAGGCGAGGGCATTTGTGCTCGAAGGAGGGGAGAATGTAGCGACCCGGTCCGACGAGGGGCGGGGAGTGGTCGCGGGGCCAAATGGCTGGACAAGGAGCGGCTCCTAGCAGGCTTCTAGGATGGCAAGGGGGCATGTCTCTTGTCCCGCATCACTTAGAAGTCACAGGGCTGGATTTATAAGGCTTGGGTTCTCTACTGCGTAGGCGTTTTAAAGCCGTGAGGGTCGGTGGGCCCAAAGCGGACAATATTACGGTGTAGACCCAGGGGTACTTACAATTATAGTTGAAAAACCCATTCGCGCAAAAATATCTATCATCACAAAAATTATTTAACATGGTTTACAAATAAAGGGTTCTATGACATGTAACAAAAAGTATAATAAGTGTTGGCTGTTATGATTGAAAGTTCTATAAATACTCATTATGAGATGATATTTTGTTGTAATTTATACGTAAATAATACTAACAAATCGGTAGAAAATTTAGATTTCATGATAGATTATATTTAACAAATGAATGATAGGAATGTACTAACTCTGTGGTAAATAAAATTCTCGCTAAATATCTATTATAACGTGATAGTCAATATTTGGCAAAAAAATCGATAGAAAAATTATTTAACATGGTAGCCCATCTTTTAAAAAACGGTGATATAAATATTAATTAAATCTTTTGCTAAATAAGATCCTCACTACGAGTTGAACAATGTAGGAATAAAAGTATAACATGATAGTCTACAGTTGACAAATAAATGTTGCAAGAGATTGGTAGAAAATGTATCCACGTCACAAAAAGAAGAAAGAAAAGAAAGTATAAGCAATTCATGAAACAGAAGTATTCGCTATTATGAAAAGTCTATAGAACAAATATGATATATGTTTAGAGGGTTGTATTGTACTACACAATTGCGCATGCATCATAAGTAAATATCAAAGCCACATCAGCAAATTGACGGTGTTAAGTTACTGTTGATGGCAAAGGACTGAATTGTACAAACTGTGAAAGATAAAGTACCATATTGAGCGAACATAAAAAGCAGATAGGGTGAGCGAACATAAAAAGCAGATAGCGTGCTAGATGCGCAAACAGTAATACTTGGGGGACTAAATCTGTACTTAACGCAACTTGAAAAATATAGGAACCAAGATAGCTAATTGTCACAAATGAATGGAGTTTTCATTTTTCATAGCAAACAACTCATAAAGAAGTCAATACTCACTAATAGAGAAAATAAAGAAAAGACCACACAAAAAATCAAAAGAAGAATCCAAACATTAAACATGCGCATCAAACAGTCATATGTGACGGTGCTCTGTCACACATTATGTTTGTAGTTTTGTTGTTATATTGGAGTAACCAAAGGAGAGTGTCATCGTCACAATACTATGAGATAAAGACATATATTAATCATTAATAACCAAGAAATTGCTTCTCAATTATGTCCTAGAATTAAGCAAGAGCAACAATTAATCAAAGAGCACTTTTGCTGGTAGAAGCAGAAAGTTTTGGGGATTCAAGACTGACAATAATTTTTATCTCAAACAAGAAAGAGAAGGTGGACTCACATTCACGGACAAAGACAAGCAGAGAAGATACCTTGTTATTGTCAAGCACATCTACGGCTTCCATATAAATCCATAATCTGCTACGCTCTTGAGGCTCCATTGGATTTTCGAGGCGAACAATATCCCTTCCAAGATCTCTCAATTGATCATGCATCATTAGCTTGCCGTCTTTGTCAATTTTAACTAGGGACATGAGACTCAGTGCTTCAATCCCATTCCCCGGGAAAAAACTACAGGCATCCCACATATAAGTCGGACTTTGTTCATATGATCCAATGAAAAAAACATGCAATATCCAAAAATATCTGTTGCTCCTCATAATCTAATGCTTCAGTAACTTATCCTCAACGTCTCTTGCACTTTCTTATTAGGAACTTTCTTTATTTTCTTTAATGTATCTTTCCATACTTTTTTTGTCTTTTCACGTAAAAATGAGCCTATAACTTCAAGAGCTAATGGAAGCCCCGGAAGTAGATACAATATCACGAGAGATAAACTCATAATCACTTTGAGGAGAATCCTTTTTGAATGCATGTCTGCTAAATAAAATCAAAGATTGATCCAAAGGCAACTCGTTGAGTTGGTACATGTAACTGCCCCTAGCCTCGTTAAGAATACTCTTGTTTCTAGTTGTAATGATAACTATACTTCCTGCTCTAAACCAACTACTATCTCCGGCCAAAGCATTCAAGTGAGTTTTATCATCCATATCATCTAGAAGAATGAGGACTTTCTTACTTTTGAATCGAGTTTTGATGATACCGGTTCCTCGTCGACGTTAGACACGTCATATGGACTTCTTAGTATATCGTAAATGAGCTGCTTTTGTAGGCATTCAATACCCTTGCGTAGAGATGTTTCTCGAATACTTGCCACGAAGCTAAGATGCTCGAAGTGACTAGAGAGATTGTTATACGAGGACCCTTGCAAGAGTTGTCTTACCGATGCCTCCCATTCCATAAATTCCGATAATCCTTGTATTATTAAATTTAGCATCTATCAAGCTCATAATCTCTTCCACACGATCATCAATTCCAACCAACTCTTTGGGAACAATTAGCGGAAAAGTTCTCTTTAACTCGCACATAACTTTTCGACAACAATTTTAACCAATGCTCCTTCATGCCTGTCAAATAACAATAAATTCCGATATAGGATGGCAATATTTATATTCTTTTTCAAGAAAGATCTATTTATGATAAATTAAACAATGTTTTGGTGGAGAATAATGTACCCGTTATCAGTTTTCTCCGATTCCCATCCTTTCAATAAACTGACCTCTTTGAGCGCTTCTTTCCATTCCTTCAAAATCATATCGTCCAAATTCTCTTTATGTGCATTGATAGCATCTCCTAATCTCCCTATAAGACGTCGCACTTGCGAAGGTCTCACTTTGTAAAATATGGGCAACACTATTTGCCCTATGCTTCTCTTGCACTTCAACATTTGAGCCAACTCGCGAAGGCACCATTTGCTAGAAGAGTAGTCCTCTCGAGATAATCGGGATCGAGATCTTAGACCGGTAACCGCAAAGAAGCTCTGGACCAAGCTCCTCACCAATACGGAGCTCATTGTCATCTCTGAACACGTGAATTCCTGCATCGACAAGGCTAGTATAGAGATAGTCGGTAAAACCTTTGCGAGTGTCTTTCCCTCTAAAGCTCAAAAACACTTCATAGTCATTTCCTTTCGGCCTTTTGGTTCCACCTTCATAATCACCTACTTGTGGAGAGGTTGACGAGGAAGACGCCTCGTATATCGGATCTTCTAAATGAGTGGGTTCTTTTCTTTTCATCTTGAGAGGATTGTACCAATACAAAGGCAGTAAAAGAGATTGATGGAGCAGTGCCTCAAAAGAAAGCCATATCAAAGTCCGAGAGAAGAGAAATACGGAATCCCAAGTCTGGGAATTGCAGAAATGTCTCAGAACATAATTCGAAATCATCAGAAGAAAATGGAGCAATCAAAGCTGGAAAGAGAGGAGAAAAGAAGAGCAAGAAGTCATGGATTACCGGAGAGTGCTCAAACAACACAATCCACCCACTGCTGTGATCTCCACCGATTTTCAGCCTTCGACGTTGGAGTACCAACACACAACACTCTACTGTGTGTGCTTTAACAATGCTGAGTTCTTGCCATCCAATGGTCCAAGACCCTTCGTGCTAATCGAACGGCTGCGATGCATGCCGCATGGAAAGGCCAAGTATTGCACGCGAGCCGCACCATTTCGCAGAAGGTGCGTAGAAAAGAAAACTAACGAACAACACTCAGAGGCTATTGGTGCTAATGTACATCAATCGCCAGATTATTTAGAATTTTGTTAACCTTACAAGCAACACTCAGATGCTCCTGGTGCTAATGTACATTAGTCAATGACAAAGACATATCGATTTCGATTATATAGGATTTGTTAATAAATGTCCGCAGGACCCTTGATATTCAAGTAAGGAAAGTTTGCTACTATCAATCCACAAACTCCACCAATTATGCGGAAGGCGTGGAATCTATGGTGCTTTGATTGAAATTTGAGATCCGGCGTGACTTGACTTGCGATTTCTATTAATTAAAGAAAAAGGAAAAGAAAACTAACGACCAATACTCATTAGAGTTGTTTGTCATTAGCAATTGGATATTATGAACTAACTATACTACAATATCATGACTTTGACCAATTAAACTGTTATATAATATTGCATCATGACCAATTGCTCTTTTTTCTGTGTTTCCTAAGTAGAAAGATCCATCGGGGATATTTTTTTAAAGCCCATAATGACCTCCTTATCTAGAGGAGGGATCACATTCCACCTATAATTGCAATTGTATTGTGGTAAGCAGATTGAGACTTATTTGACTTGGCTTCCGGTCATATATAATTTTGCGGTGACCCTTTCAAAGATTAGAAGATGCAGTTGGCAACGGAAAAACCTGGATTTCTATACTGCATTGGTCTATATATAATTTTTCTTACAATTTTGGCTTGCTATTAGTTGTCCGTCACATTATTGATCACAGGACGTATCTATCTATCTATCTATCACAGACTTATCATTAATTTTTATAAAAGTACTAAAAATCGAACTGGTCGATATCGATGTAATTGGCCCCCTAGACAAAAACCTCAGTTGTACATAGTTCTGCATTCACATGTTTTGTTGCATTTCTCCGCATTTAGATATTAGAGACATTTAGATCTAGGAATAAGCATGTTAATATTTAACGAAATGGGGGCTCAGCTTTGGAACTAGCACGATGGACGGCCCGGCATACGAGAAGAGCTAGAATTCTTAACTCTAAGATTGTGAGAAGTGAACCTAACTCAAAGATTGTTTGAAGACAGTCCTAATTTCGGACAAAATGGATTGCAATTCCAAGAATCGTGGAAATTTCAATCTTAAGGATGAGGCAAGGATAAGATTCAAGCTTAAGGATGAGGATCGCAATCCATGAGGGTTGGACTTTGAAATGAAGGCTTAGCCGATATAAGAAGGACTTTAAGATGGGAAATTCGGGTTCTCTTGGAGGATAAAGCACATATCCACGGCAGCCAAGAGGTTGAGTCGTGTGAACTGGGACTAAAAAACAGAAAATGTGAAGGGGGCTTGGAGAAAAATCTGAACTTGAGTTTGGGTGGAGATCACAATCGGTGGAGATAGAGCCAAAAGCTTGAGAGAAATTGGTCGAAGAATCAAGAAAGAAACCAAGTGAGTTCCGTTGGAAGTCTTAGTGGAATTGGGAGTTTCAGAAAAGGAAAGTAGCGAATGCAGATATATAAAAAATTCGGCGACAAAGGGAAATCGGTGGCTTTGAAAAGGAAAGAAAAAACAATTGTAAGTTTTAAAGTAATCAAAGGCAAATTCGATGAAAAGCATTTGGTCAGATTTTAAGGGTTATTTGGTGAAGTGTAGGCATTTCAAATAGGTAGGTCGAGTCGAAATTGAACCGAGATCAAAATGGTTTGACTCAAATTGATTTATTTAATCCATATTCTAAAGATTATTCTGTGAAGTATAGGCTTATCAAATGGGTGGGTTGGGCGAGGTTTGGGTCTAGCCGAAAATGATCGACCCATGTTGATCAATTTAACCCATTTTTGTGCAATACAATTTTAGCGACCCATATCCGACTTGTCCCGGACCTAGCTGGGGCTCTAATTCATAGCAATTTTTCTCCATAAATTGTTACCTTTGAAGAATGTGCGACGCCATCAACCAGCTCGCCGAATCAATGAGGGACCTCATATGCTCAGGTCGGGTCATGGGCTAAGACTTTGTGCGGCACATGAGCAAAGTGGAGACGTGAGTGAGCACCGCGCTAATGGACAAAAACAAAGGGACTTTAGAAATGGGAATCGATTGGTTCCTTTTCTGTGTTCTCTGATGTGTTTGGATAAAAAAATCGAATTCAATAACAAAATACAAAAATTACACAATTTTACTATAAAAATATAGATCGCTCAAATGGTCTTTTTTTTGGGAGGGGGGGGGGGGGGGTCGAAACTCAAGTGGTCTCGTTGAAAATCATGGTTTGGTTCTTGATGCATGCAAAAGTATTGTTTTTTGAAAGAAAAAAGAGATAATATCATGAAAAACTCTAAATTAGTACATCTGTGATAAATTTACCCCAAATTAATTTTTTGACCACCAAAAATCCAAAACTGGTACACTTGTGATAAATTTACACTTCATTAGTTTCCGTTAAATTTTACCGTCAAATTGCTGAGTTAAATGACACATGACAGATGATGACAAATTTACCATCCGTTAGTTTGGGGTTTTACCTTCAATTTATCACAGATGTACCAGTTTGTGATTTTTTGTCGTATTAAACCATTTTAACGGAAACTAACTGATGGTAAACTTATCGCAAATGTACCAGTTTGGATTTTTTGGTAGTCAAAAAATTAGTTTAGGATAAATTTGTCACATATGTACCATTTGGGATTTTTGGTGGTCAAAAAATTAATTTGTGATAAATTTGTCATAAGTGTATCAGTTTGGGGTTTTTCATGATATTAATCCCCCCAAAAAAAGAGAGCCTTTAGAACGGGCCACGAAGGACCCAAGCCAAACATCTATGAACCCGGACACGGGCACTTGGGATCTGGAGACTGGCCTCAACAGACCTAGGACCACATGGGCACGGAGTCTCGAGTGGCCTCGAGGGACTTAGCCCTAACCTTTATGAACCCTGGCCAAAACAACGAGGAACTGGGCCTGACCTAAGTAAGGCACTAGTGACTTGGGCGAGGAGGCCGTGTATCGGGCATGGGCACCGAGCACTCGAGCCAAGCCTCGAGGGACCCAAACACGGGCACCAAGGTCCCGGGCCTAGCCTTGAGGGACTCAAGCCCGACCTCCATGGACTCAAGCATGAGCACTGGGGTCTCGGGTCAAGCCTCAAAGGACCTAGGCCATGCCTCTATGGACTTGGGCCCAACCAACGACGAACTAGGCTCGACCACAAAAGACTCAGGCTAGGCTAGTGACTTTGGCTCGGAGCCAGGTACCTGGGCATGGCCATTGAGGACCTAGACACGAGCATCGAAGTCCGTGGCCTAGCCTCGAAGGACTTGGGCCCAACCTTCGTGGACCCGGGTTTCGAGGAACCAGGCCTAGATTTGATGCATGTAGGCCTGCCTTGATGGACCCAAGGGGGGCGCTAGTTGGGGCAAGGAGCCTGGTACACAAGCATGGCCATTAGAGATCCAAGCCCAGCCTTCATGGACTTGGGCAGGGTGTCACAACCATCTTGAAGGGGAAACGGGAAGCTAGTTTAGAGGTCATGTCCAGTTGGGGACCAATGGTCCTCAACATGTGCAGATTTTCGCAAACCTTTACCTCATGCAACGTTGAGATTTTTTTTTTTTTTAGTTTGATTAATTCTATGATCATTCTATGTGAAGGAGCCACGACCCTATTGGGGTCGTCTAGAACCTAAATGAGGTATGGAAGAATACCTAACTTCCATGTGTGAGGTTGAGTGAGGTTGTGAGGTTTCATCATCACAATTGTAGCAAAATCAACGTAGGAACACACACGAAGAGTCTGGGCCAGCAAGCATTCATCGAGCCTAGGTGTTCTAAACATGATTTATCAAGTGATTTCTCATCCTAAGTTTCATTCAAGAGGAAATTCATCATCAATTAATGCATTGCTTCATAAATCTCATCACATCCTATCCTTAACATTAATCATAAATAGAAGATTACTCTTTAATTTTGCACGACGATTAGAAGAGGAATCCTCGAATAATCCTAGGAGTAACATCAATAATCAAGCAGACCTATCTTGAAATCGAAGGAAAATTGAAAACCGGACGAAATAGAGGACTCTTTGTGATGTCGTAAAAGGAGTTTCAAGCAACCCTCGCTAGCCACAGTGAAAAAGAAAAGAAGGAAAAGAGAAAGAAAAAAAGAAAAAAAAATTAATAAAGATGCGAAGTTTCCGGGTGTGATGTATAGCCAAAATTGGTGGGATTGACTACATTGACAAATTGTTGAAAGGTTTAGGACTAAATAGGCCAAATTAAATGGTTTATGACTGAATTGATACAAATACAATGCGTTTATGACTTTTTTGGTAGTTATCCCGCAATATTTGCATCCAAAGCCAGAAAAAAGGAATCCGAGAATATCTTTTTTCGGTGAAGTTGGTCTGCATTATCCAGAGTTTGAATTTTCGAACTTTCTAGCACGGCGAACTTTTGCCATACATTAAAAACCTTACGTTGAAATTGTTACTTCAATCATAAGTTCATGAGGCACTTAATGAATTAATTGCCAGTCTTATCTACCTTTGAAGCAAAACCCCCTTTTCATGATCTTGTAAGTCAAAACTTTTGGTTTTGTATCTATCCACAACATACTACTCGGGACTAAATCGCGAATGACGCTTAAGAGTACTAGAAGTCTTGAAATTAGAAAAGTAACAACAAACTGAAATAAACGAGCATATGCACAATCGCCACGTGTCGCGCTATAATACTAATCATGTCAACGGGACCTATCTATTGAATCAAATATTTGTCCAAAATATGCAAATTCGTATTCTCCAATGAAATTGATCGTGCGACTCTTTTCACTTACGTGCACAATTCGGGTTCATTTTCGAGATTGAGTTAGATGAATTCTACTAAGATATGTCAGTTTCTTGCACTTGAAACCTAAGCTTCTAAGCTAGTTCGATCGATTCTCAGTTCCACAAGAAGTGCTAAGGTTCTTTTTATGTCTTGTTGAGAGAGAGAGAGAGAGTGCGCGCGTGCACGCCAATGACTTGAGATCAACCCACATAGTCTTCGGGTACGGCAGCCTTAGACTTGCTGAGACACATCGTCCTTACTTATGCCGGTTGTGACAAGTGAACCCTTCACGCAACATCGGGAGGACTCCCAGCTCCGATATCGGGAGGATTCGAACTCGACACGCTAGTATGAGATCAAAGCAACACCTCCCAATACGCCGCAATCCATGGGATGTACCGAGGAGGTGAGGAGGGACCTCCCGGATCTTACTCCTCGTTGAGGCTAAGCCTAAGCCTAATCTGGCTATGTCGACGGGGCTTTTGTTATTTCTTCTTAATGCGTAGTATGACAACTCTTATAAATCAAACTCTCTTGTATAACTTGAATCTCTTTGATATTGGATAATATGTTTTTAGCATACATATAGAAATATGCCGTGATAAGAATCTAATTAGATGAACATTTATAGACTACAAATTCAATGAGTATTTCGATACTAAGCTTGAACCTGAAAGTTTCATATGATGTCGATGTCTTTATTTATGATGTATGATAACAATTTTATATAGCCAAAGTGCTCAAATCATATCAATTAAACTTAATTTATCAGTTAAAGTGATTAAACTTAAACTTAACTCTTCCTCAACTAATTCAAGAATTGTATTTGCTTTACCAAATAAACATAAATTTTCTTCATATTACAATCATTCTGCTTCTTTTCTAAAATTATTTGCATCTCTAAACATGTTTTTTTTTTGTTGTTGTTATAAGTGCATCTCCAAACATCTCCTCTAGACACTACCAAAACCTTTTCTTTCCCTTCTTTTATCACGTGCATACAATATACATAAATTAATCGCTCGGCTTTTGAATTTCTATTTCGTTAAAAAAAAAACACAGTCTTATAGATCTCATGTTAGAAATAACACTGAAGATTGTATTTTTCTTTTCATAGGATCGCTAAAATTTTGATCGATCGAAATTTCTTGGCTTAGAAATCAAGCTCCTCGCATTTATATTTATTTAATAAATTTTTTTTTTCTGTTGATGGCTAAATATAAATGACAGAAAAAAGAATTTAAGTAGACGACAATTTCTTTTTTTTTTTTTTTTGTTTTTTCGAAGTAGACGACAATTGGAACACTCAACTTCGTCGTCCTCTTCTGCAGTCTCTCTCGATCGATCGATCGATCGATCGAGTTTCTGCTGCTGCTGCTTCTTCACACGGCCGATGGCATCGATCGGACTCTAAAAGCTGCTCCAGGCCGGCACCAAAATCGTCGCCGTCGGCCGCAACTACACCGCCCACGCCAAGGAACTCGGCAACGCCGTTCCCAAGGTACCCGTACACACACTCTCCCTCTCTCTCTCTCTCTCCGCCTTCCGTCGTCTTCTTGAATCGGTTCCTTTGTTTGAGCCGATCGTTTGACGCCGACGATTCGTGTGCGCGTTGTTCCGGCGACTAGGAGCCGGTGCTGTTCCTGAAGCCGACGTCGTCGTACTTGGAAAACGGAGGGACGATCGAGGTGCCGCCCCCCCCTGCTTTCGCTCCACCACGAGGTGGAGCTCGCGGTCGTGATCGGGCGGAAAGCTCGGGACGTTCCCGAGTCGGCCGCCATGGACTATGTCGGAGGTAACTTCGAATCTGGTGATCGCTTCGTGCGCTTGATGGATTTTGCTGCCGTCGTTTTAGTGTCCGGACTTCATGGCGTCGTGATTCGCGGTGTCATTCACATTATGATTCGGGAAGCCTTCAAACTATGTGGATCTTTTGGGTGGAGTGAGTTTCATTTGGTATTGGACTCGAACTAGTAATGATATGATACTTTATGTCTGGCTCTTGATACAACTTCATTGGAGATGGGGGGTGAGTATGAAGCTGAACAGGACAATCGGCGGCTTGTTCCAGAGGATGATTCTGAACAGTGCAATATCTTGGTCATCATGGACATGATTATGCACCTTTTTTATTTTCTGTTTAAACCGGTGGCTAGCTTGTTATCGTTGTTGAATTGATAATCCTGATCAAGAGAAAGTTATGCAATGTCATCTTGTCGACTAGCTGGAACTATATGGTATGTCTCGTCTCTAATTTCAATCAATGCTTTTCCCATTGTTGTTGGTGCTCGTAAAAGCATCCATTCTAGCGCAAATTTTTGACTTGCTTACGGAGCTAGTCTACGCTTTGCTTTTTACCTCCTCAAGTTTTTGTGGTTTGGATTGTGTTTTGGGCAAGCAACACAAACTTTTTCATGTTTATACAAAGCTTAAATGCACATTATGATCCTGGGATGGTGCATGAAATACATTACGTCGTGGCTGATTGCCTGATTGTGTGATTTGTAATGGAGCTAGTTATCTCCTAACTTCTATAAATTGTGGAGGTTTGGGATATTGAATGTGGATGACTTTGGATATTATGATGCTAAGTGAAGGGATCACTGAGTAACGAGCAGGTTCAACTAATCAGTCGTTGACTTTCTATTCCGTCTTTCTCCTGATTTTGTTTCTCTGATCTGTGCTTTTCGTACGATTGAAGATTTTTCAATCTTTGAGGTAGTGAAGCTGGTATGCTCATGAATTGTAGGATATGCTCTTGGACTGGATATGACTGCTAGGGAGATCCAATCTTCTGCGAAGGTGTATTTCCTATTTCTTTAAATCTTTTACGGATAGAACTGGTGGCCCTCCCTTTCGAATCCGCAAAAGCTTTGGACGAGGAGACCTTTGTTGACCATTCCACAAAAACAATCAAATGGGGGAAAAGCCCGACCTTAACTGGAGCAGGTCTTTTCTGGGGTAGCTGTACACCTTCTTCTTCTTTGAAGTCCCAAGAAAAGTGGAATCTTTTTACTAACTTATTTTAATGGATCTTAATAAAGGAAAAAAGTGGGGGTTTGTATCAGATCTAATTCTAAGTTCTAAGTTCTAAGTTCTAAGTTCTAAGTTCCTTCTCTAGCCCTCCACCCCTGGCGAATGGAATACCTAGTAGACCTTGTGGCATATGCAGCATCGATTCTTCATCTTCTTCTTCTTCTCATTTTCTAGAATGACACTTCTTACGCGGTGGCCCCGATTCCATCAATCCAAGCAAACACCATCTAGACTCGTGCTGCGGTATCAAAACAAGTTTGCACTTTTTGAAAGTTTTAGGACTTATTTGCACTTTTTGAAAGTTTTAGGACTGAAGTGCACTTTCGTGATAAGTTTTAGGACTCAATTGCACTTTTGTGACAAGTTTTAGGACTTCTAGTGCACATATCCCTATCTTTTATGGATGGAACTGGTGGCCCTCCCTTTGTCTTTGTTCCTGAAATTTACTATTTGTTCGGTTGTCTACTAGCTGTATCTTTTGGTTCAGAAAAAGTTGCTATCAAGGATGAGATGGCTGGTAGTTTTCAGTAGAAACTTTAATATTTGCCAAATCGTAATGGTTATAATTTGAGTGAGACCTTTCCTATGGTGACATGTCCTCGCAATAAACCCTGGGAAATTCTTTATAAGCTGATTAACTTGTTCAGCACATCAAACGTGATTATTGCTTGGAACTTATTGGGCCTATGATTCTGTGGACATCAACTGAGACCAACCTGCTTTCGTTATTTTTTCAGCTCCTACATGTATATTATTTTCCTCATTCTTCTGTGGATCGAAAAATTTTCTTCTTGAGGATCCGTTTAACTCTAAATGAAACTGATTTCATCTCTTCCATACTGTTCTTGTTGTTAGTCCGCAGGTCTTCCATTGACAGTAGCAAAAGGGCAAGATACTTTCACACCAATTAGCTCTGTGGTAAGTGAAAATGCTATTGCTTAATTTTCTTTTTATCAGATTCAACATTGAGGTCATGCAGAAGGATAAATTCTGGATGATGGGTTGCTGGCGGTGTCCTTCTCATATCTCGTCGTGATCCTAAGGACAAAACCGCCACTTCACCACTGAAATTAACGGTTAAGATTCCAAAAATAAATCTGTGACCGACATTGCCGCAGAAGCTAACGTCTCAGTCGCCGTCGACAACGATGGCAGCGTCGCCGCCCGAGCCGCCGCCGACGCCGCCCGGATCCGCCGACACGGCCGAGCTCCGCCGACGCGGCCGGCGCCGCCGACTCCGCCCGACTCCACCGACGCCGCCGACTCCACCGACGCCGCTGCCGTGCTTGTGGATAGAGCCACAACCGCCATGCTCGTGGTCGCAACTGCCACCACCGTGCTCGTGGTTGCAGACGCCGCCACCGCTGCCATGTTGTCCGGGTCATCCATGTTGTCATCAGATGATATAATTACCGTGGTTGGTATAGCTAAAGGGATTTTGAGGACTGAAACTTGTATGATGCACGATGACATATCGTCTATTCTACTGTATAACATTGGATATTCAATGAATAAATAATTTTTTTAATGGAGGAAACAATTTTTGAGTTGGACATTTTATTGATTGTGGCAGTTTCATGGTCGATTAAAAAACGAATCCTCATTTCATAACAAATTATCCCTCTTTGCATTTTTTTTCTTAACTCCTATTCAAAATGTTGTAATGCACAAAATCTTGGAAGCTTTCCAACTAATAGACGAGATTTAATTTTTTTTCTTTCAACGGTCATCAAGGATTCTGGCTCAATTCTCAAGGACCATTACAAACACCCCGTTATGACATATGCAAAAAATACAATGAAGTTAAAACTGAGAATAATAAAAGAACATGCAGATTTACATTTACGTGGAAATCCCCTGCGGAAAAACCACGGGGAGAGGAAAAACAAAATTCACTATAGAAATTCAACAATTACAAAATGTGGCTAAAAAATGAAGGACTGGGATGAATGATAGGTTTTGCCAGACGATGTCAATTTGGATTGTCTGGCAAATTCAACGTAGATGGACTCTGACTTGAGATTAGCCAGCCAGTGGGCTTGGAAGAAGATTACCTTAAGAACCAAGTTCCATAGATTGCTTATAATAGATTTTCAAGTATCTGACTTTAGTTTGAGTGTTTTCTCTTTTGGCTGTTTTCTGATTTTGCCTATTGTTTTGATTCCAAAACCCTTCTCAGCTGGACAAATCTTTGGTACCAGACCCTGGCAACTTGGAATTGTGGCTCAAGGTGTCAAATTCTCAGTCTTACATTCACATAACAATGAGTGCTTGATTCTCATTTATGTAGACTGATCTTAGTCTAGTTGTTTGCTCTAACTGCAGGTAGATGATGAAATAAGGCAGAAGGGTTCAACCAAGGACATGATTTTTAAGCTTCCTTTTCTTATTAGCCACATAAGCTCTATTATGACCCTTCTTGAGGGAGATGTCATACTGACAGGTAATTGCTTCAATCTCTTGTGTCACTTTTTGGTGTCAGATGTCTTCTTGCTATGAAGTTATTTTGCAGTATCTAGAATTCTTGGTTTGTACAGTACGTTATCAGTAGTATGACCTGAAAAACCAAGTCTTTATTGTTTCTCAACTCCCTTTCCTTAGACTTCCCTTAGATTCAGAAGTGGCTTTCTCTGTGTCTAATAATGTTTTGTTTTTTACCGGGCATATGATCTCTTGCAACCGATTGTGCAGGCACTCCCCAAGGTGTTGGCCCTGTTAAAGTAGGTCAAAAGATCACTGCTGGCATGACAGGTGTAATCGACATTCACTTCAATGCTGAGCAACGTCGAAGACCAGGAAGTTCTTGAACTAAGCATTTCAAATGACTGCAAAATCTTGCATGCTCTAGTGTGGTTCTGTTCTGGCAGAAAATTCATTAGGACATTCAACTGAACTGTCCAAGTGAGAACTTTGGCTGCACCAATTAGAGATAAGAGAGCTGTAATACTACCGTGCAAGTTCAGTTGGAGTTGGTGTTGGAAAGATAGACTGTTGTATTCTTTTTCACATCCACATGCAAAGCAATGGACTGGCTCGAAGCTGCTCGATCTTGGCCTATCATATCTGTCTGTTCTTTTGGATCAAGAAGCGACTCAAAGCTTTTCATAAGTCACTTGGTTTTTTTTTTTGCTATTGGGAGTCCATTAAACTTTTTGAGGCATGGGTTCCACCTTTGAAAACATAATTCGAGGATCGTTATTTGCAATTCGAGCATGAAATTTCTTTTAAGGGCGTAGAGCTCAGTACAATCAATATCCGGAGAAAAAGGAAATCCTAACTTGGTCGAGATAATAATATTTACGAATATCGAATGTCATAAGCAGCGATCACAGACAATGCATTAACTACGTAAGCATTACATCCCAAAGATGAGAAATCCATCTTTTCGAGTGCTGTACCCACCGCTCGCTCTTTAATTCAACTCGGGCCACGTCGTGATCAGCCATTGATCCTTTTATGCATCGTACATCACCAAATGCCAGAAGAAACTGTAAAGCAGTTTTAACTTTTAAGTCATGTACTTTTTGGTTGCTTTTGATGTTCCAATAACACTTGGACCGTTGACATTGGATGAACGATGGATGACTATATACTTCACTCACTAAGTTCAGATAGTGCAAACTTATATTTGCGTCACTTTCTTCAGCATTACAAGAAAGAAACTTCCCCAGGAACCCCACCGCCAATCCCTCATCAGAAGTCATCTTTCTTGTGCTGCTTCGCTTTGATCTTTTTGGACATTGCTTATGGCTTCTTTATGTCAATTGTATGATTGATAAACAATTGATTGAGTGAACGCCACAGCTTGAAGCACGGTCGATGGCAAAACTTTGATTAGCAGAGTGCCGGATCTGAACCTAAATAGATTTCATCACTTCTTCTCTTGATCGTCAGATCGAGTTTCTCGTTTGGTTTAGTCATATGCGATGGAGCTTGTGGAGGGTCCTCTCTCAACTTACAAGACATGTCTTAGCGTTATATACATTAGTGCACGCACTACGCCTTTGCAAGCTAGGTGGTTAAGGAAGTGAATTGGAGAAGGCGGATTGTTTTAAGATATGTTTGTTTATATTTATCACCTAATTTTTTGACTTTCCTATCGTATAATGCAGGGGTAATTAGGAAGGGACCGGATGAATGACTCAAATTTCACTTTTCTCTAAAGATATGGTGTTCACTTCACCGCTCATAGTTCAGGTTTGTGGATTCCATTGATCGAAATCAACAAGTAGAAATCAACAAACAGCGGCAATCTAACTCACATGAATTGACTCTCTTTTCTTATAGGCCAAGAAAGAGACAATTGACCTTATTTTCCTTACATTATAGAGGCGACACCAACGCGTTTATCCAATATAATGTACGACATTCAATTCACTGGCGAGTATAATGACACAGTAAGCGATGGTGATACATGCAGAGACCAAGACACTGGAGTCGAGAGGCGTCGACGGAGCGGAATTGCTCGGTGAGGCCGGAGCGGCTGCGGACGATCCGACGGTGATGGACAGCTTTTGACCAAGCTCGCAATGTGAATCGACGGTGCAGATGTAATGGTAAGACCCGCCCTTCAAGAGCTTGATGTTCACCGGACTGCCCATAACAGATACGACCTGGGTGCAGTTGTCGTACTCGGCCTTTGATACTTCGGCCACATTATGCGTCCCGGTCCAATTGAAAGCTGAAACAAAGTATGCTCATTTCATGAATGATATGACGTGCAAAATCGATTACACTGTAGAAATCACACAAGAAGTCATGACTCTGTTTTGATCTAGAGAGAGATCAATGACATCGATCAAGTCATATCCATAAATCTGGATCTCTACTTGATTGCGTAAAACTGAATCCTCCAAAGGTCAGATTTTGCTAGACAATATGAGTCGTTGGAAATCGATTCATTCTCACATGTACATGCAAATCGCTCCGTTCTTGAATAGCTCACTTAAATAATTGCCCGACAAATTAATGGTGAAAGAGAAAACCTTGCGCATGTACGAGGAATAGGAAACAAACGAAAGAATAAGAACAAGGTAAAAGGAGGGGCTTATACATAGCTGGTCGCCGACCATGAAAGTCTTGGAGGCAGCCCAAGACTGGTAATAGGATATGTTGGAGGGGACAGTCCACCCCAATTCATCTCCGACCGTGTACGTCGTCGCCGCCGCCGCCGCATGTATGAAGCCGGCCGAAATCACCATAATCAACCATGCCGTTAAATTCACGCGAGTAGCCATTTCCATGTGCTCCTTCAGGTCTCCCCTCTGTTATTCAGCTCTCCTTCAGTCGAATCTGTGTTCTGCTTCCGAGTGTAATGCGTGCGGTTCCTTGTAGAGCTGAGTTTTTACAGGAGAGAGAGAGAGAGACAGAGACAGAGATATTATTGTTTAGAGAGAGAGAGAGAGAGAGAGAGAGAGACAGAGATATTATTGTTTAGACAGAGAGAGAGAGACAGACAGACAAACCGCCACTTCACTGAAATTAACGGTTAAGATTCCAAAAATCAATCTGTGACCGACATTGCCGCAGAAGCTAACGTCTCAGTCGCCGTCGACAACGATGGCAACGTTGCTGCTGATGCCGCTGATGCCGCCGACGCTGCCGATGCCGCCGACTCCGCCGACGCCGCCCGACGCCGACGACTCCGCCCGACTCCGCCCGACGCCGCCCGACTCCGCCGACTCCGCCGACGCCTCTGTTGCTGCTGCCGTGCTTGTGGATAGAGCCACAACCGCCATGCTCGTGGTTGCAACTGCCACCACCGTGCTCGTGGTTGCAGCCGCCGCCACCGCTGCCATGTTGTCCGGGTCATCCATGTTGTCATCAGATGATATAATTACTGTGGCTGGTATAGCTAAAGGGATTTTGAGGACTGAAACTTGTATGATGCACGATGACATATCGTCTATTCTACTGTATAACATTGGAGATTCAATGAATAAATAATTTTTTTAATGGAGGAAATAATTTTTGAGTTGGACATTTTATTGATTGTGGCAGTTTCATGGTCGATTAAAAAACGAATCCTCATATCATAACAAATTATCCCTCTTTGCATTTTTTTTCTTGACTCCTATTCAAAATGTTGTAATACACAAAATCTTGGAAGCTTTCCAACTAATAGACTGGCTCAATTCTCAAGGACCATTACAAACACCCCGTTATGACATATGCAAAAAATACAATGAAGTTAAAACTGAGAATAATAAAAGAACATGCAGATTTACGTGGAAATCCCCTGCGGGAAAAACCACAGAGGAGAGGAAAAACAAAATTCACTATAGAAATTCAACAATTACAAAATGTGGCTAAAAAATAAAGGACTGGGATGAATGATAGGTTTTGCCAGACGATGTCAATTTGGATTGTCTGGCAAATTCAACGTAGATGGACTCTGACCTGATTAGCCAGCCAGTGGGCTTGGAAGAAGATTACCTTAAGAACCAAGTTCCATAGATTGCTTATAATAGATTTTCAAGTATCTGACTTTAGTTTGAGTGTTTTCTCTTTTGGCAGTTTTCTGATTTTGCCTATTGTTTTGATTCCAAAACCCTTCTCAGCTGGACAAATATTTGGTACCAGACCATGACAACTTGGAATTGTGGCTCAAGGTGTCAAATTCTCAGTCTTACATTCACATAACAATGAGTGCTTGATTCTCATTTATGTAGACTGATCTTAGTCTAGTTGTTTGCTCTGACTGCAGGTAGATGATGAAATAAGGCAGAAGGGTTCAACCAAGGACATGATTTTTAAGCTTCCTTATCTTATTAGCCACATAAGCTCCATTATGATCCTTTTTGAGGGAGATGTCATACTGACAGGTACTTGCTTCAATCTTTTGTGTCACTTTTTGGTGTCAGATGTCTTCTTGCTATGAAGTTCTTTTGCAGTATCTAGAATTCTTGGTTTGTACAGCATGTTGTCAATAGGACGACCTGAAAAACCAAGTCTTTAATGTTTCTCAACTCCCTTTCCCAAGGCTTAGATTCAGAAGTTGCTTTCTTTGTGTCTAATAATGTTTTTTTTTTTCGGTGTTTGATTGTGCAGGCACTCCCCAAGGTGTTGGCCCTGTTAAAGTAGGTCAAAAGATCACTGCTGGCATAACAGGTCTAATCGACATTCACTTCAATGTTTAGCAACGTCGAAGACCAGGAAGTTCTTGAACTAAGCATTTCAAATGATTGCAAAATCTTGCATGCTCTAGTGTGGTTCTGTTCTGGCAGAAAATTCATTAGGACATTCAACTGAACTCTCCAAGTGAGAACTTTCGCTGCACCAATTAGAGATAAGAGAGCTGTAATGCTATCGTGCAAGTTCAATTGGAGTTGGTGTTGGAAAGATAGACTGTTGTATTCTTTTTCACATCCACATGCAAAGCAATAGACTGGCTCGAAGCTGCTCGATCTTGGCCTACCATATCTGTCTGTTCTTTTGGATCAAGAAGCGACTCAAAGCTTTTCATAGTTCACTTGGTTTTCTTTTTATACTACCGGGAGTCATTAAACTTTTTGAGGCATGGGTTCCACCTTTGAAAACATAATTCGAGGATCGTTATTTGCAATTTGGGTGCGAAATTTCTTTTTAAGGGCGTAGAGCTCAGCACAATCAATATTTGCAGAAAAAGGAAATCCTAACTTGGTCGTGCTAATAATTTTCACGTGTATCGAATATCATAAACAGTGATCGCAGACGATGCATTAACTACGTAAGCGTTACGTCCCAAAGTGAGAAATCCACCTTTCCGAGTGCTGTACCAACCGCTCGCTCTTTAATTCAACTCGGGCCACGTCGTGATCAGCCATGGATCTCTTTTAAAGCATCGCACATCACCTAATGCCAGAAGAAACTGTAGGGCAGTTTCAAGTCATGTACTTTTTGGTTGCTTTTGATGCTCCAATAACACTTGGACCCATGACATTGGATGAACGATAGATGAGTATATACTTTACTAAGTTTAGATGGTACATTTTTAATATTCGATGTAGACCCTGAATTTATAATTTATTTAATTTGGTTTATGGACTTAGATACATGTTCAATAAAATCTCTAAACTATATGAAAATATTCAATAATATCCTTTCATTAATTCAAGTTTATGGACTATATCGAACATTTTCATATAATTCATGGATTAAATTGAACACGTACTACAAGTTCAGGGACGATATTGAATAAATTAAAGGTTTAGAGATCACATTACATATTAAGCCAAGGTTTAGAGACTGTTTGTGTCATTTTCCCGATTAAAAATGCTGAGGTATAGAAAGATCAATCGGGACTATTTGTGCAAAGACCATAATGACCTCCTCATCGATCGGGACTATATTTGCAAATTGTATTGCGGTAAGCAGATGGAGGACTTGGCTTCCGGTCGAAGATAAATTTTGTTAGTCTCCCTTTCGAAGATCGGGAGATGCGATAGTCAATGGTCAAACCTGGATTTCTATATTCCCTTTGGCATTCGTCTTTCGACCATGATGGAAAACTGTGATTCACCTTCCCCGGCAAAGCGGCCAGTCTCATGAAAAAATCGTATTTGTTCCATTCTTTTGGTATCGAATGGAGATATTTGTTTATTTCAATTTATATAATCGGAACGGGCCGGAGAAATTATTGGAAGCATGAGGCTCGTTTGAATCCAATGAATCTTATAATTTTTTTTTTCCAGGAAAAAGGAAAGTTGTCCATGATTTCATGTTTCAAAAATGCACTGTGGAAAATTGAAAATTCAGGGAGCAAAGTAGCACGAACACGTCTAGTTTAGGATGCGAAAAGTGTTATTCCCTCCCCTACAAGTGCGTGCATCCTACCTAATATTGCTTGGACGAACGTAGGTCTAGTATTGGATTTTCCTCAAATTTTTATTCACCAACATCTGTTGCACGATGTAGCGGTACAGGTACGTCGATCAAATTAAGGTTGACATTCCGAATGAAAGTTAGTAACTTAACACATTGATAATCCACCAAGATAAATGTCGTTGACAATTCAAGAAATGTATCTACTTTACAAATTAAACGATAAAATATTTGTCATCTTACGACTCTACTTATTTTCTAAACTAATTTGAGTCTCCAGGCGTTTTTTTTTCGTTTTTTGATAAGTGCATCTCTAAACATTTATCTTCAATACACACACGGTTACGACCTTATTTTTCGTTTTTGCTATCACAGGCATGCGCATTTCTTCTTTCGCCGATGTTATCTATGTATGCACAAACACATTAATTAATCGCCTGGCTTCTGAATTTCTATATCACAGAAAGTACAATCTCATGGATCTCATGTTAGAAATATAACACCGAAGATTCTTATTTTTCCTTTTAACAGGATCACTAGATTTTGATCGATCGAAATTTCTTGACTTTACTACTACTAATCACGCTCCGCACATTTATATTTATTTTTAACATTTTCCTTATTGTTGATGGCTAAATAAATGAGAGAGAAAAAAAACAAAGAATATTAAAGTGGACGGCAATTGGAACACTCAACTTCGTCGTCCTCTTCTGCGGTCTCTCTCTCGATCGATCGATCGATCGACCGACTTTCTGCTGCTGCTGCTGCTTCTTCGCACGGCCGATGGCATCGATCGGGCTCCAAAAGCTGCTCCAGGTCGGCACCAAAATCGTCGCCGTCGGCCGCAACTACACCGCCCACGCCAAGGAACTCGGCAACGCCGTTCCCAAGGTACCCGTACACTCTCCCTCTCTCCCTCTCTCTCTCTCTCCGCCTTCCGTCGTCTTCTTGAATCGGTTCCTTTGTTTGCGCCGATCGTTTGACCCCGACGATTCGCGCGCGCGATGTTTCCGGTGACTAGGAGCCGGTGCTGTTCCTGAAGCCGACGTCGTCGTACTTGGAAAACGGGGGGACGATCGAGGTGCCGCCCCCACTGCTGTCGCTCCACCACGAGGTGGAGCTCGCGGTCGTGATCGGGCGGAAAGCTCGGGACGTTCCCGAGTCGGCCGCCATGGACTATGTCGGAGGTAACTTCGAATCTGGTGATCGCTTTGCGTGCGCTTTGATGGATTTTGCTGCCGTCCTCTTAGTGTACGGACTTCATGGCGTCGTGATTTGCGGTGTCGTTCACATATTGATTGGGGATGCCTTCTAACTATCTGGATCTTTTGGGCGGAGTGAGTTTCATTTGGTATTGGACTCGAGCTAGTAAGGATAGGATAATTTGTCTCTGGTTCATGATACAACTTCATTGGAGATGGGGGGTGATTATGAAGCTGAATAGGAGAATCAGCGAATTTTTCCGGGGGATGATTCCGAACCGTACAATATCTTGGTCATCATGGACATGAATATCTATCTACCTTTGTTTTTTCTGTTAAACCGGCGACTAGATTGTTATTCGTGCTGAATTGACCCTGATCAAGAGAAGGTAATGCGATGTCATTTTGAAAACTATTAATTGAAGCTATATGCTTTTCTCGTCTATAATTCCCATTAATGCTTTTCCCCATTGTTGTTGGTGCTTGCAAAACGCGTCCTAGCATAAATTGTCAACTTCCGGACGGAGCTGGTCTATGCTTTGCTTGTCCCTCCTCGAGTTTTAGTCAATTAGATTGTGTTTTGGGGCAAGCAACACAAACCTTTTCGCGGTTATACAAGCTTAAATGCACATTACGATCCTGGGATGGTGCATGAAATACATTACATTGTGGTTGAGTGTGTGATCTGTAATTGGAGCTGTTTTTCACCTAACTTCTATATATTGTGGAGGTTTGGGATACTGAATGTGGATGGCTTTGGATATTATGATGCTAAGTGAAGGGATCACTGAGTAACTAGAAGGTTCAACTAATCAGTCGTTGACTCTCTATTCCGTCTTTTTCGTGATTTTGTTTCTCTGATCTGTGCTTTTCGTTCGATAGAAGATTTTTCAATCTTTGAGGTAGTGAAGCTGGTATGCTCATGAATTGTAGGGTATGCTCTTGGACTGGATATGACTGCTAGGGAGATCCAATCTTCTGCGAAGGTGTATTTCCTGTTTCTTTAAATCTTTTACGGATAGAATTGGTGGCCTCCCTTTCTCTTTGTTCCTGAAATGTACTAAATGTTCGATTATCTACCAGCTGTATCTTTTGTTTCAGAAAAAAGTTGCTATCAAAGATGAGGTGGCTGGTAGTTTTCAGAAGAAACTTTAGCATTTGTCAAATCGTAATGTTATCATTTGAGTGAGACCTTCCCTTTGGTGACATGTCCTCGCAATAAACACTGGGAAAGTCTTTTTAAGCTGATTAACTAGCTCAGCACATTAGACATGATTATTCCCTGGAACTTAATGGGCCTATGATTTTGTGGACATCAACTAAGACCAACCTACTTTTGTTATTTTTTCAGCTCCTACATGTATAATATTTTCCTCATTTTTCTGTGGATCCAAAATTTTTTCTTCTTGAGGATCCGTTCAACTCTAAATGAAATTGATTTCATCTGTTCCCTGTTGTTCTTGTTGGTAGTCCGCAGGTCTTCCATGGACAGTAGCAAAAGGGCAAGATACTTTCACACCAATTAGCTCTGTGGTAAGTGAAAATGCTATTGCTTAATTTTCCTTTTATCAAATTCAATATTGAGGTCATGCAGAAGGATAAATTCTGGATGATGGGTTGCTGGGATGAATGATAGGTTTTGCCTGACGATGTCAGTTTGGATTGTCTGGCGAATTCAACATAGATGAACTCTGACTTGAGATTAGCCAGCCAGTGGGCTTGGAAGAAACTTACCTTAAGAACTGAGTTCCATAGATTGCTTATAATAGATTTTCAAGTATCTGACTTTAGTTTGAGTGTTTTCTCTTTTGGCAGTTTTCTGATTTTGTCTATTGTTTTGATTCCAAAACCTTTCTCAGCTGGACAAATCTTTGGTGCCAGACCCTGACAACTTGGAATTGTGGCTCAAGGTGTCAAATTCTCAGTCTTACATTCACAGAACAATGAGTGCTTGATTCTCATTTATGTAAACTGATCTTAGTCTATTTGTTTGCTCTAACTGCAGGTAGATGATGAAATAAGGCAGAAGGGTTCAACCAAGGACATGATTTTTAAGCTTCCTTTTCTTATTAGCCACATAAGCTCTATTATGACCCTTCTTGAGGGAGATGTCATACTGACAGGTAATTGCTTTAATCTTTTGTGTCACTTTTTGGTGTCAGATGTCTTCTTGCTATTAAGTTATTTTGCAGTATCTAGAATTCTTGGTTTGTACAGTATGTTATCAGTAGTATGACCTGAAAAACCAAGTCTTTAATGTTTCTCGACTCCCTTTCCTTAGACTTCCCTTAGATTCAGAAGTGGCTTTCTCTGTGTCTAATAATGTTTTGTTTTTTACCGGGCATATGATCTCTTACACCCGATTGTGCAGGCACTCCCCAAGGTGTTGGCCCTGTTAAAGTAGGTCAAAAGATCACTGCTGGCATAACAGGTCTAATCGACATTCACTTCAATGTTGAGCAACGTCGAAGACCAGGAAGTTCTTGAACTAAGCATTTCAAATGATTGCAAAATCTTGCACGCTTTAGTGTTGTTCTGGCAGAAATTCATAAGGACATTCAACTGAACTGTCCAAGTGAGAACTTTGGCTGCACCAATTAGAGATAAGAGAGCTGTAATGCTATCGTGCAAGTTCAATTGGAGTTGGTGTTGGAAAGATAGACTGTTGTATTCTTTTTCACATCCACATGCAAAGCAATGGACTGGCTCGAAGCTGCTCGATATTGGTCTATCATATCTGTCTGTTCTTTTGGATCAAGAAGCGACTCAAAGCTTTTCATAAGTCACTTGGTTTTTTTTTTTAGCTTTTGGGAGTCCATTAAACTTTTTGAGGCATAGGTTCCACCTTTGAAAACGTAATTCGAGGATGAAATTTCTTTTAAGGACGTAGAGCTCAGAACAATCAATATCCGGAGAAAAAGGAAATCCTAACTTGGTCGAGCTAATAATATTTACGAATATCGAATATCATAAGCAGCGATATAGACGATGCATTAACTACGTAAGCATTACATCCCAAAGATGAGAAATCCATCTTTTCGAGTGCTGTACCCACCGCTCGCTCTTTAATTCAACTCGGGCCACGTCGTGATCAGCCATCGATCCTTTTATGCATCGTACATCACCTAATGCCAGAAGAAACTGAAAAGCAGTTTCAAGTCATGTACTTTTTGGTTGCTTTTTATGCTCCAATAACACTTGGACCGATGACATTGGATGAACGATAGATGACTATATACTTCACTAAGTTCAGATGGTGCAAACTTATCTTTGCGTCACTTTCTTCAGCATTACAAGAATTAAACTTCCCGAGGAACCCCACCGCCAATCCCTCATCAAAAGTCCTCTTTCTTGTGCTGCTCTGCTTTGATCTTTTTGGACATTGCTTATGGCTTCTTTATGTCAATTGTATGATTGATAAACAATTGATTGAGTGAATGCCACGGCTTGAAGCACGGTTGATGGCAAAACTTTGATTAGCAGAGTGCCGGATCTGAACCTAAATAGATTTCATCACTTCTTCTCTTGATCGTCAGATCGAGTTTCTCATTTGGTTTAGTCATATGCGATGGAGCTTGTAGAGGGTTCTCTCTCAACTTACAAGACATGTCTTAGCGGGGAAAATTATCAAATCAGTCCTAAATCTATTGTATGGCGGCCAATTCAGTCCTAAACCTTTTAAGTTTGCCAATTCAGTCCTAAACCTTTTAAATTCTTGCCAATTGAGTCCTTCCGGCCAATTTTGGCCGACCGACGCTGACATGGCCGCCGGCCGGCGCCGGCCATCCGGTCAACGCTGACGTGGCAATTTTTAATTATTTTTTTTTTCAATTTTTTAATCTTTTTTTTTTCTTTCTCCCCTACGGCCGGTCCGTGAATGGCGGCCGACCAGAGCCGGAGGGCAGCAGGCCTGCGGCGGCTCGCCCGCCGGCTCACCCGGCGAGGCGAGCCTCGCCGGCCTGGCTAGGCGAGGCGAGGTCGGCCTCGACCTCGCCGTCGCGACCCGGTGACGGCGAGGCGAGGTCAAGCATCGTAGTCACTGGGTCGCGACGGCGAGGCTCGACCTCGCCTCGCCTCGCCTCGCCGTCGTCGCTGGATCGCGACGGCAAGGTCGAGCCTCGCCCGGATCACGGCGAGGCTCGACCTCGCCTCGCCTCGCCTCGCCGTCGCACGGGTCGCGGACGGCGAGGTCGAGGCCGACCTCGCCTCGCCCGGCCCGGGGGCGGTGAGGCTCGCCCTCGCCGGTGGGCGGCGGGCAAGCTCGCAGAGGCCTCGGCCCAGCCCTCCCCTCTGGCCGCCGCCGGTCGCGGACCCGCCGAGAGGGGAGACGACGAAAAAAAGAAGAAAAAGAAAAAAAAAGATTAAAAAATTGAAAAAAAATAATTAAAAATTGCCACGTCAGCGTTGACCGGACGGCCGGCGGCCACGTCAGCGCCGGCCGGCCAAAATTGGCCTGAAGGACTCAATTGGCAAGAATTTAAAAGGTTTAGGACTGAATTGGCAAAATTAAAAGGTTTGGGACTGAATTGGCTGCCGTACAATAGGTTTATGACTGATTTGACAATTTTCCCTGTCTTAGCGTTATATACATTAGTGCACGCACTACGCCTTTGCAAGCTAGGTGGTTAAGGAAGTGAATTGGAGAAGGCCGATTGTTTTAAGATATGTTTATTTATATTTATCACCTAATTTTTTGACTTTCCTATTGTATAATCCAGGGGTAATTAGGAAGGGCCCGGATGAATGACTCAAATTTCACTTTTCTCTAAAGATATGGTGTTCACTTCACCGCTCATAGTTCAGGTTTGTGGATTCCATTGATCGAAATCAACAAGTAGAAATCAACAAACAGCGGCAATCTAACTCACATGAATTGACTCTCTTTTCTTATAGGCCAAGAAAGAGACAATTGACCTTATTTTCCTTACATTATAGAGGCGACACCAACGCGTTTATCCAATATAATGTACGACATTCAATTCACTCGCGAGTATAATGACACGATGGCGATGGTGATACATGCGGAGACCAAGACACGGGAGTCGAGAGGCGGCGACGGAGCGGAATTGCTCGGTGAGGCGGAGCGGGCTGCGGGACGATCCGACGGTGATGGGACGGCTACGGCCAAGCTCGCAATGTGAATCGACGGTGCGAGATGTAATGGTAAGACCCGCCCTTCAAGAGCTTGATGTCCCCCGGACTGCCCATACGAGATACGACACTGGGTGCGGTTGTCGTACTCGGCCTTTGATACTTCGGCCACATTATGCGTCCGGTCCAATTGAAAGCTGAAACAAAGTATGCTCATTTCATGAATGATATGACGTGCAAAATCGATTACACTGTAGAAATCACACAAGAAGTCATGACTCTGTTTTGATCTAGAGAGAGATCAATGACATCGATCAAGTCATATCCATAAATCTGGATCTCTACTTGATTGCGTAAAACTGAATCCTCCAAAGGTCAGATTTTGCTAGACAATATGAGTCGTTGGAAATCGATTCATTCTCACATGTACATGCAAATCGCTCCGTTCTTGAATAGCTCACTTAAATAATTGCCCGACAAATTAATGGTGAAAGAGAAAACCTTGCGCATGTACGAGGAATAGGAAACAAACGAAAGAATAAGAACAAGGTAAAAGGAGGGGCTTATACATAGCTCGTCGCCGACCATGAAAGTCTTGGAGGCAGCCCAAGACTGGTAATAGGATATGTTGGAGGGGACAGTCCACCCCAATTCATCTCCGACCGTGTACGTCGCCGCCGCCCCGTGGACCTTTATGAAGCCGGCCACAATCATCATAATCAACCATGCCGTTAAATTCACGCGAGTAGCCATTTCCATGTGCTCCTCCAGGTCTCCCCTCTGTTATTCAGCTCTCCTTCAGTCGAATCTGTGTTCTGCTTCCGAGTGTAATGCGTGCGGTTCCTTGTAGTGCTGAGTTTTTATAGGAGAGAGAGAGAGAGAGAGAGAGAGAGAGAGAGAGAGAGAGAGAGAGATTATTGTTTAATATCCTTTGGCTGAACCAAATCAACAATGTAATAAAAAAACACTCAGATCTATTGTGTTCGGAGCTGAGTTCAATTCATAATCTGTATAATCACGATTAATTTTCAGTCACTTTTGTTGATTTCTTGTTGGAATAGGTCATATCAATCATGCGTACTCTACAATGCACCATTGAAACATTAGCCTAAGATGTGATAGTTTATGTTCTTTTTGAATTACTGGTACAATGAACATCTTCGTAATCTTTTACTATGTTTGAGAGCTGTCTACAACTCGACTCCCTATGTAGCGAATCACTTTAGTTGAGGTCGTGTCTCATCTCCGATCTTGATTCACGGAAATTTCCTCAAATCTGAATTATCATTTGTGTAAATCAGTAACGAGTATCACTATATTGATCAATAGCACGTGATATTACCTAAACAGTCCATTTAACACAAAACAGCACAGCCCCTCTAATCTCTTCCGCCCATAGTGTAGAGGTAGACGAGCCTCCGATGATGGTGATGGTCAGATGAGTGGACAGCAAGCGCAACGGAGTGATGGTGGCGGTAGGTGAAGAAAGGGGTGTAGACCCATTAGTTCATTTAACTTCATTCATAAAATCATTTCCAAAGTCCTTGTTAATAGGCTCAAACATTTTCTTCCTCAATTCATAACTCCTGAAGTCCTATCCAGAATCCATTCCTAGAAGGTAGACTCGTACAAGATATGACCATTGTGGCCCATGAAGCTTTCTATCATATGAAGTTGAGGAAAGATGGGATTGATGGATAGGGTGCTATAAAACTTGATATGAGCAAAGCAAGTGATCGTGCGGGACGGAGTTTCCTAAAATGTGTAATGCTTAAAATGGTTTATGAGGAAACATTGGTGGTTGGGTCATGACTTGTGAAAGATCTGTGGGCTATGAGCTATTGCTAGATGGCGAAAGATCCTATAAAAATTTGTCCTTTCAAAGGAATTCGTCAAGGAGGCCCTTTATCTCCCTATTTGCGGTGTCTTGTTCAATTTGTTAGTCCATACTGTGCAGGAAGGTCAGATCCAAGGCCTTAAACCGAAGAAGCAATTCCGTGTTGTCCCATCTACTTTTTGCGGATGGTTCACTATTTTTCCTACTGGTTGATGAGGATAACTGAAGAAGTTTTAAAGGGATTCTTGACCGTTACCGTCGAGCTTCAGGGCAGAAAGTCTATGTGCAGAAATCCAGCATCTTCTTCAATTCAAATGTGGGAAATGAATTCAAAAGCTGCAGTGAGTGATGCTCTGGTTTGCCCATTTTGGGGTGAAGATATGAGGCACTGGGTTTTGCGAAAGAAAGGGTGTTGAAAGCTTCCAGGCTGGAAATCTCTCTTAGTATCTCAAGCTGGGAGAGAAATGCTCATAAAAACAGTGGCATATGCAGTCCCCACTAGCTCCATGTCTCGCTTTGAGTTTCTTAAGAAGTGGAGTGAGCAAGTGGATGCTGCTGGGTCTAAATTTTGGTAGGGGCAACAGAAAAGTGAGGGGACAGCGCAGTGGAGAAGTTGGGGAAGCTCAACTGAAGCTAAATTGGAAGGGGGTCTGGGTTTCAGAAGTTTTTCTCAGTTCAACCTAGCTCTCCTTGCCGATCTTGCCTGGAGGATTCAAACTAATCCTTCAGAATTCTGAGTAGGGAGGCTTAAGGGATTTTACTTTCCTAATTGCAGCTTCATGGAGACAAGAAAAGGAGGGAGGATGTCTTGGGGATGGGGTAGTATCTTGGAAGGCAATGAGCTGATCAAAGGAGGAGTTCCATGGAAGATAGCCAATGGAAAATCAGTCAAGAGTATGTGAAGACAGGTGGGTGAATTCTAGTAGGGATTACAAGGTGCATCCAGTTGACACTGATGGTGGGTAGAAGCCTGAAAGTTGAAGTTCTTATTGACAATGAAACGAATCCTTGAACACTGAACCTATTAAGAGGGAAAATATATCGAGAGGAACAGGCCATGGTGCATGAACTCATATTAGCTGGGGCAGAAACGAAGATAAAGTGATGTGGCCCTAAAATAGAAGTGGAGCTTTCTTAGTTGAATCTGCATATCACTTTGCAATGTAACAGAGGAAAAAGCAGATGACGAGAACCAAGTCTTCCAGTTGCCACAAGGTGGTCAATGAGGTATGGACACTTGGGTGGAATATTGACTGCCCCCAAAAGACGACTCTTTTCGTGGAGACTTAGCTGTGATGCCGTTGCTACAGCTGATTACCTATGTAAAAGAAAGATAAGGGTAAGCTCTGAGTGTGGGTTCTGTCATGAAGTGGAGACCACCGAGCATTTGGTACTTAAATCTGTGAAAGATGTAGATGTGTTTGGTCTGCACTAACTTAACAGGGGGATTCACTGCCAATACTAGCTTGGTTCATTATTGCCGAGATAACGGTCCACTTATTCACATCCATTGTACAATGCATGCAGTTATCGACAGACAGAAAAATCATGGTATACACTTCTCGGTACCAGCTAAAGCCTTACGTATGTCCGGTGGAGATCATATTCACTCTGGTATTGTAGTAATTAAACTTGAAGGAGAAAGAGACATTAAATTGGGCTTTGTCGATTCAATAATTGATGATTTTATTGAAAAAGGATCGAAGCCGTGGTATTTATTTCACTCAAGATTACCATATGGGCCTGAAACTCAACAGAGAAACTTCCCTGCTTCTGATCAATGGCTAGTATCTCTCCTTCATTCTAGCATAGAAGCTTTCCTAAGTAAATCGGCCTTTGTTGCTGGTATTTGTGGAAATGAAGGAATGAGGGGAAGGATTAGATCAGGCTTGTAATGAAGCCAAAAAGACGAACAAAAGGAGGAGTCATTCCCTTTTCCTGCTTTTCTTTACATCATTGCATGGCATGCAACATTCACAGGCATGGTGACGAAACATTCTTTATTCTTAATAGAAAAAAGCATGGGGAATGAGAACTCGAGGATCACGATTCACATCATCATTTTCATCTTGCGCAACCAGAAAAAGAAAATGTAATGACCAAAAATGACTCCGCAACAATCATGGAAAAGTCAATAGAGCTATGGCCGCGGTCAAAATTACTGCAGAAACTCCGGTGATGCCGAGTGATGCTGCCGAGTTCCCTTGCGTGGGAGGAACCGCAGCTCCGGCCGGAGATGCCGCCACCGCCGAGGGAGCCAGGGTTGAAGATGGTGGAGCAGCCGTGCTGGAGGGCGGCGGGGTGGCTGAGGGTGATGGAGTCGCCACTTTAGGCGGAAGACTTGCCGTGGAAGGTGCCGGAGTCGTGGCGCCGGTCCGCGGAGAAGTGGCCGAGGAGGATGACGGGGCGGAGGCGGATGGCGACCGAGTCGGAGCCATGGCGGAGGACTTCGGAGTGGCGGCGGAGGGGGGAGGAGTGGCCACCTTGGGGGGCGGGGCGGCGGGGGAGGACGGCGGCGGAGTGCCGGAGGGGCTGGCGACGGTGACATTGATGGCGACCTGTTGGCCCGACAAGCAGTGGCCAGGGACGGTGCAGATGAAGAAATGCTGGCCAGCGGTGGCGAGGGTGATCCTCCCCGGCGGGACGGTGGAGATGGAGAGGGTGTTGGCCCCATTGCACGAGTTGAAATCCGACTCCGTCACTTCAGCCACGTCATGCGCTCCATTGTTGAAGTTGAAGACTGCATGAAAAGATCAGAGAATCGCTATTTTGGACCCAAGAATTAGTTTGCTAAAGGTTGTTCTTAAAATTATTTTTCACTAATAACGTATTCTCTATGTCTTGTTTTATACTAAAATGTACTTTCTCGACGTACCTAAAATGTCTCCAACCTCGAATATATTGTTGCTAGCCCAAGCTTGATATGCGGCCGCGCCGCCCGCGGGTATAGTCCACCCCATGGTGTCTCCGACCGTGTAAGTCACCGGCCCTTTCGGATGTCCGGGCGGCGGCGCAGGCACCTGCGCGGTAGTTCCCGGCAGCAGAGCTGCCATCGCCGCCACCACAATGAAAATAACACCGACCAAACGCCTCGCCATTGCCCTCTTGTGTTCTCAGAAACGTCAGGTCGCCCCTGCTCTTTAACTTTATCTCCTCCTACTCACGAAATCTGTGAATTTCAATACCTCTTTTGCTCTTTGGTGCTCCTGGGGCTTCCTCTTTTATAGAACCATTTTGACTGAGAAAGAAAGATTAAAGAAGCCTGTAGAATGATCATTGTCGTGCACTGCGTTGACGCCTTGGTGGAGTCCCCGCCGCCGTTGGATTCGCGACAAGTGGAACGGATCGGGTCGGCACGAGCTCGGCACCGTAGGATGTTTAATGACGTGGGGCTTTGATCAATCACTTTGTCGATTGAGCCATAAGGGGATAAAAGAGCTCAGATTTTTCGAATGACATTTTGACCTTTTGAGTGTAAAATGCTTGTTGCAATAGAGAATCAATCTAATCCTCAAGAGAAACCCACCAAGCCTAGCGAATGCTTTTGACTTTTTGGGGAGTTCGATTTTGCTACGTGAAGTCCATGAGGCGTGCACAAGAATTTTCGAACTTTCAATCTGAATTTAGACAACACAAAAAGTCTAACCCCATTGAAACAATGGAAAAGCTGTAATGAAAAAGAGCTCGCTAACAGAAGAGCAAGAAGATGCAATGAGATCGTGGAAGCACGTTATATGTGATGAGACGAGTCCGAGAATCCGGACGTGGGGCTTTCACAGGGAAATTTGGTTGATTTTTCGGGAGAAAAAATGAGGTGAAGGACACATTAAAAAAAAAAGGCAAAAGAACACCTACAAGTGCTGTAAGCTTTGTATGCAGGCGCTCACTTTGGTGCCATAAGTATTTTTTATCACTTTAGTGCTAAATTTTTTGAAAAACGATCACTTAAGTGCTAAAATTTTTGAAAAAAGATCACTTAAGTGTCAACTCCGGTGCCGTACACAAATTTTCGCCGGAAATCCGACGTGGCATTTTTTTTATTAATTTTTGAAGCTGACGTGCTCGCCGGAGATTGGCACTTAAGTGATCGTTTTTTAAAAATTTTAGCACTGAAGTGATAAAAAAAAAACTTTTGGCACTTAAGTGAGCCGACGAAAACTTTTGGCACTAAAGTGAGCGTCGTACACAAGTTATGGCACTTATAGTGTCTTTTTGCCTTAAAAAAAATATAGAGCTAATACCATAAGAAATCCCCAAAGCGGAATGCCTGCACCACATTTACTTCAAACTAATTTTTGCCTCACAAAAAATTCCCAACTTGTACGGCTGGCGTCATTTACCCAAACTAATTTCTATATGTCAATGCAAGTAGGCTTTTGCTAAAGAGGGTTCAAAGCAAAAGCTACCCATCTTGATGTAGGCCCCATTTGGTTCAGCTTTGGGAAGGGGCTTTCGGCCTTGAAAACCCCTTTCCCAAAATGCTGAACTGTTTGGTTCGGCTTTCCGAGTCCGGAAAGTCGAAGGAAAGCAGTGGGACCCGACTTTGGGGTTTCGGCATTCCACAAATCTTTGAAGCCTATTTTCCCTTCCCAAATTGCCTCACTCAAATTTCAATTTTCCGATTTTGCCCTGTTACTGTTCATCTTCTTCACCGTGAGGGTGGCCGGCGAGGGTGGCCGGCGAAGGGCCGGCGAGGGCGGATCTGGCCGGCGAAGGGCCGACGAGGGGCCGGCGAGGTCGCCTGACCTAGGCGACGGCGCCTGGGCGGTCGGGCGACATTTTGTTGAATCTTTCAATTCCAATGAAGATAGGAAGAGGAACAAGTCTTTTCAAGGAAAGACAAGCAGAAGGAACAATCCCAGAAATTTCGAGGGACATGTTTTGTTTGCAATAAACCCGGCCATCGGGCTAAGGATTGCAAGAAGCGCTTGAACAAAGGCAAGGCCAATGGTGCAGCCAAGTAACTGAATTTGATAGAGTAGGAAGATGATGAGAGACTAACTGTTGTGGTGGTGTCCGAGATATTTTTAGTGTCGAACAATAACGATTAGTGGTTGGACACATGTATCACAAATTATATTTGTGTGGATAAACACATATTCTCGTCTTACGAAAAGGCTGAGAAAGAAGAGAAGCTTCACATGGCTAACTCTACATGAGCAAAGATTGATGAGAGAGGAAAGGTGATCCTGAAGTTCACTTCCGGCAAAGAAATTACCCTGCTAAATGTGTTGTATGTACCGGAGAATCGGAAGAATCTCATTTTCGGTCCCATACTTGTCAAGAAGGGTTTCAAAATTATATTTGAATTTGACAGGTTTGTACTTTCCAAAGAAGGATGTATGTGGTCAAATGGTACTTGTGAAATGACCTTTTCAAAGCTAATGTGGCTATCATTGATGTAAATTCGAAATGCTTGTACCCAAGGACTATTAATAAATAGAAGTCTTCAGTTTAGAATGTTGTGTCTCCTTATCTATGGCATGGTAGATTAGGATGTAAACTGTGGTAAAATGAAGAAGATAGCAAACTTGGGCTAATTTTAATAAGTGTAATGGTTTCAAGAAGTGTTTGACAGAGTCCTATTTGTATAGTGTTTATTCAAATGGGTTCGATGTGTTGTATCTTGGGAGATATAGTTCGTGAACCTGCTTAGCACTGTTGGTAGAAACTAATAATCTTAAGGAGATTCGGTTAGCCGCACCTCACATCTTGTTTAATTTTGTTGTAATTTTTTATAGCAAATTTTCTAGTCTATATTTTTTGTAACATTGGTGAACTCTGCCCGTGTTGAGAAGATTTATTCAACAAATTTACTCATTGACTTGGTCATTATTATAGTTGTTATTGCTTTCTCAGAGTTATTATTTTTTTGGTTACAACAAATAGTGTTACGTATATTTCCTCCAATACGTACCTTTTTTCAACAACGATTATGGAAAAGTAAATAAGGCTACTGCCGTGGTCAAAATTACTGCAAAAACTACGGCGACACCAAGTGATGGTGCCGAGTTCCCTTGCATGGGAGGAGCGCAACCCGGCCGGAGATGTCGCCCTTCTTGAGGAGCTAGGGTTGAAGATGGTGGAGCGGCCTTGCTAGAGGGCGGCATGGTGGCGGAGGGTGATGGAGTCGCCACTTTAGGTGGAGGACTCATTGTGGAATGTGCTGGAGTCACGGTGCTGGTCGGCAGAGAAACAATCGAGGATGATGGAGTGGAGGCGGAGAGCGACAGAGGTGGAGTGGCAATAGAGGATGTTGGAGTAGAGGCGGGGGGAGAAGGAGTGGCTGCCTTGGGGGGCAAGGCGATAGAGGAGAACGGCGGCGGGATGGCAGAGGGGTTCGGCAGGGGAGTGACGGAAGGGCTGGAGGTGGTGACGTTGATGGCAACCTTTTGGCCTGACAAGCAATGGCCAGGGATGGTGCATATGAAGAAATGCTGGCCGGCGGTGGTGAGGGTGATCCTCGCCGGTGGGACGGTCGAGATAGAGAGGGGGTTAGCCTTGTTACACGAGTCGAAAGCCGTCTTCGTGACTTTAGCCACGAGTGGTTGAGACCCCATTTCCAAAAGTGGCACGGCAATAACGAGTCTAGTTTAGTAACTAGCCGACGGAATAATGTGCATTCGGAACTGAAATTTAAAAAAATAATAATAATAAATAAAAGAGGAAATTTATCTCGGAATAAAAAGTCCATGATTTTTTTTTTCTTTCGGTTCGATTAGATGGCCGACCCCACCACACGCATGATGAACGACCCACTAATTTCCAAAACGAATCGGACATGTCACATGGGCGTGACTTGAAACCTGCCAATCTCCCCTTCTTTTAGGGCACTGATTTGGAAAACCACTAGTTGCTAAATGATCGATTTTAATAATGTTTTGTATCACCCGAAACCACTGTCATCTTCCTACTCTCTTTTTATATTTATATTTATAATTTCATTTATTTGTTTGTTTATTTTTTAGTAGAGAGCTTTTGCTCCACGCGTGGGCCAGAGATGTCTCCAGCTTTTTGCTTTCAATGCTCAAAAATTTCATTATCCACCACCCCCCTCCTCCCCCCTCATTTTTTTTTATTTTATTTTGTGGAGAATCAGCATCCCTATAAAGTTGCACTTTCGATTGTACCCTTATTCTTAATCCCTTCTCATGCACTTAATTAAAAAGAACTCTTTCGTTTTTTCGGAAACATAAAAAGAAAATTAACAAGAAGATGAAAGCACGGGCTTTGTGAGCGTTAAATATCTCTTATTATTCTGTCTACGGAGCTTAGATGCTCTCTATACGTGTAGTTTCCATCTGTCTATCGGTTTAAGTTTTTAAATCTGACATTTTCACATGGTATTTGAACCGGATCTCCCTTTCGATTATCGACTTAAAAATATTTCTTTTTATCCCTTTTGCCTTTTTTGATTGTGGCGATTTATTCTCAACCCACCTAAAATGTCTAAAGTCACGAAGACGGCTTTCGACTTTATACTAAACTATCATTTCTCAACTCACCTAAAATGTCTCCAACCTCGAAGATATTGCTGCTAGCCCAAGCTTGATACGCAGCCGCCCCCGCCTGCGGGTATGGTCTACCCCATGGCGTCTCCCACGGTGTAAGTCACCGTCCCTTTCAGATGTTCAAGCGGCGGCGCAGTAGTTTGTGCTGCAGATCCCGGCAGTAAAGCCACGGTCGCCGCCACCGTAGCAACCGCCACGAAAGTAAAACCGTTCAGATGCCTTGCCATTGGCCTCTGTGTTTTAAAGAAAACGTCCGTTTTGAACTTGAACACCCCTCTTTGCTCTTAGACCACCTGGGGCTCCAACTTTTTTATGGAATCATTTTGACTAAACACGAAAAATTAAAGAAGTTTATGGAATGATCACTGTCGTGCATTGCGTTGACCCCTTGGTGGAGCCACCGACGTGAGATATGCGACAGGTGGAACGGGGTCGGGTCGGCATGAGCTTGGCTCCACGTAGGATGTTGATGACATGGGGCTTTCATCAATCACTTTGTCGATTGTGCTTTAAGGGGAAAAAAAGTTTATATTTTTTTAGTGACACGTTAGTTTTACATTGATGCAAAAGAATTGAATGGCGTAATGACACTAGAAGTGTCAAAAGTTGTGTATGTTGCTTATTTTAATATCAAAATTTTTCGCCGGATAACTTAAGTGCCACTTTTTGAAAAAAAAACGATTACTTAAGTGCCTCCAGAGAAAAATTCTGGCCAAAATGATGTGGACCTACAAACGATCTCGCACGAGCTGACGTGGTTGGCCATCCAAAAACGACGCCACACGACTCCCATTTTTAAAAATAACGTCGCATACTTGTCTTTTTTTTTTTTTTGTTGAACCTGCTGACTCTCTCTCTCTCTCTGAGGAAACACACGACGCTGCCGCGCACATCGCCCACACGTCGAGCGAGGAGCAGTCGCTACAGCAGCGCATGCCGTGCTCGACTCGTCCATTCATCGCCTTCAGGCCTCCATTGATGCTCAAGCGAGCATTGAGCTGGTGGATTCGAAGCTCGCTGACAGGCTTGGCGAGGAGCTGCAGAGGGCCAGGGTGCATTATGGCCGACGAAGACACACGGTTATTTTCTTTCGTTGAAAGCTCACCGCGTGTTTGACTCAGCTCGTTCTCTTTCCTTTCCTCTGCCGCCGGTTTCGTTGTCCTTGTCGTTTACGTGTTTGTCGTGGTGAACGATGGCGACCACGATGCGCGAGCGGCTTCGCGGAGGGAAAGAGCGTGTTTTTGGGGGAAACATTGAATTAGGGTTTCAAATTTGGGGCAAAACTTGAAACCGACGTCGTTTAGGAGATAATATGCTGACGAAGCATGTCGATGAGCCACGTAGGTAGGAATTATTAATAAACTATGACTACGTCGGATTTCCAGCGATTCAAATTGAAGTTAGCACTTAAGTGATTGCTTTTTTTAAAAAGCGACAATAGAAAATTTTTAACACTAAAGTGAGTGTCATACGTAACTTAATTTTGATAATTTTAGTATCCATATACCGAATTGAATCTATCCATGGAGCACTGACCAGCCTAGCAAAGCCTTTGACTTTTGGGAATCGATTTTGCTTCGTGAAGCCCATCAGCGTGCATAAGAATCTCGAATTTTTCAAATTTGTATTTAAATAATACAAAAGTCTAACCCCATTGAAATGATAGGAGAAAAAGCTCCAATAAAAAAGAAATCGTGATGATGGAAGAGGAAAAAGGGGCAATGAGAGCGTGGAAGCACGCTAATGCACATGATGAAACGAATCAGAGTAACAGGATGTGGGGTTTTCACAGAAAAAATTAGTTGATATTTTTTCCGCAACAAAAGTAAACTCGGGTGAAGAACAGATTAGAAAATATTGTCATCTATTTTTGGGGCCGACACCGGAAAAACATTGTTAATCGTCGTCGAGCCTTTGAGATTTTGTGTCGTGCCATCGACTCCACTTGAAGACCGCTCTTTGGATAAGCAACGTGGTTATATGAAAAGTAAAATTGAAAAGTTAAAGCTAATAAGTGTAAAGAGTACATATATATATATATATATATATATATATATATATATATATATATATATATATATATATATATATATATATATCATTGTCTAGCAACATGGGATATTTTCAACACCCCTCTCACATGCAAGCCCCATTCAGTCCTAAACTTATTCATTTTTGTCAATTCAATCTTAAACCTTTCAATTTTGTTAATTTAGTCATAAACCTTTTACATTTGTACCAATTTAGTGCATCCGACTAACACTGACGTGGTAATTATTTCATATTTTAACATTTTTTTCGATTTTTTATATGTTTTTTTTTTTTTTGCTCTTCTTCCCTCTGGCCAATCCGGTGACTAGCTAGAGGCTAGGGCCGGCGAGGTCGACCTCGCCAGCCTCTAGTGAAGCTCCCCCTACCAACCACTGGTAAGGGCGAGCCTCGCCTAGCCAAGGCGAGGCCAACCTCGCTGTTGCTGGGTTCTCCCTCGCCTAACGACAACGGGGTTGGCCTTGCCATGGCTTGGTGAGGCTCGATCGACCTCGCTGTCGTTGGGTTCTCCCTCACCCAGCGGTAGCGGAGTCGGCCTCGCCATGGCTAGGCGAGGCTCGATTCACCATGAAACGTCGATTGGCCGGGCTGGCCCATTTGATTTGATGGGCCGGCATGGCACTAGGTTTGTGTTAGATTTGATTGCGTTTTTTTTAAAGTTTTATTACTCAATTGCACTTTCGTGATAAATTTCGGGACTTTCAGTATACTTATCCATGATTTTGCTTGAGTGACTATGTTTAGCAAAACACTAGTGTCCTTGCAAATGAAACTGTTAAACCAAATTCAACGTTGTTCCTCTCAGTCTCAAAGAATTTTGTGATAAGCTCAGACTATAAGTTGTTTCGTTAAAAAAAAAAATTAAAGCTATCAAGCTAATTTATTCTAAGAAATATACTAAAACATTGCCAGTTAATATGCTAAGTTTTCTCGTGTGGTCCGACTTTCTTGCTGAATTCTTCATTAAAGATTAGAGCTCTTATCATTTTATTTGACCATGGAGGGCTGATTAAATGGTGTAGTCAATAACTCGTGTACCAAAAATCGGGAGAAGGACACTAGAAGCGCTGATTAAACGGTGTAGTCAACATATCAAACTACGACATGAATCATCCAAATGTTCTGAAGCCAGAGAGACTGGCCAAGCTAAACCAACTCAAGATTCTCTGTATAGCTCAATTGATTATTTCTATCTGAATCTCGTTCCAAAGAAAGACAATGAATTCATCCACTATATTTTCTGCAACAGCACCTCGCAATGTACCAACATTTCCACCTCTATCTAGTAGAAGCAATGATCCCCCCTCTTGTATGAGCTAGCACAATGAGCTCATGGCAATGGACATGAACAGGACTAGCTGCGCAACACCAAGAGATGAGCCAACGCTTGTCGGAGATGCAGTTGCGCCTGTGGTGGGGGATGGCGGCGGCAGGGATCCTGGCGGGCTGGAGGTCGGGCCGCTCAGAGACTTGGCGACGGTGATGGCCAACTTCTGACCCTGGGAACAATGGCCTGTAGTGGTGCAGAGGAAGTAATAGTCGCCGGCGGTATCAAGGGAGTAATAGGCCGGAGAAGTGGATAGGACAGTGAATGGAGCGCCGGTGTTGCAGGCGTCGTAGTCCTCCTTCGTCACGTCCGCAACGTCATTCGTGCTCGAGTCGAAATCAAACACTGGCCCCAAAAAAGGAAAATTTGAAGGATCATGAGCATCAAAGAGCGAAGCTTATTGATCATGGTCAAGGCAAGCACCCCAGATCAAGGGCAGAGATGGATCAGTCTAATTACATTCAAACCTTCCGTTTCTTGATCATGTGAAGATAAAACACAAGACATCTTATAATTATTTCCTTCATGTTATCAACCAAAAGAAGACAAAATCTCCCTTGGTATCTTCATATAGTCGTGTTGACTAGATCTGTGCTCAAACCTTGCCTTGCATCTCTGATGAGAGATCTACTCGCAAAACAAGCTCAGAAGGTGCACAAAACCAAATCACCATAATTCTGGATCTTCTTCAACATAAATCGAGATGTTACACATACTTGGCACTCATAAATGTACGTGAATTTGAAAATTCATGTCAGGCGAGAAACGGCTTCTAACTCACCCAGAACGTCGCCGGCCTCGAACGCGTGTTGGCTAGCCCAGTCGGAATATGCGCCGGTGCTAGAAGGGACCTTCCATCCCCCAGAACCACCCACCGTGTAATTCGTCGCCTCGGTGCCCAATAAAAACGCAACCGTGACCGCGAGCACGCAGGCCGTGATTTTCGCGTTGGCCATCGTTGGCTCGGCTTGTGTTACGATGAAGCCCCAGGTCGCTCCCCAAAAAGTCTTTGCGCTCCTTGTTTTGTCAAAGGTATGATTTGATTCCTGAGTTTCATACAGGTAACAGGCAGGCTGCATCGTGCTGGACAGGTAGTGAGGCACATGAATTGATTAGTGTTGACCGATTATTTAATTTTCCGTGTAGTCGGTGATGGAGTTTAAGATTAAAATGATAAAGTCAAATATGAAAGCATTCCCATTAGTATTCTGATGTAATTAAATTATTTTTTCTCAATAATTTTGAATGAATAGTACTCTCTCTCTATGGATTAATACCACAAAAAATCCCAAACTAGTACACCTGTGATAAATTTATCCAAAATTAATTTTTTGATCACCAAAAACCTCAAACTGGTAAATTTTGAACAAGTTTACCCTCTATTAAATTGGATTAATACAACGAAAAATCACAAATTGGCAAAATTGCGATAAATGGAGGGGTAAAATCTCAAATTGGTAGATCCGTCAACTGTCATATATTATCAAACTCAGCAATTTGACGGTAAAATTTAACGGAAACTAATGAAGAGTAAATTTGTCATGGGTGTACCACGAAAAATTAGTTTTAGGTAAATTTGTCATGGATGTACCAGTTTGAGGTTTTTCGTAATATTAATTATATATATATAGGTATGTATATAGGTTGGGGCCTAAAAGACCTGGAAAGCCCACAATGGCCCAAACAAATTTAGAGAATTAAAAGTATCTTTAAAAAAGTTAAAATAAAAGAAAAATTAGATAAAATAAAAATATTCATGTTCAAAAGACCTAGCGAAGTCGCTAAGAAGCCGAACAAACAAGTAAAGAAAAAACTTGCTGGAAGCAACGTACACGAGGGGGCCGGATTTCAAAAAGTGGCCAAGAGCATGCCACCTTGGGAGTCTAAAAGTAAGGTCAACTGTCTTTAATTTTTAGATGAAAGTTAGATGGCATAGGCTTCTTATGAATGAAATTTTATAAATTTCTGTAACTACATGATTGGGTTTGAAACTAAATGAAAAATCTAGGTTAATTCAAGCTTGAAACAATCTTAGTCTATGCTCTTGTGTATAGAAGCTGTGTAATTATGATTGTATTTCTCTGTAGAAATTTGCGCTTCTGCAATTTAGGAAGTTAGTGAGTTATAGAGTTGTAAGGGGTACTCATGTTTTGTGGGATCATCTACTGAGCTTTGTGCAGAAGCAGCACCCTCTACAAATTATAAAATCTCGAGGATTACTTAGTGGGACTCGGCCTTGTTGTGAGTGGAGTAGGTCAAGTGGAATGCCGAGCCCTATAAATCTGTCTTGCATCGCTTTGATCTGTCAAACTCCTTCATTATCTGCTGGATAGAAGTTACCGCTTCCGCATAGCTGCTTTCCTCCTCCAGCAACACACTAGACGCGTTCTTCACGGAAAAGTCTTATTAATTTTCTTAGAACAAACCAATCTACCCTCCTACAGCAGCACAGCACACGTACTCCACGAAAGAGTTTTAATTTTCTTAAAAACGATCAATTCACCCCCTCTTGATCGTTGCGTTAATCATTTCATTAATATCTTTGTACACTATTTGTGTTTGTTAATAAGAGCAATGAAAAATCTCTCACTAACCAAAACGAATCTCTTAAATAATCATTTCTAGATGATCATCTTAGTAATGTGGGAAATTACTAAAATCATCTGGCAATATCTTTTTCTTCTTGGCTAATTAAAGGGAACTCATATACCCATTATTAACATTTAACAGCATTAGAATTTCATAATTATCTCGTCTGACATTATAAAAGGCAATGAAAATTTTTTTTTGAGGAGAAGACCTATTCGAAGGTTCTTGTAGCTACCGATTGAAAAGAGTCACGCCCATGGAAGACCACGCTCTGACTTACAATAGTTTTGATGAGATTTGACCTTGTGACCTCCAGCTTCTAATACGAAAATCTCCGACTCGTCAACCAACTAAGCAAACCCTAAAGGATTGAACTTACAATTTTTGTAGACGTAATTAGGATGAGGCCCAAAATATATTTAACCTCTGTGTTACCTTCTATATTATTTGGCAAACCAGATATTTTCCGAATATCATTCCATTGCTGGAATCAAAATGAACACTTTCTATTAGAGAGATGTGCAGATGTATTTGGGTTTTCTTTCATATTCCAATTTCCAACCCACCCATGAACACAATCCGTGGAAGGTCCACAAGAAGTGTGAGATGCTCTCACTTTATCATTTTTTTTTATTACTATTAATTTCTACCGACAAGAAGGCAGAATTGAAGTTCACTTTTAGTCGGCAATCCACGGAAATCACGCATCCATTTCCCGCGGAACTTGCGTCAGTGTTGATTCCATTCATATTCCGAAATACGGTTTGGTGCACGTCTCTGTTTTACACCATTTCAACACTTGATTATGATACTGCATCGTAAAGTCATAGAACAATTTTATTTTACGTCATTATGATCTAGTACTTAATTACCATGACAAGTCGCAATGTTGTATATTACGACAAACATACCCTTCGCTATGATCCAATGGCTTTGAACACATCGATTTTATCATGCTGAATTCGATTGTTGGCACTAGCAAAGTTTCGATTGAACAATTGATACGATGACACAAATCAAATGGACGACTGACATTAGAACACCTTGCATTGAATGGATGACAAGAGGGATATGGCGAAACCGATGTGCACAAAAGCACAGGATAAAAAACGGCCCCATAAATTCAGTATTTCTTTCTTTCTTTTTTCTGAATTTCTGTTCTAGTACATCACCATTCTCACGGCATGAAAAGGAAAAGCAATCGAGAGCATGGCTGTTGGTGCACAATAGACTTGTTAACATTTTGGCAAAAAAAAAACTTGTTGTTAATCTTAGTCATTGAACAATGTAGAGTTAATATGAGATCCGTACTCGAAGAGCATTTGTTAACCATATCCAATAAGTTCTGGTAAAAAAAAACAAAAAACCATGTCCAATAAGAGAATCGTTTTTTTTTTTTGGTATACTAGTTAGACATAACACGTGAGAGAATGTGATGGCTTTTTCTTATCCAAGATGGATCTCTCTACAAAAGTAATTCCAAAATAAATCTCTCTTGAAGCCAATTCCAATACTAGACTTCTCCAGCCCCAGCGAGGGTCGCGCCTTCGTCCCAATCACTTCTACATCTCTCCTCGAATTAATTTTTAACATACTCCGCAACCTTTCTTTCTTAATCAACCTATCACAAATAATTAATTCCCAAGAAAGAGTTTCACACATTTAACCGAGTTTTTATTTATTGAGTTGTTACTCCACAAATTTAATATCTTATTGAGCTCGAATTCAAAATTTGCATGACAAAATGTTTGAAATACACTTTACGAATGTGGAACCGTTAGTGTCAAACCGATAAATGGCCAAAAAATGTATATTGAAAGCCAGTCTAAATATATACATTTTATCGCAAGAATTGCTCTTAAAAAATCAATCCTACTTAATGGGAAGACTATAATAAGTTAAAAGTCAAAAAACAGGAGAAATATATATATATATATATATATAATTTTTTTATGAGACTTATCTATATTTTTTGTAACATTTTTCCGACTTAAAAAAAATGGAGACATGGAATGAAAGAATCTCTAAGAAAATTATAATTATTAAATAAAAAAATCCATTTAATTTGATATTAAAGCAAACCAAGGAGTCAATCAAACTATCAACAAAGAAAAGCTACACTTAATCCACTCAATATATGCAAATTTAATTAAATAAAAGCTTTTCCTAGGACATAATGGTGTTTTTTTTATATGACCTAAGAGCATGACCGTAATTAGCCGGCTACCTCAAGAAAGCTAGCACAATAATACGCTGCCAAGACTCTCCATTTAAGATATCTGGTGTTAATAGAAAAATATTATTAACAAATTTTTTTTGCCCTGATTACATCCTGGATTTCAATTTTTTTTAGGGAGGGATTCATCCATCAAGCACGCCCAACTATTAAAAGCACCATTGGGAAAAAGAAATACACTTTACCATGTGAAAAAATTGCATTTCATGTTCTTCCTTAAAATATATATTACATTTTTAAAACTTCTGTTGCTCCATCTCCGCGCAGGCAGAGACCACCCCTTTTTCAGGGGAATATCCTGAAGAATGGACAAGTTATTGCTAATGGTAAAATGGGAGGTTTGAATATGGGGGTTGTTCTTATTTTACCTTAGGGATTTGGACAGGAGCATACTCTGAATCGGATTCGTGGGGACAAATGCTCAATCATTTCTACTGTTTACCGAAAACACGGGTCTCCGTATTTAATTGTGCCTTTTTGTTCACTTTCTCACTATCCGAACCAATCTATGCATATGTGTGTTTATTTCGTCCATCATGTAACCAGTAAGTTGTCATCCACGTGAACTATAATGTCCATCATATTATCATGTATTTTTTCTTCCATTTTTAATTTGAGGCAGTACATTAAGGGTGTGTTTGGTAACTTGCCAAAAAGTGACTGATTCTATTCTTTTGTTCCCGGGAACAAAAAATGAACAGAAATCTGTTTGGTAAATTTTTTGTTCCCGGAATCAGTTTTGGAATAGAATCAAGAATAAAAAAAAAAATTGATTCTTGATTTTGGGAACAAGAATTAGAAATAGAAGAGATTTTTTTCTTTTTCTTCTTTACTTCCTGATTGTGGCTGGTTCTTCTTCTTTCCTGGCGACCGGCCACAGGCCAGGACCGATGAGGGCGAGGGCTGGACCCTCACGGCCTAGGCGAGGGTCGCCCTCGCAGGCCTTTTCCAGCCCTCGCCCAGGCCGCGAGGGTCCAACCCTCACCCTTGCCCGCGAGGGTGGCCCTCGCTTATGGCCGGCGAGGGCTGAGACGCCCTTGCCGACCTTGGCCTGTGACCAATTGTCGGCCATGGGCCAAGGAAGGAAAAAACAAAACAAAAAAGAGAGAAAGAAATATTAAAAAATTCAAAATATTATTAATAAAAAGAAATTTTGTATAGTTACCAAACGCATTTTTGTTTTTTTTCTATTCCGGAAATAGAAATTTTGGGCCGTTACCAAGCGCCTTCAAATACTCAGAAATTGTTTCTAGGAACATGATTAAAAAAATCATTTCTGAGTAGAAATTATTTTCAGGAACAGAATAGTTACCAAGCGCACCCTAAACATGTTAACAAAATAGATTCTACTTCGGAAAAAGAAAAGGAATTGGTTGTGATGGAGTATTATGTAACAATAAAATTTGTCAAAGTCATGTTCTTGTAATATAGTTGGATCATAATATCCAACCACTAATGACAAATACCTTAACTAAATAAGTGATAATCTTCACTGAAAAGCCAAGAAAAATAAGAATGTCAACTTGAGATAAAGAGTTCGACAAAAAATGACATAAAGAGGGGAAAAGTATCACTGAACAGATAATTCGATCATGGAGAATCCATTGGCTGAGAATTTCTAATTGTGACCCTAAAAGAATAAAATATATTCAAAATGTTGCAAATTATAAATTTAAGGAGAGAGATAAAAGTGACTTGGGTGAGAGTATGACCTTGATTTAAGTTTTAATAAGGCTTGAGACTTCCCTCACTTTAGGTTTTACGTTGCAAAACTTAAGAGTTATTTTTTTGGTCGGATCAAAACTTAAGAGTTATACTGCACATTTATGCTATCATGGGGATTATAGTCATGAGAAAAATGTAAGTGGGGATTTAGTTCTACAGGCATGCGTAAATTATCTGATTGGCCATTTGAAAACGAAGTACAAGGATCAGGAAAAATAAAAAATCGAGGCTTCGAGCATGACATGACAATTGACAATTATTTCATGGGGAGTCTGTCATTGTCACGAAAATTTATTTGGGTAGTTCTATATCTTAGAGCATGAGCATCAAGGATTTCATGATTTAGGCAAGTCTGGTTTCAGGTATGTGGTGTGTCATAAGTCCATGACAAAAACCCGTGTTCACCATTTTGGTTGTGTTTTATTAAATGAATAAAGGCTGTTGTAATTTCTTCTCTTGGTCAATTAAAGAAAGCCAGATTTTAAAAATTGCTTTTGCCTGCTTGCTCCTATTTGAATTTGCCCCTTCGAGAAGGACTCGTATGTAACACCTTTGTAATTGCACAAACCAACCCGAATCATTAGTCAATGAAGGCAATTTCCCTATTCATATTGCCAATCTACATTTATACAATATTCCTGCAGGTACGAGGAATAATATTGTAATCTGAGTTAGTTAATGTATATTAAGAATTTATGTGACATCCCGAATTTCGGCCCATTTTTGGGATTTATAAAACGTGTAATTCGTCAGTGCGCTTATAATAAAATCTCGCCCGGAACTGATCACTCCTGGGTTATTGTTTTTAAAATTAGAGATTTAGCTAGAATCGCACTTGATCGAATTTGGCCGTTATTTAGACCCCAAACTTGGCAGTCGATTTTCGGGAGTTTCTGGAAGAATTTAATTGGATAGTGTCGATATTATTGTGGCCAGCCTCGAGATTGCCAGGAATAGTGGAAAAGTGAAATTTTGGACCGGGTGCGAATTTGGACTGGTAGACCTCCCTCGTAGTGTGTTTCGAGTTATTTTATTTTGGCCGTTATCTTATATTATTGTTTGGGATTTTTCGGGGACAGTTAGATCTTTTTCCGGGTTTGAATCGCGACAGTTAGAATAATATTTAGTTTGAACCGTGTCCGTTGGTTCGCGCTCGAGGATAAATATTAGCTTTTTCTTTCTCTCTCTCTCCTTTCTCCTCTGCGCCGCGCCACCCACCCCCGTGCAACGTCCCCTCCTGCGCACGTCTCTCTCTCTCTCTCTCTTTCTCTCTCTCCCTCCTCCCTCTGCCGCGCTGAGCACGTCCCCTCCGCGCACGTTCACCCCCCTCCATCATCACGTCTGTTCTCTCTCTCTCTCCTTCTTTCCCTCTCTCTTTCCTCCTCTGCGCGCACGTCTTCCCCATGCAGACCAACCCCCCCTGACACACTTCTTCTCTCTCCTCCCTTCTCTCTTCCTTCTTCTCCTTTCTTCTTCTTTCTTTTCCTTGTTCTTCGCCGGCGTCTGGTTCTGCTTCGCCCCGCTCCTGCTCGCCCAGCCGACCGCCGCCCGAGCCCGCCTGACCGCCGAGCGCCGCCGCCGTCTTCCTCGCGCGTCGCGCCGCCGTGTCGCCCGATAGCCCCGCCCCGACGCCGCCTCCCTTCCTTCCCAAGCGCGCGAGCTCGGCTCGCCGCCACTGCCTGTCTCGGCCCGGCGCTGCCCAGCCGGCCGCCTTGCTCCGCTCTGCTGTCCAGCTCGCCGCCGCGGGAGCTCAGCCCGTCGCCTTCGCCGCTCGTTTGTTCGTGCACCTGGGAGCTCGCCGATCTGAGCTCGACCGTCCCGTGCCGTCCACCGCCGCTGCTGCGAGTCGTCGCCACGTCGCCCAGCCGTCCCCGTCGTTGCTGCTCGCCGGCCGGCTCCTCCATCGCCAGCTCGCCCGGCCAGCTCACCGCCGGTCCGCCATCTCTCCCCCTCAGCCCCGATCCCTCTCTCCCTCACCCTCACCCTCACCCCCCCGGCTCACTCTCTTTCTCCCCTGTTCAGCTCGTCGCCGCCGGTCGCCGCCCCGGCCAGCCAGCCAGCCCCGACCAGCCAGCCCAGGCCGTAGCCGGCTCGTCGCCCACGCGACCAAGCCGCGCGCCCGTCGCCGTGCCGTTCCCGCGCCCGTGCCCGTGCGTGTGCCCGTGGCCGAGCCTTGAGCCCGTGGCCGAGGGCTGTGCCCATGGCCGAGCGCCGTGGCCGAGCTCGCCCGGCGCGGTGCCCGTCCGACCAGGCGCGTCGCCCGTCCGACTAGGCGCGTCGCCCGTCCGTTCGCCCGTGCGCCCCTTGGCACGCCGCACGGCCATCGCGCCCGCGCACCAGGCACGCCGATCGGCCATTGTGCCCGCATTGGCCGGCCACCGCGCCTGTTGGCCCACGCCCGCGCCCAGTCCGGTACTGTTCACCCGGGCCATTTTGGGCCCGAGCCGACTTTTCCCGGGCCAAACTTAGGTAAGTGACTTCCTAAACCCTACCTAGTACTTTGGGTATTTTTAGACTTGTTTAGGGTGAAATTTAGTACCGGCTTAGGAATTTAATTAGACGTGGGCTAATTAGATTGATTGTGCTTAATTGGTGAATTATTGTGACGATAATTGTGCGGCTAATTTAGTGATTGACTGAGATAAATATGCCTGACTGAATTGTCGTGGCGCTTGTGGGTGAATTGGATTATTTGAATGTGCCGACATGAATGTCGAATCGGTGGATTGATGTGGGGAGTGTGAATTAAATTGGTTGTTATAGTGTGTCAGATTGACATTGGTGTGAGCTTGGTAATTTGATTGTGAAATGTACGACGTGTTAGATGACAGATTGTGTGGTGGTGCATGTGCATGAGAGAAATGTCCTGAGGCGTGGTTACGCGGGACTGAGCCCGAGCTTGATCGAGGGCCGCTAACCCGAGGCGTGGTTACGCGGGTGTGGCTAGAAAGGCAAGTGATGACACGAGGCGTGGTTACGCGGGTCGAGAGAAATGTCCCGAGGCGTGGTTACGCGGGACCGAGCCCGGCTTGATCGAGGCCGCCAACCCGAGGCGTGGTTACGCGGGTGTGGCTAGAAAGGCAAGTGATGACCTGAGGCGTGGTTACGCGGGTCGAGAGAAATGTCCTGAGGCGTGGTTACGCGGGACTGAGCCCGGCTTGATCTGAGGGCCGGCCTGAGGCGTGTTGACGCGGGCCGTGTGAAAGGACCTGAGGAGGTCGTGAGAAAGTTGCTCGGCCACGCATGCGAATTGAGTGTGATTGAATTGGTGGTTGAATTAGTTGGAGTGATTGAGTGAAAGCATGGTTGGTGTTTGAGCGATTTGTGATGTGTTATTTAATTACTATTATTGCCTTATCACGTGACGACTAACGTGTAGAGTTGGCATGGATTTGATGGCCAGGTAAGTACAATGATGCGAAATTTTATATGTTATGGGGTAGATTGCATGTATGACTTGTCTGGGTACGCATTGGCCTACGTGGGGTTTAGGGGGTTGCTTATTGAGACTCGTTCTCACGGTTATTATATAACTATTTCAGATCCGCGACCGTAATCGATTCGGAGACGCCGCCAGAGCACCATAGGGATTGAAGAATAGATCATTTACCCTGTCTTTTGAGTACCTTTTGTAGAGGAGATAAGCTTATCAATCACCGCCCCTTTTTGAAAACTGTGGTTCTAAATTGGTAGCCCGAGTTATCGTTTTGTATAGTGACTACTTTATGATGGTATGCAATTATTGTTTCGTACTATCCCTTTGTCATTGTTTATTGTCTGGGTTAATTAGTTTCGCTTCCGCTTGCCTTTATTGTTGGGTGTTTCGTTTGGGTCGGCGACGCGTCCTGGGACGTCGCGTTCAATGATCGACCATCGAGGGATGACCGCGCGCTCGTAGGGTGCGGGGCGTGACAATTTAGGAATAATATGGCGCAGTATCCTTGCATAACAAGGGATTAAGTGTCTTTTGGGAGGATGGAATGAGGAACTTCAATGAATAATTAGGGCAACAAAGGGTAAAGATTTGGCGGCTAGACTCCTTAAGGTATTCTTTCTAGCAACCATTTACAGCATATTGATGGGGCGCAAAGACGGTTTCAAAATAAGTCAATTGATATCCATATTATCTTGGCCAACGTGCGTAAAAATGTAAGAGGTAGAGCGAACATTAAATCTTCTCAGACAAATATTATATTGGCTACTATATAGAGACTTCCTACTTCCATCTTCTCGAACTATTAGCATCATTTGTAATTCTGGGGATACCCCTAAGCTGCTATACTTCATTCGGTCTATAATACTGATATTTTACACACAAAAAAAAGAATTTAATCATCTCGAAGCCTTATTTGGGTAAACAGTCTTATGCGAAGAAAGCAAGGCTGCCCTATATTTCATCTTTCCATATTTATGCTTCGATTTTCCGAGGTACCACCTTAATGCTTATTTGGGAAGGAGGGAACAGGAGAAAAATGAAGTAAAATTTTGCAAATTTGGTGAGAAGAAGTGGGAGGGAAATTCAAAATTCTTCTCTTTTCCTTTCCTCCATGTATCCAAGCAAAGCAGCTTTTCCTTTATCACGACGGTGCATGCTGGCTAAATAGAGCACAAGCATAGGGTAATTTATGCGTTGTTGCTACCACGGGAGTCATCATCAATTGAAATAAACTAAACATTAATTTTATTCATCAAATGCACGGAACTTCAATTGACTTCCAATTGACGCGCATCGGCCATTATCCACAAGATGCTCCCATGAACAATCGATGTGTCCGCTTATGTGGCAAAACATGCCATGGAGACAAACATGTGAACTTGACCCTTGGAAGGCTGAGGTGTCGGGCGACCTAGCAACTCAGTCATCCAGATACTACCTGTTTCCCTCCTCGTCCAGCTTGTGGTGTTCAATTGTTTCAAGAGGAGGAGGATCTTACGCCACGAAGGAGATTATTATAGACCAACTAATGGACTAGTTTAAGAAGAAAGGGATTTTACCACACATACCTCGTTTCGAGACCGAAAGGAATAGCAAGGGGAGAGGGGTACCAACGGCCATGTGAGCTTCAAGTTTCCAATTAGTACATATTTAAAGTGCTTGGCATTTTGGGCCTGGAATTCTCAGTTTTGACGTGGATTCTCTTTTGTGGGTCTGAGCCGACATCTTTTGTATTCTCTTGAACGTCGGAGAATCATAATCACATTCAGGTCCCCACACTCACATGACTGAATAAGGTGCGCACAACACTTATTGGTGGATGAGGTGATGAGGGTTTCAAGGAAGCTCAATTGAAAACCCGTGGGAAGTTTCTTGCATCTTATGGGAGCAATTCATGGTCACTTCATGACCTTTTCTGGTATGATTTGCCAAGTGATTTTCGTGGACAATGTCATGAAATTGAAACTGAAACTAGCTGAATGGGTAACATTTGAAAAAATGTAGCACCTGAATAGATCTGCCGTCATCCAAAAGAAACCAAACATTCATTTCATCATTTAAATGGGCAACGCAAGAAAATAATTTCGCTGGCTGGGTTTACACACAATGACGTACATGCAATTTAACAACCGATGTTTAGGTAATGACCCATATTCGATTTTTACTTTAGCAAGCATTTCCATTCCTTATAGAAAGTGATATTCTATTTGTTCGTGTAAACATCTATCTGGATATTACGTACAAATCCTCTTATGAAAATCACAAAGGTCCATCCTTATCATCTGATAGGGGACCAGTTGCGAACAAATTCCTAGAATGGATTGACCGACAAATGAATAAAGTTTGGCCCGACATTTATCAAAGTGAATAGATAAAAGGTCGGCCTGCTACAAGCGAGAGCTACAAACAGTCTAGCATAAATTATGTCGAGACGGATTTTTCATAAGAGCAGAATGGGTTTCAATTACAGGTACAAGTGAGAGCAAATGCTCAAAATGCATTTGTCCAAGTCTTTAAGTTAGCTTTGGAACTGTTCATGTTGATCCTCCACAACCTCTACCGAAATTCACTACTAAATTCCAGAGATTCTCTGCTCAGTCACACCAATTTCCCAAACTCCTCGCACAGCTTGTGCTTCACATTTCTTTGCCCTTCCATTTTGGCATGCAGCAATGTAACCGTGGTGTCTTACTCGCTTCACCTTCCCATTACAATTCCCCGACGATTCCATCTATTAATGGAAAAGCAAGTCAAGTCATGCCGGATCTCAAATTTCAATTAAAGCATCTGCGTAGGTTCCACGCACCTTCCTCATAATGCAGACGAAATTACGCGTGCAATAACTCAGCATTCTTCAAGCAGTCAGCAGTATTCAAGCGCGCACGGTAGAAAAAGCAAGGACTAGGAGCATCTTTATTGCAAGTTGTTTTCTTTTCTACTTTTTTGTTAAAAGGAAAAGCAAGTCAAGTCAAGAAGCACTTCCACAGCTTCCCCGCAACTTCCGCATAATGCTGCGAATATTACGCGTGCAATAACTCAGCATTCTTTAAGCAGTCAGTAATCATCATTGTTCAAGCACGCACAGTAGAGAGTGTTGTGTGTTGGTAATCCAACGTCCAAGGCTCAGGATCGGGGGAGATCACAGCAGTGGGTGGGTTGTGTTGTTTGAACACTCCTCAGGTAGTTGACGACTCCTTGCCCTTCTCCGTTTCCTGCTTTGATTGCTCCTTTTTTCTGATGAGTTGTCTGAGAATTTCTATTGTTGTTTGAATGTAGATCCAAGTTTGAGTCCTGCGAGACATTTCTGCTATTCCCAGATCTGAGAATCCATATATCTCCCCTCTGTTTCCTTCTCCATCAATCTCTTTTACAATCCTCTCGAGATGAAAAGAAAAGAACCCACTCATTCAGAATATCCGATCCACAAGCCCTCTTCCTCATCGACTTCTCCACATGTAAGTGATTATGAAGGCGGAACCAAAAGGCCGAAGGGAAATGATTACGAAGTGTTCTTGAACTTCAGAGGGGAAGACACTCGCAAAGGCTTCACCGATTATCTCTATACTAGCCTTGTCGATGCGGGAATTCATGTCTTTAGAGATGACAATGAGCTCCATGTTGGTGAGGAGATTGGTCCAGAGCTTCTTTGCTGTATTACGAAGTCTATAATCTCAATCCCAATTATCTCAGAGAACTACAGTTCAAGCAAATGGTGCCTTCGCGAGTTGGCTCATATGTTGGAGTGCAAGAGAAGCAAAGGGCAAATAGTGTTGCCCATATTTTACAAAGTGGAACCCTCGCAGTTGCGACATCTCACGGGGAGATGGGCAGTTGCAATCAATGCACATAAAGGGAATTTGGGCGAGATGGTTGTGAAGGAATGGGAAGAAGCGCTTGAAGAAATTAGTTCCTTGAAAGGATGGGAATCGGAGAAAATTGATAACGGGTAGATTATTCTCCACTAGAACATTTTTTAATTTCTCATAAGTAGATCATTCTTGAAAATGAATATAAATATTCCCATTTTATAATAAAATTCATTGTCGTTTGACAGGCATGAAGGAAAATTGGTTAAAATTGTTGTCGGAAAAGTTATGAGTGAGTTAAAAAGACTTTTTATGCTACATGTTCCTGAACAATTGGTGGGAATTGATGATCCCGTGGAAGAAATTATGAGCTGGATAGATGATAAATTCAATGGTACAAGGATTATCGGAATCCACGGAATGGGCGGTATTGGTAAGACAACTCTTGCAAAGGTGTTATACAACAAACTCTCTAGTCATTTTGAGTATCTTAGCTTCATGGCGAATATTCGAGAGACATCTCAGCGTAATGGTATTGAATGCATACAAAAGCAGCTCATTTCTGACATAATAAGAAGTTCTTGTGATGTGTCTAACGTTGATGTGGGAATCGGAGTTATCAAATCTCGATTTACAGGTAAGAAAGTCCTTATTCTTCTCGATGATGTTGATGATTGTGCTCACTTGAAAGCTTTGGTCGGAGATGGCAGTTGGTTTGAAACAGGAAGTATAGTCATCATCACATCTAGAAATAAGAGTATTCTTGACAAGGCTAGGGCAACCCACAAGTATGCACTCAAGGAGTTGCCTTCAAGTCAATCATTGATTTTATTCAGTAGACATGCATTTCGAAAGGATTCTCCTCTGAGTGATTACGAAGATATCTCTCGTGATGTCGTACGTACTACCGGGGGGCTTCCTTTAGCTCTTGAAGTTATAGGCTCATTCTTATGTGGAAAGACAAAAGAAGCATGGAAAGATACATTAAAGAAATTGAAGAAAGTACCCCATAAGAAAGTGCAAGAGACATTGAGGATAAGTTACAACGCATTAGATTATGAGGACCAACAGATATTTTTGGATATTGCATGTTTTTTTATTGGATCATTTAAACAATATCCGATTTATATGTGGGAAAGCTGCGATTTTTTCCCGAGGAAAGGGATTGAAGTATTGAGTCTTATGTCCCTAATTAAAGTTGACAAGCACGGCTATCTAAGGATGCATGATCAATTGAGAGATCTTGGAAGGGAAATTGTTCGTCTAGAAAATCCAAAGGAGCCTCAAGAGCGTAGCAGATTATGGATTAATGAGGAAGCTATGGATGTGCTTGAAAGCAACAAGGTAAGAATTTTTTATACTTATTTTAGTTGGTGAATGTGAGTCCATCTTCTCTCTCTTGTTTGAGATAAAAATTATTGTCAATCTTGAGTCCCCAAAACTTGTGGCCTCTATGAGCAAAAGAGCTCTTTCGGTTAATTGTTCTTCTTGCATGATTCTAGGACACAATCTAGGAGCATCTTCTTTGTTATATAAATGTATACGTATATAGCTTTACCTCGTAGTATTGTGATGAGGACACTCTCCTTTGGTAACTTCAACGCAACAACAAAACTATAGAAACATAATGTTTGATAAGGCACTTTCAGGGAAAACCTAGCATCTGTGAATTGTTGGTAGCCATGCTTTTCCCACACGGGTGTCTGATGCACATATTTGATCTTTGGATTCTTCTTTTGATTTCTTGTGAGTCTTCCTTTTGCTATTGAGAATTGCAGGCAAGGTACATCAGGAAAAAAAAAGGGAGATTGTACAATTGGGATTTTTAACTTTGATACATGTTCTCGTGGCAAGTTTGATATATGTATTTGGATTGTAAGTGTCGTGTTGTTTTACATATAAATGATGAGTATGGGTTGTGATGTTTCCCATATAAAGGGCATGAATTTCGATAGATATATTCAAAGTGCGTGTGCAAAAGAGAGGCCATCTATTGTAATTGTGAAAAGATGCAGCTTCGGGAGTTCAAGAAGTGAAAATTGTGAAGGGGCATAATTAGAAGAGGAAAAGTTCAAAAGCACCCTCTTAAGCTTTGGATTTTTACATTAATTAGATAAATAATACGCAATCATAACTTGTCATCTCCCAAAGTAGAAAGTGAGAAGCCTACACAGTAATAGTATGAACAAATTGAAATGAGTTCATATTTTCTTATATACAGTTGGTCTCATCTCATCATTCAAAACTTACGGTCCATACTATTTCCTTATTGCAGGGCACTAGTAAGATTGAGGTCATTCATCTTGACAAGGGAGGAAGATACACAGCGGAACAGTTTAAAGAACTGACCAACTTGAGGTTCCTTAAAATGACCAATGCGAAGTTCACCGCAAATTTCCAGATCGTGCTTCCTCAGTTAAGATGGCTTGAGTGCCATGATTGTTACTTGGACTTAGAAGTGGCCAGCTTTCATATGAAGAAATTAGTCGTGCTCGATATGTCGTGGACTCAAATTTCAGAGAACTGGAGAGGATGGGATCCACTCAAGGTAAGATGTAGAAAAGGCACATCTCCTGCATTATCACGTATTGTACACGGGTGCAATGAGCCCAAGTTCTCCTTCCTTTCTTTCTGAAAGATTTAATATCCTTCCTCAGATTAAGGATTTTCTTAATATAAGAGGAATTTATAGGCACCTAAATATAAGCTTCTGCCCCTTAATATCTTAAATTGATAATATCTTTACAACCTGTCATGCTTAGCATTAGATATACTAGAAAAAAAAATTAACTATATTAATTAACATCTATTAAAATTGTAATTACAACAATGTACCTATCTTGATTTTTTTTAATCTAAACGGTTTAAGGCTTCTAAGTTAATTTCTCCCCATGCAAAGTAGGTCCTTTTAGAGATTCTTGCTATATGTCTATATCGATCTTCTTTCATGGAGAAACAAAAACTCCATGACAGTGACTTCTGTTGCACATACATACTGAAATTATACATTCATTTTTATCATAGAGTTATGGAATAATTTATGAATTGCTCTGACTTGTTGCACAGAAAATTTTGTTCATTATATTTGTTGATTATTGAAGTCACTGTATAACACAATTATAACTTAGTAATGTTGAAAGAGTGATAAAATTATCATTCCAATGGCTTTTCATATTTTTTGATATAACATTTTTTATATTTTGCACATACAAAATGTAATTTTTTTTCATAATTAAACTAGCCGCTTCTCTTTATTTTCATACTATTGAAGGAAAATATGGTGCCCAATGAATTTATGTCTCTTCCATTTGAATTCGTCATCTACTTCTTTGATTATAAATTTTGCTCATGTCTATTCAATAAACGTATATTTTCTTTGAAATGTTATCCAAAAATAAATGCAGTCAGCACTTGTATATCCTTAACATTGTTTTTGCAATGGATACGTATAAAAAATGTTTATATGTTGGTGTAGCCAAACACTACTACAAGAAATATATAAAATTAAATAAGACAATTGTGAAGGAATAATGGAGCATGAGTAATTTGAGGAAATTTTAAAAAGTCTAAAGAAAACGAGGAGTAGTGGAAATTCACACGTTGTAGAGGTCCAATATCACTTAGTTACTTTTTCTTTCTTTCAGATGTCAATTGAGCTCAAAGTTCTCAAGCTCTCATATTGTCAATCTTTGAGAAAAACTCCCGACTTGTCCGATTTCAAAAGCTTGGAAATTTTGATCCTTCAAGGATGTAACAATCTAGAAGAGATTCATCCTTCTATCGAGGATATCAAGACCCTCGTCTCATTGGATGTTAGTTGGTGTGAAAAACTAAAGAAGCTATCGGCACGAGTAGGTAGGATGGAAGAATTGAGGGAGCCCTTCTTAAATGATACTGCTATACAAGACATTCCTATTCCGAGAGATTGTTTGATAAAGTTGGAGAATGCCTGCTGTGAAGATCTTGCTCAACTTCCAGAATCTATGGACTCGATCGGAAAATTGGTATCATTGACTGAATTGAATCTATCTACAACATGGATTGAAGAATTACCCGAATTCATTGGTTCTCTAAAAATGCTCGAGACTCTTGATGCCTCTCGTTGTAAATCGTTAGCCTGCATACCCAGCTCCATAGGTTCCCTTGTGTCTCTACGGTGCTTGTCATTATCGAGTTGCCACTCGTTGAGAGAGATTCCCGACTCAATCGGAAAATTGGCATCATTGACTAAACTGAACCTATCTTTAACAGGAATTAGAGAATTACCTGAATCTATTGGTTCTCTGAGAATGCTCGAGACTCTTGATGCCTCTTGTTGTGAATCGTTAGCCCGCATACCTAGCTCCATAGGCTCCCTTGTGTCTCTGCAGTGCTTGTCATTAAAGGGATGCTGCTCGTTGAGGGAGATTCCCGACTCGATCGGAAAGTTGGCATTATTGACTGAACTGGACTTATCTAGAATAGGGATTGAAGAATTACCTGAATCCATTGGTTCTCTACGAAAGCTAGAGACTCTCAATGCCTCTTTTTGTAAATCGTTAGCCCGCATACCTAGCTCCATAGGTTCCTTCGTGTCTCTATGGTGCTTGTCAGTACCAGGATGCCACTCGTTGAGGGAGATTCCTGACTCGATTGGAAAGTTAGCATCATTGACTGAACTGGACCTATCTGGAACAGGGATTGAAGAATTACCTGAATCCATTGGTTCTCTACGAAAGCTAGAGACTCTTAATGCCTCTTGTTGTAAATCATTAGCCTACATACCCAGCTCTATAGGTTCCCTCGTGTCTTTGCAGCGCTTGTTATTACAGGAATGCCGCTCGTTGAGGAAGATTCCTGACTCGATCGAAAAGTTGGCATCATTGACTGAACTGAACCTATCTGAAACAAGGATTGAAGAACTACCTGAATCCATTAGTTCTCTGAGAATGCTCGAGACTCTTGATGCCTCTTGTTGTGAATCCTTAGCCTACATACCCAGCTCTATAGGCTCCCTTGTGTCTCTGCGGTACTTGGCATTAGAGGGATGCTACTCGTTGAGGGAGATTCCCAACTCGATCGGAAAGTTGGCATCATTGACTGAACTGAACCTATCTGAAACAAGGATTGAAGAATTACCTGAATCCATTAGTTCTCTGAGAATGCTCGAGACTCTTGATGCCTCTTGTTGTAAATCGTTAACCTACATACTCAGCTCTATAGGCTCCCTCGTGTCTTTGCAGCGCTTGTTATTACAGGAATGCCGCTCGTTGAGGAAGATTCCTGACTCGATCGAAAAGTTGGCATCATTGACTGAACTGAACCTATCTGAAACAAGGATTGAAGAATTACCTGAATCCATTAGTTCTCTGAGAATGCTCGAGACTCTTGATGCCTCTTCTTGTGAATCGTTAACCCGCATACCCAGCTCCATAGGCTCCCTCGTGTCTCTGCAGTACTTGGCATTATGGGGATGCTACTCGTTGAGGGAGATTCCCGACTCGATCGGAAAGTTGACATCATTGACTGAACTGGACCTATCTGAAACAGGGATTGAAGAATTACCTGAATCCATTGGTTCTCTGAGAATGCTCGAGACTCTTGATGTCTCTTCTTGTGAATCGTTAGCCCGCATACCCAGCTCCATAGGCTCCCTCGTGTCTCTGCAAAGCTTGTTATTACGAGGATGCCCCTTGTTGAGGGAGATTCCCGACTCGATTGGAAAGTTGGCATCATTGATTGAACTGGACCTATCTAAAATAGGGATTAAAGAATTACCTGAATCCATTGGTTCTCTGAGAATGCTCAGGACTCTTGTTGTCTCTTCATGTGCATCGTTAGCCGGCATACCCAGTTCCATAGGCTCCCTTGTGTCTCTGCAGCACCTGTCATTATGGGAATGTCCCTCGTTGAGGGAGATTCCCGATTCGATCAAAAAATTGGAGGACGCAGGATGCCGGATATGGCTCGATCGCTGGATCTTTCAGGATCAAAACATCTGAAGGCTATTGTGTGTTGAAAAGGGTGCCGTCTGGGGAAATGACTCGTCGTTTGTCATCCACTATGATCCTTCATCCTCGACACTGTACGAGGACCAGACTATTAAACCAGTTTATCTTTCCGCAAGTTCCGCATTTGAAGGATGCTCTGCTCGCTCGCGAGCCATCTCATAACGTGTTTGTTTTGTTCACACGGCTGAGTTGAACTTTTGATCTATCTTCTGTTCGCTTCTTCTAATGCCGGGCATCCTGGTCCATATCTACGCTGTGGAAATCGCAAGACGTTTGAGAGAACAAGCAGCTCTTCAAGAAACATCCCTTCGCCTTCGACCCGTAGCCATCTCGGTTTTCTTAAAGGTGGGACGATCGAAATCCTGCACTCTGGGAATGGCGCGAATTCGCTCGCTTTTTCTCGATTGCTTGAATTGGTTTCTTTCGATTTTCTTCCTTCTTTTTTTTCAATTGTTCGGTGATATCTCATCGACCGCAATTCTCTCTTTTGTGGATGATTCAGGGAAACTTCTGGAGGCGGGAGCACAAGAACACGTCAGGCAAACGAGGGAGAGAGAGAGAGAGAGAGAGAGAGAGAGGTCATGCTGCCGGATTTATGGATGGCGCTCACGATCCCTCCGGGGATTCGTCGGGTTCTGTCGAGGCTTAACGAGATTCGCGCCGTTTTATCCTGTCACCGCGCGGTCTTTTTTACTCTTCCTGCTCGTTATTAGTCATCACCAGCAGTTACTAACGCCCGAGAGAGACTGAAGCATCGTCACTTCCGGGCGGCGGCGGAGATGCGGCGGCGGCGGCGGCGGCGGCGGCGGGGGATCCGCTGAGCTGGGGAGGTGAGGTCGGGCCAGCGGGGGAGTTTCACTTGAAGGTGTTTCGGATCTCCTCCGATTTGCTCTTCCGTCGGTGCGCGTTCGGAGAGGAGAGAGGACAGGAGCGGAGAGTACCTCGCGAGCGAGGGGTTCGGCCAGTGCTCTTCCTCTCCCCTTCTTTTCCTTCCCCTTAGGGGCTCTCCACAGCGATTGCGCTCGCAGACCTTTTTGCCGATTTCCTCGAGCCCGCCCTTCTGATTTCTGCGTGCGGATCGAGATGGGTTGGTTCTTCTGATTGGATCGTCCTTTAGCAATTGTCGTGCTGATTCGCCTGGTTAGTTCTTCTTCTTCTTCCTCTTCTTCTTCCTTGAATGATGGAAGGTTGGGGTTGATATTCCCCGTGGAAGTTTAATAGGGGCGCCTGTGTTAATGTATGTATACAAAGTAAAATATGTCAAAAAGCAAATAGATTAGCCTGATGATATCCTTTCTGGCAGGGTACTTGAATCTACACTTACTTATGAAGTGAAAATTGATTGATGTCGGTGAGTCTTCATCGCCTCAGTAGCAACAAATTGAGTTTCCGCCATAACCCGCTTAGCTGGTAGAAAATTTTGGAGTGAAGGGCAAAGGCGGAGAAAATCGCCTTTTATCCTCGAACAAGTACGGGTTTTTTGTATTGCCTTTAGCCGTTTATGCACTATTACTATGATTGGTTTTCTGATTGCTGGATTAATGGATTTCGCAGGTTCGTTCATGCTTAGATCGCCAAGATCATGTCCGTGCACATATCCTTTCCGGGAAGATCATCCCCCGAGTTTTTGATGCAGATCCTTCCATAGAGAAGAAAAAAGCCTAATGAAGGTGAAGATACTGTGGAAGAAGTGCCAGCTGATATTCCGTCACTTCTGGAGTTGAAATGGATGTAGTATGACTCGCGACACGGTAAATTGGTGTTGTGCTTTTTCTAATGTTGTGTCCACTGTCTTTTTAGCTAGTTTGTTCTTGCCGATCAAGTGCCACCTGGTGTTCAGGTTGTGGTTCAAACCACGAACTTGTATGGCTTTATATATCTGGCACAAACTCTTCTTCCTTTCTAGCTTTATCACAAACTCTTGACATTCCAGATGTACTTGATGGATTTGAACTCACATCTCAGTATACCGCGCATTTATGTGGTTAACGATGTAGGTATTACTCACATAACAATGATTACCTTGAGATTTGTCGATACTAGAAGGTGATATATGAGATTCCATCAGTGAATGGCAACACGGAGCAGTAGATACAGGTGAAGCTCTTTCCTTGTTAAGTCTTCACTGAGTTTTTCAAAGCACAGCTGTTGATTCTGTGATTTAATTAAATGCAGGTTCTAAGGAAAATCTGCTGGTACTTGGTTCTATCACCACATGATCCTATGCAGTCAAGCCTTCTTAATGCCACTTTAGAGGATAAACAACTCTCAGAAATTCCCCAATTCAGGTACCATCTTTGAATTGTTCTAGGTAATTGGTTGTACATTTTGCAATATCTCGATAATGTGCCATAGAATTTGGTCAACCATGCCTCTGATAGTTTAATGCAGGTTGCTGCTGAAACAATTGGTCATGGTGGAGGTTATCCAACGGACTCCTCTTTAAAGCACTTTCAAAGATGAATTTGAGAATGAGATAACATGCTCGGAGGTGCACTTGTTGAGAAGGCAGCAGAAAATCTTAGACAGAGAATCATTGAACGTGTAATTACAGAACTTTGCCGTTTTTCTTCTTTTCATTGGATCATCATTAAGATGTGACTCAGTCCATTTTCTGCAGAATATTATTGTCGTTTCAAAGTATTACTCGAGGATTACCTTAGAGAGACTTGCAGAGCTGTTATGTGTCAGTATCCAGGTCTGATTATGTGGAGCATTTGTTTATGTTCTTTATCAATGTCACTCTTCTTGAATGATTGCCTAGACCCCTCATTTAACCCTGAGCAGCCTCTCTGCCCGTGATCCCTGATTGGGGCATGGTTGCTGGACTTGGATATAAGTTCCAAAATATGTGTAAAAGAGGTTTTGGTGCCTTGAATAGCCAAAGGCTTGTCATGGATTTGAGAATGTTTTCTTCATAGTTTTGTTTCGTGAACATTTCTGACTGACATATATGTGGACACTTGGCTTAGCCAACTTCTGCTCATAAATTTGTTGGAGCTGTAAGTGTCATTGTCTGGCATTGTGAAACCATTTCTTGTCCCATGGAGCTTGAAATTCTAACGCGCTCTAGAAGGGTGGGAGGAGCTCTGCTATATTTTGCTAAAGTAACTTTGCAAGCTTTCTTTGCCAGTATTAACACTCACCATTTCCTGTGTTGCAAAAGTATATCTCGCTATTAGAGCTTTCTTAATGTGTTCAGAAATCTATGGAGCTTAATCACTCAAGGAAAAGAGCTCTCATTATGGGGTTCTGTTACTGCTGTTTTAGAGTGCTTTAATTATTCAAATTCCTCAGTTTGTTAATCAACACCTATCATCTGATAAAGAGACTGTGCAATATAATTACACAAGCTTGTATGATATTCTATCAGCATGACCCGTTAGTTCTATATTTACATTTAGGAAGCTGAGAAGCATCTTCCTGTAACGGGTTTTCCATATCCCTAGTGGCAAAGATAGACCGGTCGATGGGAGTTGTCTGTTTCCAGACGACAAAGGACAGCAATGACATCTTGAACTCATGGGCATCCAATCTGGAAAGCTGCTCAATCTTGTTGACAAAAGTTGCCGCCAAATCCACAAGGAAACCATGGTTCGCGCGTGCTTGCGAAAAGAGAGAAGCTGAAGAATGCTGTTTCAGATTGTGCTCTGAAGTGGGGACTGAAGATATTCATCATAGAACTCTCGTGTAGCTGGCTTGTATTTGATTTCATAATTTGCAGGGGGACCATATCTGGGCACTTGTTTCGGACTGAAACGATATACTGCATAAAATTTCTGCATGGGAATGTATTTTGGTCTTTTCATATTTCCCCTTTCCCCCCTCATTTTAATTGAAGATTTGCGCGCTTGCAAGGTGCAGAACTTGTACCAACGGAACAGGCATCAGCACAGCCGCACAAGATGTGCACTCATTAGGACTGAAATGAGCGCCTTTGTTACTAACTTCTGTTTTGCATTACCAATTTTGCTGGTTCTTGTGTTTTTATAATATCGGAGATAACAGTGTCTCTCCCGAGTAAAGGCTCACGAATGTAATTTTCTATCTCATTTCACTTTTGAATTTCTTCTTCAGCAGAGGGAGAGCCTATTTCTTTTGGACCCAATCTCGGTTGTTGGTAGTTCTAAAAACCAATTTCAAGGGAGCTTTGTTTCCAACAAGATAACTGCGCTTTTTTATCTCCTCGAGAAATGTGGTTTTTCAGTCGATGGAACGTGTTTCAATATCCATTAGTTTTGACATTTCTCCCAACTCTTTGGGCATGTATATGGGTGATACAATTAGATACTAGAAGTTATGGTTGAAAAGCTCCAACTAATAAATGAATGTCGTGACATAGCTCTCGCCTCTCGGTCTCTTAGTTTCCCTCCCTCTATTTGCTCTTCGGTTGTTCGTGCGGGGCTTGAGCCATGTTCGGTTGGGGCCTAAAAGACCTGGAAAGCCCACACTAGCCCAAACATACTCAAAGAATGAAAAATAGATTTAAAACACTCAAAAAAGGTTTAGATAAAATAAAACATTGATGTAAAAAAGACCAAGTAAAGTCACTAAGAAGCTTCATATCCTGACGTGTGGCTTTGAACAAAATTTATGAAATTCATGAGCCGTTAAATTTAGATGGCACATACTTCTTATGGATGAAACTCTATAAATTTTCAGGTAATATTATGTTAATTGCATGCTACGAACTATTTTGAGTAAGTGCCAGTTTGTCAGTCCATTAATTACTTTATGCTACCTTTGCAGTTTCTTTGATATTGTATCCTTGCTTTTATTCGAACTCATCCAAGTTTATGTGATCCAAAATTGGTCATCAAGAGGTCGAATATGATGTGAATATACAATCCACTGAATATGATATGATATATGCTATTCACGTAATATCTAGGTCAACAAACGTAACCTATGCAATCAAACATGATACAGGGGTAAATCGAGGGTTGCTCCATTCATCTGCCGAAAATCTTTAGATGCACACTTCTGTTACACTATTTTTGCACTTGATTACGATAATATATCGTAATGTCATAGAACAATTTTACCCTAGGTTATGATGTTGTTATATTTAATTAGTATGATGCACCGTAATATTGTACATTACAACAGATGTACCATAGAAGTTTTCCTCATCATCCAACCGTTGCTACAATCTAGTGGCCTTAAACACAGCAATCTTTTCATGCTCCAGGTTGATACTGACAAAGTTTTGATTGAACAATTGCCAACATAAATTAAATGGACAGCTAAGATAAAGCACTTGCATTGAATTGTTGACAAGAGACATGATAAAATTGTTGTGTGTAAAAGCGCGGGACTAGAAATGGCCCTTTCTTGGCCACCGAGAGTTTTACTTCCTTCTTGTTTCATTGATCATACACCCATCAGTTGTGGCAGAGACGCCAACTGATGATAGCTGATTTAGTCCAGACATGGTTGACGAAGCCAAGTGCACAGGATTGTCATATTTTCAAGCAGGACCAAACTTGCAAATGCCATAGCGGCTGTAATATGGGCAGATATTCTGATCCTGGATATAAACATTGCAGTCACTTGTCCTTTTTCTGTCTTTTTACCCAGAAATTTGCTAGTTATCAGGTCTTTTCATCTTTCCTCTTTCCCCCCAACTTTTAATTGAAGATTTTTGGGCTTTCAGGGTCCACAACTTGTGCCAATGGAACAGGTATCAGCACAAGACGTACACTCGTTAGGATTGAAATGAGCTCCTTGTTACTAAACTTTGTTTCCCATTACAAATTTTGCCGATGCTTGTGTTTTTCTAACATCGGGGATAACATTAGCTCTCCATAGTAAAGGCGGATGAATACTATTTTTAATTTCATTTCACATATGAATTTCTTCTTTGGCGGAGAGAGCCTGTTTCATTTGGACCCAATCTTGGCTATTAGTAGTTCTAAAAGCCTGTTTCTATGGAGCTTTATTTCATTAAGATAACTGCACATTTTATCTCCTCAAGAGATGTAGTTTCTCTCCAAGTTGATGTTGTGATGTCATTTCCATAAGACACTCTGTTGTGATGTCCTTTCTCTCTAAAGTTTCTTTGACAACTCTGTTAAGATTCGGACTAGATGGAAGTTCTCTTTACATAGTTGCTTTCCATTTTCAATTTACTATTAGTGCTTCCAAGTGGCAACTTCGTAGGACATGTGATTGTGATCCTATAATTGAGACTTCGAGCAACAAGGTTTCACCTGTGTATTTCCAAATTACTTCTGAATTTGTGTATTACACAACTTATTAGATTTTCCTTTTCTTTTGTTTTTGGATAGCGATCATACAGGATTCCATTTCAAATCACTAGTTGATCATGTGATATAACGTTCAATTTTAATCTTCTTACTTGTAAGCTTTTGATCATAGAATGGTGAGGTGTGGTTAGTCACTCACACACTGAGCCGTTGAGTTTTTTTTTTAATATTATCTAATCATTTCATGCTCTGAAGAAGCTTAATACTGTGCTAAGAAAAAAAATGCACTTTGGTGGTGGCCGAAAATGTTAACATGAAATAAAAAGCTAAACACCAAATGACATAAAAAGAAAAATGATACCACTAAATAATTATTCGACTATGGAGAACCCGTTAGCCAAGAATATCTAAATGTAACACTGAATATATAAACCCGGGATTCTACCCACTCAGGAGGAGCCAGCTATAATGTCTTCGTGAGAGTCCGTGAAAAGGAAAAAGAAGGGTTGACAGAATCATCCGGTGTACATAATGAGATAGATTTAACATAACGCCGTAGCTCAATTAGTCGTTGATTGTGCAAACAAGATCATCGTAATCGTCTAACTTGCCCAAGCAAGGACAGACAAAATCTCCCGTATATTCTATCAATCGATTGTCGGTTGGCTCAAAAATGCAATATTCATATTCTGTAGATCATTATTGATATATCAAATGTCCGAATATGCTTGTTAGCTCCATTCACATTGGGATGCGGAGTCCCACCCAATTCCAGTCTTTGTAAAATGTGTGCATTAATCTTCGGTTGACCTTACTCCGAGCGTTAGTATTGCTCGTCGGTTTTCTTTTCAATTTCTTACTTAAAAGCAAGTCAAGTCAAGGAGCACATGCATAGGTAGGTTCAACACACCTTCCGCGTAATGCTGCGGAAATTACACCTGCAATAATTGCCCTTTGCATTTTATTTTCTAATTGTTTTATATAGAAAAAGCAAGTCAAGTCGAAGTCAAGTCGTGCTCGCTTTTAAACAAAACGCCAGCATTGACTCTACGCGCCTTCCGCGCAATGCTGTGGAAATCACGCATGCAATAGTTTCCCTTTTCGTGCAGCATGCATCGCAGCGGTTCAATTAGTTGAAGAGTCTTGGACCGATGGATGGCAAGAACTCAGCGTTGTTCAAACATGCACAGGAGAGTGTTGTGATGTCATTTCTCTCTAAACCTTTTGTCATTGTAATGTGTTCGATGTCGACTAGTTTTGACATTTCTCTCAAATCTTAGCATGCACATAGGTAATACAGTGAGAAGCTTGAATTATTGAGGATAATGCGTTTCTTCGATGACTATCAAAAATCTGATTTGATGGAAGTTTTCTTTACATAGTTGCTTCCCATTTTCAATTTACTATTGGTGCTTCCAAGTGGCAACTTTTGTTTCTTTGTTTAATTTGTTTTTGCTTTATCTTCTCGATGGCGAAGTATAGAAACCATAACATATTTCCTATTGATCTCGACATTTGCTCGATTTCATCACTCTATTGTTGTATGAAATCCCTTTTCTTTTTAGAAAAAGAAGTGATGGGTTTGAATATCGCGTCATAGAGTTAAATGGTAAAAGAGTAACTTCTATGGGAACCATTGAGTAGTTCTTGAGAACATGTTTGAATGGAACAAAAAAAAATGATTCACTCCTTAAGCTTTCTATCACACTTTTATGCAGATCTTCGAGTCTAATAAGTATCAAATGTATGGCAAACTCTCGTGGAAGGATGAGAAGCAACTCAAGTGAAAAGTCCTCATCTTTTCCTCACTTTTTTTTTTTGATAGCCGAGGTGTCCGCGCGGCCGGCGAGCTAGGGCTCAAACCAGCGGTGATGCCTGACTAGTTCTCGAGGGGGGCTAGCGCAGCTTCCCACCACCACGACCCCCCACTTAAATCACCGATGGGCGAACATCTCTTCCTCACTTTGAAAGCTGATTACTTCATTAATGCCAGTGTGCAGAGCTTTGGATACTTCATATCCTTCCATGTTTTGTAAGTGTACAAAAAGGCTCATGTTGAATACAACAGTCCGAAATTTACATCAACGCAAATAATATAAAAGGGAATATGCACAAATATGTATTAGTTAATTATGAATGTCTTGTGGTATGTGTTTTTCAGTTTTACACTAGAGTTGATTGAAAATTTGTCTCGAGAAATAATTTCTAATTAAGTCGAATTTGAGAAATCATAATCTGACTTACTAGCAATAAGTGACTAGCTATGTTTTGCTGTTAGGACTGGTAGATCATTGCCATGCCAGAGAACTTGTGGGTTCAACGACATTGTAGATTGATTTAAAGTCATCAGTTGGAGTTAAAGTGGACTGTAAAATGCATGTGAAGGAATTTGTGCACTAGAAGTCTTAAAATTTATCACGAAAGTGTAATTGAGTCCTTAAATTTTCAAAAGTGCAATAAAGTCCTAAAACTTATCAAATTGGTGTAATCAAATTCTAAAACTTGTTAACATTTTCCGTTTGTCAAGTTGGACGGAGTTAATGGAAAGACTTGATTACATCAACTTGACAAGTTTTAGGACTTGATTACTTTTTTAAAAAAAAATTATGACTCATTTGCACTTTTGTAATAAGTTTTAGGATTTTTAGTACATTTATCCCAAAAAATAAGCAAACTATATAGCTATAATACAGTAGGTATCAAGGTAAGCCGTCTCTCTCTCTCTCTCTCTCTCTTAATGTCAAATAAGCTAATATTTTAATCCTCCTCTATTGTGCTGCAAAAAATTATATTTTGGTGATGAACTCATTGACCAAGAATGTTTAACATGAAATAAAAAGTTTGACAAAAGATGACATAAAAAGAAAAAAAGCATCAACGAATAATTATTCGATTGCGGAGAACTGTTGGCTGATAATTTATTAATGCGCCGTTGAAAGATAAAATATATAGATAAAATGTTAAAAAATATTAATTTAAGGAGTGAGAGATAAAAGTGACTCAGATGGGGGCTAATGACTAGATAATTCTTAAGCATGATGTAGCATAGGAAAATCTAGTTTGAAAAAATTATTTTGGAAAAGATTTATTTTAAAAGTTATTTTTCCGGACAAATCTCTTTTGAAAAAGAAGAAGTTCCACGGTGGGTAGAAAAAAGTAAAGCCTCCTGCAGACTTTTAATAACAAATTCCTATATAATCCCACGATTGATGCTTTTGTCATTGGTTCATGTCTATTAGTTTTCTTTTCTGTTATTTTATTAATAGAAAAAGCAAGTAAAGTCAAGCCACTACTGTACCTCAGATTTCAATGAAAGCACCTGCGTGCCCCCTTCCGCATATAATACAAAACGCAAGTCAGGTCAATTACGCGTCCATTAATTGTTCTTTCCGTAGCATGCCTCACAGCGGTTCGATCAGCATGAAGAGTCTTGGACCGTTGGATGGCAAGGACAAAGCATTGTTCAAAGCACGCATATTAGAGAATGTTTTGTGCTGGTAATCCAACGTCGAAGGTTGAGAATCTGTGGAGATCCCAGGGTTGTGTTGTTTGAGCAGTCCTCGGGTAGTCAACTGACTCCTTGCTGCTCTTATCTGTTCCCTGCTTTTAATTGCTCCATTTTCTTCCGATTAAGCAAGAAAGAGTTGCACACATTCAACCGAGTTTAACATATTGCACAACCTTTCTTTTTTATTAATTTACCACATATAATTAATTCTCAAGAAAGAGTTGCACACCTTCAACCGAGTTTTAAATTTATTGAGTTTTTCCTCCACACACTCAATATGTTATTGAGCTCTAATTCAGAATTTGGATGGCAATATTTTGAAATACAGTTTACGAATGTGGAATCATTAATTTTACATCGATAAATGGCTAATAAATTCATATTGACAGTCATTTTAAATACATTCATTTTATCGCAAGAATTTCTCCTAAAATATCAATCATACTTAATGGATGGACTATAATCATATTAAAACTCGAACAACGGGAGAAATATATATCCTATTTTTTTGTGAAACTTATCTATAGTTTTTGTAGCTTTTTTCCCACTTCAAAATAAAGATTGGGGCATGGAATGAAAGAATCTCTAAGAAAATTGAAATTATTGTAGCTTATAGAAGTTAAATAAAATTCATTTAATTTGATATTAAAGCAAACTAAGAAATCAATCAAACTATCAACAAAGAAAAGTTACATTTAATCCACTCAATAGATATAAATTCATTTAAAATAAAGCTTTTCCTAAGACATAGCGGTTCTTTTTTTTTATGACCTAAGAGCACAATCGTAATTAACTGGCTACCTCGAGAAAACTCGCACAACAATACACTGCCAAGATCCCCCATTAAAAATATGTGGTGTTAATAGAAAAATATTGTTGACAAAAACTTTTTTGCCTTGATTACATCCTAGATTTCAAATTTTTTTTTTTCAGGGAGGGATTCATCCATCAAGCATGCCCAAATATTAAAAGCACCATTAAGGAAAAAGAAATACACTTTACAATGTGAAATAATTACATTTCATATTCTTTCCTAAAATATATTTTGCATTCTTAGAACTTCTGTCGCTCCATCCCGCAGGGGGCGGGTAGACTTCCCCTTGTCAGGGGATTATCTCAAAGAAACGGCAACTTATGGTAAAATGGGTGTTCTTACCTGAGGGATTTGGATAGGAGCATACTTTAAATCGGAATCGTGGGGAGTACTGTTTGATCATTTCTGCTAACGTCAAGTCTTAGTGGTCAAGCCCAAGTGACTATTTACCAAAAACATAGGTCTCCGTGTCTAACTGTGCCTTTTTGTTCACTTTCTCGCTATCCGAACTAATCTTATTATATGCATATGTTTGTTTATTTCTTCCATATTGAAACTTGTAAACAGTAAGTTGTCATCCTCGTGAACTACAATGTCCACCCTATTATCATGTATGATTTTTTTTTTTCCATTTGTAATACGAGGCAGAACATTCAACATGTTAACAAAATAGATTATACTTTGGAACAAAAAAAACGAAAAGAAAAGCAATTGGTTGTGATGGAATATTATGTAACAATAAAATTGGTCAAAGTCATGTTCTTGTAATGCAGTTGGTTCATAAAATCCAACCACTCATGACAAACACCTTTAACTAGATAAGTGACAATCTTCACTAAAAAGCTAAGAAAAATAAGAATGTCAACTTGATATAAAAAGTTCGACAAAAAATGAGATAAAAAGGAAAATAGTATCATTGAACAAGTATTCGATCGTGGAGAACCCGTTGGTTGAGAATTTCCAAATTAATGTGACACTAATATAAATATATATATGTAAAAGGTATATGTTAAATGTTGCTAATTATTAATTTAAGGAGAGAGATAAAAATGGCTCGGGTGACCTTCATTTAAGTTTTAATAAGGCTTGGAACTTCCTTTGCTTTAGGTTTTATGTTGCAAAACTAGAGTTAAACTGCACTTTTATGCTATCATGGGGATTATAGTGATGAGAAAAATGTAAGTTGGGAAGTAGTTCAATGGAAAGGGCATGTAAATAGTAACCTTTCGCATCTAATTGGGCATAGCATGGGGATTATAGTGATGAGAAAAATGTAAGTTGGGATTTAGTTCACTGGAAAGGCAATTAAATAGTAACTTTTCGCATATAATTGGGCATTTGAAAAAAAGAGTAAAAAGATCAGGAGAAATCCTAAAATCAAGGCTTTAAGCAGGACATGACAATTATTTCATGGGGGTCTACTATTGTCATGAAAAAATTATTTTGGTGGTCCTATATCTTAGAGCATGACATCAAGGACTTCATGATTCAGGCAAGTTTGCTTTCATGTTTATGTATGTAGCGTGTCATAAGTCCATGACAAAAACCCGTGTTCTCCATTTTGGTTGTGTTAGTTATTTTTCCTGGTGGTTTGGGGATTTGTCTGGGGTGTTCGACTACAACTTGACAAAGGCGACAGCTTGATTGATTGTTCCCATCTAAAGTTTTTGAGCGATTATCTAGTGAGAGCGGTGCATGTATTAAAATGTGTTTGGACCGTCAAACATGATAGATCTCAATCTCACACCAATCACATAATGTGCCGTTGCTAATTTTATCAAATGAATAAAGGCTGCTGTAATTGCTTCTCTTGGTCAATTAATAAGGCTAGTTTTTAAAAATTGCTGTTGCCCTGGTTGCTCCCATTTGAATTTGCCCCTTCGAGAAGGACTCGTATGTAACACTTTTTCCATTGCATACATGAACCGGAGTTATTATTCAATATCCCTACCGGTACGAGGAATATATTATAATCTGAGTTGGTTAGCATATATTAAGATTTTAATCAACTCGAGGCCTTATTTGGGTAAACAGTCTTATGAGAAGAAAGCAAGGTCGTTCTATATTTCATCCTTCCATATCTATGCTTCGATTTTCCGAGGTACTGCCTTAATGCTTTATTTGGGAAGGAGGGGAATAGGAGGAAAATGAAGTAAATTTTTGTAACTTTTGTGAGAAGACATAAGAGGGAAATTCAAAATTCTTCTCTCTTCCTTTCCTCCATGTATCCAAGCAAAGCACTTTTCCTTTATCAAGATGGTGCTTGCTTGCTTGCTAACAAGATCTTTTTTGCATGGAACTTCGCTAGACATCCAATTGACGCACATGATGTGTCCGTATATGTGGCAAAACATGTCATGGAGACGAACACGTGAAGTTGATCCTTGGAAGGCTGAGGTTTCACGTGACATAGCAGCTCAGTCATCCAGATACTATTTGTTTCCTTCCTCCTCTAGTGTGTGCTGTCTATTTGTTTTAAGAGGAGGAGGATCTGATGCCACGAAGGAGATTATAGACCAACTAATGGACTAGTTTAAAAAAGAAAGGGATTCTACCACACACAGCTTGAAACAAATAATAAGAGGAGTCCAATGTGTACATATCTAAAGTGCTTGGCATCATGGGCCTGGAATTTTTTATTTTGTCGTGGATTCTCTTTTGCGGGTATGAGCCAACAGCTTTTGTAATCTCTTGAAAATCGGAGTATCATAATCACATTCAGGTCCCCACATTCATATAAAAGAACAAGGTGAGCACAAAACCTATTGGTGGATGAGGTGATAAGGGTTTTAAGGAAGTTCAATGGAAAACCCGTAAGAAGTTTCTTGTATTTTACGGGAGAAATTCATGGTCACTTCATGACCCTTTCAGGCGCGATTTGCCAAGTGATTTTCGTGGAAAAGGTCTTGAAATTGAAACTGAAACCAGCTCAACGTATAATATTTGAAAAAACGTTGCATCTAAATAGATCTTCTGTCATCCAAAATAAACCAAACATTCATTTCATCATTTAAATAGGCAACGCAAGAAAATATTTCACTAGTGGACTTTACACAACGACATACATGCAATTAAAGAACCGATGTTTAGGCAATGACCCATATTCGATTTTTACTTTTATTAAGCATTTCCATTCCATAAATGAATTAGTATTCTATTTGTTCAGGTAAACAGTTATATAGATGTAGTTGTGATTTCTTTACGTAAAAATCCTATTTTGAAAATGTCAAAAGTCCATCCTTATTGATTGATGTGGGACAAGCTGCGAACAATTTTCTAGAATGGATCAACGGACAAATGAATAAAGTTTAGCCTGACATTTATCAAAGTGAATAGATAAAGCTCAGCCTGCCATGAGTGACAGCTACGAACAGTCTAGTATAAATTATGTAGACACGTATTTTTCATGAGAGCAGGATGGGGCAATTACGGGTACAGGTGAAGAGCATATGCTGAAAATGCATTTGTCCAAGTCTTTAAGTTAGCTTGGGAACTGTTCATGTTAATCCTCCACAACCTCTAACAAAATTCACTACTAACTTCGGGAGATTCTCTGCTCAGCCACACCAATGTCCCAAACTCCTCGCACAGCTTGTTCTTCACATTTCTTTGCCCTTCCGTTTTGCATTCAGCAACGTGATCGTGGGGTCATGCTCGCTTCACCTTCCCATTACAATTCCCCGACAATTCCACTTATTAATGGAAAAACAAGTCCAGTCGAGTCGTGCTGGATCTCAAATTTCAATCAGAACACCTGCATAGGTTCCATGCACCTTCGCATGATGCTGACGAAATTACGCGTGCAATAACTCAGCATTCTTAAGCTCATTGTTCAAGCGCACACAGTAGAAAAAGCAAGGACTAAGAGCATCTTTATTGCAAGTTGGTTTTCTTTTCTACTTTTTTGTTAAAAGAAAAAGCAAGTCAAGTCAAGAAGCACCAACATAGGTTCCCCGAAACTTCCGCAAATGCATTCTTTAAGCACTCAGCAATCAGCAGTGTTCAAGCGCGCCCAGTAGAGAAAAGGGGTTCATAGGGAAGGTCACCGGTGAGGCCAATACCAGTGTCAGTGAAAGTATGGAAACCAACGTAGTTGGCATCATAGATAATAAATAGAGGACGACGGGACGACGGGACGACGAGGTTTGTGGAAGAAGAAGGAGGAGGGGGATGAATGGGAGGCGTAAAAAGAAGTGAATGACCGACAAGAAAGAGACGAGTGGGAGGCGTGAAAGGAAAGAATGAGAAGGAAAGTGGGACTCATATGGAGAAAAAGAATAAACAAAATAAAAAGAGTCGACCAAATAAAAAAATAGGATCATATAAAAATTGTACCAGAATTGGTGGGCTTCAAAAGGGATGAGATGGTCAAATAAAAAAAAAAAAGAAGTGACTAATTAATAGGAGTGGAAAAAGCGCGGCCTTTAATTAAATGAATAAAGACAGTTGTATAACTTGATGTTGCCTGCTTGCTCCTATTGAATTTGCCCCTTCAAGAAGGACTCGTATGTAAGACTTTTGCCATTTTGCACAAACCAACCCGAATTGATATTCAATAAGGGCAATTTTCCTGTTCATATCGCCAATCTATATTTATACAATTTCTTGCAGGTACGAGGAATAATATTGTAATTCGAGTTAGTTAATATATATTAAGAATTTAATCAACTCGAGGCATTATTTGGCTAAACAGTCTTATCTTATGAGAAGAAAGCAAGGCCGTTCTATATTTCATCCTTCCATATTTATGCTTCGATTTTCCGAGGTACTGGCTTAGTGCTTTATTTGGGAAGGAGGGGAAGACGAGGAAAATGAAGTAAATTTTTGTAACTTTTGTGAGAAGACATGTGAGGGAAATTCAAAATCCTTCTCTCTTCCTTTTCTTTATGTATCCAAGCAAAGCACTTTTCCTTTATCACGACGGTGCTTGCTTGAGAAACGAGATCTTTTTTGCATGGAACTTCACTTGACATCCAATTGATGCGCATTGGCTATTACCACAAGATGCTCCGATGAACAATCGATGTGTCCGTTTATGTGGCAAAACATGTCATGGAGAAGAATATGTGAAGTTGATCCTTGAAGGCTGAGGTGTCGCGTGACCTAGCAACTCAGTCATCCAGATACTATTTGTTTCCCTCCTCCTCTAGCTTGTGCTATCTATTTTTTTTAGAGGAGGAGGATCTGAAGGCACGAAGGAGATTATAGATCAACTAATTGACCTGTTTAAGAAAGAAAGGGATCCTACAACACATTGCTCGCTTCTGAGACTGAAAGGAATAATAAGGGAGAGGGGTACCGATGGCCATGTGAGCTTCAAGTTTCCAATTAGTACATAATTAAAGTGCTTGGCATTTTGGGCTTGGAATTTTCTGTTTTGTCGTGGATTCTCTTTTGCCGGTCTGAGCCCACAACTTTTATATTCTCTTGAACGTCAGAAAATCATAGTCACGTTCAGGTCCCCACATCCATATGACAGAATAAGGTGAGCACAGCACCTATTGGTGGATGACGTGACAAGGGTTTCAAGGAAGTACAATGGAAAACCCGTGGGAAGTTTCTTGCATTTTATGGGAGCAAATTCATGGTCACTTCATGACCCTTTGTGGTGCGATTTGCCAAGTGATTTTCGTGGAAAAGGTCATGAAGTTGAAGCAGAAACCAGCTGGATGTGTAACATGTGAAAAAATGTAGCACCTGAATAGATTTGCTGTCATCCAAATAAAACCAAACATTCATTTCGTCATTTAAATAGGCAACGGAAGAAAGTAATTTCACTAGCGAGGTTTACACAATGACATACATGCAATTTAACAACCGATGTTTAGGCAATGACCCATATTTGATTTTTACTTTTAGCAAGCATTTCCATTCCATAAATAAAGTGGTATTCTATTTATTCGTGTAAACAGTTATCTAGATATAGTTGAGATTTCTTTACGTAAAAACCCTCTTTTGAAAATATCAAAAGTTTACTGATTGATGTGGGACAAGTTGCGAACAATTTCCTAGAATGGATCGATCAACAAATGAATAAAGTTTAGCCCGACATTTATCAAAGTGAATAGATAAAAGGTTGACCCGCTAAGAGTGAGAGCGACGAACAGTCTAGCATAAATTATGTCAAAACGAATTTTTCATAGCAGTGGAACGGGTTTCAATTACAGGTGCAGGTGAGAACAGATGCTCAAAATGCATTTGTCCAAGTCTTTAAGTTAGCTTTGGAAATGTTCATGTTGATCCTCCACAACCCCTACCGAAATTCACTACTAAATTCCAGAGATTCCCTGCTCAGTCACACCAATTCCCCAAACTCCTTGCCCAGCTTGTGCTTCACATTGCATTCCCCTTTCATTTTAGCATGCAGCAATGTTATCCTGGTGTCATGCTCGCTTCACCTTCCCATTACAATTCCCCGAAGATTCCATTTATTAATGGAAAAGCAAGTCAAGTCGTACTGGATCTCAAATTTCAATCAAAGCACCAGTGTAGGTTGCACGCAGTGGCACCTTCCGCTTAATGCTGACGAAATTACGCGTGCAATAACTCAGCATATTTCAAGCAGTCGGCATCGTTCAAGCGCGCACAGTTGAAAAAGCAAGGACTTTTCTTGTTTTTTGGTCCGTAGAAAAAGCAAGGACTAGGAGCATCTTTATTGCAAGTTGGTTTTCTTTTCTACTTTTTTGTTAAAAGGAAAAGCAAGCCAAGTCAAGAACCACTTGCATTGCTTCCCCGCAACTTCCGCATAATGCTGCGAATATTACTCGTACAATAACTCAGCAGCCCTTAAGCACTCAGCAATCAGCATTGTTTAAGCACGCACAGTAGAGTGTTGTGTGTTGGTAATCCAACGTTGAAGGCTGAGGATTGGGGGAGATCACAGCAGTGGGTGGGTTGTTTTGTTTGAACACTCCTCAGGTAGTCGACAACTCCTTGCCCTTCTGTGTGTCCTGCTTTGATTGCTCCATTATCTTCCGATGAGTTGTCTGAGAGTATCTATTTTTGTTTAATTGTAGCTCCGAGTTTGAGTCCCGCGAGACATTTCTACTATTCCCAGATCTGGGATTTCCATATTTCTCTCCTCCGTTTCCTGCTCTATCAATCTCTTTTACAATCGTCTCGAGATGAAGAGAAAAGAATCCACTCATTCAGAAGATCCAATCTGCAGGGGGTCTTCCTCATCGACCTCTCCACATGTAGGTGATTATGAAGGCGAAACCAAAAGGCCAAAAGGAAATTATTACGAAGTGTTCTTGAGCTTCAGAGGGGAAGACACTCGCAAAGGCTTCACTGATTATCTCTATACTAGCCTTGTCGAGGCAGGAATTTACGTGTTTAGAGATGACAATGAGCTCCGTGTTGGTGAGGAAATTGGTCTGGAGCTTATTTGCAGCATTAAGCAGTCCACGATCTTGATCCCGATTATCTCTGAGAACTATGCTTTCAGCAAATGGTGCCTTCGTGAGCTGGCTCTAATGTTGAAGTGCAAGAGAACCAAAGGGCAAATAGTGCTGCCCATATTTTACAAAGTGAAACCCTCACAAGTGCGCCATCTTACAGGGAGATTCGAAGATGCTATCAAGGCACATAAAGAGAATAGGGACGAAATGGTTTTGAAGGATTGGAAAAAAGCGCTCAAAGAAGTGAAGGAATGGGAAGAAGCGCTCAAAGAAGTCGGTTCTTTGAAAGGATGGGAATCAGAGAAAATTGATAACGGGTACAATTTTTCTCCACTAAATTGTTGTTTAATTTCTCACAAATAGATCTTTTTTGAAAAAGAATATTTATATCCCCTCCTATGCTAAAATTCATTATTATTTGACAGGCATGAAGGAGCATTGGTCAAAATTGTTGTCACAAAGGTTATAAGCGAGTTAAAAAGAACTTTTCAGTTAATTGTTCCCCAACAGTTGGTTGGAATTGATGATCATATCAAAAACATTATGAGCTTCATTGATGCTAAATTCAACGGTACATGGATTATCGGAATTCATGGAATGGGCGGTATCGGTAAGACGACCCTTGCAAAGGCATTATTCAACGAACTCTCCGGTCATTTTGAGAATTGTAGATTTGTGGCAGATTGTCGGGAAACTTATCAGCGCGAGGGTATTAAATGCCTACAAAAGCAAGTCATATCTGGCAATGGAAGTTCATGTGATGTGTCTAATGTGTACGAGGGAATCCGTCTCATCAAATCTAGATTTGCACATAAGAAAGCACTCATTTTTCTTGATGATATAGATGATGCTGCTCACTTGAAATATTTGGTCGACCGTGGTTGGTTTAAAGCAGGAAGTATAGTCATCATAACAACTAGAAACAACGATGTTCTTGGCCAAGTTAGTGCAGACCACATGTACCAACTCAATGAGTTGTCTGTGGATCAATCATTGATTTTATTCAGTAGACATGCATTTCGACAGGATTCTCCTCCGAGTGATTATGAAGTTATCTCTCGTGATGTCGTATCTACTACCGACGGGCTTCCCTTAGCTCTTGAAGTAATAGGTTCTTTCTTATGTGGAAAGACACAAGGAGTATGGAAAGATACATCACAGAAATTGAAAAAAGTGCCTCATAAGAAAGTGCAAGATACATTGAGGATAAGTTATGACGCATTAGATTATGAGGACCAACAAATATTTTTGGATATTGCGTGTTTTTTTATCAGATCATCTAAACAATGCCCGATTTATATGTGGGAAAGCTGCGGTTTCTTCCCGAGAAAAGGGATTGAAGTATTGAGTCTCATGTCTCTAATTAAAATTGACAAGGACGGTAATCTAATGATGCATGATCAACTAAGAGATCTTGGAAGAGAAATTGTCCGTCTAGAAAATCCAAAGGAGCCTCAAAAGCGTAGCAGATTATGGATTCATGAGGAAGCCGAAGATGTGCTTGACAGCAACAAGGTAGAGTTTTCTATACTTTATTTAAGTTAGTGGATGTGAGTCCATCTTCTCTCTCTTGTTCGAGATAAAAATTATTGTCAATCCTAAGTTCCCAAATGCCGCTTCTACAGGCATAGAAAAAGAGCTCTTTCAGTTAATTGTTGTTCTTGCCTGATTATAGGACATAATTGAGGAGCAACTTCTTGGTTACATGTATAGTTGACGAGGACACTCTCTTTGGTAATTTCAATGCAACAACCAAGCTATAGAAATATAATGTTTGATAGAGCATTTTCAGAGAAAACCTAGCATCTACGAATTCTTGCGAGTCTGATGCACAGTTTGATGTTGGTAGCCATGCTTCCCCACACGTGTGTCTGATGCATAGTTTTTGATCTCTGGATTCTTCTTTTGATTTCATGCGAGTCTTTTCTTTCTTTTCTTTTACTAAGGTATTGACTTCTTATGAGTCGTTTGCTATGATAAATGGGACCTCCATTCATTTGTGACAATTAGCTATCTTGATTCCTGTATTTTTCAAATTGGATTAAGCACAAATTTAGTCTCCCAAGCAGAAATGTTTGTGTGATTTAGTCCCCTATCTATTTTTTTCGCACAATATAGTCCTTTATCTTTCAAATTTGTGCAATTGAGTTCTTTGTCATCAACTATTAGTTAACACCGTCGATTTGCTAATATGGCTTTTATAATTATTCATGACATATGCCCAATCGTGTACTATAACTCTCTAAATAAATAATATTTTTGTTCTATGGACATTTCATAATAGTGGATAATTTTTTTTCTATGAATTTGCTCACTCTTTTTATTTTTCTGTGACAATGGATATTCCTATTAATCCCTTGATAACATTTATTTGCCGAATATAGCTATCGTTGTATAATAATGATTTCAGCATTGTTCAACTTTTAGTGAGCATCTTATTTAGCAAAGATTTAGTTAATAAAATAACATCAATAGTTTCTAAACTTTAGCCCAATGTGCAATATCATCGTCGGACTTTTAATTCGTTTCATGTGGTACTTGAACTATTCCTAAATGCTCGATGCAGTCGTTTTGTAATAGTTAGATTTAATTCAAAATAAATTGTTTTTACAATCAGAGATAGGTCTTATCACTTTGTAATAGTTAGATGTAAGTCAAAATAAACTTTTTTATCATTAGATCTAAATGTGAAGGTTGTCCATTGTCACGTAAATTTTAAGATGGCATATTTATTGGTGAAAAAGCGGGAAATTGAATTTTATTGATTAGATTAATATGCGTAGTATCAAAAAAAGTGGGTGAATTCAAAGCAATGGCTTATTCCGATACTTTTAAGTTTAATTTTTGTTGTCGTCTAAATAATATGATTTTGAATGTTGTGTGATGATTAATATCCATTATTAGCATGAAAATTAAAAGGTACGCAACTAAAAGCTATCATAACATATGGATGATTTGTACAAGCATGTGCAAATGTGATGAGTATCTTTAATTAAAACAGACTAAATATAAACATTGAGATGCAAAATATAATGAAGTAAGAAAGGAATGTAGAACACGTACGTACTTTTTGCGATGACATTTTCATTTTCATTTTGATATTGAGAATTGCGAACAAGGCACACCAAGAAAAAACAAAAGGGCGCGGGGGGGATTGTACAATTGGGATTCTTTAACTTTGATACATGTTCTCGTGGCAAGTTTGATATATGTATTTGGATTGTAAGAGTCGTGTTGTTTTACATATAAATGATATGAGTATGGGTTGTGTTGTTTCCCTTATAAAGGGCATGAATTTCGATAGATATATTCGAAGTAGCGTTTGCAAAAGAGAGGCCATCTATTGAAATTGTGAAAAGGATGCAGCTTCAGGAGTGTTTTTTTTTTGGTCGAACCTTCAGGAGTTCAAGAAGTGCAAATTGTGAAGGGCGTAATTAGAAGAGGAAAAGTTCGAAAGCACCCTCTTGAGCTTCGGATTTTTACATTAATTAGATAAATAATACGCAATTGTAACTTGTCATCTCACGAAATTGAAAGTGAGAAGCCTACACCGTAATAGTATTAACAAATTGAAATGAATTCCTATTTTCTTATATATAGTTGCTCTCATTTCATCATTCAAAACTTATGGTCCACACTATTTTCTTATTGCAGGGCCCTAGTAAGATTGAGGCCATTCATCTATACAAGAGAGGAAGTTACACAGCGGAACAATTTAAAGAACTGACCAACTTGAGGTTCCTTAAAATGATCAATGCGAAGTTCACCGGAGATTTCCATATCGTGCTTCCTCAATTAAGATGGCTTGAGTGCCAAAATTGTCCCTTGGATTTAGAAGTGGCCAGCTTTCATACGAAGAAATTAGTCGTGCTTGATATGTCGTATACTCAGATTTCAGAGGACTGGAGAGGATGGAGTCCACTCAAGGTAAGATGTAGAAAAGGCACATCTCGTGCATTATCACGTATTGTCCACGGGTGCAATCATCCCAAGTTCTCTTTCCTTTCTTTCTGAAAGATTTAATATCCTTCCTCAGATTAAGGATTTTTTTAATATAAGAGGAATTTATAGGCACCTAAATTTAAGCTTCTGCCACTTAATATCTTAAATTGATAACATCTTTACACCCTGTCATGCTTAGCATTAGATATACTAGAAAAAACTTCTTTTTAACTATATTAATTAACATCTATTAAAATTGTAATTACAATAATGTGCCTATCTTGATTTTTTTAATCTAAACGGTTTAAAGCTCCTAAGTTAATTTCTCCCCATGCAAAAGTAGGTCCTTTTAGAGATTCTTGCTATATGTATATATCGATCTTCTTTCATTGAGAAACAAAAACTCCATGACAGTGACTTCTGTTGCACATACATACTGAAATTATAAATTCATTTTTATCATAGAGTAATGGAATAATTTATGAATTGCTCTGACTTGTTGCACAGAAAATTTTGTTCATTATATTTGTTGATTATTGAAGTCACTGTATAACACAATTATAACTTAGTAATGTTGAAAGAGTGACAAAATTATCATTCCAATGGCTTTTCATATTTTTTGATATAACATCTTTTTATATTTTGTACATACAAAATGTAATTTTTTTTCATAATTAAACTAGCCGTTTCTCTTTATTTTCATACTATTGAAGGAAAATATGGCGCCCAATGAATTTATGTTTCTTCCATTTGAATTCGTCATCTGCTTCTTTGATTATAAAATTTGCTCATGTCTAATCAATAAACATATATTTTCTTTGAAGTGTTATCCAAAAATAAATGCAGTCAGCACTTGTATATCCTTAACATTGTTTTTGCATTGGATACGTATAAAAAATGTTTATATGTTGGTGTAGCCAAACACTACTATAAGAAATATATAAAATTAAATAAGACAATTGTGAAGGAGTAATGGAGCATGAGTAATTTGAGGAAATTTTAAAAAGTCTAAAGAAAACGAGGAGCAGTGGAAATTCACACTTTGTAGAGGTCCAATATCACTGAGTTACTTTTTCTTTCTTTTAGATGTCAACTGAGCTCAAAGTTCTCAAGCTCTCATATTGTCAATCTTTGAGAAAAACTCCCGACTTGTCCAATTTCAAAAGCTTGGAGATTTTGATCCTTAAAGGATGTAACAATCTAGAAGAGATTCATCCTTCTATCGAGGATATCAAGACCCTCGTTTCATTGGATGTTAGTTGGTGTGAAAAAGTGAAGAAGCTACCGGCACAGGTAGATAAGATGGAAGAATTGAAGGAGCTCTTCTTAAATGATACTGCTATACTAGACATTCCTATTCCGAGAGATTGTTTGATGAAGTTGGAGAATGCCTCTTGTGAAGATCTTGCTCAACTTCCAAAATCTATGGACTCGATTGGAAAGTTGGCATCATTGACTAAACTAAACCTATCTGTAACAGGGATTGAAGAATTACCTGAATTCATTGGTTCTTTGAGAATGCTCGAGACTCTTGATGCCTCTCATTGTATGTCGTTAGCCTGCATACCCAGCTCCATAGGCTCCCTCGTGTCTCTGGAGTGCTTGTCATTAGAGGGATGCCACTCGTTGAGGGAGATTCCCGACTCGATCGGAAAGTTGACATCATTGACTAAACTAGGCCTATCTAAAACAGGGATTGAAGTATTACCTGAATCCATTGGTTCTTTGCGAATGCTCGAGACTCTTGATGCCTCTTCTTGTAAATCGTTAGCCCGCATACCTATCTCCATAGGCTCCCTCGTGTCTCTGCAAAGCTTATCATTACCGGGATGCTACTCGTTGAGGCAGATTCCTGACTCGATTGGAAAGTTGGCATCATTGACTAAATTGGACCTATCTGAAACAGAGATTGAAGAATTACCTGAATCTATTGGTTCTCTGAGAATGCTTGAGACTTTTGATGCCTCTTCTTGTGAATCGTTAGCCCGGATACCCAGCTCCATAGGCTCCCTCGTGTGTTTGCCGCGCTTGTCATTATCGAGATGCTACTTGTTGAGGGAGATTCCCGACTCGATCGGAAAGTTGACATCATTGACTGAACTGAACCTATCTAATACAGGGATTGAAGAATTACCTGAATCTATTGATTCTCTAAGAAACCTCAAGACTCTTGATGCCTCTTGTTGTGAATCGTTAGCTCGCATACCCAGCCCATAGGCTCCTCGTGTCTCTCGCAAAGCTTGTCATTACGGGGATGCCGCCGTTATGCGCATTCCCGACTGGGATCGGAAAGTTGGCATCATTGACTAAATTGGACTTATCTGAAACAGGGATTGAAGAATTACCTGAATCCATTGGTTCTTTGAGAATGCTCGAGACTTTTGATGCCTCTTTTTGTGAATTGTTAGCCCGCATACCCAACTCCATAGGCTCCCTCGTGTGTTTGCCGCACTTGATATTATCGAGATGCTACTTGTTGAGGGAGATTCCCGACTCGATCGAAAAGTTGACATCATTGACTGAACTGAACCTATCTAATACAGGGATTGAAGAATTACCTGAATCCATTGGTTCTTTGAGAAACCTCGAGACTCTTAATGCCTATTGTTGTGAATCGTTAGCCCGCATACCCAGCTCCATAGGCTCCCTCGTGTCTCTGCAAAGCTTGTCATTGCCAGGATGCTACTCGTTGAGGCAGATTCCCGACTCGATCGGAAAGTTGACATCATTGACTGAACTGAACCTATTTGCAACAGGGATTAAAGAATTGCCTGAATCTATTGGTTTTCTGAGAAAACTCAAGACTCTTAATGCCTCTCATTGTGAATCGTTAGCCCACATACCCAGCTCCATAGGCTCCCTCGTGTCTCTGCGGTGGTTGTCATTAGAGGGATGCTGCTCGTTGAGGGAGATTCCCGACTCGATCGGAAAGTTGACATCATTGACTGAACTGAACCTATCTGGAACAGGGATTGAAGAATTACCTGAATCCATTGGTTCTCTGAGAAAGCTCGAGACTTTTGATGCCTCTTGTTGTAAATCGTTAACCCGCATACCCGGCTCCATAGGCTCCCTCGTGTCTCTATGGTGCTTGTCATTACAGGAATGCTACTCGTTGAGGGAGATTCCCGACTCGATCGGAAAGTTGGCATCATTGACTGAATTGTACCTACTTGAAACAGGGATTGAAGAATTACCTGAATCCATTGGTTCTCTAAGAAAGCTCGAGACTCTCGATGCCTCTTATTGTGAATCTTTAGCCCATATACCCAGCTCCATAGGCTCCCTCATGTCTCTGCGGCACTTGTTATTAAAGGGATGCCCCTGTTTGAGAGAGATTCCCGACTCGATCGGAACGTTGACATCATTGACTAAACTAGACCTATCTAACACAGGGATTGAAGAATTACCCGAATCCATTGGTTCTTTAAGAATGCTCGAGACTCTTGATGCCTCTTCTTGTGTATCGTTAGCCTGCATACCCGGCTCCATAGGTTCCCTCGTGTCTCTGCGGTGCTTGTCATTATCGAGTTGCTACTCGTTGAGAGAGATTCCCGACTCAATCGGAAAGTTGGCATCATTGACTAAATTGGACCTATTTGAAACAGGGGATTGAAGAATTACCCGAATCCATTGGTTCTCGGAGAAAGCTAGAGACTCGCCGCCTCTTATTGTGAATCCTTAGCCCGTATACCCAAACTTCATAGGCTCCCTCGTGTCTCTGCGGCACTTGTTATTAGGAGGATGCCCCTCGTTGAGAGAGATTCCCGACTCGATTGGAAAGTTGGCATCATTGACTGAACTGAACCTATTTGAAACAGGGATTGAAGAATTACCTGAATCCATTGGTTCTCTGAGAATGCTTGAGACTCTTAATGCCTCTTATTGTAAATCGTTAGCCTGCATACCCAGCTCCATAGGTTCCCTTGTGTCTCTGCGGCACTTGTCATTAAAGGGATGCCGCTCGTTGAGGAAGATTCCCGACTCGATCACAAAATTGAAGGACTCAGGATGCCGGATATTGGGCGATCGCCGGATCTTTCCGGATCAAAGCATCTGAAGGCTATTGTGTGTTCAAAAGAGTGCCGTTTGGGGAAATAACTTGTCATTTGTCATTTCATCCTCGACACGATACGAGCACCAGACTTTTAAATTATTTATCTTTTCGCAAGTTCCGCATTTGAAGGATGCTCTCTGCTCGCTCGCGAGCCATCTTATAACGTGTTTGTTTTGTTCACACGGCTGAGTTGAACTTTTTATCTATCTTCTGTTCGCTTCTTCTAATGCCGGGCATCCCGGTCCATATCTACGCTGTGGAAATCACAAGACGTTTGAGAGAACAAGCAGCTCTTCAAGAAACATCCCTTCGCCTTCGACCCGTAGCCATCTCGGTTTTCTTAAAGGTTGGACGATCGAAATCCTGCACTCTGGGAATGGCGCGAATTCGCTCGCTTTTCCTCGATTGCTTGAATTGGTTTCTTTCGATTTTCTTCCTTCTTTTTTTTCAATTGTTCCGTGATATCTCATCGACCGCAATTCTCTCTTTTGTGGATGATTCAGGGAACTTCTGGAGGCGGGAGTACAAGAACACGTCAGGCAAACGAGGGAGAGAGAGAGAGAGAGACAGAGAGAGAGACAGAGAGAGAGATCGTGCTGCCGGATTTATGGATGGCGCTCACGATCCCCCCGCGGATTCGTCGGGTTCTGTCGAGGCTTAACGAGATTCGCACCGTTTTATCCTGTCACCGCGCGGTCTTTTTTACTCCTTCTGCTCGTTATTAGTCATCACCAGCAGTTGCTACCGCCCGAGAGAGACTGAAGCATCGTCACTTCCGGGCGGCGGCGGAGATGCGACGGCGGCGGCGGCGGCGGCGCTGGGGGATCCGCTGAGCTGGGGAGGTCGGGTCGGGCCAGCGGGGAGTTTCACTTGAAGGTGTTTCGGATCTCCTCCGATTTGCTCTTCCGTCGGTGCGCGTTCAGAGAGGAGAGATGACAGGAATGGAGAGTTCCTCGCGAGCGAGGTGTTCGTCCAGTCCTCTTCCTCTCTCCTTCTTTTCCTTCCCCTTAGGGGCGCTCCACAGCGATTGCGCTCGCAGACCTTTTTGCCGATTTTCTCGAGCTCGCCCTTCCGATTTCTGCGTGCGGATCGAGATGGGTTGGTTCTTCTGATTGGATCGTCCTTTAGCAATTGTCGTGCTGATTCGCCTGGTTAGTTCATCTTCTTCTTCCTCTACTTCTTCCTTGAATGATGGAAGGTTGGGGTTGATATTCCCCGTGGAAGTTTAATGGTGGCGCCTGTGTGTGCATGTATGTATACAAAGTAAAATATGTCAAAAAACAAATAGATTAGCCTGATGATATCCTTTCTGGCAGGGTACTTGAATCTACACTTACTTATGAAGTGCAAATTGATTGATGTCGGGCGAGTCTTCATCGCCTCAGTAGCAACAATTTGAGTTTCCACCATAACCCGCTTAGCTGGTAGAAACTTTTTGGAGCGAAAGGCAAAGGCGGAGAACATCGCCTTTTGTCCTCGAACAAGTACGGGTTTTTTGTATTGCCTTTAGCCCGTTTATGCACTATTGCTATGATCGGTTTTCTGATCGATGGATTTTGCAGGTTCGTTCGTGCCTAGATCGCCAGGATCATATCCGTGCACATATCCTTCCCAGAAAGATCATCCCCCGAGCTTTTGATGCAGATCCTTCCATGGAGAAGAAAAAGCCTAAAGAAGGTGAAGATACTGTGGAAGAAGCGCCATCTGATATTCAGATGTGATTACAGAACTTTGTCATTTTTCTTCTTTTCATTGGATCATCATTCAGATGTGACTCACTCTATTTTCTGCAGAATATTATTGTGGTTTCAAAGTGTTACTCGAGGATTACCTTAAAGAGACTTGCAGAGCTGTTATGCCTCAGTATCCAGGTCTGATCATGTGGAACATTTGTTTATGTTCTTTATCAATGTCTCTCTTTATGAATGATTGCCTAGACCCCTCATTCAACCTGAGCAGCCTCTCTGCCTTAAATTCCTGATTGGGGCCTGGTTGCTGGACTTGGATACAAGTTCCAAAATAGTGGAAAAGAGGTTTTGGTGACTTGAAAGCCAAAGGCTTGTCGCGGATTTGAGAATGTTGTCTTCATAGGTTTGTTTTGTAAGCATTTCTGACCGACATATATGTGTACACTTGGCTTAGTTGACTTCTGCTCATAAATTTGTTGTAGCTATAAGTGTCATTGCCTGGCATTGTGAAACCATTTCTTGTCCCATGGAGCCTGAAATTCTAATGTGCTTTAGAAGGGTGGGAGGAGCTCTGCTATATCGCTAAAAATAGCTGACCAAGCTTTTTCTGCTAGTATTAGCACTCACCATTTCCTGTGTTACAAAAGTATATCTCACTAGAGATCTTGATTAATGTGTTCAGAAAATCTTTGTAGCTGAATCACTCATGGAAAATAGCTCTGTTTTTGGTTTCTCTTACTGCTGTTGTTGAGAGCTTTAATGAATCACATGCCTCAATTTATTAAATCAACACTATCCTCTAATAAAGAGACCATATAATGATAATTATACATGCTTGTATAATTGCCTTTTCATCTCTGCTTTTGGGTGATAAGCTGGTGGAATTTTCCCTCTTCATTGATGGTGTGTCATTGTTATGCTATGCTGAATGCTGATAAGTTCCTCTGGAATCATCTGGTTTTGCGTTTGTTTTCTTCTCTTCTTCACTTTTGCCCCAGATGCTTCTCTAGTTGACTTCCTTTAAGAGGTATCAGAGCATCTTCACTGATGTGCTTCTGCTGTGGTGATGCTCTTGCTTTTGTCTTCTGCTTTTGAGCTTCATTCCCTCTTTTCAAAGATAACATACAGGTGTTAGTACAGAAAAAAGATTAAGAATCTATCGCTTTAGACCCTAATTTTCTGTAGAGCCTTATGATCATTGATCTAAAGTATGGTCCAATTTCAATCATTTAGGATCTATCTTGACCACCTTGACCTTAAGGGTTATATTTTATACTGCAGGGATTGGCTCGCATATGTGTACTGATTAGATCATGAACTGTCGTTTTGTGTAGCTGTGACATGCCATCTATGTATAACTATCTAAAAAACGAATGTGCTTGGCATATCTACATGGGAATTGGCTCTAGGCAATTTGTCGGGATGCAAGACCTCAGGCCAGGTGCTTGTGCTCTAGAATCTAGTATGGTGGAATCCTCTAGAATCTAGCATTGTGGAATCCTCTTCAGTTTCTCACCTTGTGTTTCTGGATTTTTATCCCATGATTGTCCCCAATTTTTACTTTTTGTTCTCCTTCTCATGTATGAATCGCATTGCTTTTTTCTTTTACATGTCTAGTTCACGATACATTTCATGATATATCGTTTATGGGGATTTTATAGTGCTTGTGCTGTTTGCAAGTTTTCAATTGGCTGGGATCCTCTTCATAAGAGATACCTGTATCTGTATTGTACCTTGCTAGTGTCCCTTTTGGTTCCTTTTTTTACCACATTTTCATTCTAGAGCGACATATTCCGTGCTGTTAATCAAATAGTTCAAATCAAATTTGTAATTGTGATCTAGACATAATCAAGTCAATAGATAGTGACCTACATGTCGCTGTTTTCTTGTCAAAATGCTATGACAGCAATTGTGCAGCAGGCTATGCAATATGTTGACCAGACGCCTGATCTCAAGACCAAGATAGAGCTTATTAAGACACTTAACTCTGTCGCCGCAGGAAGGTGAATGTATTTTCAAACTCTATTGCAGCTTATGTTCATCAGCAATCTGTCTTAGTTTCGTGGTTTCTGTAGCTAGTTTCATAATGCAGATATATGTCGAAATCTTGAGAGCACGGTTGATCAAGAAACTTGCAAAAATAATGGAAGAACAGGGTCTTACAGAAGAAGCTACTGATTTGATGCAAGAAATTGGGGTAACTAGAAGTTGACTTCTGTTGTCACTGATCTTGGGATTGGTTTTTCCTTGTCCAACATTCCTATGATGGGTTTGAAGTGCAGGTAGAAAGTTTTGGAGCAACGGCAAAGACAGAGAAAATTGCCTTGATTTTTTAACAAGTACGGGTTTTTGTATTGCTTTTAGCCGTTTATGCACTATTACTATGATTGGTTTTCTGATCGATGGATTTTGCAGGTTCGTCTGTGCATAGATTGCCAGGATTATGTCTGTGCACATATCCTTTCCAGGAAGATCAGCCCCTGAGTGTTTGATGGAGATCCTTCTAAAGGGAAGAAAAAGCCTAAAGAAGGTGAAAACATTGTGGAACAAGCGCCAGCTGATATTCCGTCTTTTCTGGAGTTGAACGGATATCCTATGACTCATGATATGGTAAATTGGTGTTTTGCTTTTTTTGATGTTGTGTCTACTATCTGGCACATACTCTTCTTCCTTTCTAGCTTTATAGTAGACTCCGACGTTCCAGATGTACTTGATGGATTTGAACTCGCATCTTAGTATAACATTAGCTCTCTAGAGAGTAAAGGTTCAACGAATGCTACTTTAAAATTTCATTTCACATCCGAAATGGGCACCTTGTTTCTAGGGAGCTTCATTTCAATAAGATAACTGCACTTTTTATTTTCTCAAAGGACGTTATTTTTCTCCAAGTTGATACTTGATACGGGATGGGCCTAGTCCTAGAGATTTCCAGCTCCATCATCTTCTTCATGGAAACTGAAAAGATTGGGAAAAGCTATGGTCACAGCAACTTTTAACTGTGGAAATAGTTATGCCCACCTGAGTACAAAGCACAATTTTTGATGGTGAAAAGCACAACTTTCTTCGCAAAAGTAAATGTATTTATCATTTTATTAAAGAATGCGATCATCATTGAACTTACTTAGCATAAGCTAGACAAAGAAAATTAACAATTTTCAATGTGCTAACCTTTCTTGTTATATGTGGCATTCAATGGTTTGGAAATTACATCAATCATCATAAGATACACTTGAAAGTCATTCTTGAGGTCCTCATTAACATGATCAATTATTGATGAGAAGTAAATTTTTTTTTTCTTAAAAATTTAATTTTCAGTTTAAAGCAATCAGAAACATGTTTTGGTGTAATTGTCAATGCCTTATTTCAAGTGTAGGGAAAATTCGAGGTAACGCAAAAAATCAATTTTTCAGCCATTATTTGAAGAGCTCGTTTTGCCAAGTACTTGAAAACCAATTAAAATTCTGAAAAAGAAAAAAAAAACAACTACTATAAAGCATTCAAAACATGTGTCGGACAAAAATTAACGTAAAAAAAAGTTTGTGATGTTCATTACAGTAAGGGTGGATCGTATGCTTAATGAAGAAGACGCCATTAATTTTAGTCGACAATTTTCGCCCAATTGGAGTGGTACCAATTTGAAAACCCTAATTTGTTTTCCCTTTTCTTGTTTTTTTTTACGGAACCTTAAATCCCATCTTCCATTTTTTTTTATACAATTCTTTCGTTTTCAATTACTTTTTCTGTTCTTACTTTTTCATTCTACCTACAGTCATTTTAAAGGGGCCGACATTACATTGTTAGCATTTCGACAATCCACATCAATAACATGGTAAATTTAAAAAGTAGACATAGCTTTTGAAAAAAGAAAAAGGGAAGAGAAAGTCGAGAGACTAAAGTTGATATGAACCCTTTCTTTAATTGAAAACTTATATTCTTAATTTTTGGTATTACACGAATCGTTGCCCTATAAAGTACAGAGGACTCTCGCTCTTTTCCCACTTTCCCAGGATCTCAGTTGGAGTTGTAGTTTTGCTTGAACCAATCCAGACAAAAAACGGCCCAAATGGCGAAATCGGATGCTTGCGCTTTCTTCATCTTAAGCTCAAGGTCTTCGCGCCATTTCTTGGAGACCGTTGCCTATTATTCAAACCGGAGTGTTGTTGTCTTTCAACTCATACCCATCACCGTCTTCTTTAGCCACTGAAGATGATCGAGCCAAGTCCCCAAGATCCCGGAGCTCCACAACAATGGCGTCGTGGGAGCCGCTCTCTCTCTGCTTAGAGGGAAGAAGCTGTCCTAGAAGGCCGTCTTGCCTTTGCGAGTGTCCCCTCTCTTTGCGCGGGCTACCATCTTTCGAGACGAAAAACGTGACCCCGAATGTTACTTTCCTTAGAATCTCGAGTTCGGTCCCTGTTGAGAGATTGCAATGGTTTCTAAATGTGGGTTTCGTCGTTTGTGGATTGAAAACAGCGCGGCTGAGATTTAAATACCCGCAAGGGGAAAAGCCCTCGTCCCTACTCCCTACCAATCTGAGCATCACAATGCCCTAAGGAACATATGCTCAAATAGGTAATGTGCAACTTCTTACCTCAAAACATTCTCTCAATACCTTGTTTCCGATAATCGATGAGAGCTGAATCGAATCGCTTGTACATTTGTTGCTTCAGCGCCGGGATCGGGTTTGGCATGGAAGCATTCGATCAACATCGGTGCAGGCGTGATTGATGCGGACTACTGAGGCCCGGTTGGGGTAATCCTGTTCAACCTCTCGGACGTCAACTTTGAAGTGAAGGTGGGTGACAGGGTTGCGCAGCTGATCATGGTGAAGATCGTGACTCCCGGAGGTTGAGGACCTGGACTCGACTCTGAGGGGCGAGGGCAGGTTTGGGTTGTAGGGGCTGTGAGGCCCGTGTGTCAGGTTTTGGGAGTCAAATTTATTGTCTATAGGTTTATTTTCATTGGGATTCACATTGTGCCTAGGATGCACGCAGGCTGGTAGGAGCATTATGTTGGTGAGAAATCTTGTGGAACACTTGGTGCGTATATATCTGCTAATCGCTATGTGCTCAGCCTCTCTCTCTTTTATTGTGAAATTTGGATCCCGCTTTTCGAGTTGCTAGTTTGCCGGGCTGAGCTTTGCGGCAAGTAATTAGCTAGTCAATTGCTGGCTTACGTATTTAAAAGATTCTCAGTGCTTTTACCTAAACTTCTTGGTTTAGTGCCATGATTATGGAATATGCGTGACTTTGTTGATTTAGCAGATGCACCATCTTGCAAATGATTTTTTTTAGGGTCTGACACCTCTTTTGCATTATCTATTGACGTTAACTTTCCACGGGTATTAAATTATTCAAGTTGGCGAGATTTGGAAGAATTGCTTAAAAGATGTGCTTTTGGAACTGTTTGTTGATTGAAGATTGGGATTTATATTTCTGTGGAAGTTTAATGGTGCTGCTGCGTAAACAAAGAATGGGTAAAAAGCAAAAGGTTAGCCTGGGATATCCTTTCTGGCAGGGTACTTGCATTTACTTTATGAAGTGAAATTGATCAACATCAATGAGTCTTCGTCACCCAAGGAGTACAAAGTGAGTATCCACCATAACCCCTTAGCGTTGTCGCTCGCTCTCAAAAGAAAAAAAAAGGAGACAGAATACTCAATAGGTAGAAGTTGTTGAAAGATTACTTGGTAACTTAAAGGAAACATTCAACTAAGATTAGTTATAGGTAAATATCTCCCTGTTCCATCAAGTCAACGTAAGATCTTCTGATGTTGCATCCTATGAAGAACTCTAATTGGAAGTTCTCATTAACAAAGAAGAGAAATAACTCTTTCAACCGAGTAGGAAAATAATGCACAAAGCTATGAGGATGAGCTGGACATTGTGGTACTGTCTACTAGTATCTAGTAGGCAGTTACTAACAAAATACTTTGAACTTGTACTTTTACAAGATGGACCCTCCCTTTGGAATTGAAGTAAACATCTGTGAGTGAAGGATTGAAAGATAGATATCCTTAGACTATGATGACAAAGAGAAAATGTAAGGACCTCGGCCCCACCACGCTTCCGCTGCGCCACTCCTTGTGTAATATTGTCCGCTTTGGATACTAAGTCCTCACGGTTTTAAAACGCGTTACACAAGGGTTAGGGGCCAAGCCTTATAAATTCACCAAGATCTCACTCCCTAAGCAATGTGGGACAAGAGCAATGCAATCCCCTCGCCATCCGCGAAATCCGGGTCGTTACAGAAAAGGCACATTGTTTAAGTTAAGTAGTTTTATTTTGTTTCATCATCTCTTCAGGGTTTAGTGAAGTCATTAATTGGTGCTCCTCTTTGATTTTATTTCTGGTTTGTAGATTTGGTTTAGGATTTGAATTATCTTGTATAGGGATGGATTCTTTTTGTTTTAGATGGACAGGTATTTCCCTGGTGCCTTACTTATTATACCTTTTACATAAAAAAGAAACCAGGGAGAAAAAAAATTGAGATTGGGGGCTAGAGGAGTGTTTCAAAATGCTAATTCTTTAAGTAGATTTGGTTTAGGATTTGAATTATCTTGAACTGTTGTTGTGTGTAGTTCTAACATGCCATCTATGTATAACTATTTGGAAAACGAGTGTATGTTGGCATATCTATATAGATATTGGCTCTATGCAATCTCTAGAGATGCAAGAATCCAGGCCTGATGCTTTTGCTCTAGAATCTAGTATTGGGGAATCCTCTTCAGTTTCTCGCCTTGTGTTTCTGGATTCTTCCCCATGTATGCCCCGAATTTTCACGTCTTCTCATTCGCTTACAAATGTAAGAATCACATGACTCTTTTCTCAAGTCAAGTTTTGGATACATTTCATGATATGCTTTATATGGGGATAATATAGTGCTTGTGCTGGTTGCAAGTATTTTCAATTGGCTTGGATACTCTTGATAGAGATAGCTGTAGTTGTATTGCACCTTGCTATTACTCCTTTCGGTTCCTTTTTGAACTGTATTTTCTTTCTAGAATGAATAATTTTCTAATCAAACTGTTCAACTCAAAGTTTTAATTGTGCTCAAGACATAATCAAGTCATTGACTTGATTGGATGGTGACATATGCATTGCTATTGCTATTTTCTTATCAAAAGGCCATGACAGCAATGTTGCAGCAGACTATGCAATATATTGACCAGAGACCTGATCTTGAGACCAAGATAGAGCTTATTAGGACACTTAACTCTGTCGCTGCTGGAGGTGAATATGTGAAATCAAATTCTATTGCAGCTTATGTTCATGAGCAATCTGTTTTGGTTTCTTGGTTCCTATAGCTAGTCTCATTCTGCAAATATATGTCGAAATTGAGAGAGCATGGTTGATCAAGAAACTTAAAAGAATAAAGGAAGAACAGGATCCCATAGCAGAAGCTACTGATTTGATGCAAGAGATTGCAGGAGCAAGAAGTTGACTTCTGTGGTCACTGATCTTGTGATTGGTTTTTTCCTGTCCAACATTGGGTCGAATTGCAGTGGAAACTTTTGGAGCAGTGGCAAAGACGGAGAAAATTGCCTTTATCCTTGAACAAGTACAGGATTTTTGTATTGCTTTTAGCCGTTTATGCACTATTGCTATGATTGGTTCTCTGATCGATGGATTTTGCAGGTTCTTTTGTGCTTTGATCGCCACGATTCTGTCTGTGCACAAATCCTTTCCAGGAAAATCATCCCCCGAGTGTTTGATGCAGATCCTTCCAAAGAGAAGAAAAAACTTAAAGAAGGTGAAAATATTGTGGAAGAAGTGCCAGCTGATATTCCGTCACCTACTGGAGTTGAAACAGATATAATATGAACTCATGGTACGGTGAATTTATGTTTTACTTATTCAATGTTGTGTCTACTATCTGTTTTAACTAAAAAATTTCGTCAATCAAGCCCTACCTTGTATTCAGTTTGCGGTTCAAGCCATGGCTTTATTCATCTAACACGTACTCTTTTTCCTTTCTAGCTTTTTCGCAACCTCTGACGTTTGGGATGTACTTGATGGATTTGAACACACATCTACCTCGCATTCATGTGGTTAACGATTTAGGTACTATACACATCGCAATGAGTGAAGTCTTCACTGAGGGTTTGTTAGGAGCTCATTGTGGTTAACGATTTGTCGATGCTATAAGGCGATATAAGACATTCCATCAGTGAAGGGAAAATTCAGAGCAGTGGATACGAGTGAAGCTCTTTCATATGAGGCTTTGTTAAGTCTTCACTGAGGGTTTTAAGGCACAGCTGTTCAATCTTTGATTTAATTAATTGCAGGTTCAAAGGAAAATCTACTGGTACTTAGTTCTGTCACCGCATGATCGTATGCAGTCAAGCCTCAATGCCACTTTAGAAGACAAAAATCTTTCAGAGATCCAATTCAGGTACATCTTTGAATTGTTTCTAGGTAATTGGTTGTACATCTTGCAAAAATAATGTGCCATAGAATTTGGTTGACTGTACGTTCGTTATTTTAATGCAGGTTGCTGCTCAAAAAACAAATTGGTCACCATGGTGGTTATCCAATGAATGCTCTTTGGAGTATTTTCAAAGATGAATTTAAGAATGAGAAAAACATGCTCGGAGACGCACTTGTTGTGAAGGCAGTAGCAGATCTTAGATAGATCATCGAACATGTAATTACAGAACTTTGTCATTTTTGTTCTTTTCATTGGATCATCATTCAGATGTGACTCACTCTATTTTCTACAGAATGTTATTGTCGTTTCCAAGTATTACTCGTGGATTACCTTGAAGAGACTTGCAGAGCTGTTATGCCTCAGCATACAAGTTGATTATGCTGAACATTTGTTTATATTATTTATCAATGTCAATCTTTATGAATGATTGCCTAGACCCCTCATTTAACCCTGACCAGCCTCTCTGCCCATGATCCCTGTGGGACATGGTTGCTGGACTTAAAAGAAGTTTTGGTGCCTTGTAAGCCAAAGGTTTGTGGTGAGGTTGAGAATGTTGCCTTCATAGTTTTGTTCCGTAAACATTTCTGACCGACATATATGTGTAGACTTCACTTAGTCAACTTCTGCTCATAGAATTTGTTGTAGCTATAAGTGTCATTGTCTGGCACTTTGAAACCATTTCTTGTCCCATGGAGCCTAAAATTTTGATGCTCTTTAGAAGGGTGGGAGGAGCTCTGCTATCACTCACCATTTCCTGTGTTACCAAAGTATATCTCGCAATTAGAGCTTTCTTATTGTGTTCAGAAAATCTATGTAGCTGAATCACTCAAGGAAATGAGCTCTGTTTTTGGGGTTCTGTTACCGCAGTTGTAGAGAGCTTTAATCATTCTATATTACCGTTTTAGGAAGCTGAGAAGCATCTCTCCGAAATGGTTGTTTCCAGGTCCCTGGTGGCAAAGATAGACTGGCCGATTGGAGTCATCTCTTTCCAGAAGACAAAGGACAGCAATATCATCTTGAACTTATGGGCTACAAATTTGGAAAATCTCCTCGATCTTGTCGAGAAAAGCCGCCACCAAATCCACAAGTAAACCATGGTTCATAAGGCTGCTTTGAGAGATTGACGATGTTCTTAGTTGAATGAATGATCTCTCTCCCCTTGAGCCTCCCTCTCTCTCACCAAAAGAGAGAAGCTGAAGAATGCAGCTTCACATTGTGCTTTGAAGTGGAGACTAAAGATGTTCATCATAGAACTCTCGTGTAGTTGTCTTAAATTTGATTGCATATTTTGCTGGTGGACCAGATCTGGGCCTTGTTTTGGACTGAAATCATTCATGTTTTGGACTGAAATGATACACTGAGTACACTTTCTCCATTGGAAATTTTGATCTTTTTGTCTTTCTTCTTCCCCCCTCCTTTTAATTGGAGATTTTTGCGCTCTCAAGGTCCAAAACTTGTGCCAATGGAATAGGTATCAGCACAAGATGTGCACTCATTGCAACAGAAATGAGCACATTGTTACTAAATTCTGTTTGGCATTACAAATTTCGCTAGTGCTTATGTTTTTCTAACATTGGGGATAACATTAGCTCTCCATAGTAAAGGTAGATGAATGCTATTTTTTATGTCATTGCGCATTTGAATTTCGTCTTCAGCAGAGAGAGCCTGTTTCTTTTGGCAATCTTGGCTATTGGCATTTTTAAAAATCTGTTCCTAGGGAGCTTCATTTCAATAAGATAACTGCACTTTTTATCTCATCAAAAGACATAATTTCTTTCCAAGTTGATGTGATGTCATTATCATATGACACTCTGTTATGATTTCATTTCTCTCTAAGGTTTCTGTCACTGGAATGTATTCGATGTCGACTAGTTTGCACGTCTCTCTTAACTCTTGGCATGTATGTGGGCAATATAGTGACAAGCTTGAAATATTGAGGATAATGTGTTTCTTCAACAAATTTGTTAAGATTTGGACTTGATGGAAGTTCTCTTTACGTAGTCGCTTCCCATTTTCAATTTACTATTGGTGCTTCCAAGTGGCAACTTAGGAATATTTCTTCGTCTAATTGTTTTCGCTTTTATCTTCTGACTAGCGAAATATAAAAACCACAACATATTTCCTAATTAATCTCGACATTCCATTAATTTCATCAATAAGTTGTCTGTTATCCCTTTTCTATATGGAAGGTAAAGAGTTTGAATATCGTGTTATAGAGTGAAATGGAAAAAGAGTGACTCCTGTGGGAACCATTGAGTAGTTCTTGAAAAAAGTATGACAATCCAAAGTTTACATCAGCACAAATAATATAGAAGAAATAGCACAATTATGTATAATTGATCAAACGTTGCGTTCAATGCATTTTTCAATTTACACTTGAGTTGATAGAACAGTCGCCCCAAGTAGTAAATATCTAACCAAGTCTAATTTGAGAAATATTATTCATTATCTTATATACTAGCAATAAGTAACTCTCTACATTTTGTCGTCGGGATTTGTACATCATTGCCAAGCCAGAGAACATTTGGGTTCAACAGACATTGTTGATCGATTTACAGGTCTCAAAGTCGTAAGTTTGGGTGAAAGTGGACCATAAACTCTATGGGAAGGAATTCGAAAAGTACTCTTGTAAAAATGACCAAGGTGGAGCCAATGTCTAGGGCGTTCATAATCATAAACAAAATTTGGGATGAACGGACCAAAATATTTGAGACATCTGTGGCATAAGTTTTGTCATTTCGTTAATCATTTATTTGGATCTTGAGGAGAAGCTTCAATTGTGTTCATTTACAGCTTGAGACCTTTAAATGGACGTAAGTGAATGTTGACTCATTTTCTATGCTTGGTTTTTCGACGTATTTTCAAATTTCCACACCTTTTAAGAATATTTCGGAAAAAGAATTAAAAAAAATAAGGGAAAATTGGGAATTCAAAATGATTGTTGGTATTAGGTGTCAAATATTTGTCCAATTCGACACTACCTATATTTGGATTGTTACACTGGTAAGTAAGTATCGTACAAATTCAAATGGACATGACGCAATTTAAGGCTATGCAGACATGAGGGAACCGCTATCAAAGTTGAAAATATTTTATGTAGTGATAACAAGGCTTGCATTCAGTTGCCTAATAGAACAGAATTAGAATCGGGATTAGGATGCAGGGGGCCTGATAAATGTTGGCATGCTGTGCGATTCTTCTATTGCCAATTAATACTATTCTGCAACAATATCTTCAACTAATCAAATCAAATCATGGCATTTGGTATGTCTCTTTATATAGTCGATAGTATTAATTATACATCAAATAATAATCCTAAATTAGGCCTATGCATTTCATGCATTCCGTCCATCTTCAATTAAAGGAACTAGTTTGGACCTTGTCGTAGGACATGGGGTTGTGATAGTACAATTGAGACTATAAGTGACGAGGTTTTACCAATGTATTGAAACTTTCGACTTGAAATTATTTCTGAATTTGTGTATTACATAACTTATTGGATTTTCTTTTCTTTCTTTTTTTGGATAGCGAGCACATAGGATTTCCTTTTCAAATCACTAGTTGATCATGTGACATAACGTTAAATTTTTAATCTTCTTACTTGCAAGCTTTCGATCGTAGAATAATGAGTCGTGCTTAGTCACTCACATACTAAGCCGTTGAGCTTTTTTTTCTATATTATCTAGTCATTTCATTCTGAAGAAGCTTAATACTGTGCTAAGGAAAAATGCACACTGGTAGAACCGTAAGCTAAAAATGTTAACATGAGATAAAAAGCTAAACACCAAATGAAATAAAAAGGAAAATGGACATTGGGAAACCCGTTGGCCAAGAATTTCTAAATGTGACACTGAATATATAAACCTGCAATGTCACCCACTCGGGAGGAGCCAACTTGTAAGTCCATGAAAAGGAAAAAGAAGGGCCAACAGAATCACCTCGTGTATGTAATGAGATGATTTAACATAATCACCCAATTCATATACTATAGATTCTCCGGTCATTGTTGATATATCAAATGTCTGAATATGCTTATTAGTTCCATTCAAATCGTGATACAGGGTCTCACCCAATTCTAGTCTTTCGTAAAACGTGTGCATCTAATCTTCAGCCGACCTTACTCCGAGCATCAGTATTGCTCGTTGGTTTTCTTTTCAATTTCTTATTTACTTGGAAAAGCAAGTCAAGTCAAGGAACACATGCAGAGGTAGGTTCAACGCACCTTCCGCATGATGCTATGGAAATTACGCCAGCAATAATGGCCCTTTGCTTTTTATTTTCTAATTATTTTATTAATAGAAAAAGCAAGCCAAGTCGAAGTCAAGTCGTGCTTGCGTTGAAACAAAACGCCTGCGTAGGCCCTACGCACCTTCCGCGCAATGCTGTGGAAATTACGCGTGCAATAATTGCTCTTTTCGTGCACCACGCGTCGCAGTGTTTCGGTCTGTTGAAGTGTCTTGGACCGTTTGGATGGCAAGAACTCAGCATTGTTCAAACATGCACAGTTGAGATGTCATTTGTCTCTAAACCTTTTGTCACTATAATGTGTTTGATGTCGACTAGTTTTGACATTTCTCTCAACTCTTGGCATGCACGTGGGTAACACAGTGAGAAGCTTGAATTATTGAGGATAATGCATTTCTTTGATGACTTTATCAAAAATCCGATTTGATGGAAGTTTTCTTTACATAGTTGCTTCCCATTTTTAATTTACTATTGGTGTTTCCAAGTGACAACTTTTGTTTCTTTGTTCAACTTTTTTTTGCTTTAATCTTCTAGCCGGCAAAGTGTAGAAACCATCACACATTTCCTATCGATATCGACATTTGCTCGATTTCATCACTCTATTGTTGTATGAAATCCATTTTCTTTACAAAAAAAGAAGTGACGATAGAGTTAAATGGTAAAAGAGTAACTCCTATGGGAACCATTGAGTAGTTCTTGAAAACATGTTTGAATGGAACAAAAAAATATATGATGTAGCATAGGAAAATCTAGTGTGAAAAAATTGTTTTGGAAGAGATTTATTTTAGGAGTTATTTTTCCTGACCAATCTTTTGAAAAAAGAAAGTTCAACTGTGGATATTTGAAAGTAATGCGTCCTGCGGACTTTTAATAACAAAATCCTATATATATAATCCCACGATTAATATGCTTTTGTCATTGACTCATGCACATTAGTTTTCTTTTCCATTATTTTATTAACAAAAAGAGCAAGTCAAGTCAGGCCAGTACTGTACCACAAATTTCAATGAAAGCACCTGCATGCCCCTTACGCATATACAAAAGGCAAGTAAGGTCAATGACGCGTGCATGAATTGTTCAATGCCCCTTACCACAAATTTCCGTAGCATGCCTCGTAAGTCGTATCAATTCGATTAGCATGAAGAGTCTCGAACCGTTGGATGGCAAGGTCTCAAACATTGTTTTTTTTTTTTTTGGTCGATTCAGACATTGTTCAAAGCACGCATATTAGAGAATGTCGTTTGTTGGTAATCCAACTTCGAAGGCTGAAAATCGGTGGAGATCCCAGGGTTGTGTTGTTTGAGCACTCGTCAGGGAGTCAACTGACTCCTTGCTGCTCTTATCTGTTTCCTGCTTTTAATTGCTCCATTTTCTTCTGATTAAGCAAGAAAGAGTTGTCTGACAAAAAAAAAAACCAAGAAAGAATTGCACACATTCAACCGAGTTTAACATATTGCAACGTCAGCGATTTTTAGCGATTTTTAGCCAATTTTATCTGGAAGGACTAAATTGACAAATCGTCAAAAAATTTGAAACTCAATTGGCAAATTATCAAAATTTTTAGGACTAAATTAAGACAGTTGAAATGTTTAGTACTAAATTGACAAGTTGTCAAAAGATTCATGATTTAATTGACACAATTGAAATATTTAGGATTGAATTGATCGCCATACAATATGTTTAGGATTTTTTGGACAATTTTCCCGAAAAAAGCATTACCGAATATTTATTCGATTGTGGAGAGTCGTCACCGAGAATTTATAGACGCAGTATCGAAAATAAAATTCACATAAAATGTTAAAAGTTATAAATTTAAGGAGAGAGATAAAAAGTGACTTACGTGTGGGATAATGACTAGATAATCTGTAAGAATGATGTGGGATGGAGAAATGTAGTTTGAGAAAATTGTTTCTGAAGGGATTTATTTTGAGAGTTATTTTCCTAGACCAATCTCTTTTGAGAAATAAATAATAGTTTGATCGTGGATGGAACAAACTCACGCGTCCCCCAGACATTTCTATTAACAAAATCCTCGGGGATAAACGGAATCTCTTGTTAGCACGAGGAGCATGGGTGCATTGCTAGTTGGTTTTCTTTTCTATTTTGTTTCTCAAATCTCAATGAAAGCACATGCCATGCACCTTCCGCAGATAATGCTGAGCGTCGGTGGAGATCCCAGCAGGAGCACGTGAGTATTATTGCTTGTTAGTTCTCTTTTCTATTTTTCTATATTAATATAGAAGACAAGTCTAGTCAAGTTGTGCTGGATTTCGAGTTTCGATCAAAGCACCGGGAGCATGTGAGCGTTGCACGTGATTGCATGTGAGCACTGAGCATGTCAGTCTTTGCTCGTTGGGTTCCACACCCCTTCCGCATGATGCTGCGGAAATTTCGCGTGTAATGACTGTTCTTTTCGTAGCATGCATTCGCAGCGGTTCGATTAGCACGAAGAGTCTTGGACCGTTAGCTGGCAGGAACTCGGCATTATTCAAGCGCGCATATTAGTGAATGTTGTGTGCTGGTAATCCCACATTGAAAGCTGAAAGTCAGTGGAGATCCCAGGGCTGTGTTGTTTGAGCACTACTCAGGTAGTCCACGACGCCTTGCTCTTATCTGTTTCCTGCTTTGATTGCTCCATTTTCTTCTGATTTAAGTAAGGGGTATGAGAGTTCTTTTATTTTCGTTTGAATTAACTGAGTTCTGAGAGACATTTGTTCAATTTGCAGATCCGGACTGAGAAATCTGGCTTTCTTTTAACGCTCAGCTCGATCAATCTCCTATTTTAAAACAGAATAAGGATCTCTTTGGTCAAATCACTACATGATGTATATCCAATCAAGAAGAAGGAAATTGATCTCTCCCTTCTCTTTCTTTCTCTCCAATTCCTTTCTTCTCTTTTCCCTTCATTTCCCTCTCAACTTAAATTGCCAATCGAATTGCAAAAGAAAAGAACCCACTCATTCAGAAGATCCGAATTCTGGAGCGTCTTCCTCATCGACCCCTCCGCATGGAGGAGGTGATTATGAAGGTGGAGAGGAACAGCAGAAGGGAAATAACTATGAAGTGTTCTTGAGCTTTAGAGGAAAAGACACTCGTAAAGGCTTTACCGACTATCTCTACACTAGCCTTGTCGATGCAGGAATTCACGTGTTTAGAGACGACAATGAGCTCCGTGTTGGTGAGGAGATTGGTCCAGAGCTTCTCTGCAGCATTACACATTCCACGATCTCGATCGTGATTATCTCTGAGAACTACATTTCCAGCAAATGGTGCCTCCGTGAATTGGCTGAGATGTTGAAGTGCAAGAGAAGTAAAGGGCAGATAGTGTTGCCCATATTTTACAAAGTGGAACCCTCACAGGTGCATCATCTTACAGGGAGATTGGGAGATGCTATAAACGCACATAAAAAGAATGTGGACGAAATGGTTGTGAAGGAATGGGAAGTAGCACTCAAAGAAGTCGGCTCCTTGAAAGGATGGGAATCAGAGAAAATTGATAGCGGGTACCTTATTCTCCAACAAAACATTGTTTAATTTTTCATAAATAGATCTTTCTTGAAAAAGAATATACATATTGCTATCCTATACTAATCTTCATTATTATTTGACAGGCATGAAGGAACATTGGTTAAAATTGTTGTCAGAAAAGTTATGGGCGAGTTAAAAAGACTTTTTCAGCTAAATGTTCCCCAACAGTTGGTGGGAATCGATGATCATGTGCAACAGATTATGAGCAAGATAGATGATGAATTCAATGGTACAAGGATTATTGGAATTTACGGAATGGGCGGCATTGGTAAGACAACTCTTGCAAAGGTGTTATACAACAAGCTCTCTAGTCACTTTGACTATCGTAGCTTCGTGGCAAATATCCGAGAAACATCTCAGCGTATGGGTATTGAATGCATACAAAAGCAACTCATTTCTGCCATAATAGGAAGTTCATGTGATGTGTCCAATGTCGACGAAGGAGTCAGTGTCATCAAATCTCGATTTATGAGTAAGAAAATCCTCGTTCTTCTGGATGATATGGATGATAGTACTCATTCAAATGCTTTAGTTGGAGATGGAAGTTGGTTTGAAGCGGGAAGTATAGTCATCATCACAACTAGAAACAAAAGCATTCTCGATGAAGTTAGGGCGGGCTGCATGTACAAACTCAACGAGTTGTCTTTAGATCAATCATTGATTTTATTAACTAGACATGCATTTCGAAAGGATTCTTCTCCGAATGATTATGAGGTTATCTCTCGTGATGTCGTATCTACTACCGGGGGGCTTCCATTAGCTCTTGAAGTTATAGGTTCATTCTTATGTGGAAAGAGAGAAGAAGTATGGAGAGATACATTAAAGAAATTAAAGAAAGTGCCCGACAAGAAAGTGCAAGAGAAGTTGAAAATAAGTTATGAAGCATTAGATGACGAGGAGCAACAAATATTTTTGGATATTGCATGCTTTTTCAATGGATCACATAAACAAAATCCAACTTACATGTGGGACGCCAGCAATTTTCTCCCGGGGAGGGGGATTGAAGTATTGAGTCTTATGCCCCTGATTAAAATTGACAAATACGGCAAGCTAACGATACATGATCAATTAAGAGATCTTGGAAGGGAAATTGTTCGTCTAGAAAATCCAAAGGAGCCTCAAGAGCGTAGCAGATTGTGGATCAATGAGGAAGCCGTAGATGTGATTAACGGAAACAAGGTAAGACTTTTCTCTACTTGTCTTGGTCAATGAATATGGTTCCATCTTCCCATTCTTGTTTGAAATAAAATAGTTGTGAGTCTTGACTCCCCTAAACTAGCTGCTTCTACTAGCAAAAGAGCTCTTTTGATTAATTATTGTTCTTGCCTTATTCTAGAACATAATTGAGGATCAATTTCTTGGTTATGGGCAATTGATCTATATCTTTACCTAGTAATATGGTGATAAAGATACTCTCCTTTTGGTAATTTCAATGCTACAACAAAACTACAAAAGCAGAATGTTTGACAGATTACTTTTAGAGAAAACCTGACATTTACAAATTGTTGCAGCCATGCCTTCCCCAGATATTTGTTTGATGCAAGTGTTTGATGTTTGGATTCATGTTTTGGTTTCTTGTGAGGCCTTTTTTTATTTTTTATTTTTACTACTTATGAATTGTTTGGTGTGATAACTGAGACCTCCAATCATTTGTGATGATTTAGCTATCTTGGTTCCTGTATTCTTTAAGTTGGGTTAAGTGTAACTCCTAAGTATTATTGGTTGTGCAATTTAGTCGCCCATCTATTTTTGCTCTTGCTCAATATAGTCTTCTAACTTTCACTTTTTTGTGCAATCGAGGCTTTTGTGGCCAATCATTAGTTGACACCGTCAATTTGTTGATGTGACATTTGTATTTATTTATGATATATGAGCAACCATGTAATATAACCCTTTAAACATATATTATTTTCATTGTCTAGACTTTTCATAATAGGGGATAGTCTCTTTCTATGAATTTGCTAATACATTTTCTTTTTGTGACGATGTATGATTTTTCTATTAATTTCCAATAATATGTATTTGTTAAACATAGGCTATCATGTTATAATAATTATTTGTCTATTGTTCAACTCTTACTGAGCATCTTATTTTGCAAAGATTTAGTTAACATTTGTATCATCATTTTATTTTTGTGAAACGAAAATTAGTTTGGGGTAAATGTAACACGGGCCTACCAATTTGTGATTTTTTGTGACATGAAAATTAGTGTGGTGTAGAAGTGGAAAAAGTCTACTAGTTTGAGATTTTTGATATTATTAACCGAAGTAAATATGGTCTTGAATTTTGTGTGATGATAAATTTTCATTATTAGCATGAAAGTTAAAAGGTGATCCATTAAAAGCAATTATAACTAATGGAAGATTTGTACAATCATCAAACAAGCATGTGCAAATGTCATAAGTATCGTTAGTTAAGAAAAACTAAATATTAACATTGGGATGCTAAACATATTGAAATAACAAGACTATTGAAAAAAAATGCTACCGATGCTTTTCGGTGAGCATATTATCATACGAAGGAAAATATAATCAACTGAATAGAACATTGCTTAGAAGTGAAAAAAAAAAGGTATTTATGAAGTTGTTGACAAATATACAATAAATATACAAGAAACTTTTAATGTAAAAACAAGTGGCGTCTCATCTGAAAGAATAAAAGTTTGAAGGAAAAGTTGAAATCACCAAATAGATCGGTAATATTGACTCTCATGATTTGCACTCAACGTGCAATTCAACGCCTAAAACAAAAAACGAATTTGAGTTCCTGAAATATTAGGTTACGACAAAAGAAAAATGCAGAAGACTCAAGTTCCTTACGAATACAATTTTATCAATCTTCATGTCCAATTTGTTCATACGGAAGGTCTCATTAATCTATGGGAAAATTGATCAAAATTTAGATGACCACTACTACACTGTAACAAAATCAACGCGACAACGAAAAGATAGCATCAAACATATGTAGTAATAAAAAGAAAAGTAGGAATCATATATAGAGCATTCGATATTATCAATTTTCCTTCCTCGTACAATGAGAAGACCTCATCAGACAAAAAAAAATGATAAGAAAGGAATGTAAAACATATGCGTACCTTTTGCGATGACATTCTTGTTTTATATTTAGAATTGCAAACAAAGTTTACCAGAAAAAGTGAGGGATGTTACCATCGGGATTCTTTAATTTTGATACATGCATAGATGCCAAGTTTGATAGATGTATTTGGACCGTAAGTGTCGTATTGTTTCACGGAAACAGGATAGGAGTAAAGGTAGTGTTATTTCACATATAAAGGGCATGAATTTTGACAGATATATTTGAATTAGTGTATGCATGAAGAGAGGCCTTCTATTGTAGTTGCAAATTGATGCAAATTTTGGAAATTGAGAAGCTGCAAATTGCGAAGGGCAGAATTGGAAGAGGAAAATTTTTGGAACAACCACTTGAGCTTCTCATCTTTACATAGATTAGATAAATAATATGCAACTACGAATTGTCATTTCGCAAAATTGAAAGGGAGAAGTCTATGCCATAGTAGTATGACAACAAATTGAAACCAGTGCATTTTATCTTATATCAGTTGGTCTCATCTCGTCATTCAAAACTTATGGTCCACAACGTTTCCAAGTTGCAGGCCACTAGAAAGATTGACGCCCTTTCTCTTGGCGAAAGTGGTAAGGGAAGAAGATACACAGCTGAACAATTTAAAGAAATGACAAGCTTGAGGTTCCTTGAAGTGGATGGTGCGAATTTCACCGGAGATTTCCAAAGCTTACTTCCTAAATTAAGGTGGCTTCAGTGGGCGGGATGTCCCTCGGATTTTACGGCGGTCAACTTTCATCCGAAGAAGTTAGTTGTACTCGATCTGTCAAACAGTGCAATTTTGGAGGATTGGGGAGGATGGGTTCAACTCAAGGCAAGACGTAAAGAAGGCATTGAAGTATTTTCAATATAATTTTTTTTCCTTGTACGTATAACGTTTGAAAATTGATTTTCATAATTAGACTAGTCGTTTCTCTTTAATCTCATACTATTGAAGGAATACATGGCGCCCAATGAATGCATCTCTCTTCCATTTGAATTAGTCATCTGCTATTTGATAATAAAAGTTGCTTCTATTTAATCAGTAAACATTTCCTTTGAAGTGTTATTCAGAAACATATGCAGTCGGCACTTGTATATCCCCAACATTCTTTTGCAATTGATATGCTTAAAAAATATTTATATGTTGGCGTAGCCAAACACTACTAAAAGAGACATTTAAAATTTAAATAAGACAACCGTGATGGAGTCGGGGAGCATGGGTATTTTTTGAGGAATTCTAAAAGGTCAAAAAAATAAGGAGTAGTGAAAAATCACAGGCTGCCAGAGTCCAATGACATTGAGGTACCATTTCTTTTTTTCAGATGGCAACCAAGCTCAAAGTTCTCAATCTTGAGAATTGTCTATCTTTGAGAAGAACTCCCGACTTGTCCGTTTTCGAAAGCTTGGAGATTTTGATTCTTGCAGATTGTGGAAATTTGAAAACGATTCATCCTTCTATTGGGGACATCAAGACCCTCATTTCCTTGGATGTCTCTGATTGTAGAAGACTTCAGAAGCTACCGGCAGGAATAGGTAGAATGGTAAAATTGAGGGATCTTCGCATTAATGGCACTCATATACAAAAGATTTCTATTTCGAGAGATTGTTTGATGAAGCTGGAGACTCTATGTGCCACAAGTTGTGAACGACTTTCTCAACTTCCTAAATCTATGGGCTCCCTTGTCTCATTAACTCTATTGGACTTATCTGATTCAGCAATTGAAGAATTACCTGAATCCATTGGTTCTATGAAGAAGCTCGAGACTTTGGATGCCTCTGAATGTAGACTGTTAGCTCGCATACCCAGCTCCATAGGCAAGCTAGCATCCCTACAAAGCTTGTTCTTACGTCGCTGCTCCTCATTGACAGAGATCCCCGACTCGATTGGAAAATTGGCATCATTGATTGAGCTGGACTTAGGATACACATCGATTACGAAATTACCCGAAAGCATTGGGAATATGCCAAATTTGAGGATCTTGGACATAAAGAGAACTAACATAACAGAATTGCCTGATGCCATCGGGAAGTTGGCAAAACTCCAAAGGTTGGGAGCTGGAGTATGCAAAAAACTAGAACGACTTCCTAGTAATATATGCGAATTGGTTTCGCTAGAGAAGCTTTCTTTAGAAGGTTCAGGCATTTTGAGCTTGCCAGAAAGCATTTCTAAGCTCTCTTCTCTCCAAGAGCTCAATGTTTTGTTTTGTGAAAACCTCCGAGAATTACCAGAACTGCCCTCTGGCTTAACAAATCTAAGGATCACCTGCCAGAGTCCGCAGTTGCCCCATCTTTCCCATCTAACCCGTCTCAAGGAACTCGATCTTTGTAGTTGCCCCTGGCTTGAACGTGTCCCAGAGCTTCCCATTGGACTATCGCAGCTAAATATTATGAATTGCAGAAAATTGAAAGCATTGACGAATGTGTCAAACTTGAAGCACTTATCAAATTTGACTCTCCGCAGGTGCTTTGATCTCGCAGAAATCACCGGCTTGGAAGGTTCACATTGCCTATCCAACTTACATGCGGGGCAATGCTCTAAGATATCTAGGGTTGATGGGATTGAAGATTCTTCGACGTTGATGAGCCCAAAGGCATCTCCGCTTGATGGATCGCTAGATCTTTCCGATTCAAAGATTCCGCAGAGAATAGATGTCATAGCAAGTTGTGCGAATTCAGTTGAAATCCAAGACCTTGGTGGATCAAAATCCTCTCAAGTGTCGGATATCCTTAAGTGCACGTCCGCCGGACGATTGCTAGACTTTTCCGGTTTTAAATACCTGAGAAGCCTTTCTGTTCAGAATTGCAATAGTGTAACTGAAATTCAAGGCCCCGATGGATCAGAATCCTTGACATCGTTGTTTATTAGCCGGTGCTCTTCCCTTAGATCGGTGGACCTCTCGAACTTAAAGAATCCGCAGGATTTTCATTTTGACTTTTGCGAAAATTTAGTTGAAATTCGAGGGCTCGAGGGATTAAGACCATTGCAACTTTTCCATATTTATGGATGCCCGTCTCTTAGACAATCACCGGACCTGTTGCGTTTAAATGCGGTGGTGACGTAGGGGTGGAGGTGGTGATGGGGGGATCCCCTTGGAAGTGGAGGTCCGGAGGGAGGTCGGAGGGAGAGAGGTCGGAGCCTGGGCCAGTGGGGGGGAAGGATCACAGACAGAAGAAGGTGTTTCGGATCTCCTCCCATTTTCTCTTCCCATTCCCTCATTTATTATTCTTTCTTTTCTCTTCCTCTTTTCTCTTTTTTTTTTATTCCCCTGCCTCAACTTTTTGTTTACTTAACCGTTTCGTTTTCTCTCTCATCATCAGTTGCGTTCAAGAGAAGGAGAGGGAGGGAGGAAACGGAAGAAAGAGCAGAAGTTTTCGCGACTGAGGGACGGGGTTCACCGAGTCCTCTCTCGTACGTAAAAAAGCGATGGGTGCTCGCAGACTTGTTGCCGATTCCTCGAGCTCGCCTTCCGATATCCAGGAGCGGATCGAGATTGGTTAGTTCTTCTTCTTCTGATCGAATCGTCCTTTACTAGCAATTGTCCAATTTCTGATGCTTGATTCGCCTGCCTGGTTACTTCTTCTTCTGCTTTTTCCTCTAATGATGGAAAGGTTGGGGTTGATGATGTTCCTGCGGAAGTCTAATGGTTGCGCCTAAATATGTAAACAGCGAAGGGATGGCCTGGTGATATCCTTTCTGGAAGGGTACTTGTGTTTACTTATGTAGTGAAATTGCTTGATATCGGCGAGTCTTCATCACCTAAGTAACACAAAGTCAGTTTCCACCATAACCCCTTAGCTCTGGAGGAGACAGCAAACTCAATTGATAGAAGTTTTCAGGGTTTTGGTGAATTCAGTACTTGGTGCTCCTCTTCGTTCTTATTCCGGTCAATAGATCTGTTTTAGGATTTGAATTTATCTTGTATAGGGATGGATTCTTTTTACATAATAAAGAAACCTGGGGGACAACAAATTGAGATTGGGTGCCGGAAGGGGCGATTCTTTATACCGGGAGTAAGAATAACCTTTTATTGCTGGAGTTGGAAGTGGGCTCTACCTTCATGAGAGCTTGGGTTGGGGTAAATGGAAGGTCTTCTGTGCCTCCGCAAACAGCAGTGCAGCACAATGCCAACACCTTTGTACGGCAAGCATCGTTTGTGGCTGGGGACGGAATTCTTTTTTACGTAATAGTGTATAGCTCTTTATTTTTTCTATTTTTTTTCATCCTCCTGTCTTCTTCTTTTCACTGCCATCATCTGGTTTTGTGTTTGCTTTATTCTCTTCTTTACTTATGCCGCAGATACTTCTCTAGTTAACTTTCTTTATGAGATACGAGAGCTTCTTCACTGATGTGCTTCTGCTGTGGTGATACTCATGTTTTTGTCTTCTGCTTTTGAGCTTCATTCCCTCTTTTCAAAGATAACATACAGGGGTTAGTACAGAAAAAGATTAAGAATCTATCGCTTTATACCTTAATTTTCTGTAGAGCCTTATGATCATTGATCTAAAGTATGGTCCAATTTCTATCATTTAGGTTCCATCTTAACAACCTTTACCTTAAGGGTTATATTTTATACTGCAGGGATTGCCTCCTGTATGTGTACTGATTAGATCATGAACAGTCGTTTTGTGTATCTGTGACATGCCATCTATGTATAACTATCTAAAAAACGACTGTGCTTGGCATATCTACCTGGGAATTGGCTCAAGGCAATCTGTTGGGATGCAAGATCTCAGGCCTGGTGCTTGTGCTCTAGAATCTAGTATGGTGGAATCCTCTAGAATCTAGTATTGTGGAATCCTCTTCAGTTTCTCACCTTGTGTTTCTGGATTCTCTCCCGTGATTGCCCCAAATTTTCACTTTTTATTCTCCTATTCATTTATGAATCGCGTTACTTTTTTTTCATGTCTAGTTCAGGATACATTTCATGATATGTCCTTTATGGGGATTTTATAGTGCTTGTGCTGTTTGCAAGTTTTCAAATGGCTGGGATCCTCTTTATAGAGATACCTGTATTTGTATTGTACCTTGCTATTGTCCCTTTTGATTCCTTTCTTGACCATATTTTCATTCTAGAGTGACAAATTTTCCGTGCTGTTAATCAATAGTTCAAATCTAAGTTTTAATTGTGATCTAGACATTATCAAGTCATTCACTTGATTGGCTAGTGACCTACATGTCGCTGTTTTTTTATTGCCAGGCTGTGACAGCAATGGTGCAGCAGGCTATGCAATATGTTGACCAGACACCTGATCTTGAGACCAAGAAAGAGCTTATTAAGACACTTGACTCTGTCGCCACTGGGAAGGTGAATTTGTGAGATTAAACTCTGTTGCAACTTATGTTCATCAGCTATCTGCTTTTGTTTCGCGGTTTCTTAGCTAGTTTCGTAATGCAGATATATGTCGAAATCGAGAGAGCACGGTTGATCAAGAAACTTGCAATAGAAAGGAAGAACAAGGTCTTATAGCAGAAGCTACTGATTTGATGCAAGAAATCGGGGTAACTAGAAGTTGACTTCTGTTGTCACTGATCTTGTAATTGGTTTTTCGTTGTCCAACATTCCTATGATGGGTTTGAAATGCAGGTAGAAACTTTTGGAGCAACAGCAAAGACGGAGTAAATTGCCATTATTTTTTAACAAGTAGGGGTTTTTTGTATTGCTTTTAACCGTTTGTACACTATTACAATGATTGGTTTTGATCGATGGATTTTGCAAGTTTGTCTGTGCACAGATCGCCAGGATTATGTCCGTGCACATATCCTTTCCAGGAAGACCAACCCCCGAGTGTTTGATGCAGATCCTTCCAAAGAGAAGAAAAAGCCTAAAGAAGGTGAAAACATTGTGGAACAAGCGCCAGCTAATATACGTGAGTCATCGTATTCCGTCTCTTCTGGAGTTGAGATGGATATACCATGACTCATAATACGGCAAATTGGTGTTTTGCTTTTTCTAATGTTGTGTCCACTTTCTTTCAACTAATTTGTTTTTGCCGATCAAGTGCCACCTGGTATTCAGGCTGTGGTTCAAAACATGAACTTGTATGGCTTTATATATCTGGCACATACTCTTCTTCCTTTCTAGCTTTATTGCAAACTCTGACGTTGCAGCTGTACTTGATGGATTTGAACTCACATCTCAGTTTACCTCGCATTTATGTGGTTAACGATGTAGGTATTACTCACATAACAATGATTACCTTGAGATTTGTCTATACTATGAGGCGATATATGAGATTCTATCAGTAAAGGGCAACCCAGAGCAGTGGATACTGGTGAAGCTCTTTCCTTGTTAAGTCGTCACTGAGTTTTTCAAGGCACAGCTGTTCATTCTGTGATTTAATTATATGTAGGTTCTAAGGAAAATCTGCTGGTACTTAGTTCTATCACCACATGATCCTATGCAGTCAAGCCTTCATAATGCCACTTTAGACGATAAGCATCTCTCAGAAATTCCCCAATTCAGGTACTATCTTTGAATTGGTCTAGGAAATTGGTTGTACATCTTGCAATATCTCAATAATGTGCCATAGAACTTGGTTAACCATGCCTTTGATATTTTAAGGCAGGTTGCTGCTGAAACAATTGGTCACGGCGGAGGTTATCCTATGGCCTCCTCTTTAAAGTACTTTCAAAGATGAATTTGAGAATGAGAAAACATGCTAGGAGGTGCACTTGTTAAGAAGGTAGCAGAAAATCTTAGACAGGGCCCAATCATAGTCAATAGAAGAATTTCGGCTTCTTATGGGCGAGACAAGCAACCTTTGGCTGGGAGCCTCTTCAAAGAATCAACATGTAATTACAGAACTTTGTCATTTTTCTTCTTTTCATTGGATCATCATTCAGATGTGACTCACTCTATTTTCTGCAGAATATTATTGTCGTTTTGAAATACTACTCGAGGATTACCTTAAAGAGACTTGCAGAGCTGTTATGCCTCAGTATCCAGGTCTGATTATGTGGAACATTTGTTGATGTTCTTTATCAATGTCACTCTTTATGAATGATTACCTAGACCCCTCATTTAACCCTGAGCAGCCTCTCTGCCTGTGATCCCTGATTGGGGCATGGTTGCTGCACTTGGATATAAGTTCCAAAATGTGTGTAAAAGAGGTTTTGGTGCGATGAAAGCCGAAGGCTTGTCATGAATTTGAGAATGTTGTCTTCATAGTTTTGTTTCATAAACATTTCTGACCGACATATATGTGTACACTTGGTTTAGTCAACTTCTACTCATAAATTTGTTGTAGCTGTAAGTGTCATTGTCTGGCATTGTGAAACCATTTCTTGTTCCGTGGAGCCTGAAATTCTAATGCGCTTTTTCTGCTAGTATTAACACTTACCATTTCCAGTGTTCAGAAAATCTTTATAGCTGAATCACTCAAGGAAAGAGCTCTTTTTTGGGTTCTCTTACTGCTGTTGTTAAGAGCTTTAATCAATCACATGCCTCAATTTATTGTTAAGAGCTTTAATCAATCACATGCCTCAATTTATTAAATCAATACTATCATCTGATAGACAGTCCATATAATGATAAGTATACAAGCTCGTATGATATTCTATCCGCATGACCTCTTACTTCTATATTACCATTTTAGGAAGCTGAGAAGCATCTCTCCTTAATGGTTGTTTCCAAGTCCCTGGTGGCAAAGATAGACTGACCAATGGGAATTGTCAGTTTCCAAATGATAAAGGACAGCAATGAGATTTTGAACTCGGGTGACAAATTTGGAAAAGCTGCTCGACCTTGTCAAGAAAAGTTGCCACCAAATCCCCAAGGAAACCACGGCTCATAAGGCTGCTTTGAGAGCTTGATGATGTTTTTAGTTGAATGAATGATCTCTCTCCCCTTGAGCCTCCCTCTCTCTCTCTCTCTTACCGAAGAATGCTGTTTCACATTGTGGTCTGAAGTGGGGACCGGAGATATTCACCATGGAACTCTTACGTACCCGTCTTAAATTTGATTGCATATTTTGCAGGGTGACCAGATGCGGGCCTTGTTTCGGACTGAAATGATATATTGAATACACTTTCTGTATAGGAATGTAGTTTGGTCTTTTCATCTTTCTTGTTTCCTCTTTCCCCCCTCCTTTTAATTGAAGATTTGTGGGCTTTCAGGGTCCAGAACTTGTACCAATGGAACAGTCGCAGCACGAGATGTGCACTCATTTGGACTAAAATAAGCACCTTGTTACAGAATTGTGTTTCGCATGACAAATATTGCTGGTGCTTGTGTTTTTCTAACGTCGGAGATAACATTAGCTCTCCAGATTAAAGGCTTAATGAATGCTACTTTTCCATTTCATTTCACATTCGAAGTGAGCACCTGTTTCTAGGGAGCTTCATTTCAATATGATAACTGCACTTTTTATTTCCTCAAAGGACGTGATTTTTCTCCAAGTTGATACTTGATACGGAATGGACCTTGTCCTATAGATTTCCAACTCCTTCATTTTCTTCATGGAAACTGAAAAAATTGGGAAAAGCTGTGGCCACTACATCTTTTTGCTGTGGAAATAGTTATGCCCACTAAGCAAAAAGCACCATTTTACTTTCTTCACAAAGTAAATGTATTTGTCATGTTTTTTAAACAATGCGACCGTTAAACTTACTTAGCATAAGTGAGACAAAGAAAACGAGTGATTCTCAATGTAGTAACTTTTCTCGTTCTTTGTGCCGCTCAATGCTTTGGAAATTACATCAATCATCATAAGATACATTTAAAAGTTATTCTTGAAGTCCTCGTTAGCATATCAATTATTCATGAGAAGTAAATAGTTTTTCAAATCCTACATTCAAGAATGACGTGGTAGTGCCTGCTTTTCCTGACTGCTTGAATTGGGTTTTCATCATTCTGGTATAATTCAACTGCAACTCTTTTGTCTGTTCTTTTATGACTGCTCAAAGTAATTTAATGATTAACATGTGAATTATTAAGGAAGCTTGTGGAGGCAAAGTACAAAAACACTTAGGCAAAGGAGAGAGATCCTTCATCCTGCAGAACCTCCCATTGTATAAATCAGTTGCCTTTGCTCTCGAAAAAATTGCAGTCGCAACTGCGAGAGCTAAGACTGAGTTTTTGTGCTAGCCATTTTGGCCGGGCTTGTGTTATAATTTCAGGTTGAGGTCGCCCTTAGATCTCCATGCTTTCTCTTCTTTGTCGAAGGTGCGGTTTTCGAGCGCAAACATAGGTGGTAAGCAAATGTCGCGAACGATGCACATGGACTGTGTAGCGAGTCACTAGCTTTGTTCCTTCGACTTAGTACAATACTTTCTGAGTGGTTGGTGAGCGAGACTGTGATCGAAAATGAAGGAAGCAGGTGTGAATCGTTCATTCTCTGTCAGAATGACGCATTCACATCCGTTTCTTGATGGAGTGAAATTAGTCGATTCTAAAATGTTGCTCGAACGGATTGGGAGATGGCGTGGGAATGAACGCGGCACCGTTAAGCTCAAACCATTTGCATTTCTTTAGTCTTTCCAAAGAAAAGAGAAGAGCCGTGACTCAGAAAAAGCATTTTCGGTCAATGTCATCTGAGAATCAGCCGAATTTGTTTGTACCAAGTGTCTAAACAGCTTAGAAAACTATGTTTCAGTGTGTAAGCTCAACATCTATACACTAACATCGACTCAGACATGCAAAATACATTCATGACGTACGCACCATTGGAAACGACTCACGACGAGAAGAGATCGGTGTTGCACCACACCGATCCTATATCTGCTCTTCGCGAATTCCACGGATAACTCGCACGATTGCCCACGAAGAAAGGGATCGGGGCAATTGTGAGTCTTCCCGAAGAAAAGAGAAGCACCGGGACTCGGAAGAGCCTTTTTGGTCGATGCCATTCGGGAATCGGGTGAGCTTGTTCGTACCAAGAGTCTGAACCTCAAGAGCTAGAAAACTATGTTTCGGCATGTAACCTCAGCATCTGTACATAAACATCTGCCCCGACATGAAAGTAGCATTCACGATAGATGAACCACTAGAAAACGACTCTCGCGAAGAGAGAAGATCAGTGTAGCATCACACCATTATATGCTCTTCGCAAATTCCATGGATAAATCGCGCCAACGGTCTTGTGTATACATACAAGATTGTGCAAGAAGCCTGCAACTTTTGCTAGTTGAAGGACATAAAATCGACCCATCTCCGGTCGAAGCTGGTCGGGAATGGTTACTGATTTAGTCCGCTACTTCTCGGCTTTTGGTATGAATTTCGTTCTTTTAGTTGAATACCAGAAATAGGGAAGATGGTAGTATGGCAGCGAGGGCGAGCGACGAGCAGAACTCTTATTTCTCATTTTTATTCTAGAAATAGAAAAGTTAAGAAAATTTTTACTTCTCATTTCTATTTCAAACCTATTTCCGAAATCAAAATCTGTTCCAGAAATAGAAAAATAAAATTGCGTTATCAAAACGAATTTCTATTTCAAACCTTTTCCTGGGAACACAGAAAAATAAAGAAATAGAATGGTTATCATGCGCGCCCTAAATTTCTAACCACCCTTTTGATCGATGAATTACACATTGCTGGCACCATTCACATGCAAAATCGACTAAATATAAAATGCGAACGGTGTCGATGGTTGCGGCCCACCAGTCGCCCTCAAGGAAAGGAAATTTCGGGCCTGTTTGGTTCGGCTTTTGGGGAATGCATTTGCATATATGGAAAATACCTTTGAGTTAAAGGGGTTTTTCGAAATGCAAGTAGTGTTTGGTAACGTGTATTTTAAATTCACATTTGAAAGCAACTTTGGTCTAAATACCGTTTGGTAAAAATTAATTTTGTGAAGAACTTTTGCTAATATTAAAAAAAAAAAATCAAAGAAGGAAGAGCCATGGCCGGCTGGTCGCCGGCCAAAGCTCCGGCTGCCAGACTAGTCGCCGGCCAAGCTCCGGCTGCCAGATCTGGCCGCCGGCTAGCCTCGCCTGAGGTCGCGCGACCTCAGGCGTCGCCTGGGTTGCGCGACCCGGCGACCGCTGCCGGAGGGTTGCGCGACCTCGGGCGGCGTCGCCCGGGTCGCGCGAGACGGCGACCGCCGCCCGGGTCGCGCGAGGCCGGCCGATCGCCGCTGGGGGTCGGCCGACCCCGGCAAACGCCGCCTGGGGTCGGCCGACCCTCAAGCGGCGATCGCTGGACGTCGGTCGACCCTCAGGCGGCGGTGGTCGGACCCCTCAGGCGGCGGTCGTCGGTCTCAGTCGGGAAGATGAACAGTGCACGTGAACAGTGCACATTGCATTCCGAAAATGCAAGTCCCCAAAGCTCCTCCATCCCTCCATTCAGCCAAAGTCCCTTAGGGAGCTTTGGAGATGCAATTGCATCTCTTCAAAGCTTACAAAAAAAATTGCCAAACAAGTTTGCATTTGCCTAAGGGCCTTTAGAGCTCCAAAGCAGCATTCAAATGCTGAACCAAACAGGTCCTTCATCTCCATTTGAAAGATGGCCCGATCCAGTGCCCACGTAATTCTCGGGCTCGCTGGGCCGTCTTGGCGAAGTTTCAGGCCGTATCCTTACCTGCCATCGCATCTTCTCCGAGGACCAGGTCGGGCCAATCCCGATCCGGATCCGGATCCGAGATTCGCCTCCGTTCCGGCGTTTCGGGTCCCCCGATTCTCTCCTCCATTTTTTTCAATTCATTTTCCTATTAATTCCCCCCCCCCCCCCCCGGAACTCTTTCTTTTTCTTTTTCTTTTTCTCCTTTTTTTTTTTTATAATTTAATTTTCCTCTCGCGTCGGTCAGTGCGCTCAAAGAGAAGGAAGAAGAAGAGAAACAGAAGAAGCAGAAGAAGAAGAAGAGGAGGAGAAAGGTTTCGTGGGCGAGGGTTCACCGACCGCTCTCTCTCTCACCTAGGGCTCCGGAATCGATCCGTCGCCAGAGGGCTCCTGCCGATTTCCAGAACCAGATTGCGATGGTCAGTTCGCCCTCCCTGCCTTCAGATCTACGGCAATCTATGTCTTTCTTTCCGGTTGTTTTTTCGATTGATTCGTCATTTCCTGCGATTGTCCGATTCTTTATGCTCGTGGTTCGCGTGGCTGGGCGTGGCAGGAGGGCGGAGGCAACTTGGAGGCCGCCATAGAGCAGCTGCTCAACGTGGAGAAGCAGATGAGGCATATTAGTTGCCAGTTTATGTGGTGCATATTAGTTGATTATGAACTTTATGTGGAATGCGTTTTCCAATTTCACTTGAGTTGATAGAAGAGTCGTCTCAAGAAATAAATTTCTAATTAAGTGAATTCGAGAATCATAATCCGACTTACTAGCAATAAGTGACACTATGTTTTGTTGTTAGGATGGGTATATCGTTGCCAATTTGCCATGCCAGAGAACATTGTGGTTCAACGACATTGTAGATTGATTTATATGTCTCAAAGTCCCCGGTTGGAATTAAAGTGGATTGTAAAATTCATGTGAAGGAATTCGAAAAGTACACTTGTAAGAATGACCTGGGTGGAGACGATATCAGGGTGATTCATGAATAAATTTGGGTTGAACTGTAACACCCCGGGTCTACACTGTATAATATTATCCGCTTTGAATCCACTAACCCTCACGGCTGTAAAAACGCATTACACAATATAGGCCACTCAAGCCTTATCAATTAGCCCGGAACTTCCTCTCTAGGCGATGTGGGACAAGAGAGGTACCCCACTTCCCTGCGCACGTCCGAGGTAGGCACGGACGCACCGCCATCCCTCCTCCCCGCACTCCGCCACTTGACTTGGGCCGTCACATGAACGGACCAAAATATTTTATATATTTGTAGCATAAGTTTTGTCATATTAATGCATTTCGTTAAACTGTTATTTGGATCTTGAGGAGAAGCTTCAATTGCATGCACTTATAGCTCAAGACCTATGGATGGACGTAAGTGATCGCCGACACATTTTCTAGGGTTGCTTTTTCCACATTTTTTCAAATTTCATACCTCTTAAAAATATTTCGGAAAATGAATGAAAAACGGGAGGGGATATTTGGAATTCAAAATGTTGTGTCGGTATTAGGTTTCAAATATTTATCTGATTCGACATTGCCTGTGTTTAGACGGTACATTGGCAAATTAGTATTGCACAAACTCAAATCGGCATGACACGAGTTGAAGCCGCGAAGATGTAAGCGAACCATTACCAAAGCTGACAATATTTTAAATAGCGACAGCAATGCTCAGGTGGAGTTGCCTAGCACAACAATGTAAGAACGAGGATTGGAATGTTGGGCGTCCAATCGGTGCTGGCATTTGGTTTAACTCTTGTTTATAATTAATACTACTATTTATCCATCCAGTCATAACCTTAAATTGGGGCTGTGCATTTCATGCATTCCGTGCATGTCCAATTACAGGAATCTATTTGGACCTTATCATGGGACATGTGATTGTGATCGTACGATTGGGACTTCGAGCATCAAGGATTTTTTCCGTGTGTCGAAACTTTCTACTCCATATCACTTCTGATTTTGTGTATTGTATGACTAATTGAATTATCTTTTCTTTTTTTCTCTTTTTTTTCTTCTTCTTCTCTTGTTTTTTTTTTGGGGGGGGGGGGGGTGGGGTGTGGGATGGAGAGCATACTGGGATTCCTTCTCAAATCACTTGATCATGTGATACAATGTTCCATTTTAGTCTATTTCTGTGTAAGCTTTTGATCCTAGAGTAATAGGGTGGGGTTAGTCACTTACGTACTAAGCTGTTGGGCTTTTCTCATCGCCGCTTATCATTTCGGATTCTTAAGAAGCTTGCAAGGCAAGAGAGTAATGTCTGTAGCTATGAGTAAAGAAGTGAGTGTCTGCTCGGCAGCAGAAATAAGCAAACTACGAAGATATAATATAACAGGTGTCCAAGTAATCACACGTTGGGCTCTTGTAAATTGCAGTCTCTTTCTATTTAATTTCTTCATTTTTCAAATCATATATCCTAATGTTAATATTTGACTCCTCCAGTATTGTGCTGCAAAAAATTATATTTTGGTTAAGAACCGGTTGGCGGAGAATGTCAGCATGAAATATATAGTTTGACAAAATGTAATCATGACATGCTTGTTTCAAATGTAATATCTCGTTTGTAATGCAATGACATGCAATCACCAAATTCCATATCGCAAATCAACATTCAGAAAAATCAATCCATGACATTCAATGAATAGATGTCAAATTTTTCGAAAAATGGAGCCGCTTCTACCGATGTCTTTTTTTTAATATTTGAGAATAATTATTCGAAAATTATCACAAACACTGAGTTTCGGTCCATCCGTCGACTGACCACGCTCGAGGACTCCACTCATCCGGTTGGTTGGACCATTTTTGTATGTTGTTTTCATATTACTCTATGTTCACACACACATTAAACCTCTGTTTCCTCTGTTTCGCCACCTATTTGGTGCGAATTTGATTTGGTTTTTTAACTTATGAAGGAAGGCCGTGGGTGACTTCCAGGCAAGTGGAACACAATAACAAAGTAATGGCAAGTGGAACATATATTAAGTTATCCAACACGTCCAACATTTAAAGAACACGCAATCATATAATATATTTCCGAGACGACCTCCTCGCCTTCGAAGACTTTCACCAAATATTTCCTCAAACTTAGCCCCGTATTTGGTGCTTAGTTTGAATGGCATTTTTTTACTGATGAAGGAAGGCTCCAGGTAACTTCCAGGCAAGTGGAACATGATAATGGCAAGCGGAGAATATATTAACTTGTACAATACGTCCAACATCCAACTAAAATCCAATAATATAATATATTTTCGAGACGAACTCCTCGTCTACTCTCATTTTTTTTATTCTTTTCTTTTATTTTTTCTTTTTCCCTTTTCCCCTCCATCGGTCATCACTAGACCTCGTCAATGGCTGTCGGAGGTCGCCAGCCGCAAGCCTCAGGTGAGGGACACCCACGCTTGGGCTAGCAAGGGCTGCCCTCACTAAGGTCGATGACCTCTGCTTGCCATTGACAAGGCCCGACAATAGTAGCCGGAGGTAAAAATGGAAAAAGAAAAAAGAAAAAGAAAAAGAAAAAGAAGAAAAGAAAAGAAAAGGAAAGGAAAGGAAAGGAAAGGAAAAACAAAGACAAAAGTTCATAAAATTAAAAAAAATTGTAAAAACGGTCCACCTCTGCTTCTGCCGTGTCACGTAAGATAGCCGATACTAACTAGACATTAACGTCGGCGATTTCCTATCAATTTTTGCTGGAAGGACTAAATTGACAAATCGTTAAAAGATTTAAAACTAAACTTGCAAATTATCACAATGTTTAGGACAAAATTAGGATAGTTAAAAAGTTTAGAACTAAATTGACAAGTTGTCAAAAGATTCATAATTTAATTGACACAATTGAAAGATTGAGGGTTGAATTGGCCTACGTATAACATGTTTATAACTTTTTGGATAATTTTCCTGAAAAAAGTATCACCAAATATTTATTCGATTGTGGAGAATCATCCGCCGAGAATTTATATACGCGGTACCCAAAATAAAGTTCACATAAAATGTTAAATAAATTTAAGGAGAGAGATAAAAAGTGATTTACGTGTGGGATAATGACTAGATAATCTGTAGGCGTGATGTGGCATGGAGAAATGTAGTTCGAGAAAATTGTTTCTGAAGGGATTTATTTGGAGAGTTATTTTCCTAGACCAATCTCTTTTGAGAAATAAATAATAGTTTGATCGTGGACGGAACAAACTCACGCGTCCCCCAGACATTTCTATTAACAAAATCCTCGGGGATAAACGGAATCTCTTGTTAGCACGAGGAGCATGGAGCACTGCTAGTTGGTTTTCTTTTCTATTTTGTTTATTAATAGAAAAGGCCAGCCAAGTCACGACAGTGGTGGCTGGATCTCAGATCTCAATGAAAGCACATGGCATGCGCCTTCCTCATATAATGCTGAGCATCGGTGGAGATCCCAGTAGGGGCATGAAAGTATAGCTCGTTAGTTCTCTTTTCTATTTTCTTTCATTAAACTCGGAGCGTGAGTGTTGCGCGTGATTGCATGTGCGCATGTAAGTATTTGCTCGTCGGGTTCCACACACCTTCCGCATGATGCTGCCGAAATTTCGAGTGCAATGACTGTTCTTTCTGCGGCATGCCTCACAGCGGTTCAGTTAGCGTGAAGAGTCTTGGACCAGTGGATGGCAAGAACTAAGCCTTGTTCAAAGCGCGCACGGTAGAAAGTGTTGTGTGGTGTGTAGGGAATCCAACGTCGAAGACTGAGGATTGGGGGAGATCATAGCCTTAGGTGAATTGTGTTGTTTGAGCACTCCTCGCTTAGTCGACGACTCCTTGCCCTTCTCTGTTTCCTGCTTTGATTCCTCCATTTTCTTCTGATGAGTTGTCTGAGAGTTTCTATTTTTGTTTGAGTGTAGCTCCAACTTTGAGTCCGGAGAGACATTTCTGCTTTTACCAGATCCGGGATTCCATATTTCTCTCCTCTGTTTCCTCCTCCATCAATCTCTTTCACAGTCCTCTCGAGATGAAAAGAAAAGAGCCCACCCATTCAGAAGATCCAATCTATGGGGAGTCTTCCTCATCGACCTCTCCACAAGTAGGTGATTATGAAGGCGGAACCAAAAGGCCAAAAGGAAATTATTGCGAAGTGTTCTTGAGCTTTAGAGGGGAAGACACTCGCAAAGGATTCACCGATCATCTTTATAATAGCCTTGTCGATGCAGGAATTCATGTGTTTAGAGATGACAATGAGCTCCCTGTTGGTGAGAAGATTGGTCCGGAGCTTCTTTGCAGTATTGCAAATTCTAAGATCTCGATCCCGATTATTTCGGAGAACTATGCTTCAAGCAAATGGTGCCTCCGCGAGCTAGCTGAGATGTTGAAGCGCAAGAAAAGTAAAGGGCAGATAGTGTTGCCCATATTTTACAAAGTGGAACCCTCACAGGTGCAACATCCGACAGGGAAATGGAGAGATGCTATCGATGCGCATAAAAAGAATATGGACGAAATGGTTGTGAAGGAATGGGAAGAAGCACTCCAAGAAGTCAGCTCATTGAAAGGATGGGAATCGGAGAAAATTGATAACGGGTACATTATTCTCCAACAAAACATTGTTTAATTTTTCATAAATAGATCTTTCTTAAAAAAGAATATACATATTGCTATCCTAAACTGAAATTCATTGTTATTTGATAGGCATGAAGGAACATTGGTTAAATTTGTTGTCAGAAAAGTTTTGAACGAGTTAAAAAGACTTTTCCAGTTAAGTGTTCCTAAACAATTGGTGGGAATTGATGATCATGTGGAACAAATTACGAGTTTGATAAATGCTAACTTCAATGGTACACGGATTATCGGAATTTATGGAATGGGCGGCATCGGTAAGACAACTCTTGCAAAGGTGTTATACAACAAGCTCTCTAGTCATTTTGACTGTCGTAGATTCGTGGCAAATATTCGAGAAACATCTAAGCACAAGGGTATTGAATACGTACAAAAGCAACTCATTTCTATTGCAAGAGAAAATTTTGATGATGTGTTTAATGTTGATGAGGGAATTGATAAAATCAAATCTCTATTTACAAACAAGAATGTCCTCATTCTTCTCGATGACATGGATGATGATACTCACTTGAATGCTTTGGTCAGAGACGGTACTTGGTTTACAGCAGGAAGTGTAATCATCATCACAACCAGAAATAAGAGTATTCTTGACAAGGTTGGGGCAAGGCCCATGTATGAACTCAACGAGTTGCCTTTAGATCTATCGTTGATTTTATTTAGTAGACATGCATTTCGACAGGATTATCCTCCAAGTGATTATGAGGTTATCTCTCGTGAGATTGCATCCATTACTGGGGGGCTTCCCTTAGCTCTTGAAGTTATAGGTTCATTATTGTGCGGAAAGAAAAAAGGAGCATGGGAAGATACATCAAAGAAATTGAGGAAAATGCCTAATAAGAAAGTGCAAGAGACATTGAAGATAAGTTACGATGTATTAGATTTTGATGAACGACGGATATTTTTGGATATTGCATGTTTTTTTATTGGATCATCTCAACAAAGTCCGATGTATATGTGGGATGCTTGTGATTTTTTCCCTGGGATGGGGATCGAAGTATTAAGTCTTAGGTCCCTAATTAAAATTGACAAAGATGGCACGCTAATTATGCATGATCAACTGAGAGATCTTGGAAGGGAAATTGTTCGTCTAGAAAATTTAGAGGAGCCTCAAGAGCGTAGCAGACTGTGGATTTATGAAGAAGCCCTAGACGTGCTTGTCAACAACAAGGTAAGAGTCTTCTGTACTTGTTTGGGTCAATGATGTGGGTACACCTTCCCTTTCTTGTTTGAAATAAAAATAATTGTTAGTTTTATATCCCCAAAAACTTGCTGCTTCTACTCGCAAAAGAGTTCTTTTGATTAATTGCTGTTTTTGCCTAATTCTAGAACATAACTGAGGAGCAATTTCTTGGTTATGGATGATTAATATATATCTATACCTAGTAGTATTGTGATGAGGATGCTCTCCTTTTGGTAACTTCAATGCAATGATAAAAACTACAAAAACAGAATGTTTGACAGAGTACTTTTAGAGAAAAACTGACATTTATAAAATGTTGCGGGCATGCATTTCCCACATATTTGTTTGATGCACGCATTTGATGTTTGGATTTGTCTTTTGGTTTCTTGTGAGGTCTTCTATTTCTTTTTTCTTTTACTTAGTATTGACTTCTTATGAGTTGTTTGGTATGATAAATCAGACGTCCATTCATTTGTGATGATTTAGTGATCTTGGTTCCTGTATTTGTTAAGTTGGGTTAAGTGTATCCCCTAAGTATTATTGGTAGTGCAATTTAGTCCCCCATCTATTTTTGTTTTTGCTCAATATAGTCCTCTAACTTTCACTTTTTTTTGCAATCGAGCCTTTGGGGTCAATCGTTAGTGGACATCGTCAATTTGTTGATGTGGCATTTATGATATATGAGCAACCATGCAATATCACCCTTTAGTTATATATTATTTTCGTTGTATAGACTTTTCATAATAATGGATAGTTTCTTTCTATAAATATGCTAATACTTTTTATTTTTGTGACGATGGATGATTTTTCTATTAATACCCCGATATTATTTATTGTTAAATATAAGCTATCGTGCAATTATACTTATTTGTTTATTGTTCAACTTTTAGTGAGCATCTTATTTAGCAAAGATTTAGTTAACATGTGTACCATTATCTTATTTTTGTGAAACGAAAATTAAATTGGGGTAAATGTAACAGGGACTATTAGTTTGAGATTTTTTATGACATGAAAATTAGTATGGGATAAATGTGGAAGAATTCTACCAATTTAGGATTTTTGGTATTTTTAAACAAAGTAAATATGGTTTTGAATTTCGTGTGAGATAAATTTTCATTATTAGCATGAAAGTTAAAAGGTGATCCACTAAAAGCAATTATAATATGTGGATGATTTGTACAAGCATCAAACAAGCATGTGCAAATGTCATGAGTATCGTTAATTAAGAAAAACTAAATATAAACATTGCGATGCACAACATAATGAAATAACAAGACTATTGAAAAAAAATGCTACCAATTCTTTCCAGCGAGCATATTTTTGCATGAAGGAAAATGTAATCAACTGAATAGAACATAGCTTAGAAGTGAAAAAAAAAGGTATCTATGAAGTTGTTGACAAAATTACAATAGACATACAAGAAACTTGTAATGTAAAAACAAGTACCGTCTCATATGAAAGACTACAGGTTTGAAGGAAAAGTTGAAACCACCAAACAAATCCGTAATATTAACTCTCGTGATTTGTGCTCAGTGTGCATCACCTAAAACAAAAAACGAATTTGAGTTCCTAAAATATTAGGTTACAACAAAAGAAAAAGGTAAAAGACTAGAGTTCCTTAAGAATACAATTGTATCAATCTTCATGTCCAATCTGTTCATACGGTAGATCTCATTAATCTATGGGAACATTGATCAAAATTTAGGTGACTACTACTACACTATAACAAAATCAATACGGCAACGAAAAGATAGCGTCAAACATCTATAGTAATAAAAAGAAAGTAAGAATCATTTATAGAACATTCGATATTATCAATTTTCCTTCCACGTATACTGCAAAACCCTCAGCGAAGAAACGCATGATAAGAAAGGAACATAAAACACATGAGTACCTTTTGTGATGACATTCTCATTTTCATTTTGATATTTAGAATTGCAAACGTAGTATACCAAAAAGAATGGGGGGATTCTACAATTTGGATTCCTTAATTTTGATACATGTTTTGATGGCAAGTTTGATGGATGTATTTGGACTCTTAGAGTCGTATTGGTTCACATATGCAAGATAGGAGTAAATGTAGTGTTATTTCACATATAAATGGCATGAATTTTCATAGATATACTTGAATTAGTGTATACATGAAGAGAGGCCATCTATTGTAATTGCAAATGGATGCAAATTTTGGGCATTCAGAAGGTGCAAATTGCGAAGAGCATAATTGGAAGAGGAAAACTTTGGGAACAACCCCTTGAGCTTCTGATCTTTACATAGATTAGATAAATAGTATGCAACCATAACATGTCAAAAACAAAATTTAAAGGAGAAGCCTACGCCATGATAGTATGACAGCAAATTGAAATCATTGCATTTTATTTTACATCAATTGATCTCATCTCATCATTTAAAACTTATGGTCCACAATGTTTCCAAGTTGCAGGGCACTAGAAAGATTGAGGCACTTTCTCTTGGCAAATGTGGCAAGGGAAGAAGATACACAGCTGAACAATTTAAAGAAATGACCAACTTGAGGTTCCTTCTAGCGGATGGTGCGAATTTCGCCGGAGATTTCCAAAACTTACTTCCTAAATTAAGATGGCTTCAGTGGGCGAATTGTCCCTCGGATTTTACTGCGGCCAACTTTCATCCGAATAAATTAGTTGTACTCGATCTGTCAAACAGTGCAATTTCGGAGGACTGGGGAGGATGGGCTCCACTCAAGGTAAGATGTAAAGAAGGCATTGAAGTATTTTCAATATAAATTTTTTTTCCTTGTACATATAACATTTGAAAATTGATTTTCATAATTAAACTAGCCGTTTCTCTTTAATCTCATACTATTGAAGGAATACATGGTGCCCAAAGAATGCATCTCTCTTCCATTTGAATTTGTCATATGCTATTTGATAATAAAATTTGCTTCTATTTAATCAGTAAACATTTCCTTTGAAATGTTATACGAAAATAAATGCAGTCAACACTTATACATCCCCAACATTCTTTTGCAATTGATATACTTAAAAAAACATTTATCTATTGGCGTGGTCAAACACTACCAAAAGAGACATTTAAAATTAAACAAGACAACTGTGAAGGAGTCAAGGAGCACAAGCATTTTTTGAGCAATTCTAAAATGTCAAAACATAAGGAGTAGTGGAAAATCACAGGCTGCCAGTGTCCAATGACATTGAGGTACCATTTCTTTTTTTCAGATGGCAACCGAGCTCAAAGTTCTCAACCTCGAGAATTGTCAATCTTTGAGAAGAACTCCCGACTTGTCTGCTTTCGAAAGCTTGGAGATTTTGATTCTTGTAAGTTGTCAAAATCTAAAAGAGATTCATCCTTCTATTGGGGACATCAAGACCCTCATTTGCTTGGATGTCTCTTGGTGTAAAAGACTCAAGAAGCTACCGGCAGGAATAGGTAGAATGGTAAAATTAACGGAGCTTCGCATAAATTACACTGATATACAAGAGATTCCTATTTCGAGAGGTTGTTTGATGGAGCTGGAGACTCTATGTGTCGAATGTTGTGAACGACTTTCTCAACTTCCTAAATCTATGGGCTCCCTTGTCTCATTAACTCTATTGGACTTATCTGATTCAGCAATTGAAGAATTACCTGAATCCATTGGTTCCATGAAGAAGCTCGAGACTTTGAATGCCTCTGAATGTAGACTATTAGATAACATACCCAGCTCCATAGGCAATCTAGCATCCCTACAAAGCTTGTTCTTACATGACTGCTCCTCATTGACAGAGATCCCCGACTCGATTGAAAAATTAGCATCATTGACTGAGTTGTACTTAGGAAATACATCGATTACGAAATTACCTGAAAGCATTGGGAATATGCCAAATTTGAGGATCTTGGACATACATAGAACTAACATAAAGGAATTGCCTGATGCCATCGGGAAGTTGGCAAAACTCCAAAGGTTGGAAGCTGGAGGATGCAAAAAGCTAGAACAGCTACCTAGTAATATATGCGAATTGGTTTCGTTGGAGGAGCTTTCTTTATATGATTCAAGCATTTCGGGCTTGCCAGAAAGCATTTCTAAGCTCTCTTCTCTCCAAAAGCTCGATGTTAAATATTGTGAAAAGCTCCGAGAATTACCAGAACTGTCTTCTGGCTTAACAATTCTAATTATCACCTGCCAAAGGCCGCCGTTGCCCAATTTTTCCCAACTATCCCGTCTCGAGACACTCGCTTTTTATAATTGCCCTTGGCTTGAACATGTCCCAGAGCTTCCCATTGGACTATCGCAGCTTCTTATTGAAGGTTGCGGAAAATTGAAAGCATTCACGAATTTGTCAAACTCGAAGCACTTATCAGATTTGCATCTCACCAATTGCTTTCATCTCGCAGAAGTCACCGGCTTCGAAGGTTCACATTGCCTATCCAACTTACCTGCAGGGAAATGCCCTAAGATAGCTAGGGTTGATGGGATTGAAGATTCTTCGAAGTTGATGAGCCCAAATGCATCTCAGCTCGATGGATCGCTAGATCTTTCCGATTCAAAGATTCTGCAGAGAATGGACGCCGCAACAAGTTGCGTGAATTCAGTTGAAATCCAAGACCCTGGTGGATCAAAATCCTCTCAAGTGTCGGATATCCTTAAGTGCACGTCCGCCGGACGATTGCTAGACTTTTCCAGTTTTAAATACCTGAGAAGCCTTTTTGTTTGGAGTTGCAATGGTGTAACTGAAATTCAAGGCCCCGATAGATCAGAATCCTTGACATATTTGACTATTGGCGGGTGCTCTTCCCTTAGATCGGTGGACCTCTTGAACGTAAAGAATCTGCAGCATTTTCGTTCTTTCATATGCGAAAATTTAGTTGAAATTCGAGGGCTGGAGGGATTACGACCCATGCGAGAATTCATTATTTCTGGATGTCCGTCTCTTAGACAATCACCGGACCTGTTGCGTTTAAAGGCGTTGTCCCGCTGGAAGTGAGGGAGGTGGGAGGGAGGGAGGTGGTCTGGGCCAGTTGGGGGTGAGGATCACAGACAGACAGAAGGTGTTTCGGATCTCCTCCCCATTTTCTCTTCCCATTCCCTCATTCATTCTTTTCTTCTCATCATCAGTTGTGTTCAGTCAAGGAGAGAGAGAGAGAGAGAGAACGGAAGAAGAGCAGTAGTTTTCGCGACTGAGGGAGGGGGTTCACCGAGTCCAATTGCCGATTCCTCGAGCTGGCCTTGCGATTCCTAGGAGCAGATCGAGATGGTTAGTTCTTTTTCTTTTTTATTGAATCCTCCTTTGGCGATTGTCCAATTTCGATGCTTGATTCGCCTGCCTGGTTACTTCTTCTTCTTCTTTTTCCTCTAATGAAGGAAAGTTTGGGGTTGATGATGTTCCTGTGGAAGTCTAATGGTTGCGCCTGTGTTATGGATGTATACATAGTAAAATATGTAAAAAAGCAAAGAGATAGCCCTGGTGATATCTTTTCTGGCAGGCCTCTTGAATTTGCACTTACTTATGAAGTGAAAATTGATTGATATCGGGCGAGTCTTCATCACCTCAGTAGTAAACAACTTGAGTTTCCGCCATAACCATTTGGCCTTGGAGGAGACAGCAAACTCAATAGGTAGGAGTTGTCCAAAGGTTACCTGGTAACTTAACCAAAACATTCAACCAAGATTAGCTATCGGGAAACATCTCCCCGATACATCAAGTCAACGTAAGATTGTGCGATGTTGAATCCTACCAAGAACACTAACTGGAAGTGCTCATCAACGAAGGACAGAAATAATTCTTTCAGCTGAGTAAAAGAATAATGCACAAAGCTGTGTGGATAAGCTGGACATTGTGGGACTATCTAGTAGGCAGTTACTAGCAAAATACTTTGAACCTGTACTTTTACAAGATGGACCCTCCCTTTGGAGTTGAAGTAACATATGTGATTGAAGGATTGGAAAATAGATGATATCCTTGGTCTATGATGACACAGAGAGAAGGCACATTGTTTAAGTTAAGTAGTTTTATTTTGTTTTGTCATCTTTTCAGGGTTTAGTGAAGATAGTAGTAGCCGGTGCTCCTCTTCGTTTTTTATTCTGGTTACTAGATTTGTTTTAGGATTTGAATTATGTTGTATAGAGACGGATAGGTATTGCCTTGGTGCCTCACTTATTATACCTTTTACATAACAAAGAAATCAGAGAGAAAAGAAATTGAGATTGGGTTGCCAGAGGAGTGATTCATAATACTAATTCAAGGATTGATGTTCGTCTACCCACAGACAAACTAATATACAATCAATTAAAGATGAGCTATGAGTATGGGTTGTACCTCTCCATTCTGTGGAGTTTCTCCCATGCATGAACACAGCATGCGTTACGTTTGCCGGTGGCAAAAGGAATATTGAAAAAGCAGGAACCAAGATTATTGCGTTCAGTCATCTGCCTAGTTCTTGGGGCATGAACTTTTGTCTTCCCAGCTCAAAGCACTCTTCGCCTTCCCCTTCAAATGATATAAAGGAGCCAAAATTATTGATGACACTGATACTTGGATAATCATACATGTTAAATTGTTTTTCCTGTAGTCGGTTGCTCCCAAACTTTCGTGTAATAAAAAGAAGTATCTTGCGCTCCTTTTTTAGGAGCAAATGGGATCGTTGAGGTTAACCTATGTCCAGGTATTTACCTTTTCATCTCTGCTTTTGCATGATAACTTGGTGGAATTTTCGCTCTTCATTGATGGTGTTTCATTGTTATGCTACGCCGAATGCTGATAAGTTCCTCTGGATTAGTCAGAGCATTATGAATAGTGGCTGTTAGTTATATCTATACAAGATTGTTACATTGAAAATCGTTTTTAGGATTGCTGTCTGTATAGGATGCAATTAAAAAGATGGAAGTTGGTCACGTCAAAAATCATTCCCAGTTGGGACCAGGAGAAGGATCATTGGATATGTAGAATGGGATTCCTAATCCCAGTCCCAAATATCCTACTTTGCCTATTTAATTAGGACTCAACCTCATAGTAAATGAAATTAGGCCCCAGTTCTCACTGTCCATGATCCATTGTGCGTCTAAAACAATATCTAAAGGCCAAACCTGCTAATTAGGGCTAACTTTGGGGATTGAACTATGAGGGGATTATAAATGAGAATGAGGTGCCGCCCTCATCCTGAATTAGATTGGATGGAAGATTTAATTGGTGGTTGTGGCAAGGCTGAAGATACTTTCTATACAGACTTGGGTGAATCCATAAGCTTTTCACTGGAGTAAGAATAGCTTTTTATTGCTGGAGTTGGAAGTGGGCTCTATCTTCATGAGAGCTTGGGTTGGGGTAATGGAAGGTCTTCTGTGCCTCCACAAACAGCAGTGCAGCACAATGCGAACACCTTTGTACAGCAACCATCTCTTCTGGCTGGGGACGGAATTCTTTTTTACGTCATAGCATATAGCTCTTTACCCTGTTTATTTCTTTCATCCTGCTGTCTTCTTCTTTTCACCGCCATTATCTGGTTTTGCGATTGTTTTATTCTCTTCTTTACTTTTGGCCCAGATGCTTCTCTAGTTAACTTTCATTAAGAGGTAGGAGAGCTTCTTCAGTGATGTGCTTCTGCTGTGGTGATGCTCCTGCTTTTATCTTCTACTTTTGAGCTTCATTCCCTCTTTTCAAAGATAACATACAGGTGTTAGTACAGAAAAAAGTTTAAGAATCTATCACTTTATACCTTAATTTTCTGTAGTCTCATGATCATTGATCTAAAGTATGGTCCAATTTCAATCATTTAGGATCAATCTTAACAACCTTTACCTTAAGGGTTAGATTTTATACTGCAGGGATTGCCTCCCGTATGTGTATTGATTAGATCATGAACAGTCGTTTTGTGTAGCTGTGACATGCCATCTATGTATAACTATCTAAAAACGAATGTGCTTGCCATATCGAAGTGGGAATTGGCTCAAGGCAATCTGTTGGGATGCAAGATCTCAGGCCTGGTGCTTGTGCTCTAGAATCTAGTATAGTGAATCCTCTAGAATCTAGTATTGTGGAATCCTCTTCAGTTTCTCACCTTGTGTTTCTGGATTCTCTCCCATGATTGATCCAAATTTTTACTTCCGGTTCTCCTACTCATGTATGATACACATTACATTTTTTTCATGTCTAGTTCATGTTGTGTTTCATGATATGTCCTTTATGGGGATATTATAGTGCTTGTGCTGTTTGCAAGTTTTCAATTGGCTGGGATCCTCTTCATAGAGATACCTGTATTTGCATTGCACCTTGCTATTGTCCCTTTTGGTTCCTTTATTGACCATATTTTCATTCTAGAGTGACAAATTTTCCGTTCTGTTAATCAAATAGTTCAAATCAAAGTTTTAATTGTGATCTCGATGTAATAAAGTCATTGACTTGATTGGATAGTGACCGACATGTCGCTGTTTTCTTATCAACAGGCTGTGACAGCAATGGTGCAGCAGGCTATGCAATATGTTGGCCAGACAACTAATCTTGAGACCAAGATAGAGCTTATCAAGACACTTAACTCTGTTGCCCCTGGGAAGGTGAATATGTGTAATCAAACTCTATTACAGCTTATATTCATCATCAATTTGTTTTTGTTTGGTGGTTTCTATAGCTAGTTTTGTCATGCCAGATATATGTCGAAATTGAGAGAGCACGGTTGATCAAGAAACTTGCAAAAATAAAGGAAGAACAGGGTCTTATAGCAGAAGCTACTGATTTGATGCAAGAAATCGGGGTAACTTGAATTTGACTTCTGTTGTCATGTAATTGGTTTTTCCTTGTCGAACATTCCTATGATGGGTTTGAAATGCAGGTAGAAACTTTTGGAGCAATGGCAAGGACGGAGAAAATTGCCTTTATTTTTCAACAAGTACGGGGTTTTTGTATTGCTTTTAGCTGTTTATGCACTGTTACTATTATTGGTTTTCTGATCGATGGATTTTGTAGGTTCGTTTGTGCTTAGATCGCCAGGATTATGTCTGTGCACATATCCTTTCCAGGAAGATCAGCTCCCTGAGTGTTTGATGCAGATCCTTCCAAAGAGAAGAAAAGGCCTAAAGAAGGTGAAAACATTGTCGAACTAGCGCCAGCTGATTTTCCGTCACTTCTGGAGTTGAAATGGATATACTATGACCCGTGACACGGTAAATTTGTGTTTTTCTTTTTCTAATGTTGTGTCCACTGTCTTTTAACTAATTTGTTTCTGCCGATCAAGCGCCACCCGGTGTTCAGGTTGTGGTTCAAACCACGAACTTGTATGGCTTTATATATCTGGCACATACTCTTCTTCCTTTCTAGCTTTATCGCAAACTTTGACGTTCCAGATGTACTGGTAGATTTTAACTCACATCTTAGTTTACCCCACATTTTGTGTTTCATGATGTAGGCATAGGTAATACTCACATAACAATGATTACCTTGAGATTTGTTGATACTATAAGGCGATATATGAGATTCCATCAGTGAAGTGCAACCAGAGCAGTGGATACCGATGAAGTTCTTTCCTTGTTAAGTCTTCACCGAGCTTTTCAAGGTTCACCTGTTCATTCTGTGATTTAATTAAATGCAGGTTCTAAGGAAAATCTGCTGGTACTTAGTTCTATAACCATATGATCCTATGCAGTCAAGCCTTCTTAATGCCACTTTAGAGGATGAACATCTATCAGAAATTCCCCAATTCAGGTACCATCTTTGAATTGTTCTAGGTAATTGGTTGTACATTTTTCAATATCTCAATAATGTGCCATAGAATTTGGTCGACCATGCCTTTGATATTTTAACGCAGGTTGCTGCTGAAACAATTGGTCACAGTGGAGGTTATCCAACGGACTTCTCTTTAAAGTACTGTCAAAGAAGAATTTGAGAATGAGAAAACATGCTAGGAGATGCACTGGTTGAGAAGGCAGCAGAAAATCTTAGACAGGGCCTGATCATTGTCAAAAGAAGAATTTTGGCTTCTCCTGGGCGAGACAAGCTACCTTTAGCTTGGAGCCTCTTCAGAGAATCTTTGAACATGTAATTACAGAACTTGTCGTTTTTCTTCTTTTCATTGGATCACCATTCAGATGTGACTCGCTCTATTTTCTGCATAATATTATCGTTGTTTTGAAGTATTCCTTGAGGATTACCCTAAAGAGACTTGCAGAGCTGTTATGCCTCAGTATCCAGGTCTGATTATGTGGAACATTTATTTATGTTCTTTATCAATGTCACTCTTTATTAATGATTGCCTAGACCCCTCATTTAACCCTGAGAAGCCCCTCTGCCTGTGATCCCTGATTGGGGCATGGTTGCTGGAATTAGATACAAGTTGCCGTGGATTTGAGAATGTTGTCTTCATATTTTTGTTTCGTACACTTGGCTCAGTCAACTTCTGCTCATAAACTTATTGTAGCTGTAAGTGTCATTGTCTGGCATTGTGAAACCATTTCTTGTGCCATGGAGCCTGCAATTCTAATGCGCTTTAGAAGGGGGGGAGGAGCTCTGCTATATTGCTAGATATAGCTGAGCAAGCTTTTCTGCTTGTATTAACACTCACCATTTCCTGTGTTACAAAAGTATATCTCGCTAGAGATCTTGATTAATGTGTTCAGAAAATCTTTGTAGCTAAATCACTCAAGGAAAAGAGCTTTGTTTTTGGGTTCTCTTATTGCTGTTGTTAAGAGCTTAATTCAATCACATGCCTCAATTTATTAAATCAATACTATCATCTGATAGACAGTCCATTTAATGATAATTATACGAGCTTGTATGATATTCTATCAGCATGACCTCTCACTTCTATATTGCCATTCTAGGAAGCTGAGAAGCATCTCTCCTTAATGGTTGTTTCCAAGTCCCTGGTGGCAAAGATAGACTGACCAATGGGAATTGTCGGTTTCCAAACGACGAAGGACCGCAATGAGATTTTGAACTCAGGGGCGACAACTTTGGAAAAGCTGCTTGACCTTGTCGAGAAAAGTTGCCACCAAATCCCCAAGGAAACCACAGTTCATAAAGCTGCTTTGAGAGCTTGAAGATGTTTTTAGTTGAATGAATGATCTCTCTCCCCTTGAGCCTCCCTCTTTCTCTCTCTCACCGAAGAATGCTGTTTCACATTGTGGTCTGAAGTGGGGACTGGAGATATTCACCATAGAACTCTCGTGTAGCTGTCTTGAATTTGATTGCATATTTTGCAGGTGGAACAGATCCGGGCCTTGTTTCGGACTGAAATGATTTACTGAATACACTTTCTATATAGGAACGTAGTTTGGTCTTTTCAGCTTTCTTCTTTCCTCTTTACCCCCTCCTTTTAATTGAAGATTTGTGGGCTTTAAGGGTCCAGAACTTGTACCAATGGGAAACGTATCAGCACATGCACTCATTTGGATTGAAATAAGCGCCTTGTTACAGAATTGTGTTTCGCATTGCAAATATTGTCGATGCGTGTTTTTCTAACAGCGGGGATAACATTAGCTCTCTAAAGAGTAAAGGTTTAACGAATGCTACTTTTCCATTTCATTTCACATCCGAAATGGGCGCTTGTTTCTAGGGAGCTTCATTTCAATAAGAAAACTGTACTTTTTATTTCCTCAAATGACGTTATTTTTCTCCAAGTTGATACTTGCTACGGCGTCGACCTTGTCCTATAGATTTCCAGTTCCATCTTTTTCTTTATGGAAACTGAAAAGATTGGGAAAAGCTGTGGTCACGACAACTTTTGACTGTGGAAATAGTTATGCCCACTAAGCACAAAGCACAATTTCTATGGCGAAAAGCACAACTTTCTTCACAAAAGTAAATGTATTTATCATTTTATTAAAGAACACGATCGTAACTTACTTAGCATAAGTTAGACAAAGAAAATTAGTAATTTTCAATGTACTAACCTTTCTTGTTATATGTGCCGTCAATACTTTGGAAATTACATCAATCATCATAAGATACACTTGAAAGTCATTCTTGAGGTCCTCATTAGCATGATCAATTATTTATGAGAAGTAAATTGTTTTTTTCTTAAAAATTTAGTTTTAGTTTAAAGGGACCAGAAACATGTTTTAGTGTAATTGTCAACGCCTTATTTGTAGTGTAGGAAAAATTCGACATAACGCAAAAAATCAATTTTTCGGCCATTATTTGACGATCTCTTTTCGCCACTTACTAAAACCAATTAAAATTTTGAAAAAGAAAAAAAAAAACAACTGCTATAAAAGCATTCAAAACATTTTGTTGGACAAAAATTAACGTAAGAAAAGGTTTATCATGTTCATTACAGTAATGGTGGATCATATGCTTCATGAAGAAACCGCCATTAATTATAGTCCACAATTTTCGCCCGATTGGAGTGGTACCAATTCGAAAACCCTAATTCATTTTCCCTTTTCTTGTTTTTTCTTTACAGAACATTAAATCCCATCTTCCTTTTTTCTTTTTAGGGAAAAAACCACCAAAAACCCCAAACTTTGCCATCTGTGACACATTTACCCCAAACTTTTTTTTGTGACACCAAAAACCCCGAACTTTCTTTTTGTGACACATTTACCCCAATGTATTTAGTCCATGGGCATTTTTGTCTTTTTGCTTTTTCTTTTTTTTTTTTTTTTTTTCCTTTCCGGCGAGGGCCTCGCCGGCGTCGGCGAGGGCGCCCATCGCCGGATCCGGCGAGGGGCCCTCGCCGGCGTCAGCGAGGGCGCCCATCGCCGGATCCGGCGAGGGGGCCCTCGCCGGCGTCAGCGAGGGCGGCCTCGCCGGATCCGGCGATGGGCGACCTCTCGCCGGCGTCAGCGGCCCTCGCCGGCGTCGGGCGAGGTTCGCCCTCGCACGGGCGGCGAGGGCGGCCCTCGCCCGACTCGAGCGAGGTCGACCCTCGCCGGCGTGGGCGAGGTCGACCTCGCTGAGTCGGGCGAGGGCGCCCTCGCCGGCGTCGCGGCAAGGTCCGCTCGCCGGGCGAGCGAGGGCGGCCCTCGCCGTCTGGCGAGGTCGACCCTCGCCGGCGTCGGCGAGGGTCGCCCTCGCTGGGCAGCGAGGCGGCCCTCGCCGTCTGGCGAGGTCGACCTCGCTTGGGCGAGCGAGGGTCGACCTCGCTGGAGTCGGGCGGGGCGCCTCGCTCGCCCAGCGAGGCGACCCTCGCCGTCGGCGACCCTCGCTCGGCGCGGCGAGGGTCGACCTCGCCCGGATCGGGCGAGGGCCGCCCTCGCCAGACTCGAGCGAGGTCGACCCTCGCTCGCCCGAGCGAGGCGGACCTTGCGGCGACAGCCGGCGAGGCGCCTCGCTCGACTCGGCGAGGTCGACCCTCGCCCCACGCCGCGAGGGTCGACCTCGCCGACGCCGGCGAGGGCCGCCCTCGCCGGATCGGCGAGGGCCGCCTCGCTCGGCAGCGGCGAGGCCCCCACGGAAAGGAAAAAAAAAAAAAAAAAAGAAAAAGCAAAAAAGACGAAAATGCCCATGGACTAAATACATTGGGGTAAATGTGTCACAAAAAGTAAAGTTCGGGATTTTTGGCGTCACAAAAAAAAGTTCAGGGTAAATGTGTTACAGATGGCAAAGTTTGGGGTTTTTGGTGGTTTTTTCCCTTCTTTTTATACAATTCCTCCGTTTTCAATTGCTTTTTCTTTTTTTTTACTTTTCCATCCTATGTATGGTCATTTTAAAGGGGCCGACATTACAAGTCAGCATTTTGACAATTCACATCAATAACGTGATAAATTTTAAAAAGTAGAGATAGCCTTTGAAGAAAAAAAAGGACAAGAAAGTCGAGGGACTAAAGGCGATATTAGCCCTTCTTTTAATTGAAAATTTATGTTCTTATTTTTTGGTATTACGCGAATCGTTCCCCTATAAAGTATAGAGGACTCTTGCCCTTTTCCCACTTTCCCAGGATCTCAGTTGGAGTTGTTGTTGGGTTGAAATCAATCCAGACAAAGAACGGCCCAAATGGCGAAATCGGAGTAGTGTTGTTACGCTTTCTTCATCCAAAGCTCGAGGTATTCGTGCCATTTCTTGGAGACCGTTGCCTCTTGTTCAAACCGGAGTAGTGTTGTCTTCAACTCATAACCATCACCGTCTTCTTCAGCCACTGAAAGATGGTCGAGCCAAGTCCCCAAGATCCCGAAGCTCCACAACAATGGCGTCGTGGTGGTCGTCGCCAGGGAGCCGCTCTCTCCCTGCTTAGAGGGTAGAAGCTCTCCTGGAAGGCCGTCTTGCCTTCGCAAGCGTCCCCTCTCTCCGGGCGGGCTACGATCTTTCGAGGCGAAAAACGTGGCCGTAAATTTTACTTTCCTTAGAGTCTCAAATTCGGTCCTTGTTGAGAAGTTGCGATGGTTTCTGAAGGTGGGTTTCTTCGTTTGTGGATTAAAAACAATTGCGGCTGCGACGAAAGTGCCGGGGAGAGGATAAGCGCTCGTCCCTACCGATCTGAGCATCACAATGCCCTAAGGCACATTTGCTCAAATAGGTAATGTGCAACTTCTTACCTCAAAAGATTCTTTCAATACCTTGTTTTGGATAATCGATCAGGGCTGAATCAAATCGCTTGTACATTTGTTGCTTCAGCATCAGGATCAGGTTTGGCATGCAAGCATTCGATCAATGTCGGTGCGGGTGTGATCGATGCGGACTACAGAGGCCCGATTGGGGTAATCCTGTTCAAACCACTCGGCCGTCTACTTTGAAGTGAAGGTGGGCGACAGGATTGCGCAGCTGATCATTGAGAAGATCATGACTCCCGATGTTGCGGAGGTCAAGGACCTGGACTTGACTCTGAGAGGCACGGGCGGGATTGGGTCGACAGGGGTGCGAGGCTCGTGTGCTAGGTTTCGGCCATCGACTTTGTTCTCTATAAGTTTATTTTCATTGGGTTTTAGGTTGTGCCTGGGATACATGCAGGTCTGGCAGGCGGATTATCTTGGTTCGAAATCTCGTCGAACTCTTGGTTCGTAAGTATTTGCTAATTGCTATGTGCTCAGTCACGCTTTTGAAGTATCTCCTTGTGCTCAGTCTCTCTCCGTTTAATTGTGTAATTTGGGTCCCACTTTTCGAGTTGCCAGTTTGTGTGATGAAGCCTTACGATTTATTCTTTGTTGTGCACTCATTGTCCTCCATCAAATCTCTGTATCAGTTAAACTTTTTTGCTTTGTTTCAGTAGGTCTGCACAAGGTATATTACAGAAGCTGCATGATTTGATATTTATCTGTATTGTCCTTTTAGTATAACTAAGGCCAAATGTTTTGGCATTTTCCCAGGCATTTCATTTTGGGAAAATGATAAAAAAGCTGAAATCTTGCGCCTTGGTTATGTAAGTAGAGAGTTAATTCGATATTGTTTTTATCATATACAACTAGTGGAGAATGCTCACTTGTTATATTCTGCATACAAACCCGTTCCATTATGGGGTACCTCCCATTTCAGGGATCGAATGCACACATTAGCCCCTGCAATTGGGTGGACAAACAGAGTTTTACCCTTTCCTAAATTACTGGCGTAGAGTCTTCAAAGTGATGGCATGAGTTCTAACGTTATTGTCTTTACTTAACTGCAAATACATCCCTTGACTTTTTCATGTCAGCTGCTGAGTCACTCCTATCCTTCTCATTTTTGCAATTAACACTTCAACCTTTTAAGTGGTTGAAAATCATCTCCAAGACTGCTGTCCATCCAAAACGGCTCATTTTAATAATCTTCTCCTTTCGTGTGACATGAGCCTTGCGGCAAGTAATTAGCAGTGTAGCACAGTGCCATTACCTTGTGTACTTCTTTCATCCTTCTGTCTTCCTTCTTTTTACTGCCGTCATCTGGCTTTGCATTCGCTTTGTTCTCTTCTTTACTTTTGCCCCAGATTCTTCTCTAGTTAACGTTCTCAAGAGGTACGAGAGCTTCTTCAGTGATGTGGTTCTGTTGTGGGGATGCTCGTGCTTTTGTTTTCTACTTTTGAGCTCATTCTCCCTTTTCAAGATAACATACAGGTGTCAATACCGAAATAAAGATTAAGAATCTATCATTTTAGACCTTAGTTTTCTGTAGAGTCTTATGATCATCAGTCCAAATTATGGTCCGATATCAATAATTTGAGATCGATCTTAACAACCTTTACCTCGAGGGTTAGATTTATATGTACTTATACTGCATGGTTTGCCTCCCATATGTATACCGATTAGATCGTGAACTGTCATTTTGTGTAGCTGTGACATACCATCGACATATAACTATCTGGAAAATGAATCTCCTTGGAATATCTATATGGGAATTGGCTCTAGGCAATCTGTAGAGATGCAAGATCTCTGGCCTGGTGCTTGTGCTCTAGAATCTAGTATGGTGGAATCCTCTTCTATTTCTCACCTTCTGTCCTTGGATTTTTCCCCATGATTGCCCCAAATTTTTAGTTCTTGTCTACTCACGTATAAATCACGTAACTTTTTTTACATGTCTAGTTCAGGATACGTTTCATGATTTGTCCTTTGTGGGGATATTTATGTGCTTGTGCTATTTGCAAGTTTTCAATTGGCTGGGATCCTCTTGATAGAGATACTGTATTTGTATTGCACCTTGCCATTATCCTTTGCGGTTCTTTTTTGACTATATTTTCATTCTATAGTGAAAAATTTTCAGTGCTGTTAATCAAATAGTTTAACTCAGTTTTAATTGTGCTCTCGACATTTATCGGATGGTGACATACGTGTTGCTATTTTCTTATCGACAGGCTTTGACAGCAATGGTGCAGCAAACTATGCAATATATTGACCCGACACCTGATCGTGAGACCAAGATAGAGCTTATCAAGACACTTAACTCTGTTGCCGCTGGGAAGGTGAATATGTGAAATCAAACTTCATTGCAGCTTATGTTAATGAGCAATCTGTTTTTATTTCGTGGTTTCTATAGCCCATTTCATTTTGCAGATATATGTCAAAATTGAGAGAGCCCGGTTTAGCAAGAAACTTGCAAAAAAAAAAAAAAGAGGAAGAACAGGGTCTTATAGCAGAAGCCGCTGATTTGATGCAATGAATTGCAGTACCTAGAAGTTGACTTTTGTTGTCACTGATCTTGTAATTGATTTTTCCTTGTCCGACATTCCTATGATGGGTTTGAATTGCAGGAAGAAACTTTTTAAGCAATTGCAAAGACGGAGAAAATTGCCTTTATCCTCGAACAAGTAGGGGTTTTTGGTATTGCTTTTAGCCGTTTATGCACTATTACTATGATTGGTTTCTTGATCGACGGATTTTGCAAGTTCATTTGTCCTTAAATTGCCAGGATTATGTCTGTGCACAGATTGCCAGGATTATGTCTGTGCACAGATCCTTTCCAGGATTAGCCGTTTATGCACTATTACTATGATTGGTATCCTGATAGATGGGTTTTACAGGTTCATTTGTGCTTAGATTGCCACAATTATGTCCATGCACAGATTTTATTCAATGAATAAAGGCTATTTTAATTTCTTCTCTTGGTCAATTAAATACAGCCAGATTTTAAAAATCGTTGTTGCCTGCTTGCCCCTATTGGAATTTGATTCCCCTTCGAGAAGGACTCTTATGTAACACTTATGTGCCATTTTGCATGAACCAACCCGAATTAATATTCAATGAAGGCAATTTTCCTTGTTCATATCGCCAATCTACATTTATACAATGTTCATGCAGATACGAGGAATATATTATAATCCGAGTTAGTTAGCATATATTAAGAATTTAATTAACTCGAGGCCTTATTTGGGTAAACGGTCTTATGGGAAAAAAGCAAGGCCGCCCTATATTCCATCCTTCCATAGTTATGCTTCGATTTTCCAGCGGTACTGCCTTAATGCTTTATTTGGGAAGGAGGAGAAGAGGAGGAAAATGAAGTAAATTTTTGTAACTTTCGTGAGAAGAAGTGGGAGGAAAAATTCAAAATTTTTCTCTCCTCCTTTCCTCCATGTATCCAAGCAAAGCAGCTTTTCCTTTATCACGGCGGTGCATGCTTGCTAAGTAGACCACAAGCATAGGGCAATTTATGTGTCGTTGCTAGCATAGGGGTCATCATCAATTGGAATAAACTAAACATTAATTTCATTCATCAAATGTATGGAACTTCACTTGACGTCCAATTCATGTGCATCGGCCATTATCCACAAGATGCTCCGATGAACAATTGATGTGTCAGTTTATGTGGCAAAACATGCCATGGAGGCAAACATGTGAAGTTGGTCCTTGAAAGGCTGAGGTGTTGCGCGACCTAGCAAATCCAGATACTATCTGTTTCCCTCGTCCTCCAGCTTGTGCTGTCTATTTTTTTTATTTTCAAGAGAAGGAGGATCCGATGGCACAAAGGAGATTATAGACCAACAAATAGACTAGTTTAAGAAAGAAAGGGATTCTACCACACACACAGCTTGCTTTGAAACTAAGAGGAATAATAAGGAGAGGGGGTACCGATGGCCATGTGAGCTTCAAGTTTCCAATTAGTGCATATTTAAAGTGCTTGGCCTTTTGGGCCTGGAATTTTCTATTTTTTCGTGGATTATCTTTTTGCAGGTCTGAGCCGACAGTTTTTGTATTCTCGTGAACGTTGGAGAATCATCACATTCAGTCCCCCACATTCATAAAGCGGAGTAATGGGAGCACAGCAATTATTGGTGGATGAGGTGACGAGAGTTTCAAGGAAGCTCCATCGAAAACCCGTGGGAAATTTCTTGCATCTTATGGGAGCAAATTCATGGTCACTTCATGACCCTTTCTGGCATGATTTGCCAAGTGATTTTTGTGGACAATGTCATGAAATTGAAACTGAAACCAGCTGAATGTATAACATTTGAAAAAACGTAGCACCTAAATAGATCTGCCATCATCCAAAAGAAACCAAACATTCATTTCATCATTTAAATGGGCAACGCAAGAAAATAATTTCGCTAGCGGGGTTTACACACAACGACATACATGCAATTTAACAACCGGTGTTTAGGCAATGACCCATATTCGATTTTTACTTTTAGCAAGCATTTCCATTCCATATATAAAGTGATATTCTACTTGTTCATGTAAACATCTATCTAGATATAGTTGCGATTTCTTTACGTAAAAATCCTCTTATGAAAATCTCAAAAGTCCATCCTAACCGTCTGATATGGGACCAGTTGCGAACAAATTCCCAGAATGGATTGATCAACAAATGAATAAAGTTTAGCCTGACATTTATCAAAGTGAATAGATGAAAGGTCGGCCAGCTACGAGCGAGAGCTATAAACAGTCTAGCATAAATTATGTCTGGCACGGATTTTTCATAGGAGCGGAACGGGTTTCAATTATAGGTACAGGTAAGAGCAGATGCTCTAAATGCATTTGTCCAAGTCTTTAATTTATTTGACCCAAAAAAAAAGTCTTTAATTTAGTTTTGGAAATGTTCATGTTGATCCTCCACAACCTCTACCGAAATTCACTACTAAATTCCATAGATTCGCTGCTCAGTCTCACCAATTCCCCAAACTCCTTGCCCAGCTTGTGCTTCACCTCACATTCCCCTTCCGTTTTAGCATGCAGCAACGTTATCTTGGTGTCATGCTCGCTTCACCTTCCCATTACAATTCCCCGAAGATTCCATTTATTAATGGAAAAGCAAGTCAAGCCGTACTGGAACTCCAATTTCAATCAAAGCACCAGCGTAGGTTGCACGCAGTGGCACCTTCCGCTTAATGCTGACGAAATTACGCGTGCAATAACTCAGCATATTTCAAGCAGTCGGCATCGTTCAAGCGCGCACAGTCGAAAAAGCAAAGACTTTTCTTTTTTTTTGGTCCGTAGAAAAAGCAAGGACTCGGAGCATCTTTATTGCAAGTTGGTTTTCTTTTCTACTTTTTTGTTAAAAGGAAAAGCAAGTCAAGTCAAGAAGCCCTTGCATAGCTTCCCCGCAACTTCCGCATAATGCTGCGAATATTACGCGTGCAATAACTCCGCATTCTTTAAGCAGTCGGCAAACATCATTGTTCAAGCACGCACAGTAGAGAGTGTTGTGTGTTGGTAATCCAACGTCCAAGGCTGAGGATCGGGAGAGATCCCAGCAGTGGGTGGCTTGTGTTGTTTGAACACTCCTCAGGTAGTTGACGACTCCTTGCCCTTGTCCGTTTCCTACTTTGATTGCTCCTTTTTTTCTGATGACTTGTCTGAGAGTTTCTATTGTTGTTTGAATGTAGATCTGAGTTTCAGTCCTGCGAGACATTTCTGCTATTCCCAGATCTGGGAATCCATATATCTCCCCTCTGTTTCCTTCTCCATCAATTTCTTTTACAATCCTCTCAGAGATGACAAGAAAAGAACCCACTCATTCAGAATATCCAACCCACGAGCCCCCTTCCTCATCGACCTCTCCACATGTAGGTGATTATGAAGGCAAAACCAAAAGGCCGAAGGGAAATGATTACGAAGTGTTCTTGAGCTTTAGAGGGGAAGACACTCGCAAAGGCTTCACCGATCATCTCTATCATAACCTTGACCATGCAGGAATTCGCGTGTTCAGAGACGACAATGAACTCCGTGTTGGTGAGGAGATTAGTTCAGAGCTTCTCTGCAGTATTACGAATTCTAAGATCTCGATTCCGATTATTTCGGAGAACTACGCTTCAAGCAAATGGTGCCTTCGCGAGCTGGCTGAGATGTTAAAGTGCAAGAGAAGTAAAGGGCAGATAGTGTTGCCCATATTTTACAAAGTGGAACCCTCACAGGTGCGATATCCTACTGGGAGATCAAGAGATGCTATCAACGCACATAAAAAGAATACGGACGAAATGATTGTGAAGAAATGGGAAGAAGCACTCAAAGAAGTTAGCTCCTTGAAAGGATGGGTATCGGAGAAAATTGATAACGGGTATCTTATACTCCAACAAAAAAATTGTTTAATTTTTCATAAATAGATCTTTCTTGAAAAGAATGTACATATTGCTATCCTATACTGATCTTAATTGTAATTTGACAGGCATGAAGGAACATTGGTTGAAATTGTTGTCAAAAAAGTTATGGGCGAGCTAAAAAGACTTTTTCAGCTAAATGTCCCTGAACAGTTGGTGGGAATTGATGATCATGTGCAAGTGATTATGAGCAAGATAGATGTTGAATTCAAGGGTACAATGATTATTGGAATTTATGGAATGGGCGGCATCGGTAAGACAACTCTTGCAAAAGTGTTATACAACAGACTCTCTAGTTATTTTCGTTGTCGTAGCTTCGTGGCAAATATCCGAGAAACATCTCGGCGTAAGGGTATTGAATGCATACAAAAGCAGCTTATTTCTGACATAATAAGAATTTCGTATGATGTGTCTAATATCGATGAAGGAGTCAGTGTCATCAAATCTAATTTTACGAGTAAGAAAGTCCTAATTCTTTTGGATGATATGGATGATACTACTCACTCGAATGCTTTGGTCGGGGATGGTAGTTGGTTTGAAGCGGGAAGTATAGTCATCATCACAACTAGAAACCAAAGCATTCTCGATGAAGGTTGGGCGGGCTACATGTACCAACTCAACGAGTTGTCGTTGGATCAATCATTGATTTTATTTAGTAGACATGCATTTCGAAAGGATTCTCCTCCGAGTGATTACGAGGATAACTCTCGTGATATCGTATCTACTACTGGGGGGCTTCCATTAGCTATTGAAGTTATAGGTTCATTCTTGTACGGAAAGAAACAAGGAGCATGGGAAGATACATCAAAGAAATTAAGGAAAGTGCCTAATAAGAAAGTGCAAGAGACGTTGAAGATAAGTTACGACGCATTAGATCTTGAGGACCAACAGATATTTTTGGATATTGCATGTTTTTTTATTGGATCATCTCAACAAGGTCCAACTTATATGTGGGATGCTTGTGATTTCTTCCCTGGGACGGGGATCGAAGTATTGAGTCTTATGTCCCTAATTAAAATTGATGAAGAAGGCAAGCTAATGATGCATGATCAACTGAGAGATCTTGGAAGGGAAATTATTCGTCTAGAAAATCCAAATGAGCCTCAAGAGCGTAGCAGATTGTGGATTTATAAGGAAGCCCTAGATGTGCTTGACAACAACAAGGTAAGAGTTTTCTATACTTGTTTCGGTCAATGATGTAGGTCCATCTTCCCTTTCTTGTTTGAAATAAAAATAATTATTAGTCTTATATCCCCTAAACTTGCTGCTTCTACTAGCAAAAGAGTTTTTTTGATTAATTGTTGTTTTTGCCTAATTCTAGAACATAATTGAAGAGCAATTTCTTGTTTATGGATGATTAATATATCTTTACCTGGTAGTATTGTGATGAGGATGCTCTTCTTTTGATAACTTCAATGCAACGATAAAAACTACAAAAACAGAATGTTTGACATAGTACTTTCAGAGAAAAACTGACATTTATAAAATGTAGCGGGCATGCATTTCCCACATATTTTCTTGCTGTCTGCGTTTGATATTTGGATTCGTCTTCTGATTTCTTGTGAGGTCTTTTATTTCTTTCTTCTTTTACTACGTATTGACTTCTTTTAAGTTGTTTGATATGATCAATGAGACATCCATTCATTTGTGATGATTTAGCTATCTTGGTTCCTATATTTGTTAAGTTGGGTTGAGTGTATCCCCTTAGTATTATTGGTTGTGCAATTTAGTCCCCCATCTATTTTTGTTTTTGCTCAATATAGTCCTTTAACTTTTACTTTTACTTTTTTTGCAATCGAGCCTTTGTGGTCAATCGCTAGTTGACATCGTCAATTTGTTGATGTGGCGTTCGTATTAATTTATGATATATGAGCAACCATGTAATATAACCCTTTAGATATATATATTATTTTCATTGCATGGACTTTTCATGATAGTGGATAGTTTCTTTCTATTAATATGCTAATACTTTTTTATTTTTGTGATGATGGATGATTTTTCTATTAATCCCCCGATATTATTTATTGTTAAATATAAGCTATCGTGAAATTATACTTATTTGTTTATTGTTCAACTCTTAGTGAGCATCTTATTTAGCAAAGATTTAGTTAACATGTATACCATTATCTTATTTTTGTGAAATGATAATTAATTTGGGGTATATGTGACTAGGGTATACTAGTTTGGGATTTTTATGGCATGAAAATTAGTATGTGGTAAATGTGGAAGAAGTCTACCAATTTAGGATTTTGGGTATTATTAAACAAGTAAATATGATTTTGAATTTTGTGTGATGATAAATTTTCATTCTTAGCATGAAAGTTAAAAGGTGATCCACTAAAAGCAATTATAACAAATGGATGATTTGTACAATCATCAAACAAGCATGTGCAAATGTCATGAGTATCACTAGTTATAAATGTTGGGATGCAAAACATAATGAAACGACAGGACCATAGAAAAAAATGCTACCAATGCTTTCCTGCGAGCATATTTTTGCATGAATGAAAATGTAATCAACTAAATAGAACACTGGTTATAAGTGAAAAAAGAAGAAGGTATCTATGAAGTTGTTGACAGAAATACAATAAAAATACAAGAAACTTTTAATGTGAAAACAAGTAGCGTCTCATTTGAAAGAATAAAAGTTCGAAGGAAAAGTTGAAACCGCCAAACAAGTCTGTATTATTGACTCTCATTATTTGCGCTCAATGTGAAATTCGTCACCTAAAACAAAAAACGAATTTGAGTTCCTAAAATATTAGGTTACAACAAAAGAAAAATGTAAAAGACTAGAGTTCCTTAAGAATACAATTGTATCAATCTTTATGTCCAATCTGTTCATACGGAAGATCTCATTAATCTATGGGACAATTGATCAAAATTTAGATGACTACTACTACACTGTAACAAAATCAACACGACAATGAAAAGATAGCGTCAAACATCTATAGTAATAAAAAGAAAGTAAGAATCATGTATAGAACATTCAATATTATCAATTTTCCTTCCACGTACAATACAAAACCCTCAATGATGAAACACGTGATAAGAAAGGAACGTAAAACACATGCATACCTTTTGCGATGACATTCTCGTTTTCATTTTGATATTTAGAATTACAAACGAAATATACCAGAAAGAGTGGGGGCATTTTACAATTGGGATTCTTTAATTTTGATACATGTTTTGATGGCAGGTTTAATGGATGTATTTTGACTGTTAGAGTCATATTGGTTCACATATACAGGATAGGAGTAAACGTAGTGTTATTACATATATAAATGGCATGAATTTTCATAGATATATTTGATTTAGTGTATGTATGAAGAGAGGCCTTCTATTATAATTGCAAATGGATGCAAATTTTGGGCATTCAGAAGGTGCAAATTGCAAAGGGCATAATTGGAAGAGGAAAAAGTTCAGGAAAAACCGCTTGAGCTTCACATCTTTACATAGATTAGATAAATAGTATGCAACTGCAACCTTTCATTTCACAAAATTTAAAGGAGAAGCCTACGCCATAGTAGTATGATAGCAAATTGAAATCAGTGCATTTTATTTTACATCAGTTGATCTCATCTCATTATTTAAAACTTATGGTCCACAATGTTTCCAAGTTGCAGGGCACTAGAAAGATTGAGGCACTTTCTCTTGGCAAATGTGGTATAGGAAGAAGATACACAGCTAAACAATTTAAAGAAATGACCAACTTGAGGTTCCTTATAGCGGATGGTGTGAATTTCACCGGAGATTTCCAAAGCTTACTTCCTAAATTAAGATGGCTTCAGTGGGTGGGTTGTCCCTCGGATTTTGTTGCGACCAACTTTCATCCAAAAAAATTAGTTGTACTCGATTTGTCAAACAGTGCAATTTCGGAGGATTGGGGAGGATGGGTTCAACTCAAGGTAAGATATAAAGAAGGCATTGAAGTATTTTCAATATAATTTTTTTTCCTTGTACATATAACATTTGAAAATTGATTTTCATAATTAAACTAGTCGTTTCTCTTTAATCTCATACTATTGAAGGAATACATGGCGCCCAATGAATGCATCTCTCTTCCATGTGAATTAGTCATCTGCTACTTGATAATAAAAGTTGCTTCTATTTAATCAGTAAACATTTCCTTTGAAATGTTATTCAGAAATATATGTAGTCGGCACTTGTATATCCCCAACATTCTTTTGCAATTGATATGCTTAAAAAATATTTATATGTTGGCATAGCCAAACACTACTAAAAGAGACATTTAAAATTAAATAAGACAACCGTGAAGGAGTCGGGGAGCATGGGTATTTTTTGAGGAATTCTAAAAAGTCAAAAACATAAGGAGTAGTGAAAAATCACAGGCTGCCAGAGTCCAATGACATTGGGGTACCATTTCTTTTTTTCAGATGGCAACCAAGCTCAAAGTTCTCAACCTCAAGAATTGTTTATCTTTGAAAAGAACTCCCAACTTGTCCGTTTTCGAAAGCTTGGAGATTTTGATTCTTGCAGATTGTCGAAATTTGAAAATGATTCATCCTTCTATTGGGAACATCAAAACCCTCATTTCCTTAGATGTCTCTTATTGTAAAAGACTCAAGGAGCTACCGGCAGGAATAGGTAGAATGGTAAAATTGAGGGAGCTTTGCATAAATGACACTGATATACAAGAGATTCCTATTTCGAGAGGTTGTTTGATGGAGCTGGAGACTCTATGTGTCGGATGTTGTAAACGACTTTCTCAACTTCCTAAATCTATGGACTCCCTTGTCTCATTAACTCTATTGGACTTATCTGATTCAGTAATTGAAGAATTACCTGAATCTATTGGTTCCATGAAGAAGCTCGAAACTTTGAATGCCTCTAAATGTAGACTGTTAGCTCGCATACCCAACTCCATAGGCAATCTAGCATCCCTACAAAGCTTGTTCTTACATGCCTGCTCCTCATTGACAGAGATCCCTAACTCGATTAGAAAATTGGCATCATTGACCGAGCTAGACTTAAGATGCACATCGATTACAAAATTACCTGAAAGCATTGGGAATATGCCAAATTTGAGGATCTTGGACATAAGTGGAGCTGACATAAAGGAATTGCCCGATGCCATTGGGAAGTTGGCAAAACTCCAAAGGTTGGACGCCGTCCTATGCAAAAATCTAGAACGACTACCTAGTAATATATGCGAATTGGTTTCCCTGGAGGAGCTTTCTTTAGGATGTTCTGGCATTTCGGGCTTGCCAGAAAGCATTTCTAAGCTCTCTTCTCTCCAAAAGCTCAGCGTTGGAAATTGTGAAAAGCTCCAAAAATTACCAGAACTGCCCTCTGACTTAACAACTCTAACGATCACCTGCCAGAGTCCGTCGTTGCCCAATCTTTCCCAGCTATCCCGTCTCAAGACACTCACTCTTTGTAATTGCCCTTGGCTTGAACATGTCCCAGAACTTCCCATTGGACTATCGGTGCTTAGAATTGAAAGTTGTGGAAAATTGAAAGCGTTCACAAATGTGTCAAACTTGAAGCACTTATCAGATTTGAGTCTCTACGAGTGCTTTGATCTCACAGAAATCACCAGCTTGGAAGGTTCACATTGCCTATCCAACTTACCCACAAGGCAATGCCCTAAGATATCTGGGGTTGATGGGATTGAAGATTCTTCGAAGTTGATGAGCCCAAAGGCATCTCAGCTCGATGGATTGCTAGATCTTTCCAATTCAAAGATTCTACAGAGAATAGACGCCGCAGCAAGTTGCGCGAATTCAACTGAAATTCAAAATCTTGGTGGATCAAAATCCTCTCAAGTGTCGGATATCCTTAAGTGCACGTCCGCTGGACGATTGCTAGACTTTTCCAGTTTTAAATACATGAGTAGGCTTTATGTTTGGAGATGCAATAGTATAACTGAACTTCAAGGCCTCGATGGATCAGAATCCTTGACATTTTTTAGTATTGGCGAGTGCTCTTCCCTTAGATCGGTGGACCTCTCGAACATAAAGAATCTGCAGTATTTTATATCCATACGTTGCGAAAATTTAGTTGAAATTCGAGGGCTCGAGGGATTAGGACCCTCGCTAGTTTTCGATATTTATGGATGTCCGTCTCTTAGAGAATCACCGGACCTGTTGCGTTTAAAGGCGTTGGCGACGGAGGAGCAGATTAGACGGGAGTCCCGCTGGTGGTGAGGGAGATGGGAGGTCGGTTGTCGTCTGGGCCAGTGGGGGGGGGAGAGAGTTATCACAGACAGAAGGTGTTTCGGATCTCCTCCCCATTTTCCTCTTCCCATCCGTTAGAGGGATGTTTTCGCGAGAATGGAAGAAGAGCAAATGTTTTCGCGACTGAGGGAGAGGGGTTCACCGAGTCCTCAGCTTCCTCTCTCCATTTTTTCCTTCCCCCTCAGGGGGCTCCGAAGCGATGGTTGCTCGCAGACTTTTTGCCCGATTCCTCGAGCTCGAATTCCGATTTCCAGAACTAGATTGAGATGGTTAGTTCTTCTTCTTTTGATTGATGCTTGATTCGCCTGGTTACTTCTTCTTCTCCTCCTACTCCTCCTTCTTCTTCTTGAATGATGGAAGGTTGGGGTTGATGATGTTCCTGTGGAAGTTTAACGGTAGCGCCTGTGTTGTGTATGTATACAAAGAAAATTATGTCAAAGAAGCAAAGGGACTAGCATCAGCCTGGCGGATATCCTTTCTGGCAGGGTGCTTGTATTTACTGATGAAGTGAAAATTGATTGATGTCGACGAGTCTTCTTGAATGAGGATTGCTTCATAATACTAACTCAGGGATTGATGTTTGTCTACTCACACACAAACTAATATACAATCAATCAAATATGAACTATGAGTATGGGTTGTACCTTTCCATTCTGAGGAGTTTCTCCCTTGCATGAACACAGAATGTGTGACGTTTGCTGGTGGCGAAAGGAATATTAAAAAAGCGGGAGGCAAGATTATTGTGCTCGGTTGTCTGCCTAGTTCTTGGGGTATGAACTTTTGTCTTCCCAGCTCAAAGCACTCTTTGCCTTCCTCTTCAAATGATGTAAAGGAGTCAAAGTTATTTGATGACACTGTTACTTGGATATTCATATATGTTAAATTGTTTTTCCTGTATTTAGTTGCTCCCAAACATTCATGTAATAAAAAGAAGTATCTTACACTCCTTTGCTAGGACTGAATGGGGTCAACGAGGTTAACCTATGTCCAAGTATTTGCCTTTTCATCTCTGCTTTTTGGGTGATAAGCTGGTGGAATTTCCACTCTTCATTGATGGTACATCATTGTTATGCTATGCTGAATGCTGATAAGTTCCTCTGGATTAGTCAGAGCATTATGACTAGTGGCTATTAATTATACCTATGCAAGATTTTTACCTTGAAATTCGTTTTTAGGATTTCTATCTGTATAGGTGCAATTAAAAAGATGGAAATTGGTCACATCAAAAATCATTCCCAGTTGGGATCAGTAGGAGGATCATTGGATCCATAAAGTTAACCCTGATTAGCAGGTTGGCCTTTAGATTTTGTTTTAGATGTACTACGGGTCACGCACAATGAGAACTGGGGCCTAATTTGGTTTCCTATGAGATTGAGTCCTAATTAAATAGACAAAGTAGGATATTTGGGACTGGGATTAGGAATCCCATTCTACTTCTGAAACAATATTCAAAGGCCAAACCTGCTAATTAGGGCTAACTTTGGGGATTGAACTATAAGGGGATTATAAATGAGAATGAGGTGTTGCCCTCATCCTGAATTAGATTGTATGGAAGATTTAATTGGTGGTCGTGGCAAGGCTGAACATACTTTCTATACAGACTTGGGGGAATCCTTAAGCTTTCTGCTGGAGTAAGAATAACCTTTTATTGCTGGAGTTGGAAGTGGGCTCTACCTTCATAAAAGCTTGGGTTGGGGTAAATGGAAGGTCTGCTGTGCCTCCACAAACAGCAGTGCAGCACAATGCCAACACCTTTGTATGGCAACCATCTCTTCTGGCTGGGGACGGAATTCTTTTTTACGTAATAGCATATATCTCTTTACCTTGACTATTTCTTTCATCCTCCTGTCATCTTCTTTACACTGTTATCATCTGGATTTGCATTTGTTTTATTCTCTACTTAACTTTTGCCCTGGATTCTTCTCTAGTTAACTTTCTTTAAGAGGTATGAGAGCTTCTTCACTGATGTGCTTCTGCTGTGGTGATGCTCGTGCTTTTGTCTTCCACTTTTGAACTTCATTCCCTCTTTTCGAAGATAACACACAGGTGTTAGTACAGAAAAAAGATTAAGTATCTATCACTTTAGGCCTTAATTTTCTGTAGTCTTATGATCATTGATTCAAAGTATGGTCCAATTTCAATCATTTAGGATCAATCTTAACAACCTTTACCTTAAGGGTTAGATTTTATACTGCAGGGATTGCTTCCCATATGTGTACTGATTAGATCATGAACTGTCGTTTTGTGTAGCTGTGACATGCCATCTATGTATAACTATCTAAAAAACGAATGTGCTTGCCATATCGACGTGAGAATTGGCTCTAGGCAATCTCTTGGGATGCAAGATCTCAGGCCTGGTGCTTGTGCTCCAGAATCTAGTATGGTGGAATCCTCTAGAATCTAGTATTGTGGAATCCTTGTCAGTTTCTCACCTTGTGTTTCTGGATTCTCTCCCATGATTGACCCAAATTTTTACTTCCTGTTCTCCGACTCATGTATGATACACATTACATTTTTTTCATGTCTAGTTCATGTTACGTTTCATGATATGTCCTTTATGGGGATATTATAGTGCTTGTGCTGTTTGGAAGTTTTCAATTGGCAGGGATCCTCTTCATAGAGATACCTGTATTTGTATTGCACCTTGCTATTGTCCCTTTTGGTTCCTTTTTTTATCATATTTTCATTCTAGAGTGACAAATTTTCCGTTCTGTTAATCAAATAGTTCAAATGAAAGTTTTGATGGTGATCTAGACACAATCAAGTTATTGACTTGATTGGATAGTGACATACATGTCACTGTTATCTTATCAACAGGCTGTGACGGCAATATTGCAGCAGGCTATGCAATACGTTGACCAGACACGTGAGCTTGAGACCAAGATAGAGCTTATCAAGACACTTAACTCTGTCGCTGCTCGGAAGGTGAATATGTGAAATCAAACTCTATTACTGCTTATATTCATCAGCAATCTGTTTTTATTTTGTGGTTTCTATAGCTAGTTTTGTCATGCCAGATATATGTCGAAATTGAGAGAGCACGGTTGATCAAGAAACTTGCAAAAATAAAGGAAGAACAGGGTCTTATAGCAGAAGCTACTGGTTTGATGCAAGAAATCAGGGTAACTTGAATTTGACTTCTGTTGCCATGTAATTGGTTTTTCCTTGTCCGACATTCCTATGATGGGTTGGTAATGAAGGTAGAAACTTTTGGAGCAATGGCAAGGATGGAGAAAATTGCTTTATTGTTTAACAAGTACGGGTATTTTGTATTGCTTTTAGCCGTTTATGCACTATTACTATGATTGGTTTTCTGATCAATGGATTTTGCAGGTTCGTTTGTGCTTACTTCGCAGGATTATGTCTGTGCAGATATCCTTTCCAGGAAGATCAGCCCCTGAGTGTTTGATGCAGATCCTTCCAAAGAGAAGGAAAAGCCCAAAGAAGGTGAAAACATTGTGGAACAAGTGCCAGCTGATATTCCGTCACTTCTGGAGTTGAAATGGATATACTATTACTCATGATATGGTAAATTGGTGTTTTTCTTTTTCTAATGTTGTGTCCACTATCTTTTAACTAATTTGTTTTTGCCGATCAAGTGCCACCTGGTGTTCAGGTTGTGGTTCGAACCATGAACTTGTATGGCTTTATATATCTGGCACATACTCTTCTTCCTTTCTAGCTTTATCGCAAACTCTGACGTTCCAGATGTTCTTGGTAGATTTGAATTCGCATCTTAGTTTACCCCACATTTTATGTGCTTAATGATGTAGGTATAGGTAATACTCACATAACAATGATTACCCTGAGATTTGTCGATACTATAAGGCGATATATGAGATTCCATCAGTGAAGGGCAACCCAGAGCAGTGGATGCCGGTGAAGCTCTTTCCTTGTTAAGTCTTCACTGAGTTTTTCAAGGCACAGCTGTTCATTCTGTGATTTAATTAAATGCAGGTTCTAAGGAAAATCCGCCGGTACTTAATTCTATCACCACATGATCCTATGCAGTCAAGCCTTCTTAATGCCACTTTAGAGGATAAACATCTCTCAGAAATTCCCCAATTCAGGTACCATCTTTGAATTGGTCTAGGTAATTGGTTGTGCATCTTGCAATATCTCAATAATGTGCCATAGAATTTGGTCGACCATGCCTTTGATATTTTAACGCAGGTTGCTGCTGAAATAATTGGTCACGGCGGAGGTTATCCCAGGGCCTTCTCTTTAAAGTACTTTCAAAGATGAATTTGCCAATGAGAAAACATGCTAGGAGGTGCACTTGTTGAGAAGGCAGCAGAAAATCTTAGACAGGGCCGAATCATAGTCAAAAGAAGAATTTTGGCTTCACCTGGGCGAGACAAGCTACCTTTAGCTGGGAGCCTCTTCAGAGAATCATTGAACATGTAATTACAGAACTTTGTCGTTTTTCTTCTTTTCATTGGATCATCATTCAGATGGGACTCACTCTAGTTTCTGCAGAATATTATTGTTGTTTTGAAGTACTCCTTGAGGATTACCTTAAACAGATTTGCAGAGCTGTTATGCCTCAGTATCCAGGTCTGATTATATGGAACATTTGTTTATGTTCTTTATCAATGTCACTCTTTATGAATGATTGCCTAGACCCCTCATTTAACCCTGAGCAGCCTCTCTGCCTGTGATCTCTGATTGGGGTATGGTTGCTGGACTTGGATACAAGTTCCAAAATATGTGTAAAAGAGGTTTTGGTGCAATGAAAGCCAAAGGCTTGTCATGGATTTGAGAATGTTGTCTTCATAGTTTTGTTTCGTACACTTGGCTTAGTCAACTTCTGCTCATAAATTTGTTGTAGCTGTAAGTTTCATTGTCTGGCCTTGTGAAACCATTTCTTGTGCCATGGAGCCTGAAATTCTAATGCACTTTAGAAGAGTGGGAGGAGCTCTGCTATATTGCTAGAAATAGCTGAGCAAGCTTTTTCTGCTAGTCTTAACACTCACCATTTCCTGTATTTAGAAAATCTTTGTAGCTGAATCACTCCAGGAAAAGAGCTTTGTTTTTGGGTTCTCTTACTGCTGTTGTTAAGAGGTTTAATCAATCACATGCCTCAATTTATTAAATCAACACTATCATCTGATAGATAGGCCATATAATGATAATTATACAAGCTAGTATGATATTCTATCAGCATGACCTCTTACTTCTATATTACCATTTTAGGAAGCTGAGAAGCATCTCTCCTTAATGGTTTTTTCCAAGTCCGTGGTGGCAAAGATAGACCGGCCAATGGTAGTTGTCAGTTTCCAGACGACAAAGGAAAGCAATGAGATTTTGGACTCAGAGGCAACAAATTTGGAAAAGCTGCTTGACCTTGTCGAGAAAAGTTGCCACCAAATCCCCAAGGAAACCACGGTTGGTAAGGCTGCTTTGAGAGCTTGAAGATGTTCTTAGTTGAATGAATGATCTCTCTCCCCTCGAGCCTCTCTCTCTCTCTCTCTCTCTCTCTCTCTCTCACCGACGAATGCTGTTTCACATTGTGGTCTGAAGTGGGGACTGAAGATATTCCTCATAGAACTCTAGCGTAGCTGTCTTAAATTTGATTGCATATTTTGCAGGGGGACCAGATCCGGGCCTTGTTTCGGACTGAAATGATATACTGAATACACTTTCTGTATAGGAAATGTAGTTTGGTCTTTTCATCTTTCTTCTTTCTTCTTTCCCCCCTCCTTTTAATTGAAGATTTGCGGGCTTTCAAGGTCCAGAACTTGTACCAATGGAACAGGTAGCGGCACGAGATGTGCACTCATTTGAACTAAAATAAGCGCCTTGTTACAGAATTGTGTTTTGCATTACAAATATTGCCTGTGCTTGTGTTTTTCTAACATCGGGAATAACATTAGCTCTCCAGATTGAAGGCTTAATGAATGCTACTTTTCCATTTCATTTCACATTCGAAATGAGCACCTGTTTCTAGGGTGCTTCATTTCAATAACATAACTGTACTTTTTATGTCCTCAAATGACGTTATTTTTCTCCAAGTTGATACTTGATATGGCGTGGACCTTGTCCTATAGATTTCCAGCTCCATCATTTTCTTTATGGAAACTGAAAAGATTGGGAAAAGATGTGGTCACGATAACTTTCTTCACAAAGTAAATGTATTTATCATTTTATTAACGAATGCGATCATCCAACTTACTTAGCATAAGTCAGACTAAGAAAATTAATAATTTTCAATGCACAAACCTTTCTTGTTATATGTGTCGTTCAATGCTTTGGAAATTACATCAATCATCATAAGATACACTTCAAAGTCATTCTTGAGGTCCTCATTAACATGATCAATTATTTATGAGAAGTAAAATTTTTTTTTTCTTAAAAATTTAATTTTCGGTTTAAAGTGACCAGAAACCTTTTTTAGTGTAATTGTCAACGCCTTATTTCAAGCGTAGGGAAAATTCGAGGTAACGCAAAAAATCAATTTTCCGGCCATTATTTGAAGATCTCTTTTCGCCACGTACATGAAAACCAATTAAAATTCTGAAAAAGAAAAAAACAACTGCTATAAAGCATTCAAAACATTTTGTTGGACAAAAATTAACGTACGAAAAAGTTTGTGATGTTCATTACAGTAAGGGTGGATCATATGCTTAGTGAAGAAGAACCCCATCAATTTTAGTTGATAATTTTCGGCCAATTGGAGTGGTACCAATTTGAAAACCGTCATTCGTTTTCCAATTTCTTGTTTTTTTTACGGAACCTTAAATCCCATCTTCCCTTCTTTTTATACAATTATTTTGTTTTCAATTACTTTTTCTTTTTTTACTTTTCCATCCTACCTATAGTCATTTTAAAGGGCTGACATTACAATGATAGTGCAGGATAGTGCAGCTGATTATTGAGAAGATCATGACTCCTGATGTTGCGGAGGTCAAGGACCTGGACTCAACTCTGAGAGGCACGGGCGGGATTGGGTCGACGGGGGTGTGAGGCCCGTGTGCTGGGTTTCGGCCATCAACTTTGTTCTTTAAAAGTTTATTTTCATTGGGTTTTAGGCTGTGCCTGGGATGCACGCAGGTCTGGCAGGAGGATTATCTTGGTGAGAAATTTCATCGAACTCTTGGTGCGTAAGTATCTGCTAATTGCTATGTGCTCAGCCACCCTTTTGAAGTATCTCCTTGTGCTCAGCCTCTCTCCATTTAATTGTGTAATTTGGAATAAAGCCTTTGGAGTTGCTAGTTTGCTGGGTTAATCCTTCCGTCAAGTAATTAGCAGTGCCGCACGATGCCATCACCTTTGTACGGCAACCGTCCCTTCTGGCTGGGGAAGGAATTTTTTTTTTTTCGTCATAGCATATAGCTATTTACCTTGTGTATTTCTTTCGTCCTTCTGTCTTCTTCTTTTGCTGCCGTCATCTGGTTTTGCATTCGTTTTGTTCTCTTCTTTACTTTTTGCTCCAGATGCTTCTCTAGTTAACTTTCTCAAGAGGTACGAGAGCTTCTTCAGTGATGCGCTTCTGTTGTGGTGATGCTCGTGCTTTTGCTTTTCTACTTTTGAGCTCATTCCCCCATTCAAGATAACATACAGTTGTCAGTACCAAAATAAGGATTAAGAATCTATCATTTTAGACCTTAGTTTTCTGTATTGTCTTATGATCATCGATCAAAATAATGGCCCAATATCAATCATTTGAGATCGATCTTAACAACCTTTTCCTTAGGGTTAGATTTATACGTACTTATACTGCATGGGTTGCCTCCCATATGTGTACTGATTAGATCTTGAACTGTCATTTTGTGTAGCTGTGACATACCATCTACATATAACCATCTGGAAAACGAATCTCTTTGGCATATCTATATGGGAATTGGCTCTAGGCAATCTGTAGAGATGCAAGATCTCAGGCCTGATGCTTTTGCTCTAGAATCTAGTATGGTGGAATCCTCTCCTGTTTCTCACCTTGTGTTCTTGGATATTTTCCCATGATTGCCCCCAAATTTTTAGTTCTTGTCTACTCATGTATAACTCACATTACTTTTTTTTTCATGTCTAGTTCAGGATACGTTCATGATTTGTCCTTTGTGGGGATATTTAAGTGCTTGTGCTGTTTGCAAGTCTTCAATTGGCTGGGATCCTCTTGATAGAGATACCGTATTTGTATTGCACCTTGCTATTATCCTTTGTGCTTCTTTTTTGACTATATTTTCATTCTATAGTGAAAAATTTTCTTAATCAAATAGTTTAACTCAGTTTTAATTGTGCTCTCGACATTGATTGGATGGTTACATAAGTGTCGCTATTTTCTCATCAATAGGCTTTGACAGCAATGGTGCAGCAGACTATGCAATATATTGACCAGACACATGATCTCGAGACCAGGATAGAGCTTATTAAGACACTAAACTCTGTTGCCGCCGGGAAGGTGTCTATGTGAAATCAAACTCTATTGCAGCTTATGTTCATGAGCAATCTGTTTTTATTTCATGATTTCTATAGCTAGTTTCGTTATGCAAATACACGTCGAAATTGAGAGAGCCCGGTTGATCAAGAAACTTGCAAAAATAAAGGAAGAACATGGTCCGATAGCAGAAGCTGCTGATTTGATGCTATAAATTGGCGTAACTAGAAGTTTACTGCTGTTGTCACTGATCTTGTAATTCGTTTTTCCTTGTCCAAGATTCCTATGATGGGTTTGAATTGCAGGTAGAAAATTTTTTAGCAATGGCAAAGACGGAGAAACTTGCCTTTATCCTTGATTAAGTGCGGGTTTTTTGTATTGTTTTTAGCTGTTTATGCACTATTACTATAATTGGTTTTCTGATCGATGGATTTTGCAGGTTCATTTGTCCTTAGATTGCCAGGATTATGTCTCTGCACATATCCTTTCTAGGATTAGCCGTTTATGCACTATTACTATGATTGGTTTTCAATCGATGGGTTTTGCAGGTTCATTTGTGCTTAGATTGCCAGGATTATGTCCATGCGCAGATTTTATTAAAATGAATAAAGGCTGTTTTAATTTCTTCTCTTGGTAAACTAAATAGAGCCAGATTTTAAAAATCGCTTTGCCTGCTTGCTCCTATTGGAATTTAACTCCCTTTCGAGAAGGACTTGTGTGCAACACCTTCGCCGTTGCACAAACCAACCCGAATTATCATTCAATGAAGGTAATTTCCCTGTTCATATCGCCAATCTACATTTATACAATATTTCGCAAGTATGAGGAATATATTATAATCCGAGTTAGTTATGATATATTAAGAATTTAATCAACTCGAGGTCTTATTTGGGTAAACAGTCTTATGGGAAGAAAGCAAGGCCGCCCTATATTCCATCCTTCCATACTTATGCTTCGATTTTCCAACGGTGTTGCCTTAATGCTTTATTTGGGAAGGAGGGGAAGAGGAGGAAAATGAAGTAAATTTTTGTAACTTTTGTGAGAAGAAATGGGAGGAAAATTCAAAATTTTTCTCTCCTCCTTTCCTTCACGTATCCAAGCAAAGCAGCTTTTCCTTTATCACGACGGTGCATCCTTGCTAAATAGACCACAAGCATAGGGCAATTTATGCGTCGTTGCTAGCATAGGGGTCATCATCAATTGGAATCACCAAACATTAATTTCATTCATCAAATGTATGGAACTTCACTTGACATCCAATTGATGCGAATCCGCGCGCCATTATCCACAAGATGCTCCAATGAACAATCGATGTGTCCATTTACGTGGCAAAACATGCCATGGAGACAAACATGTGAAGTTGGTCCTTGGAAGGCTGAGGTGTTGCACGACCTAGCAAATCCAGATACTATCTGTTTCCCTCGTCCTCCAGCTTGTGCTGTCTATTTTTTTATTTTCAAGAGAAGGAGTATCCGATGGCACAAAGGAGATTATAGACCAACAAATAGTTTAAGAAAGAAAGGGATTCTACCACACCCTCAGAGCTTGCTTCGAAACTGAAAGGAATAATAAGGGAGAGGGGTACCGATGGCCCTGTGAGCTTCAAGTTTCCAACTAGTACATTTTTAAAGTGCTTGGCATTTTGGGCCTGGAATTTTCTATTTTTTCGTGGATTATCTTTTTGCAGGTAATGAGCCGACAGCTTTTGTATTCTCTTGAGAATCATCACATTCAGTCCCCACATTCATAAAGTGTGGTAATGGGAGCACAGCAATTATTGATGGATGAGGTGACGAGAGTTTCAAGGAATTTCAAGGAAGCTCCATGGAAAACCCATGGGAAGTTTCTTGCATCTTATGGGAGCAAATTCATGGTCACTTCATGACCCTTTCTGGTATGATTTGCGCAGTGATTTTCGTGGACAATGTCATGCAATTGAAACTGAAACCAGCTAAATGCGTCACATTTAAAAAATTGTAGCACCTAAATAGATTTGCTGTCATCCAAAAGAAACCAAACATTCATTTCGTCATTTAAATGGGCAACGCAAGAAAATAATTTCGCTAGCGGGGTTTACACACAACGACATACATGCAATTTAACAACCGATGTTTAGGCAATGACCCATATTCGATTTTTACTTTTAGCAAGCATTTCCATTCCATATATAAAGTGATATTCTATTTGTTCACGTAAACATCTATCTAGATATAATTTTGATTTCTTTAAGTAAAAATCCTCTTATGAAAATCTCAAAAGTCCATCCTAACTGTCTGATATGGGACCAGTTGCGAACAAATCCCTAGAATGGATCAACCGACAAATGAATAAAGTTTAGCCCGACATTTATCAAAGTGAATAGATAAAAGAGTGGCCCGCTACGAGCAAGAGATACAAACAGTCTAGCATAAATTATGTCTGGCACGGATTTTTCATAGGAGCGGAACGGGTTTCAATTATAGGTACAGGTAAGAGCAGATGCTCTAAATGCATTTGTCCAAGTCTTTAATTTATTTGACCCAAAAAAAAAGTCTTTAATTTAGCTTTGGAAATGCTCATGTTGATCCTCCACAACCTCTACCGAAATTCACTACTAAATTCCATAGATTCGTTGCTCAGTCTCACCAATTCCCCAAACTCCTTGCCCAGCTTGTGCTTCACCTTACATTCCCCTTCCGTTTTAGCATGCAGCAACGCTATCTTGGTGTCATGCTCGCTTCACCTTCCCATTACAATTCCCCGAAGATTCCATTTATTAATGGAAAAGCAAGTCAAGCCGTACTGGAACTCCAATTTCAATCAAAGCACCAGCGTAGGTTGCACGCAGTGGCAGCTTCCGCTTAATGCTGACGAAATTACGCGTGCAATAACTCAGCATATTTCAAGCAGTCGGCATCGTTCAAGCGCGCACAGTTGAAAAAGCAAAGACTCTTCTTTTTTTTTGGTCCGTAGAAAAAGCAAGGACTCGGAGCATCTTTATTGCAAGTTGGTTTTCTTTTCTACTTTTTTGTTAAAAGGAAAAGCAAGTCAAGTCAAGAAGCCCTTGTATAGCTTCCCCGCAACTTCCGCATAATGCTGCGAATATTACGCGTGCAATAACTCAGAATTCTTTAAGCAGTCGGCAAACATCATTGTTCAAGCACGCACAGTAGAGAGTGTTGTGTGTTGGTAATCCAACGTCCAAGGCTGAGGATCGGGAGAGATCCCAGCAGTGGATGGGTTGTGTTGTTTGAACACTCCTCAGGTAGTTGACGACTCCTTGCCCTTGTCCGTTTCCTACTTTGATTGCTCCTTTTTTTTCTGATGACTTGTCTGAGAGTTTCTATTGTTGTTTGAATGTAGATCTGAGTTTCAGTCCTGCGAGACATTTCTGCTATTCCCAGATCTGGGAATCCATATATCTCCCCTCTGTTTCCTTCTCCATCAATCTCTTTTACAATCCTCTCAGAGATGACAAGAAAAGAACCCACTCATTCAGAATATCCAACCCACGAGCCCCCTTCCTCATCGACCTCTCCACATGTAGGTGATTGTGAAGGCAAAACCAAAAGGCTGAAGGGAAATGATTACGAAGTGTTCTTGAGCTTTAGAGGGGAAGACACTCGCAAAGGCTTCACCGATCATCTCTATCATAACCTTGACAATGCCGGAATTCACGTGTTTAGAGACGACAATGAACTCCGTGTTGGTGAGGAGATTGGTTCAGAGCTTCTCTGCAGTATTACGAATTCTAAGATCTCGATTCCGATTATTTCGGAGAATTATGCTTCAAGCAAATGGTGCCTTCGCGAGCTGGCTGAGATGTTAAAGTGCAAGAGAAGTAAAGGGCAGATAGTGTTGCCCATATTTTACAAAGTGGAACCCTCACAGGTGCGACATCCTACTGGGAGATCAAGAGATGCTATCAATGCACATAAAAAGAATACGGACGAAATGATTTTGAAGAAATGGGAAGAAGCACTCAAAGAAGTCAGCTCCTTGAAAGGATGGGTATCGGAGAAAATTGATAACGGGTATCTTATACTCCAACAAAAAAATTGTTTAATTTTTCATAAATAGATCTTTCTTGAAAAGAATGTACATATTGCTATCCTATACTGACCTTAATTGTAATTTGACAGGCATGAAGGAACATTGGTTGAAATTGTTGTCAAAAAAGTTATGGACGAGCTAAAAAGACTTTTTCAGCTAAATGTCCCTGAACAGTTGGTGGGAATTGATGATCATGTGCAAGAGATTATGAGCAAGATAGATGTTGAATTCAAGGGTACAATGATTATTGGAATTTATGGAATGGGCGGCATCGGTAAGACAACTCTTGCAAAAGTGTTATACAACAGACTCTCTAGTTATTTTCGTTGTCGTAGCTTCGTGGCAAATATCCGAGAAACATCTCGGCGTAAGGGTATTGAATGCATACAAAAGCAGCTTATTTCTGACATAATAAGAATTTCGTATGATGTGTCTAATATCGATGAAGGAGTCAGTGTCATCAAATCTCATTTTACGAGTAAGAAAGTCCTAATTCTTCTGGATGATATGGATGATGCTACTCACTCAAATGTTTTGGTCGGAGATGGTAGTTGGTTTGAAGCGGGAAGTATAGTCATCATCACAACTAGAAACCAAAGCATTCTCGATGAAGGTTGGGCGGGCTACATGTATCAACTCAACGAGTTGTCGTTGGATCAATCATTGATTTTATTTAGTAGACATGCATTTCGAAAGGATTCTCCTCCGAGTGATTATGAGGATAACTCTCGTGATATCGTATCTACTACTGGGGGGCTTCCATTAGCTGTTGAAGTTATAGGTTCATTCTTGTACGGAAAGAAAAAAGGAGCATGGGAAGATACATCAAAGAAATTAAGGAAAGTGCCTAATAAGAAAGTGCAAGAGACGTTGAAGATAAGTTACGATGCATTAGATCTTGAGGACCAACGGATATTTTTGGATATTGCATGTTTTTTTATTGGATCATCTCAACAAAGTCCAACTTATATGTGGGATGCTTGTGATTTCTTCCCTGGGACGGGGATCGAAGTATTGAGTCTTATGTCCCTAATTAAAATTGATGAAGAAGGCAAGCTAATGATGCATGATCAACTGAGAGATCTTGGAAGGGAAATTATTCGTCTAGAAAATCCAAATGAGCCTCAAGAGCGTAGCAGATTGTGGATTTATAAGGAAGCCCTAGATGTGCTTGACAACAACAAGGTAAGAGTTTTCTATACTTGTTTCGGTCAATGATGTAGGTCCATCTTCCCTTTCTTGTTTGAAATAAAAATAATTATTAGTCTTATATCCCCAAAACTTGCTGCTTCTACTAGCAAAAGAGTTCTTTTGATTAATTGTTGTTTTTGCCTAATTCTAGAACATAATTGAGGAGCAATTTCTTGTTTATGGATGATTAATATATTTTTACCTGGTAGTATTGTGATGAGGATGCTCTTCTTTTGAAAACTTCAATGCAACGATAAACTACAAAAACAGAATGTTTGACAGAGTACTTTCAGAGAAAAACTGACATTTATAAAATGTAGCGGGCATGCATTTCCCACATATTTGTTTGCTGCCTGCGTTTGATATTTGGATTCGTCTTCTGATTTCTTGTGAGGTCTTTTATTTCTTTCTTCTTTTACTACGTATTGACATCTTTTAAGTTGTTTGGTATGATAAATGAGGCATCCATTCATTTGTGATGATTTAGCTATCTTGGTTCCTGTATTTGTTAAGTTGGGTTGAGTGTATCCCCTTAGTATTATTGGTTGTGCAATTTAGTCCCCAATCTATTTTTGTTTTTGCTCAATATAGTCCTTTAACTTTTACTTTTTTTGCAATCGAGCCTTTGTGGTCAATCGTTAGTTGACATCGTCAATTTGTTGATGTGGCGTTCGTATTAATTTATGATATATGAGCAACCATGTAATATAACCCTTTAGATATATATTATTTTCATTGCATAGACTTTTCATGATAGTGGATAGTTTCTTTCTATTAATATGCTAATACTTTTTATTTTTGTGATGATGGATGATTTTTCTATTAATCCCCCGATATTATTTATTGTTAAATATAAGCTATCGTGAAATTATACTTATTTGTTTATTGTTCAACTCTTAGTGAGCATCTTATTTAGCAAAGATTTAGTTAACATGTATACCGTTATCTTATTTTTGTGAAACGATAATTAATTTGGGGTATATGTGACTGGGGTATACTAGTTTGGGATTTTTATGGCATGAAAATTAGTATGTGGTAAATGTGGAAGAAGTCTACCAGTTTAGGATTTTGGGTATTATTAAACAAGTAAATATGATTTTGAATTTTGTGTGATGATAAATTTTCATTCTCAGCATGAAAGTTAAACGGTGATCCACTAAAAGCAATTATAACATATGGATGATTTGTACAATCATCAAACAAGCATGTGCAAATGTCATGAGTATCACTAGTTATAAATGTTGGGATGCAAAACATAATGAAACGACAGGACCATAGAAAAAAACGCTACCAATGCTTTCCTGCGAGCATATTTTTGCATGAAGGAAAATGTAATCAACTAAATAGAACACTGGTTATAAGTGAAAAAGAAGAAGGTATCTATGAAGTTGTTGACAGAAATACAATAAATATACAAGAAACTTTTAATGTGAAAACAAGTAGCGTCTCATTTGAAAGAATAAAAGTTCGAAGGAAAAGTTGAAACCGCCAAACAAGTCCGTATTATTGACTCTCATTATTTGCGCTCAATGTGAAATTCGTCACCTAAAACAAAAAACAAATTTGAGTTCCTAAAATATTAGGTTACAACAAAAGAAAAATGTAAAAGACTAGAGTTCCTTAAGAATACAATTGTATCAATCTTTATGTCCAATCTGTTCATACGGAAGATCTCATTAATCTATGGGACAATTGATCAAAATTTAGATGACTACTACTACACTGTAACAAAATCAACACGACAACAAAAAGATAGCATCAAACATCTATAGTAATAAAAAGAAAGTAAGAATCATGTATAGAACATTCAATATTATCAATTTTCCTTCCACGTACAATGCAAAACCCTCAATGATGAAACATATGATAAGAAAGGAACGTAAAACACATGCATACCTTTTACGATGACATTCTCGTTTTCATTTTGATATTTAGAATTGCAAACGAAATATACCAGAAAGAGTGGGGGCATTCTACAATTGGGATTCTTCAATTTTGATACATGTTTTGATGGCAGGTTTAATGAATGTATTTTGACTGTTAGAGTCGTATTGGTTCACATATATAGGATAGGAGTAAACGTAGTGTTATTACATATATAAATGGCATGAATTTTCATAGATATATTTGATTTAGTGTATGTATGAAGAGAGGCCTTCTATTGTAATTGCAAATGGATGCAAATTTTGGGCATTCAGAAGGTGCAAATTGCGAAGGGCATAATTGGAAGAGGAAAAAGTTCAGGAACAACCGCTTGAGCTTCACATCTTTACATAGATTAGATAAATAGTATGCAACCGCAACCTTTCATTTCACAAAATTTAAAGGAGAAGCCTACGCCATAGTAGTATGATAGCAAATTGAAATCAGTGCATTTTATTTTACATCAGTTGATCTCATCTCATCATTTAAAACTTATGGTCCATAATGTTTCCAAGTTGCAGGGCACTAGAAAGATTGAGGCACTTTCTCTTGGCAAATGTGGTATAGGAAGAAGATACACAGCTAAACAATTTAAAGAAATGACCAACTTGAGGTTCCTTATAGCAGATGGTGTCAATTTCACCGGAGATTTCCAAAGCTTACTTCCTAAATTAAGATGGCTTCAGTGGGTGGGTTGTCCCTCCGATTTCATTGCGACCAACTTTCATCCAAAGAAATTAGTTATACTCGATTTGTCAAACAGTGAAATTTCGGAGGACTGGGGAGGATGGGCTCCACTCAAGGTAAGATGTAAAGAAGGCATTGAAGTATTTTCAATATATTTTTTTTTCCTTGTACATATAACATTTGAAAATTGATTTTCATAATTAAACTAGTCGTTTCTCTTTAATCTCATACTATTGAAGGAATACATGGTGCCCAAGGAATGCATCTCTCTTCCATGTGAATTAGTCACCTGCTACTTGATAATAAAAGTTGCTTCTATTTAATTAGTAAACATTTCCTTTGAAATGTTATTCAGAAATATATGCAGTCGGCACTTGTATATCCCCAACATTCTTTTGCAATTGATATGCTTAAAAAATATTTATATGTTGGCATAGCCAAACACTACTAAAAAAGACATTTAAAATTAAATAAGACAACCGTGAAGGAGTCGGGGAGCATGGGTATTTTTTGAGGAATTCTAAAAAGTCAAAAACATAAGGAGTAGTGAAAAATCACAGGCTGCCAGAGTCCAATGACATTGAGGTACCATTTCTTTTTTTCAGATGACAACCAAGCTCAAAGTTCTCAATCTCAAGAATTGTTTATCTTTGAAAAGAACTCCCGACTTGTCCGTTTTCGAAAGCTTGGAGATTTTGATTCTTGCAGATTGTGAGAATTTGAAAACGATTCATCCTTCTATTGGGGACATCAAGACCCTCATTTCCTTGGATGTCTCTAATTGTAGAAGACTTCAGAAGCTACCGGCAGGAATAGGTAGAATGGTAAAATTGAGGGATCTTCGCATTAATGGCACTCATATACAAAAGATTTCTATTTCGAGAGGTTGTTTGATGAAGCTAGAGACTCTATGTGCCAGAAGTTGTGAACGACTTTCTCAACTTCCTAAATCTATGGGGTCCCTTGTCTCGTTAACTCTATTGGACTTATCTTGTTCAGAAATTGAAGAATTACCTGAATCCATTGGTTCCATGAAGAAGCTCGAGACTTTGAATGCCTCTGAATGTAGACTGTTAGCTCGCATACCTAGCTCCATAGGCAATCTAGCATCCCTACAAAGCTTGTCCTTATATGACTGCTCCTCATTGACAGAGATCCCCGACTCGATTGGAAAATTGGCATCATTGATCGAGCTGAACTTAGGATACACATCGATTACGAAATTACCTGAAAGCATTGGGAATATGCCAAATTTGAGGATCTTGGACATAAATAGAACTAACATAAAGGAATTGCCTGATGCCATCGGGAAGTTGGCAAAACTCCAAAGGTTGGTCGCCTTCCTATGCAAAAATCTAGAACGACTACCTAGTAATATATGCGAATTGGTTTCGCTGGAGGAGCTTCGTTTAGAACAATCCGGCGTTTCGAGCTTGCCAGAAAGCATTTCTAAGCTCTCTTCTCTCCAAAAGCTCGATGTTAAATATTGTGAAAACCTGCGAGAATTACCAGAACTGCCCTCTAGCTTAAGAGATCTAGCTATCACCTGCCAAAGGCCGTCGTTGCCCAATCTTTCCCAGCTATCCCATCTTGAGACACTGACCCTTTGTAATTACCCCTGGCTTGAACGTGTCCCAGAGCTTCCCATTGGACTATCGCAGCTTAATATCGCAGGTTGCGGAAAATTGAAAGCATTCACGAATTTGGCAAACTTGAAGCACTCATCAATGATTCTCTACAATTGTTTTGATCTCACAGAAATCACCAGCTTGGAAGGTTCACATTGCCTATCCAACTTACCCACAAGGCAATTCCCTAAGATATCTAGGGTTGATGGGATTGAAGATTCTTCGACGTTGATGAGCCCAAATGCATCTCAGTTCGACGGATCGCTAGATCTTTCCGATTCAAAGATTCTGCAGAGAATGGACGCCGCATCAAGTTGCGCGAATTCAACTGAAATCCAAGACCTTGGTGGATCAAAATCCTCTCAAGTGTCGGATATCCTTAAGTGCACGTCCGCCGGACGATTGCTAGACTTTTCCAGCTTTAAATACGTGAGAAGCCTTTCTGTTTGGATTTGCAATAGTGTAACTGAAATTCAAGGCCCCGATGGATCAGAATCCTTGACATTTTTTAGTATTAGTTGGTGCTCTTCCCTTAGATCGGTGGACCTCTCGAACATAAAGAATCTGCAGGATTTTTATCTTTACGATTGCGAAAATTTGGTTGAAATTCGAGGTCTCGAGGGATTAGGACCCTTGCGATCTTTCGAGATTTCTGGATGCCCGTCCCTTAGACAATCACCGGACCTGTTGCGTTTAAGGCAATGATTCGCGACGTAGGGGTGGAGGTGGTGATGGGGGGATCCGCTTGGAAGTGGAGGCCCGGAGGGAGGTCGGAGGGAGAGAGGTCGGAGTCTGGGCCAGTGGGGGGGAGGATCACAGAGATAGAAGGTGTTTCGGATCTCCTCCCATTTTTCTCTTCCCATTCCCTCGTTCATTATTCATTCTTTCTTTTCTTCCTCTTTTCTCTTTTTTTTATTCCCCTCAACTTTTTGTTAACCGTTTCGTTTTCTCTCTCATCATCAGTTGCGTTCAGAGAAGGAGAGAGAGAGAGAGGAAACGGAAGAAAGAGCAGAAGTATTCGCGACTGAGGGAGGGGGGTGGGGGTTCACCGAGTCCTCTCTCGTACGGAAAAAAGCGATGGGTGCTGGCAGACTTCTTGCCGATTCCTCGAGCTCGCCTTCCGATATCTAGGAGCGGATCGAGATTGGTTAGTTCTTCTTCTTCTGATCGAATCGTCCTTTACTAGCAATTGTCCAATTTCTGATGCCTGATTCGCCTGCCTGGTTACTTCTTCTTCTTCTTTTTCCTCTAATGAAGGGAAGGTTGGGGTTGATGATGTTCCTGCGGAAGCCTAATGGTTGCGCCTTTGTACGTATAATGTATGTATACAAAGAAAAATATGTAAACAGCGAAGGGATGGCCTGGTGATATCCTTTCTGGAAGGGTACTTGTGTTTACTTATGAAGTGAAATTGCTTGATATCGGCGAGTCTTCATCACCTAAATAGTACAAAGTCAGTTTCCACCATAACCCCTTAGCTCTGGAGGAGACAGCAAACTCAATAGGTAGAAGTTTTCAGGGTTTGGTGAATTCAGTACTTGGTGCTCCTCTTTGTTCTTGTTCCGGTCAATAGATCTGTTTTAGGATTTGAATTATCTTGTATAGGGATGGATTCTTTTTACATAATAAAGAAACCTGGGAGACAAGAAATTGAGATTGGGTGCCGGAGGAGCGATTCTTTATACCGGTGGTAAGAATAACCTTTTATTGCTGGAGTTGGAAGTGGGCTCTACCCTCATGAGAGCTTGGGTTGGGGTAAATGGAAGGTCTTCTGTGCCTCCACAAACAGCAGTGCAGCACAATGCCAACACCTTTGTACGGCCAGCATCGTTTATGGCTGGGGACGGAATTCTTTTTTACGTAATAGTGTATAGCTCTTTATTTTTTCTATTTTTTTCGTCCTCCTGTCTTCTTCTTTTCACTGCCATCATCTGGTTTTGTGTTTGCTTTATTCTCTTCTTTACTTATGCCCCAGATGCTTCTCTAGTTAACTTTCTTTATGAGGTACGAGAGCTTCTTCACTGATGTGCTTCTGCTGTGGTGATACTCATGTTTTTGTCTTCTGCTTTTGAGCTTCATTCCCTCTTTTCCAAGATAACATACAGGTGTTAGTACAGAAAGAAGATCAAGAATCTATCAATTTAGACCTTAATTTTCTGTAGAGTCTTATGATCATTGATCCAAAGTATGGTCCAATTTCAATCATTTAGGATCCATCCTAACAACCTTTACCTTAAGGGTTAGATTTTATATTGCTGGGATTGCCTCCCATATGTGTACTGATTAGATCATGAACTGTCGTTTTGTGTAGCTGTGACATGTCATCTATGTATAACTATCTAAAAAACGAATGTGCTTGGCATATCTACATGAGAATTGGCTCTAGGCAATCTGTTGGGATGCAAGTTCTCAGGCCTGGTGCTTGTGCTCTAGAATCAAGTATGGTGGAATCCTTTAGAATCTAGTATTGTGGAATCCTCTTCAGTTTCTCACCTTGTGTTTCTGGATTCTCTCCCGTGATTGCCCCAAATTTTCACTTTTTATTCTCCTATTCATTTATGAATCGCGTTACTTTTTTTTCATGTCTAGTTCAGGATACATTTCATGATATGTCCTTTATGGAGATTTTATAGTGCTTGTGCTGTTTGCAAGTTTTCAAACGGCTGGGATCCTCTTTATAGAGATACCTGTATTTGTATTGTACCTTGCTATTGTCCCTTTTGATTCCTTTTTTGACCATATTTTCATTCTAGAGTGACAAATTTTCCGTGCTGTTAATCAATAGTTCAAATCTAAGTTTTAATTGTGATCTAGTCATTATCAAGTCATTCACTTGATTGGCTAGTGACCTACATGTCGCTGTTTTTTTATTGCCAGGCTGTGACAGCAATGGTGCAGCAGGCTATGCAATATGTTGACCAGACACCTGATCTTGAGACCAAGAAAGAGCTTATTAAGACACTTGACTCTGTCGCCACTGGGAAGGTGAATTTGTGAGATTAAACTCTGTTGCAACTTATGTTCATCAGCTATCTGCTTTTGTTTCGCGGTTTCTTAGCTAGTTTCGTAATGCAGATATATGTCGAAATCGAGAGAGCACGGTTGATCAAGAAACTTGCAATAGAAAGGAAGAACAAGGTCTTATAGCAGAAGCTACTGATTTGATGCAAGAAATCGGGGTAACTAGAAGTTGACTGTTGTCACTGATCTTGTAATTGGTTTTTCGTTGTCCAACATTCCTATGATGGGTTTGAAATGCAGGTAGAAACTTTTGGAGCAACAGCAAAGACGGAGTAAATTGCCATTATTTTTTAACAAGTAGGGGTTTTTTGTATTGCTTTTAACTGTTTATGCACTATTACAATTGTTACTAAGCTGATTAGAGAACCCGCAGAAAAATAACGAGAGAAAAGAAGGAAGAGAGAAGAAAAAGAGAAGAGAAGAAGAGAGAAAGAAAGAGATTGTAAAATCCAAGAAAGGGGCTCTTGGTTTCTGTGTGTAACAGAAACCCTACACCCATCACGATATATTTATATTAAATATGAATTGTATATGACCATAATGCCCTTATATATGTAAAAAAGGAATAAAACCTAGAAAATAAAAAATAATTCTACTCTAACACTCCCCCTCAAGCTGGAGCATATAGGTCACCCATGCCTAGCTTGGAACAACCAGCAACAAAGGCAGGACGAAACAACGCTTTAGTGAACATATCAGCAAACTGATCTCTAGAGGCAACGTAAGGAGTGGCAACCAACTTCTGCTTCACAGCATCACGAACAAAGTGACAGTCAACTTCTATATGCTTAGTTCGCTCTTGAAAAACAGGATTTCCAGCAATATAAATAGCTGCCTGATTATCACACATCATATCAATAGGATGATTAATAGAAAATCCAAGCTCCTGGAGAAGAGATTTCAACCACAGCAATTCAGCCACAGTTTGTGCCATAGCACGATATTTAGCCTCCGCACTAGATCTGGCAATGGTAGTCTGTTTTTTGCTTCTCCAAGTAACCAAATTACCACCAAGAAAGGTGCAATACCCAGTCGTAGACCGCCGATCACACTTTGACCCAGCCCAATCAGCATCAGAATAGCCAACTAAGGTGGAAGAACCATTCGGTTTATAAATCAGTCCCTTACCAGGAGAGCCTTTAAGATATCGAAGAATGCGACAAACAGCATCCCAATGAGCCTTCTTGGGTGATTCCATAAACTGACTCACCACACTAACAGCAAAAGAAATATCGGGACGTGTAACAGTAAGATAAATTAGTTTCCCAACTAGACGCCGATACCGATGTTTATCTTCAGTATCATCTCCATCATCAACTCCAAACTTTTGATTTGGATCCATAGGAGTATCAACTGGCTTCGAAGCTAGTGTACCAGTCTCAGATAAAAGATCAAGAACATACTTTCGCTGAGACAAATTAATACCTTTCCTACTTCGTAAAACTTCAATACCTAGAAAATACCTAAGAGCTCCCAAGTCTTTAATCTGAAATTGCTGTTGAAGAAAAGATTTAACCTCAGAAATTCCGGTCGCATCACTACCAGAGACAATTATATCATCCACATAAACAACAAGAATGACCACTCCCGACTCCTTCTTGCGAACAAAAACAGAATGATCAGAATAACATTGGTGAAAACCACACTTGGAAATCACTGAACTGAATTTCTCAAACCATGCTCTAGGAGATTGTTTCAACCCATAAATGGCTTTATGTAGCCGGCATACTTTACTGCGATCCTCCCCCTGGGCAACATACCCAGGAGGTTGCTCCATATATACTTCTTCAGACAAATCACCATAAAGAAAAGCATTCTTGACATCCAATTGATATAATGGCCAATCAAAATTCACAGCAAGAGAAATAATAACACGAACAGAATTGAGACGTGCCACGGGGGAAAAAGTCTCAAAATAATCCACTCCATAAGTTTGAGTAAAACCTTTAGCAACGAGCCGAGCTTTGAGACGCTCAACTGAGCCATCCGGGTTATACTTGATAGTGTACACCCAACGACACTTCACCACATCTTTCCCAAGAGGAAGATCAACCAAAGACCACGTTTGGCGGGACACCAAAGCTTCCATTTCTACATCCATAGCTCTCTTCCACTCGAGATGAGACAAGGCCTCAGTGGTAGAAGTAGGAATTGTGTGAGTATGTAATGATAGAGCAAAGTCATGTAATGGAGGAGGAAGATGTGAAAGAGACACATAACGCTCGATAGGGTAAGCAAAAGAGGATTTTTGTGTACAAGAACGAGTACCTTTGCGAAGGGCAATCGGAAGATCGTCCGGACCAGGAGACAAGGAGGGAGATTGAACGGAGGGCACGGAAGAGCTGGAGACCGGTGGTGCCGTAGACTGCTTTCGCCGCTGATATACCTGCAAGGGAGGAGGTACGGAAGGACTAACAGAATCTAAGGGAATAAGTTGTGGAATAGGAGGATCAGCTACAATGTCAGTTGAAAACTCTTTACCCTCAGTAGAATAGTATGGTGTGCCCTCGAAAAAAAGTAACGTCAGCACTGACATATTGAGTACAAGTCATAGGATCATAACACCGATATCCCTTTTGAGTACGTGAATACCCGAGAAAAACACATTTAGTAGCACGAGGGGATAGTTTATCAGCACCAGGTCGTAGATTATGGACAAAGCAGACACACCCAAAGACACGCGGGGTAAGAGGAAATAACGGCTTGTCAGGAAATACAATACTGATTGGTGACTGTTGATTGAGGACAGTGGAAGGCATACGATTTATGAGGTAACAAGCAGTAAGGACAGCATCACTCCAAAATGATTTTGGGACATGCATATGTAACAAGAGTGAACGAGCAACTTCTAGAAGGTGACGGTTCTTTCTCTCGGCCACACCATTCTGCTGAGGGGTATAAGTACAACTTGTTTGATGTATAATGCCAAGACTAGAACAAAACAAAGAAATTGATTTTTGTGAGTATTCTAGAGCATTATCTGTTCGCAAAATTTTAAGGGATGTATTAAACTGATTAGTAACTTCACGATGAAATAATTGAAAAACATGTAAAAATTCAGAACGATCATGAAGCATATAGAGCCATGTTAGACGAGAATAATCATCCACAAAAGTAACAAAGTACTTAAAACCATTTCTGTTAGCAATACGGGAAGGTCCCCAGATGTCTGAATGAACAAGTTCTAATAAAGTAGATGCACGAGAATCACTACGACTAGGAAAAGAACTACGATGATGTTTCCCAAGTTCACAAGCCTCACACTCAAGAGTAGAAATTGATTTACACTCGGGAATTATTTGCTGTAACTTAAATAAAGATAAATGCCCTAAACGGGAATGCCATAATAGGGGGTAATAGGACTAGCAGCTAGACCATTGGCGTCAGCAGTGGAGACACCATCCAGATAATAGAGTCCATCATGTTCATGCCCTCCACCAATCTTCTTCTTTGTCTGAAGGTCCTGAAAAATGCAATAGGAGGGGTAAAATGTAACAGAACAACTAAGATTTTTAGTTAACTGACTAACAGATAACAAATTCAAAGGAAGTTGGGGAACATGTAAAACGGAGGACAAGGATAAGGAGGGTGTAAGTGAAAATGACCCTCGATCCAACCACTTGAGTAGAGGAACCATTAGCTAGAATAACTTCAGGTGAAGGACTAGAGTTATGGTGGGAAGAAAATAATTCTTGCTTACCGGTCATATGACTAGAAGCTCCCGAGTCAATGACCCAAGAGGTGCCAGGAGACAAAGTAGAGAAAAAGGCCATGTTACCTGTACGTGCAAGAGTGGCAGTAGATGAGAAATTGGAAGCCTCCAGTTGTTGGACACGCTTGATGAGTTGTGTGACCGTATCATCCCGAGACGCGGACTCAGAAGAACTACCCCCACTTGGGATAGATGGATTCGTGTCGCCGTAAGACACATTTCCAGCACTCCCTTCAGCCATAGCAGCATTTGCAGTAACTAATCGCTGAGCCCACTCAGGCTTGCCATGCTTGGCCCAACATGTGTCAACAATATGACCAGATTTGCCGCAGTATATACACTGACGGCTATCTCGATCAGAATTTTGTCCACTACGTCCACCACCACGACCGCGACCTCCCCCTAAACCACGACCTCTATTAGAAAATCCACCACGACCACGAACACCACTACTAGCCACAAATGCTGAATTATCTTTAGATGATGTAGAAGACGGAGGGACAATGCGCTGAATCCGACAAAATGCTTCATTCATAGAAGGAACTCTCTCCAAAGAAGAAGTCGACTCTTCATATGTAAGTCGCATTCAAGCCCGATAAAAACTTGGCCACCTGAAATTCAGCTCGTTGTGTCTTTAGTGTCTCAAGATTAGTAGTGATGGGCTGATAAAGATTAAGTTCTTCCCACATGCCTTTCAAAGCACTATAATACTCTCCAAGAGACTTGTCCCCCTGTTTAAAATTAAAGATCTTCTCATAGAGCTCATAGACTCTAGACATGTTTTTGTCTTGTGAGTAACTCTCCATAAGATCATCCCACACTCCCTTGGCAGTTGTGTGGAACATGACATTAGCAGCAATGGATGGTTCCATGCTATTCCATAACCACACCAAAAGTGTATCATTCTCTCTCATCCAGTCACTATAGTCTTTAGAGTTTTCAGCAGGGGGTTCTGTAGTAAGATAATTAAGTTTCCCTTTGGCATTAATATAAACCTTCACAGCTTGAGCCCATAGCAAGTAATTGGAGGATCCATTCAATTTAATGGTGGTAATCTGAACATTGACACTGTCCGTAGAAGACTTAGTGCCATTCATGGTGAAAATCTCAATATAAATATATCTACCACCGATCAAAAAGGCCGAAACTTCAGTGCAAGAAATAAAACAGCAATACCAACATATAATCAGATGCGATTGGCTCCATCAATCAAACAAAGGGATGCTGAAATTTTATAAATATAGGCTGCATAATCAACGAAATACCCTGATCCTTGAATCTGCTGATCAGGAAGTGTTGTAATCCATTGTCACAAACAGAACCTGATAAATCTGATTTCTCCTGATCTTATATGTATCGGGACTTGAAGAGAAAATAGGTAAAAATTGTAGCTTTAGGTGGCTACGCACCAGAGAAGGAATAGGATTATTAGGGGACTCTCAAACCAGCAATAGGACCAGGGAATCAGGTAGTCAAACCGAGCTTTGATACCATGTTACTAAGCTGATTAGAGAACCCGCAGAAAAATAACGAGAGAAAAGAAGGAAGAGAGAAGAAAAAGAGAGGAGAAGAAGAGAGAAAGAAAGAGATTGTAAAATCCAAGAAATGGGCTCTTGGTTTCTGTGTGTAACAGAAACCCTACACCCATCACGATATATTTATATTAAATATGAATTGTATATGACCATAATGCCCTTATATATGTAAAAAAGGAATAAAACCTAGAAAATAAAAAATAATTCTACTCTAACAACAATGATTGGTTTTGATCGATGGATTTTGCAGGTTTGTCTGTGCACAGATCGCCAGGATTATGTCTGTGCACATATCCTTTCCAGGAAGATCAACCCCCGAGTGTTTGATGCAAATCCTTTCAAAGAGAAGAAAAAGCCTAAAGAAGGTGAAAACATTGTGGAACAAGTGCCAGCTGATATACGTGAGTCATCGTATTCCGTCTCTTCTGGAGTTGAGATGGATATACCATGACTCATAATACGGCAAATTGGTGTTTTGCTTTTTCTAATGTTGTGTCCACTTTCTTTCAACTAATTTGTTTTTGCCGATCAAGTGCCACCTGGTATTCAGGCTGTGGTTCAAAACATGAACTTGTATGGCTTTATATATCTGGCACATACTCTTCTTCCTTTCTAGCTTTATTGCAAACTCTGACGTTGCAGCTGTACTTGATGGATTTGAACTCACATCTCAGTTTACCTCGCATTTATGTGGTTAACGATGTAGGTATTACTCACATAACAATGATTACCTTGAGATTTGTCTATACTATGAGGCGATATATGAGATTCCATCAGTGAAGGGCAACCCAGAGCAGTGGATACTGGTGAAGCTCTTTCCTTGTTAAGTCTTCACTGAGTTTTTCAAGGCACAGCTGTTCATTCTGTGATTTAATTATATGTAGGTTCTAAGGAAAATCTGCTGGTACTTAGTTCTATCACCACATGATCCTATGCAGTCAAGCCTTCGTAATGCCACTTTAGACGATAAGCATCTCTCAGAAATTCCCCAATTCAGGTACTATCTTTGAATTCGTCTAGGAAATTGGTTGTACATCTTGCAATATCTCAATAATGTGCCATAGAACTTGGTTAACCATGCCTTTGATATTTTAAGGCAGGTTGCTGCTGAAACAATTGGTCACGGCGGAGGTTATCCTATGGCCTCCTCTTTAAAGTACTTTCAAAGATGAATTTGAGAATGAGAAAACATGCTAGGAGGTGCACTTGTTAAGAAGGCAGCAGAAAATCTTAGACAGGGCCCAATCATAGTCAATAGAAAAAATTTCGGCTTCTTATGGGCGAGACAAGCTACCTTTGGCTGGGAGCCTCTTCAAAGAATCAACATGTAATTACAGAACTTTGTCATTTTTCTTCTTTTCATTGGATCATCATTCAGATGTGACTCACTCTATTTTCTGCAGAATATTATTGTCGTTTTGAAATACTACTCGAGGATTACCTTAAAGAGACTTGGAGAGCTGTTATGCCTCAGTATCCAGGTCTGATTATGTGGAACATTTGTTGATGTTCTTTATAAATGTCACTCTTTATGAATGATTACCTAGACCCCTCATTTAACCCTGAGCAGCCTCTCTGCCTGTGATCCCTGATTGGGGCATGGTTGCTGCACTTGGATATAAGTTCCAAAATGTGTGTACAAGAGGTTTTGGTGCGATGAAAGCCGAAGGCTTGTCATGAATTTGAGAATGTTGTCTTCATAGTTTTGTTTCATAAACATTTCTGACCGACATATATGTGTACACTTGGTTTAGTCAACTTCTACTCATAAATTTGTTGTAGCTGTAAGTGTCATTGTCTGGCATTGTGAAACCATTTCTTGTTCCGTGGAACCTGAAATTCTAATGCGCTTTTTCTGCTAGTATTAACACTCACCATTTCCAGTGTTCAGAAAATCTTTATAGCTGAATCACTCAAGGAAAGAGCTCTTTTTTGGGTTCTCTTACTGCTGTTGTTAAGAGCTTTAATCAATCACATGCCTCAATTTATTAAATCAATACTATCATCTGATAGACAGTCCATATAATGATAAGTATACAAGCTCGTATGATATTCTATCAGCATGACCTCTTACTTCTATACTACCATTTTAGGAAAGCTGAGAAGCATCTCTCCTTAATGGTTGTTTCCAAGTCCCTGGTGGCAAAGATAGACTGACCAATGGGAATTGTCAGTTTCCAAATGATAAAGGACAGCAATGAGATATTGAACTCGGGTGACAAATTTGGAAAAGCTGCTCGACCTTGTCAAGAAAAGTTGCCACCAAATCCCCAAGGAAACCACGGCTCATAAGGCTGCTTTGAGAGCTTGAAGATGTTTTTAGTTGAATGAATGATCTCTCTCCCCTTGAGCCTCCCTCTCTCTCTCTCTCTTACCGAAGAATGCTGTTTCACATTGTGGTCTGAAGTGGGGACCGGAGATATTCACCATGGAACTCTTACGTACCCGTCTTAAATTTGATTGCATATTTTGCAGGGTGACCAGATGCGGGCCTTGTTTCGGACTGAAATGATATATTGAATACACTATCTGTATAGGAATGTAGTTTGGTCTTTTCATCTTTCTTGTTTCCTCTTTCCCCCCTCCTTTTAATTGAAGATTTGTGGGCTTTCAGGGTCCAGAACTTGTACCAATGGAACAGTCGCAGCACGAGATGTGCACTCATTTGGACTAAAATAAGCACCTTGTTACGGAATTGTGTTTCGCATGACAAATATTGCTGGTGCTTGTGTTTTTCTAACGTCGGAGATAACATTAGCTCTCCAGATTAAAGGCTTAATGAATGCTACTTTTCCATTTCATTTCACATTCGAAATGAGCACCTGTTTCTAGGGAGCTTCATTTCAATAAAATAACTGCACTTTTTATTTCCTCAAAGGACGTGATTTTTCTCCAAGTTGATACCTGATACGGAATGGACCTTGTCCTATAAATTTCCAACTCCTTCATTCTCTTCATGGAAACTGAAAAAATTGGGAAAAGCTGTGGCCACTACGGGTGCGAATGGTAACCATTCTGCTCCAGAAATCAAATTCTTGCCAGAAATTGATTTCTGGAATTCTTGCCAGAGATTGATTTCTGGAGGAGAAATCTGTTTGGTAAAACATAACTAATTCTACTCCAGAAATTGATTTATGGAACAAAAATCTGTTTTGATTTGTTGATTTTTTTTTCACCTAAAAAAATTTAAATTTTACTCAAAGTGGGTGGCCACATGTATTATAAGCCATTTTGTGAAGTTTTGAAATTTTTGATTTTTTTGGGCACTTCAAAATATTTAAATTTCACTCAAAGTGGGTGGCCACAGGTATTCTAAGTCATTTTGTGAAGTTTTGAAATTTTTTATATTTTTTATTTTTTTGGGCACCTCAAAAAATTTAAATTTTACTCAAAGTGGGTGGCCACAGGTATTAGAAGCCATTCTGTGAAGTTTTGAAATTTTTGATTTTTTTGATTTTTTTTGGGCACATCAAAAAATTTAAATTTCACTCAAAGTAGGTGGCCACAGAGGTATTCTAAGCCATTTTGTGAAGTTTTGAAATTTTTTATTTTTTATTTTTTTTATTTTTTTGGGCACCTCAAAATATTTAAATTTCACTCAAAATGGGTGGCCACATGTATTTTAAGCTATTTTGTGAAGTTTTGAATTTTTTGATTTTTTTTGGCACATCAAAAAATTTAAATTTTACTCAAAGTGGGTGGCCACAAGTATTCTTGGCCATTCTGTGAAATTTTGAATTTTTTGAATTTTTTGATTTTTTTTGGATACCTCAAAAAAATTAAATTTCACTCAAAGTGGGTGGTTACTTGTATTTTAAGCCATTCTGTGAAGTTTTGAATTTTCGAGATTTTTTGGAAAAAATTTAATAAATTTTCTATTTTCCCGAAATCTGACTTTTTTTTATTTTCTGGAAATTTTTATGAATTTTTCTGGAATTTTTCAATTTTTATGGATTTTCTGAATTTTTTTTAGATTTTTAGGAATTTCCCAAATTTTCTAATTTTTAGGAATTTTTGGAGACAAGAAAGAAATCGCTTCCAGAATGAGAGAAGCTAAAAAAAATAGCTCCAGAATTTTGGGCCAAAACTCATTCTGGAATCAAGAATACATTCCGGAGCTAAAAAAAGAATGCGTTTTTACCAAACGCATTTTTGTTCCAGAATGCAAAAATTTCTCCAGAATGCATTCCGGAAATTTTTTAACAAACGTCATTCTGTTCCGGAATACATTCTGGAACAGAAATTCTGCTCCGGAATAGATTCCATGCGCGCCCTACATCTTTTTGCTGTGGAAATAGTTATGCCCACTAAGCAAAAAGCACCATTTTACTTTCTTCACAAAGTAAATGAATTTGTCATGTTTTTTAAACAATGCGACCGTTAAACTTACTTAGCATAAGTGAGACAAAGAAAATGAGTGATTCTCAATGTAGTAACTTTTCTCGTTATTTGTGCCGTTCAATGCTTTGGAAATTACATCAATCATCGTAAGATACATTTAAAAGTTATTCTTGAAGTCCTCATTAGCATATCAATTATTCATGAGAAGTAAATAGTTTTTCAAATCCTACATTCAAGAATGACGTGATAGTGCTTGCTTTTCCTGACTGCTTGAATTGGGTTTTCATCATTCTGGTATAATTCAACTGCAACTCTCTCTTTTGTCTGTTCTTTTATGACTGCTCAAATTAATAAAATGATTAACACATGAATTATTAAGGAAGCTTGTGGAGGCAGAGTATAAAAACACTTAGGCAAAGGAGAGAGATCAATACAGATGGATTTATGGCGCTCCCAATCCCCAAAATTTGCCGGGTTCTTTCAAGCTCCAAGGGTATGAGTTCGTTGTTTCAATGTCATTTCAAATTCTCGATGAACTGTTTGTGTGTTGAGTTTGATCCTAAGAAGATTCACTTTGTTTCTCTAATCGCTACGTGATTTACTCCTCTTTGCTCATTAGTCATTCCATTGCTGGGATTTTTTCGCTACTGCAATGAAGATTTTGTTCCGGTGAGGGATGTTCTGTTTCAACTTTCTAGTATGCAAGTTTATGTCTCCTGTTGCTTTCTTTCTTTTTCTTTTTTACTTTTTTTTGATAATCTTGGTCTTCATGATATGCGAATAGATCTGAGTTTCAAATTTTCAGAGGGAAACCATATATGTTTCCAAAAAAAAAATTGAACTATATTACAAGTTTGAGAAATGTTATCTATATAAATCATGCTAGAATTGTGAGAAGAAGCCTTTTAACGAGTTTATTCACTTTATGACAAGTAGCAATATCTCACAGTCTACCTATAGTCCACCTGTATCTAGTAGAAACAACGATCCTCATGTATTATGCACTTATAAATTAAGCTTGCGGTAATGGACATGAACAGGACTAGCAGTGTGACACCGAGAGATGACGCACCACTTCCCGGTGGTGGCGGAGATGGTGATGGTGTGGTTGGGGCTGGTAGTGACAGGGATCCGGCTGGACAGGAGGTCGGGCCAGTGGAAGTTTCACTGACCAAATTTTGGCCCTGTGAGCAATGGTCACCATTAGCAAAGGTGTAGATGTGAGTAATACTTGCCGGCTGTGGCGACAGAAAAGGTGGCCGGTCCCTCGGTGAGGGTGATGAACGGAGAAGCAGCATTGCGGTTGTCGTTGTCATCCTTTGACACGTAAGCAACATTGTGTGACCTTGTATTGAACACTGCAAAAATAATGGAAGATCATCGGCATTAAAGAGCGCAGCTCTAGATTGATTTTTTGGCCACTGAAGCTCGAAGATCGATTGCAGTTAGAATGGACTGGTCAGAGCAAAGTGCTTAACAACTATGATAAGCGAGTATCTGATTCCTATTCAAAGAGCGCCCAGATGAGAAAGGGCGTATTGGCTCGCGCAGTCAAAGCTCATTGTGGTGCCAAGAATGGATCCTTCATCCTGCAGAATCTCCCATTGTATAATTATGTTGCCTTTACTCTCGAAAAAATTGCAGTTGCAACTGCGAGAACTAAGACTGATTTTTTGTGTTAGCCATTTTGGCCGGGCTTGTGTTATAATTTCAGGTCGAGGTCGCCCTTAGATCTCCATGCTTTCTCTTCTTTGTCGAAGGTGCGGTTTTCGAGCGCAAACATAGGTGGTAAGCAAATGTCGCGAACGATGCACATGGACTGTGTAGGGAGTCACTAGCTTTGTCCCTTCGACTTAGTACAATACTTTTTGAGTGGTTGGTTAGCGAGACTGTGATAGAAAATGAAGGAAGCAGGTGCGAATCGTTCATTCTCTGTCAGAATGACGCATTCACATCCGTCTCTTGATGGAGCGAAATTAGTCGATTCTAAAATGTTGCCCAATCGGGTTGCGGGATGGGATGGGAATGAACGCAGCACCGTTAAGCTCAAACCATTTGCATTTCTTTAGTCTTTCCAAAGAAAAGAGAAGAGCCGTGACTCAGAAAACTATTTTGGGTTGATGTCATCCGAGAATCAGCCGAATTTGTTTGTACCAAGTGTCTAAACAGCTTAGAAAACTATGTTTTAGTGTGTAAGCTCAACATCTATACACGAACATCGACTCAGACATGCAAAATACATTCATGACATACGAACCATTGGAAACGACTCACACGATGAGAAGAGATCGGCGTTGCACCACGCTGATCCTATAATTGCTCTTCGTGAAGTCCACGGATAACTCGCACGATTGCCTGCAAAGAAAGGGATCGGGGCAATTGTGAGTCTTCCCGAAGAAAAGAGAAGCATCGGGACTCGGAAGAGCCTTTTTGGTTGATGCCATTCGAGAATCGGGTGAGCTTGTTCATACCAAGAGTCTGAACCTCAAGAGCTAGAAAACTATGTTTCAGCGTGTTACCTCAGTACATAAACATCTGCCCCGACATGAAAGTTACATTCATGATAGACGAACCACTAGAAAACGACTCTCATGAAGAGAGAAGGTCAGTGCAGCATCACACCATTATATGCTCTTCGCGAATTCCACAGATAAATCACGCCAACGGTAGTCTTGAAGATACACACAAGATTGTGCAAGAAGCCTGCAACATTTCCTAGTTGAAGGACACAAAATCGACCCATCTCCGATCAAAGCTTGTCGGGAATGGTTACTGATTTAGTCCGCTACTTCTTGGCTTTTGGTATGAATTTCTTTCTTTCAGTTGAATACCAGAAATAGGGAAGATGTTAGTCGACACCAAGCGATGAGCAGAACTTCTATTTCTCATTTCTCTTCCAGAAATAGAAAAGTTAGAAAATGTTTACTTTTCATTTCTATTTCAAACCTGTTTTCGAAATTAAAATCTGCTCTAGAAATACAAAAAATGAAATTGCGTTGTCAAAACGGATTTCTATTCCAAACATGTTCCTGGAAACACAGAAAAGTAGAAAAACAGAATGGTGATCATGTGCGCCCTAAAATTCTAACCACCCTTTTGATCGGTGGAATTACACATTGCCGACACCATCCACGTGCAAAATCGACTAAACATAAATGCGAATGGTGTCGATGTTTGCGGCCCACCAATCGCCCTCAAGGAAAGGAAATTTCATCTCCATTTAAAAGATGGCCCGGTCCACAGCCCACGTAATTCCCTGGCTCGCTGGGCCGTCTTGGCGAAGTTTCGGGCCGTATCCTTACCCGCCATCGCATCTTCTCCGAGGACCGGGTCGGGCCAATCCCGATCCGGATCCGAGATTCGCTTCCGTTTTTTCCTATTAATTCCCCCCCGAACTCTTTCTTTTTCTTTTTCTTTTTCTCCTTTTTTTTTATAATTTAATTTTCCTCTCGCGTCAGTCAGTGCGCTCAAAGAGAAGGAAGAAGAAGAGAGAGAAACAGAAGAAGCAGAAGAAGAAGAGAGAGGAGGAGAAAGGTTTCGTGAGCGAGGGTTCACCGACCGCTCTTTCTCTCACCTAGGGCTCCGGAATCGATCCGTCGCCGGAGGGCTCCTGCCGATTTCCAGAACCAGATTGCCATGGTCAGTTCGCCCTCCCTGCCTTCGGATCTACGTCCATCTATAAGCTTTCTTTCCGCTTGTTTTTTCGATTGAATCGTCGTGTCCTGCGGTTTGTCCGATTCCTTATTATGCCGGGGTTCGTGTGGGCGTGGCAGGAGGGCGGAGGCAACTTGGAGGCCGCCATAGAGCAGCTGCTCAACGTGGAGAAGCAGATGAGGCTGGCCGGCGACGTCGCCGGCACGAAGAAGGCGGTCACGGAGATCTTGCAGCTGTGCCTCGACGCCAAGGCGTGGAAGACCCTGAACGACCAGATTGTTCTGCTGTCCAAGCGGCGCGGCCAGCTCAAGCAGGTGAAAGAGAAAAAAGGGGCTTCGTTCTTACTTATTTCTGGTTGTGATCTTTTTGCCCTTGCTTAAATTATGAAATTTGGATCCCGCTTCTCGAGCTGCGGGTTTTCTGGGTTTGAGCCTTGCGGCAAGTAATTAGCTGGTCGATTGCTGGCGTACGTAGTGGTCCTAGGTGATGGCATTGGGCAACTAATTAAGTGGGTTCTTAGTGTTTTGCACCTGAACTTGTTTGGTTTAGTACCCATCAATATTGAATGTGTGTCACATTGTTGAGTTTGCGGATGCACCATCTTGTAAATGATATTTCTTTTTTGGGTCGGACACCTCCTTCTTGCATTATCATTTGAAGTAAACTTCTCACGGGTAACAAATTATTCAAGTTGGGGAGATTTGGAAGAATTGATAAGAAGATGTGCTTTTGGAGCTCTTTAATGAAGGAAGCTTGGGGTTTATATTCCTGTGGAAGTTTAATGTTGCACCTGTGTTAAACAAAGAATGGGTGGACAGCAAAGGGTTAGCCTTGTGATATCCTTTCCGGCAGGGTACTTGTGTTTACTTTTGAAGTGAAACTGCTTAATATCAGCGAGTCTTGAGCACCTGAGTAGTAGAAAGTGAGTTTCCATCATAACCACTTAGCGTTGTCGCTTGCTCCCAAAACAAAAAAATTACAGGAGACAGGAAACTCAATAGGTAGAAGTTGTTGAAAGTTTACTTGGTATCTTAACGGAAACTCTTATTCAAGATTAGCTATGGCTAAATATCTCCCAATCCATCAAGTCAACATGAAATCCTGTGATGTTGTATCCTATCAAGGACGCTAATTTGTAGGCAGTTACTAGCAAAATAGTTTGAACTTGTACTTTTGCAAGATGGACACTCCCTTTGGAATTGAAGTATAACACGTGTGAGTGAAGGATTGAAAAATAGTTATCCTTAGTCTATGATAACAAAGAGAAAAGGCACATTGTTCAAGTTAAGTAGTTTTATTTTGCTTTGTCATCTTTTTAGGGTTTAGTGAAGTGGGTAGTTGGTGCTACTCTTTGTTTTTGTTCTAGAGTAGTAATTTTGTTTTAGGATTTGAATAATCTTGTATAGGGATGGATTCTTTTTGTTGTAGATGGATTGGTACTTCCTTACTGCCTTAGTTAATATATCTTTTACTTAACAATGAAACCTGGGAGAAAAGAAATTGAGATTGGGTGCTATAGGAGTGATTCAAAATACTGATCAAGGGATTGATGTTTGTCTACACGTAGACAAACTAATATTTGATCAATTAAAGATGAACTATGAGTATGGGTTGTACCTATCCATTGCAATGAGGGTTTGCAGGGTTTGCTGTGGAGTATCTCCCTTGCATGAACACAGCATGTGTTAGGTTTACTGGTGGGAAAGAAATATCATAGAAGCAGGAGCTAGGATTATTGTGTTTGGTCGTCTACCAAGTTCGTGGGGCATGAACTTTTGTCTTCCTAGCTCAAAGCACTCTTTGTGTTCCTCTTCAAGTGATATTAAAGGAGTCAAAATTATTTGATGACACTGATGCTTGGATATTCATATGTGTTAAATTGGTTTTTCGTTTATTTAGTTGCTCCAAACTTTTCTGTAACAGAAGTATGTGAGAAAGAATACACTACCTAGTCAGGAGTGAATTGGGTTGTTTAATAGCCTATGTCCATATATTTGCCTTTTCATGTCTGCTTTGGGCGATAAGCTGGTGGAATTTTCGCTCTTCATTGATGTTATTTTGTTGGTATGCTGTGCTGAATGCTGATAAGTTACTCTATATTAGTCAGAGCATTATGACCAGTGGCTATTAATTGTGCAAACACAATTTTTTTTACCTTGAACATTGTTTCTAGGATTTGTATCTGTGTACAATGCAATTAAAAAGATGGAAAGTGGTCACATCGAAAATCGTTCCCAGTCGAGATCCTGAGTAGGATCATCGGATGTAGAATGGGATATTTGCCTATTTAATTAGGACTTAACCTCATAATACTCAAATTAGGCCCAAGTTCTGATTGCGCGTGACACATTGTATGTCTAAAGTTAAATGAGAATAAAGTGTTGCGCTCATCCTGAATTAGATTGGGTAGCCCGATAGAGGATTTAACTGGCGCTTGTGGCTAGGCTGAAGATACTTTCTATACAGACTTGTGAGAGTCCATAAGCTTTTGGCAGGAATAAGCAATAACCTTTAATTGTTGGAGTTGGAAATGGGATCCACTTTCATGCGAGCTTGTGTTGGGGTAAATAGGAGGTCTGCTGTGCCTCCACAAATGGCAGTGCAGCACAATGCCATCATCTTTGTACAGCAACCATCTCTTCTGGCTGGGGAGGGAATTCTTCTTGTCATAGCATATTGCTCTTTAGTTTGTCTCTTTCTTTCATCCTCCAATCTTCTTCTTTTCACTGCCATCATCTGGTTTTGCTTTTGTTTTGTTCTCTTCTTTACTTTTTCCCCAGATGCTTCTCTAGTAAACTCTTGAGAGGTACGAGAGCTTCTTCAGTGATGCGCTTCTGTTGTAGTGATGCTTGTGCTTTTGTTTTCTACTTTTGAGCTTCATTCCCTCTTTTTTAAGATAACATACAGGTGTTTGTACAGAAAGGAGTCAAGGATCTATCTTTAGACCTTACTTTTGTGTAGAGTCTTATGATCATTAATCCAAAGTATAGTCCAAATTCTATTATTCGATATTTATCGTGACAACCTTTACCTTAAGGATTATACTGATATGGACTTGTACCGCAGGGATTACCTCCCATATGTATACTGATTTAATCTTGAACTGTCGTTTTGTGTGGCTGTCACGTGCCAACTGTGTATGAATATCTGAAAAACGAATGTCGTTGGCATATCTATATGGGTATTGGCTCTAGGCAATCTCTAGAGATGCAAGAAGTCAGGCCTGGTGCTCGTGCTCTAGATTCTAGTATTGTGGAATCTTTTTCAGTTTCACACCTTGTGTTTTTGGATTCCTTCCCATCATTTTGCTTCTTCTTGTTCTCCTACTAATGTATGATCATACCTTTTTTTTCATGTCAAGTTCAGGATATATTTCATGATATGTCCTTTATGGGGATATTTTTGTGTTTGTGCTGTTTGCAAGTTTTCTATTGGATGGGATGCTCTCGATCGAGATACCTGAAATTTGTATTGCACCTTGCTATTGGTTCCTATTTTTACTACACTTTCTTTCTAGAATGGAAAAATATCCTTGCTGTTAATCAAATAGTTGAACTCAAATTTTTCTCTGTCTCTAAACATGATCAAGTCATTGGATGGTGACATATGCGTTCCTATTTTCTTATAAACAGGCTGTGACAGCTATGGTACAGCAGGCTATGCAATATATTGACCAGACACCTGATCTGGAGACCAAGATAGAGCTTATTAAGACACTTAACTCTGTCGCTGCTGGGAAGGTGAATATGGAACTCAAACTCTATTGCAGCTTCTTTTCATGAGCAATCTGTTTTGTGTTTCGTGGTTTCTATAGCTAGTTTTGTTATGCAGATATATGTTGAGATTGAGAGAGCACGATTGATCAAGAAACTTGCAAAACTAAAGGAAGAACAGGGTCTTATAGCAGAAGCTGCTGATTTGATGCAAGAAATTGCGGTAAGTAGAAGTTAACTTCTGTGATCATAGATCTTGTAATTTGTTCTTCTTTGTCCAACATTATGATGGTTTTGAATTGCAGGTAGAAACTTTTGGAGCAATGGCAAAGACGGAGAAAATTGCTTTCATCCTTGAACAAGTATGGGTTTTCTGTGTATCTTTTGGCTGATTATGCACTATTACTATGATTGGTTTTCTGATCGATGGATTTTGCAGGTTCGTTTGTGCTTAGATCGCCAGGATTATGTCCGTGCACAGATCCTTTCCAGGAAGATCAGCCCCCGAGTCTTTGAATCAGATCCTTCCAAAGAGAAGAAAAAGCCTAAAGAAGGTGAAAATATTGTGGAAGAAGCGCCAGCTGATATTCCGTCGCTTCTGGAGTTGAAACGGATATACTATGAACACATGATACGGTATGTTGGTGTTTTGCTTTTAATAATTGTGGGTCCAATATTTTTTAACTAAAACTTTTCGCCAATCAAGCACTACCTGCCACTCTGGTTGCAGTTCAAAGCATGAACTTATATTGCTTTATTTATCTGGCACATACTCTTCTTCCTTGATGGATTTGAGTTACACATCTCAGTTTACCTTGCATTCATGTGGTTAATGATGTAGGTATTACTCACATAACAATGATTACCTCGAGATTTGTCGATGCTATAAGGCGATATATGAGATTCCATCAGTGAAGGGAAACCCAGAGCAGTGGATTCCGGTGAAGCTCTTTCCAATAAGGCTTTGTTAAGACTTCGCTGAGTTTTTTAAAGGACAGCTGTTCATTCTGTGAAATAATTAAATGCAGGTTCTAAGGAAAATTTGCTGGTACTTAGTTCTGGCACCACATGATCCAATGCAGTCAAGCCTTCTCAATGCCACTTTAGAAGATAAAAATCTCTCAGAAATTCCCCAATTCAGGTACATCTTTGATTTGCTTTGGGTAATTGGTTGTACATCTTTCAATATCTCAATAATGTGCCATAGAATATGGTTGACAGTGCCTTTGATATTTTATCACAGGCTGCTGCTGAAACAGTTGGTCACAATGGAGGTTATTCAATGGACTGCTCTTTGGAATACTTTCAAAGATGAATTTGAGAATGAGAAAAACATGCTTGGAGGCGCACTTGTTGAGAAGGCAGCAGAAGATCTTCGGGAGAGAATCATCGAACATGTAACTACAGAACTTTGTTGTTTTTCTTCTTTTCATTGGATCATCGTCCAGGTGTGACTCTCTCTATTTTCTGCAGAATATTATTGTCGTTTCGAAGTATTACTCGAGGATCACATTGCAGAGACTCGCAGAGCTTCTATGCCTCAGCATCCAGGTCTGATTGTGTTAAAAATTGGTCTATATTTTTTTATCAATGTCATTCTTTATGGATGATTGGCTAGACCCCTCATTTAACCCTGAGCAGCCTCTCTGCCTGTGATCCCTGATTGGGGCATGGTTGCTGGATTTGTGTACTAGTTCGAAAAAAGGGGAAAAGAGGTTTTGGTGCCTTGAAAGCCAAAGGCTTGTCATGGAATTGAGAATGTTGTCTTCGTAGTTTTGTTCCGTCAGCATTTCCGACTGACATATGTGTATACTCAGCTTAGTCAAGTTCTGTTCATAAATTTGGCATAGCTATAAGTGTCATTGTCTGGCATTGTGAAACCGTTTTTTGTCCCATGGATCCTTACATTCTGATACCCTTTAGAAGGGTGGGAGGAGCTCTGCTGTATATGCTAAAGTAGCTGGGCTAGCTTTTCTGCTAGTATTGACACTCACCATTTCCTGCTTGACACAATTATATCTCACTGTAACCGCTTTCTTAATGTGTTAAAAAAATCTATGTAGCGTAACCCTCAAGGAATAGAGCTCCATTTTTGAGGTTCTGTTACCACTGTTTTAGAGAGCTCTAATCATTCACATGCCTCGATCTGTTAAATCAACAGTATCATCTGATAGAGAGACCATATAGCGATAATTGTACAAGCTTGAATGATATTCTATCGGCATGACCTGTTAGTTCTATATTGCCATTTTAGGAAGCTGAGAAGCATCTCTCTGAAATGGTTGTTTCCAAGTCCCTGGTGGCAAAGATAGACCGGCCAATGGGAGTTGTCTGTTTCCAAACGACAAAGGACAGCAATGACATCTTGAACTCGTGGGCGACAAATTTGGAGAAGCTCCTCGATCTTGTTGAGAAAAGCTGCCACCAAATCCACAAGGAAACCATGGTTCACAAGGCTGCTTTGAGAGCTTGAAGACACCTTAGTTGAATGAATGATCTCTCTCCCCTCGAGCCTCCCTCTTTCTCACCAATAGGGAGAAGCTGAAGAATGCTGTTTCACATTGTGCTCTGAAGTGGGGACTGAAGATATTCATCATAGAACTCTCGTGTAGCTGGCTTAAATTTGATTGCATATTTTGCAGGTGGACCAGATCTGGGCCTTGTTTCAGACAGAAATGATATACTGAATACACATTCTGCATAGGAATGTATTGTGGTCTTTTCATCTTTCCTCCCTCATTTTATTTGAAGATTTGTGGGCTCTCAGGGTCCAGAACTTGTACCAATGGAACAGGTATGAGCACAAGATGTGCACTCATTAGTACCGAAATGAACGCCTTTTTACTAAATTCTGTCTCGCGTTACAAACAATTGCTGGTCCTTGTGTTTTTCTAACACCTGGGACAACATTAGCTCTCCAGAGTAAAGGATAATGAATGCTATTTTTTATTTCATTTTCACATTTGAATTTCGTCTTCAGTGGAGAGAGCCTGTTTCTTGGCAGTTGGCAGCTCTAAAAACCTGTTTCTAGGATAGCCGCAGTTTCTATCTCCTCAAGAGACGTAGCTTTTCTCCAAGTTGATTCTTGATTGGAGAGGGCCTTTATTCTCTACGGACAGTTTGCCGTGATATCATTCCTCTCTAAACTTTCGGTCACTGGAATGTGTTTCAATGTCCACTAGTTTTGACATTTCTCTCTTAACACTTGGCATGTATGTGGGTAAAACATTGCGAAGCATAATATATTGGTGAAAATCTCCAACTGAAAATGAGTATCATGTGCCATTGCCTTCTCTCTCTGAGGTTGGTTGACCTGATAAATGTTGGAAGGTTGGACTGACAAATGATTAATTCATTGGTTTATGAACTTAGGTTACTCAGTCGCATTACTTGCCATTCTCCTTGAGAACTCAACCTACTCCAGCGTAGCACCTTTTAATTTCTCACCCGATCATTAGATGCCGCCAAATGGAGTCCTCTTTGCATGATCGCTTACCATTTTCAATTCACAGTTGGTGCTTTCGAGTGGGCATGGCAAACCCTCAAGGGAGGATGAGGAGCAACTTGCGTGAGTAGTCCTCATTTCTTCTTCAGTCTGAAACCTGATTACTTCATTTAATCTCAGTGTGTAGATCTTTGGATAGTTCATCTCTTTTCACGTTTTGTAAGTTAAGTGCGCAGAAAATGCTCCTGTAGAATATGAGAGTCCAACGCAGATAGTATAGAAGAGAATATGCGCAATTGTATATAGGTTGGTCATGAACGTCTTGTCAAATGCATTTTCTAGTTTTACACTTGAGAGTTGATAGAAGAGTCGTCCCGGGTAATGAACTTCTAATCAAGCCAAATTTGAGAAAGCCCATCCATAATCCTGTTTACTAGCAATAAGTAACTTTCTATGTGGTGTTGTTAGGATTTGGACATCATTGCCATGCCAGAGAACATTTGGGCTCAACTGACATTGTATATCGATTTATAGGTCTCGAAGTCGTAAGTTTGAGTTAGAGTGGACTGCAAAAATGTATGTGAAGGAATTCCAATAGTACTCTTGTAAGAATGACCAAAGTGGAGACAATATCAGTGGCATTCATTAAAAAAAATTGGGTTGAATGAAACGAAATTTTGTAGATATTTGTAGCGTAAGTTTCGTCGTATAGATGAGCGAATTACTACCCAAGTTGAAAATGTTTTATCGAGTGGCAGCAAGGCTCGGGTGGAGTTGTTTAATACAACACCAGGATTGGGATGTTGGGCATCTGATCACTAGTGTCGGAAAGCTAGGCTGTTCATTTAACAGCAACTAATACTATTTGAAACAAGATCTTCAATTGGTGAAATCAAATCGAGGCATTTGGTATAACTCTTGTTTATAATCGATATTGTTAATTATGAATCGCAACCCTAAACCGCGGCTATGCATTTCATTCATTACGTACTTCTCCAATTAAAGAAGTTTGTCTGGACCTTGTCGCCCGACATGTGATTGGGATGGTACAACCGAGACTTCAAGCGTCAATTTCAACTCAAAATCACTTATGGATTTTTGTATTGTACAGGTTTAGTGGATTTTCTTTTCTTTCTTTTCTTTCGGATGGCCAGCATACTTGGGTTTCCTCTTCAAATCAATTGATCATGTGATAAAATGTTCCACTTTAGTCTATTTTTGGGTAAGCTTTTGAACCTTGAATAATGAGGTGGGGTTAGTCACGTACTAAGCTGTTGAGCCTTCATGTCGCCTCTCATCACTTCGGATTCTGAAGAAGCTTACAAGGTAAGAGAAGAATATTTGCAGCTATGAGTAAAGAAGTGAGTATTTGCTCTTACCTTCGGAGGATTTATTAGCTAAGCTAGTTGTCAGAGCATCCAAAATAAGCAAGCTACAGAGCTACAATATAGGGAAAATTATCTAAAAAGTCATAAACCTATTGTACAGCGGCCAATTCAATCCTAAAATTTTCAGTTGTGCCAATTTAGTCATAAACATTTTGACAATTTGTCAATTTAGTCTTAAACCTTTTAATGATTTGCCAATGTAGTCTTCGGCGATTTTCGACCAAAATTACTTAGAATAACTACATTGGCAATTTGTTAAAAGCATTAGGACTAAATTGGCAATTTATTAAAAGGTTTAGGACTAAATTGGCACAGTTTCCGACCAAAAATGAATTGGCACAGTTGAAAAATTTAGGACTAAATTGACTGCTGTACAATAGGTTTATGTGAATAGTATATATAGATTCCTTCTCAACGATCAACTAGATCAGCATATCAATCCATTTACGTACTTTAGGCATGTTTTCCTCCAACCTAATTGAGAAGAAAGCCAATTCAAGACATTTCATTAATTTTTGTGACAACAATACTGTGTTTCAGTATACTTCGTACCTACCTATAGCCTTGTTTTACTTATGTACAGAAGGCCACATTTATATCCCTAGCCTATGTGATCTCATTCGAAAATTAACCTAGACCTAAGCCACGCATGGACCTGCAATAATTTTCCAATAAGGCTTATAGATTAACTTTCCCAACACCGCTCAATAGAACCTCTCAATTATTATGTTCGCATTTCCTCTGTCGCTGTGAAGAATTGCTCACAATAAAAGTAGATACGAAGGAAGTGATGGACATAACTAATCGCAACATATGACAAATTAACATTGTTGGAAACATGTTATGTTTTCCTTTTGTATGCCCCAAAATACATAACGATTTTCATATGCTACCCGGTTTGTGTAACCCAAATATATATAGTACAACGACAACCTACCTCCACCATCATTGATATAGGTAGTTTTATTCTAAAAATTCAACCAACTATCCAAATCAATGGTGATGGATGTGACTTGTGTACAAAAAAAAAATTGCACTGGCGGTGTATTTGAGATTAATCCATTATATAGGGGAAAATTGTCCAAAAAGTCGTAAACCTATCATACGGAGGCTGATTTAGTACTAAACTTTTCAATTATGCCAATTTAGTCATAAACCTTTCGAAACTTTGCCAATTTAATCATAGACCTTTTAATTGTGCCAATTTAGTCTTAAATCTTTTGATGATTTGCCAATTTAGTCCTAAATATTTTGACGATTAGCCAATGTAGTTTTTCTGGTCAAATATCCAAATAATAGATTTAAGATTAAATTGGATAATCGTCAATATGTTCAAGACTAAATTGACACAATTTGAAGGTTTATAACCAAATTGACTACCATACAATAAGTTTAAGAATTTTTGGATAATTATCCCCATTATATAGAGATTGATATTTTTTAAATATGTAATTGACTTGACCTAATAACAGAATGAGTCGACGCAATAATCTGTCGCCCATCATCATTGAAATTACTCCACAGGGTCCCTTCACAAACAATCATTCTTGTGGTCCATTCACCCATACAGGCAGACACACATACATGGCAGTAAATGCAGCCTCCAATTAAGTGCACAGATCCATGTATGGTGCATGCAATGCAAGGCAATGCATGGCATGCATGCGTGAGAACATACCCAATTCATCAAGTGGCTCATGGCTCTATACTGTCCACATCGTGGCATTATTTGACAGGGAGGGTCAAAATGTCGCCCCCCTCGTCCGCTGTAGAAAAAAAGCAGGTTTGATGAGGGCGTGTGTGGTCGCTCATACTTTGCTTCGCTTGAAGGGCATATATATGTCTATGCCTGGAAGAAAAGGGACATATATGTGCAAAAATACTCTCTTTTTTTTCCCTCACAAAAGAAGAAAATGAATTCAGTTTTATATGTACTCAAATTGACTTCACAAGCTATGTAAACATCTTGTCTGCAAAAAGAAAGGTACGCAGATCTTTTGATGTTTGGGCATGATTCAGTGATTAGCTTGTCTCAAGATCTGTTTTTTTTTTATTTTTCGTTAAATTCATACACAACCCATGTATAAAACATTGTTTAAAACCTAAGTTGCTGAGATAATACTGTCAAATAACAGAAGCTGCACCATCCAAAAAAACCAAATAGAAAATTATACTAAACACATGCCGACTAAATCGCGTACATCATTTCACTTTTTTCTGCTGTAGTTGAAAATTTCTATACTTACAGGCTGCTCTCAGAGATTGAGTATATAGATAGGATATCCATTCATAAAATATGACAGCTATTTTCTCCCGTCGGTACATATATAATATTGGTTGTGAATTTTTCACTAACGATGTTATATGATAAAAAAAACATTCAAGAAAAAAAATAAAAAGAAACAAGAAACTACACTAGGTGTCTACCTGGGGGGCGGTAAAGTTAACTAGTCTAGAAAAATGTATCAGAATCCAGAAGTAATTTAAGTTGGAAGGACATGATATCTATGGTAATGCATCCAAAACCTCTTCTCTTCCTCCTCTAGCCCTAACCCTGCCTAATATCTGAAAGCTCTCTCCCCCACTTTTTGCTCTCGCCCCCACTTTTTACTCTCTACCCAAACCCAGTTATCAATAAATCCCAACTTTTTTCCTGTTCTCCCTTTTCCCGGACCCCGGACCCAGCATTTCCTGCCTGCCATGGCCACTTCCCATCCCACCTTTTTATCATAGAATTTCATCTTTTCTCTCTCTCTCTCTCTCTCTCTCTCTCTCTCTCTTTCTCTCATTTGCCACTCCATTCGATCCTCTCGTTTTTCTGAAATATTTCCTCTATTTATACCACCCAGGACCATCTAGGTTTTGCTGTTGTGATACATCTCAACACCTCTCAGAAAGCAAGTCCTAACTCATCTTTCTTCTTCTTCTTCCTCTTCTTCTTCTTCTTCTTGTGCAATTGAGGAGCTTTCTTAACATTTTTGTGAGTGTAGAAATGGCAAGCTGCGTAGATATCGCATCCACTGAACAGCTCTGCTACATCCCTTGCAACTTTTGCAATATTGTGCTTGCGGTATTATCATCATCTCATCTCATCTCTCTCTGGGCTTATTGGTGGGGTTTCTGCTTTTTCACTTCTTTTTAAGTCTCACCCGAGCTCTGATTCATCCATTGCTTTGCAGTTTTTATTGCTTCTGTGTGTGTATGCAATGAGTCTAAGCACTAGCAGCTGGAAAAGGAAAAAGAAGCACAAGTTATTAGGTCCTGCAAAAATATTGAAGGGGAAAGAAAAAGGAAAAAAACATTGCACCTGTGTTATTTTATTTTGTCTATTTTTTAGATGAAAACCCCATCGATTTCGTCTTTGAGTCTTCCTTGTTTTTTGGTGCAGTCACGTCTCCATCGTCCGACTGTACCTTTCTTTTCTCAGTCAAATGGAAGTCATTTCTTAAGGTCCTATAGAGAGGGAGGGCTTGTTGGCTTGAGCTGTGTGTTGCTCCTGCAGTTAAACGGTTTTATTTTTAACGAAAAAAAAGATTTATGTGCGAAAATATTCAAGCGCACAGTGACAAACTGACGAAGACAACTCCTCCAACATCTTAATTTCTTAGCTCTGTGACTTGTCTTTCCTTTGCCAACACAGATCTGATGCACTCTTATTGAAGGCAGCTTCACACAGTTTGTTTTAGTATATGTTTTAGGTCACCGGAGGAAATTAAAAAAACAAAGGCTATTTCTCAAATCTTCCATCTACTTATTCCATGCCCATCAAAGCACCCTTTTCAAACAAAGCACCAAGCACCATGACCTAATTTTTTTAGGGTTTTCTCTGAACTGAACTCACCAAAACCAAATCGAGAAGAGAAGGGTTTCGGTCCACCTAGCCCCCTTTTATTGTCATTAAAAAAAGAAAAAACAGTATCTAATCAAACAGATCGCAACCAAAAAATAGTTATTCGTTTCCTGATCTGGGTTTTCTTCCTTAGTTCTTCTCTTTTTGGCAGTGATTAAGTTTCACTAGATAACATAGGTATTGATTGATCTTGTGATTTGCGGATATTATACAGGTGAGTGTTCCATGCAGTAGCATGCTCGACATAGTGACCATCCGGTGCGGCCACTGCTCTAATCTTTGGTCTGTCAACATGGCTGCTGCTGCTTTACAGTCATTCACCAATTGGCAAGATTTTCAGGTGTGCTGACAATAACTTCTCCTCCTCCTTTTTTTTTGGGTTGCTTTAGAGAAAAAAAAAGAACATTTCTAATATGGTGTGTCCAAATTTATGACGATGTAAGGTTTTCAATTCTTTATGGTCTCCGAAATGCGACTATAGCAGCCGTCATAGGACCAAAGCCTATGTGTTTTTTTGCTTTTGTGTAGGAGAGCTGGATTTTGCGGCTGAAGTTGTTATTTTGAGTCAGTTTCTGTCCACTCTCTTCAAGGCAAAAGCATCATTTTTCCCTTCCCTAGGGTTATTTTTAGCTACTGTTTCTCTTTAATATTTTGAATCTTGATTTGATTGAGGATGGATTTGAGTCAAAAGAATCGGTTCTTTCCCATGAGATCTGCGTCCTCTGTTGTGGAAACAAGTCTCAAGAAATGGAGTTTTTTCCTTCTTTTTTTGTGTTTTTTAAGATCCCAAAGAAAGAGAGAGGGCTTGGCCTTGGTTTGAAAGGACTGTCAATCTGGGCTTTATGTGCAATTATTATAATTATTATTGTTTTCTTTCCTCTCAATGTTAGCCACCATTCTATGACTGATCCAGTCACTTCAATGCCGGTTTTTTCTCTCTCCCCTAGCTCCATCCCAGAAAACATCACTTCACCTCTCTCTCTCTCTCTCTCTCTCTCTCTCTCTCTCTCTCTAAAAAGACATTGCCCACATGAAAAATGTATAAAGTATTGTCAACGCCATCCTATATGTGCTAACCTAAGACCTCTTCTTTTTGCCCCCACTTCTTTTTTCTCATTTTTCCTCAATTAGTACATATTAAGGTACCTTTTTTCTTTAGGGAAACGCCTTTTTACTTCCTCACTTGCATAACTCTATAGTGTGAAAATAATTACCCTTCTTCACCGGAGGAGTTCTTAAAGGACTCGTTAAGCTCAACTTCCAAGTTAACAATATTGCTGAAGAAATTTGTGGAAAAGAGATGTAATAGCTAAAGCAATGAGCTTTTTTTCTTTGATCTTGCACTACTAATCACAGCTAACTTATGCAATCTCTCTTCTCTCTGGAAATTTTTCTCATATAGGCTCCTAGGCAGGATTACAAGATTGACATGGGTTCATCTTCAAAAGGCAATAACAAGATCACAATGCGAGCACCATCGGCGAATGTCACCGAGCAAAGGGTTGTTAATCGACGTGAGTCTGGAATCTTTCTCCTTAGACAACCTAAACTTGGTGCTTTTCTACCAAAATTACAGACATTTCATAAAATCTCTGGATGCGAGCAATGAGGAAAAACCTGCATACTTATACAGTGTTTCTCATGAAACTTCTACTTTGAGAAATGACATTTTCATATTTCCATTTATAATGTATTTACGTTCTTTCGACCATAAGAGAAAAATTCAATTTACATAAAAAAGAAGAAGAAGAAAATGACCTCCTCTGATTATAAAACAACTACTTCGCATGTTGTGAATAATTTGTTAATAAATTTCGTTATGTGCTTGATAAATGATATAATGAAGTTATTTTTCAAAAAAAAAGAAAGATATAAAAAGTTTTGACTGGATAAAATTACAATATATATATATATATATATATATATATATATATATATATATTTATTTATTTATTTATATTTATAATGTGTGATAACTCATGAGTTGTAGCTTTCTTGGATTTGCAGCTCCCGAGAAGAGGCAGCGTGTACCTTCAGCCTATAACCAGTTCATAAAGTAATGAAACAGAAATCGCTGCACAGCATGCGCTTAAAACAATGTCCTTTTTTTTATTTTTCTTTTTCCATGATAAAAGAAGAAAGAAAGCTCTCAGCAATTATTGACATATTTGGTTATTGTCCTCTGGTCAAAATCATGGTGATGTTTTTAGAGAGGAGATTCAGAGGATCAAGGCAAGTAATCCGGACATTAGTCACAGGGAAGCATTCAGTACTGCTGCCAAAAACGTGAGTTGATTCTGATAGATTGAGTAATTCTATTTAATTTTTGTTGGGTGAAATGCTAATGCCCATATCTTTTCATTTAATTTGTTTCCTAATGATTTTTGCTATCTATACTAGTGGGCACACTTTCCCCATATTCATTTCGGGCTGATGTTAGACAACAACAATCAGGCCAAAATGGATAACGTAAGTTCCTCTCTATCATACACGAATTACTCAGTTCTTTCTACTAGCTGGCTTCACAATACATATTCAGACGTTCTTGCATTTTTTTGAAAGTTTTTGGTAGAAACTCCGTAAACAGACTGTTTCTTAGATTCTGTTTCAGTAGTATGCTGTTCAATATGATATCTATAGAGCATTATCTGCAATAGTCTGTGCCCCTCCTAAGTGCCTGTAATCTAAAAGGAGATGTTCCTTGAGCTTTGGTGCAGAAACCTTTCTGAACTTGTTTGACGTTTAATTGTTTCATTGTTGCCGCTAATTTAGTCTGGTCATAAAAATAATGTACGAAATTATTGCCTAGAATATAGATTCTAAATAGACTCGACAAATGATACCTCAAGAAACATGTGATGCCTGCGTTAGAACCCCGCAGATAGAATGCACGGACCATGTATGTTTCCAGAACTGTATTGGCTGAGCTTACACCAAACTAGTTTCAATGTATCAAACTGCATATTGTGACAGTCCAATTCATTCGAGCATGTATTTCGCCTGAAATGGCCCGTGATTGGTGCGAGTACTTTGAGGTTGCTTAACATTTAATCTTGCAATGGATATTATCATCTTGTCCATGTTAGTAACTACTAATCATCACGGTATGAATATGTGTAAAGTTTTTATTAGGAGACTTGATCATTCTATGTCCTTAATCGGCCCAATTTCTTCTCTGCAATCTCATTCATTCCTCATTTTCTTTATTTTTCAACTTCCATGCAGCATTCCGATAAGCATTTGATGTCAAGGTCGGCACTGCTAAACAAGTGAACCTGTGCTTGATTGCTCAAAGCTACCTCGTATTTCATTTGAAGATGCGAAGACTCTCTATGAAACCTTTGCTTATTATTATTATTATGTAAGAAAGGAAGGGATTATATTCCCTGACTGCAATCCTCTCAAATGCCCTTTTCTATCTTTCATGTTTATTTCACGACTGGAAGTAAAATTCAATTTCACCTCAGAAATTTGTTAGCTAAATCTTTCTCTTTTATAGTGAATGTGATTGTATGAGTGAAAAATAAGTACATTTAAGGGTTTTTTTTTACGTGAAAGAATTTTTCGCGAATTAGTTTTGACTTTCACAAGTTTGGTTTGTTGAAAATATCAAACAATGCAAAACCATTGGCGGTCAAAGAAAATGTACTTACTTAAAGTTAGGAATATCAATTCCATAACCTAAAAAGAGGATAAATTTGCCTGAAAAATGATTTCCCAAAAAGCATTTTCCTTTGTCATGAAGTTTCCCCCAAAACAAACACGCCCTAATATACGGGTTCTCTTTAGCATTACATAATTTACATTGAATGAACCCAAAAGTATTTTTTTTCTTGCAAGTATTTCTTCATGTGGGAAGAATACATTGGAAGTTCTCAATCTTTTGTACGACGCTTATAAGTTTATTGCTGTAACTTTTAATTGTTCATTTGGATACTATAACTTTCAAATTTCATTCATTTAAGTCACTCCAGTGACTTAGATCGCCTAAAATGCTAGCATGGCATTTTTTAACGATAAAGTTGTTTTTACCTAGCTTTTTGAACGTTAGCTTTTGGCAAGGAATGAATACATTTTGAAAAGCTAAGAAAATTGGATGAGCATCGTACAAAAAAATTTGAAACTTCTAATGTACTTGTCCCTAAATCCTCAGAACTGTTTAACGAAAAAGTTGTGCCAAAGTTCCCTTTTAACCAAGTTATACACCTCCTTGGCTCAAGATGATAAAAAAAGATAGATATATCACTGTATAAAATGGAAGTGATCATCAAAATGACTTTTTTTCAACTGATCGATCATAGCACAACATGCAGTTTACTTGGGCATGATTTCCAAATTAAATTGCAATCCCAAAAAGTTTAAATTGTTAAATAGAATCATTATCTAATATATTTAAATGTGCAAACCCTTGCTAACACGTTTACTGGCATGGACATTGTATTTGATAGAAGCAACTTGAAAACGAAGAGCCTGTTTGTTGCAATTTATCAGCTACTTTTGACTTTTGCTTATGACTTTCTCTCCAAATTTTGAACAAAAATATCTATGTAATTTTTAAAAATTATGAAAATATTTTTATAGTTGACAATATTTGAATATATTGAAAGGCTTTAAGTGTGTTGGATTATAAACAAATCAAAGTGTGAGTTCCGTAAAATTTTCCAAAAAGTCAAAAGTTAAATGCAGAAATCAACCAAGGTGGTATATTATTAACCGGGTAAAAGAGTTGAATTCATCCTCAATCATTTTACAGTTAGGCTCAGTTTGTTTCGCGAAAAATGAATGATTTGAAAAATATTTCCTAAAAATAATTGTTTATATCACTTGAAATAATTAGTCAATTAAAAAAGCTTTCCTTATCAACAATAATTTATGTCTAAAAATTTTCGTGAGCGATGGAAGTATTTTCCGTTCATTCATATGATACAAACGATCATTTTTTGAATTTTCCAAATCATTCATTTTTTTCTAAACAAATCGCACACTTCAGTGTAAAAGATTAAAACTAGATGAAATGAATAGCATTTGTCATTTTGGCAATTTGATCTCCAACAACGGAATGGACATCATATTTGATAACTCTGAATTTCTAGGTAAACTAGTACACTCGTATGAGTAAGTGAAAAAAAAAATAGATGTGTAAATAAAGAAAGTTATGAATCGTTTATGTTGAAGATTCACCTTCTCTCTTCTCCAATTAATCCTAGATGTTTTTAGGGGAAGTAAGCCACTAATCTCTAAAACATTATAAGGGGGGTTACTAATCTCTAGAGCGATCTAGGGTGAGTGAAACACCCTCTTGTAAAGTTATAAATAAACAAGTGCTCTCATTTGTGTATATGGAAGACGTTCTCCCAACCGATATTGCCTCAAAGAGAAGAGTGTGTTCCCAATCTTTCTCAAAAATGGTATCAGAGCTTTTGCTGTGCGCACCCAACAAGCGGTATCAGAGCTTCCGTTAAGCGCCCCCAACATATGTTTGGATGGGGGAAATAGCAATGTAAAAGAAGAGGCATGGTTAATTGAAAAGGAAAAACAAATTGACTGACTGTTTTTTTGTTATTGGGATGAAAATGAGGGGAACATAATGAAATAAAGAGAAAAGAAGGAAAAGCCACTTAAACCATGACAAACTCTCAAGTCTCTCCAAATTTGCCCCCATTTTGGAGGACCTTGATATTAACATTGACTTTGTTCTCCTTCTTCCACTCAAATCAAAGATTGTTTTCTAAGCTCTTTCCTAGAATCTCTTCTCTTCCCTCCAAATCTCCCCGTTAAAACTGGCAATAGGTTGAAAGGATATCAACGAAATCTTTGCGAAAGATATATGGAATTACACATTAATCACTTACATTATTTATTTATTTGCAAGTATTTAACAAGATTGAAGTGTGTCAACACTGTGACACATACATAGTTTTTAGTGTGGTAGCCAACTACATTCGTTGATCAGATAATATTCCCATTCCAAGACTTCCAATAACAGAATTTTTAAAGCTCATCTTTCAATTACATGTGACACTGGCTTGATCTAAAAGTAATCAGATTGGCTACATAGATTATTAGGTAAATATCACAATACATAAATGAAACATGACCATTTCCATCATCTCATTATACGGAGAGAGACTCTTAGGTACATCGAGAGCACGTCATCCATTCACCCAATGCATCATTAACTTTCGGTTTTTGTAGGCCCATGTGGGATACACACGATCCAAGAACAGGGAGGTAAATCGAAACAATGGAACTTTCCTCCAGATTGGCTACAAGAAAAAAAGGTTCGCGTTTTCCTCTGGCCACAATTGGTGGGTTATAACCATTAATATCACCTACATTTATCTTTAGCTAATTTTGCGTGCCCACCGATATACATTAGAAGACATTATAGCTCGGAAAAAGATATGGATCTTTTTTCTGTATAGTATCAATGAATGTAAGATAAGGCTGCATTTAGGTAATAATTAAGTATAGGGAAAATTACCAATTCAGTCATCAACCTATTGCATTTGTGCCAATTCAGTCCTCAACCTTTCAATTTGGCCAATTCAGTCCTAAACCTTTTGCAAACCAGCCAATTCAGTCCTTTTGGCCGGCCGGCGCTGACGTGGCCGCGGGCCGGCGCCACGTGGCAATATTTTAATATTTTTTTTTTATTATTTTCGATTTTTTTTTCTTTTCCGTCTCCCCCCTGGCCTGTTCGGCCAGGGGGGAGGCTCGCCGGCGAGGGCCCAGCTCCGGCGAGGCGAGCTGGGCCCTCACCGCCGCCGCTGGGCGAGGGCGGAGCTCGCCCAGCCAAGGCGAGCTCCGCCTCGCCGGAGCTGGGCGAGCTCGCCCAGCGAGCTGGCGAGGACCATGGCGAGCTCCGCCTCGCTAGATCTGGGCGAGGGCGGAGCTCGCCCATCCATGGCGAGCTGGGCCCTCGCCGCTCGCCCGGCTCCGACGAGGCGGAGCTCGCCCGGCCCAGGCGAGCTCCGCCCCTCGCCCGGCGACGGCGAGGCCCGGCTACGCCTCGCCGGAGCTGGGCCCTCGCCGGCGAGCCTCCCCCCTGGCCGGACAGGCCAGGGGGGAGAAGGAAAAGAAAAAAAAAGAAAAAAGAAAAAAATTATAAAATAATAATAAAAAATATTAAAATATTGCCACGTGGACGCCGGTCGACCAAAAGGACTGAATTGGCTAGTTTGCAAAAGGTTTAGGACTGAATTGGCCAAATTAAAAGGTTGAGGACTGAATTGGCACAAATGCAATAGGTTGAAGACTGAATTGCAAAAGATATGGATCTTTTTTCTGTATAGTATCAATGAATGTAAGATAAGGCTGCATTTAGGTAATAATTAAGTATATTGCCATCAATCAGAAGTATGGTTCAAGGAACCTTCGAGGAAAACATCACCAAAAGAAAAAGTACTTCGTTGTGATAGTTAAAACTTTGTTTGTTATATATAATGCAAGATTAGGTTGATTTGATGATATGAATGTCCTGTTTATTGTCTCTCTATGGTTTAGTATGGATTTTGAGTTAATTTTGCATGGAATAGAAGTTATTGTCTAAAATTTAATCAAAGCGATAACAATTAACTTTGGATTTCGATGTACGTTTTCATTACAAACCGACTAAGTTTGATTTTGACAGAAAAATAGGTCAAACCGAACTGAATCAAACCATGATGACCCTAATAGAACCCAACAATTACTTCCATTAGTTTCAGTAGCATTGGTGAATTACGTATACCACATCCAAAAGAACTTATCGATGAGGTTCAAACACGATTCTTTTTTCTCAAATAACACAGGTATCTAACTTTTAGCTCGACTCATTCTTACGGACGATCTTAAACGGAACCATCCACATGCATTAGGTAAGGTTCCACTTACAAGGTTCGAAGTGGGGGAATTATTACGTATCAACGCAGCTTTTGTTGCGCATATTATTGGCATGTGCACATGTGTGAGTACAGAAAACAAATTGAGAGAATCCTGGCCGCTTCTCAAAAGTGAAATGTAACACATGATTCTCCATATAATGAAACTGAATAAGGTTCGCAGCAAGGCTTATTCGGCTGGAGGAGTTGTCGTAGTAGGCTTATTCTCCTTCTCATGTCGTTAACACATGGAGTCGTAGGTTCTTCTTCCTTTATTCTCGCTGTCTACAAGGATTCTTGAAAAATTTGTTCACTACATATTGAATAGCGTGTACATGGATTCTGGTAAAATTACTAAGGCATGAGAAAATTAAATGATGTGAGAAAAGGGCCATGAGGTTTGTTATGCTTTTTTCTCCTCAAAGATCTCAATTGAACTTTTATTCTATCTATTTAATATATAAAAGACTTTTAAAATGGTATTTGAGGACAGAAGAGAGGTTCATCCCTTGAAAAGATAAGGATTCTAGATAGTTATCTCGAATTTGAATTTTGAAATAATTCATGGGTCTGATTCATGGTGATTACAGAGTTATGGAAATCACCCATATGGAAACTGAACTAAATACAAATATAAGTGATGTTCGTGTTTGTAAACCTAGAAGACTAGTTGAAGGATCTCCCACTAAAGATGGAGGAAAATATGGCCCAATACTAAATAAAGGGAATTGCTCGATTTAATTATCTATATTGCATACTGGGTGTGTGGTGGGCAGTCCTAACGGGTGAACACAATGACAAGGAGTTCAAAGATACCAACTCATGTGCCATCTGAAGAAAACATTGTCTTCCTTGACATAGCATACTGTTTGAGCACGCAAGCATGCAACATAAGCATCAAGATGCACACAATACAGGTCAAGTTTCATAAATCAAGAAAAAAGGGAAAGCTGCATATCTAAGAAAACCTAAAAGTTGCTTCTCCCTATCCATAAAAAAATTATGTCTTTTTTTTTGCTAAAAAAAAACTATGTTATTTTTATTTCTTTTCGGAATCATCTCTCTCTAACACAAACCTAGATATGTACGTACATGACTCAGCCCGTTTCACATGGGCCAAATTTTTAAAAGGAGTATCCAAGTAACCACACAAGTTGATGATCATTTGAAGTTGGATCTTACTTATGAATTTTTTCGCAGGCCATCTCCATTCAATGGAATATTGTAGGACGTCACAAACTTCCCAACTTAAAGAACTAACATGCTCATCAAGTAATACTCTCCTTAATCGATGAGTGATCTGGTATGTTCCTACCTCCTCCACCATCTTAGAAGCCTTTGAAAAATCGCAATTTATCCGAGCCATGTTGCCTCGGTGAGCACTTTTTGATCTCGTTAGACTAGGTATGGGCCTAATTCGTCCATGAACTACACATCTACTTATGGAGTCCGGCTCCAATATCATCTATATCGATCCGACTTGTTCCATATGGACCAGAGACCCCAAAAAGAATAATCAAGTAATCAAACAAAGTGGCGATCATTTAAGGGCAAGTCTTAATTATGAATCACTCAACATAGACTCTCCTGTGGGACTTTGGGGTGTTACTATTATTGTTTGTGATTTGAATTCCTCAATGATGGTCCTATTTTAACCTAATCCAATAAATTTTGTGGCATCCTCTTATTGAGAAATTTTCATGAGGCTGTAGCATCGACCATTATAACTTTTTTTTTCTAGAGCTTTCATATAACTCTTCAACTTTGATATTTCAGAATGTGTGGAAAATATCCAATTTATTCAGGGGCTTGAGGTTTTGAGAGTTTTATTTATTTATTGCAATACTCCAAATTCTGAGCTCTATCCAGAGGCCATTGGCCAGGCCATATCAATTTCTTGTATCGCTTCTACTCTCTCAATTTCATTTCTGCTTCATTATCGCCTTATGCTTAACAATTAGACACTCCTAAAAAATCGAGGCAAAGTTATCTATGCCCCCTATACTTCAATAATTATTATATCGGATATGACATGGCTCCTAAACCATTTTTTGTGGGGGAAAATCATCTAATAATATTATCGAAAATATAAAATACCCGATACTAATTAATGGGACTAGGGTTTATGGTGAGTAAACCATTCTTAAATCACGATAGGGAAGTCATGGATAGCGACACCATCACGTTCTTCTCACGAATAATGCCTTATACTTAAGAGATGCTATTCCTTTTTTCTGTTCTTATTTCTTTTCCCTTTTTCTTGCTTCTTTTGTTGTTTATGAAAGTAGATGTCTAGAAAAAGGGATCTAAGTGCCCGAGCATAGGCTGCAAATGGCAGGCTTCTGATATTTTTTGATAAAGTGATTGGACCACATATCTGGCATCCAATCTCAGTGTCCAAAGATCCTCCTGAAAAGCAATAGCTAGGGAGAAAAGCTTTCTGGTATAGCTTCGTTCAAACTTGGCCTTATGCTGTTCTTGACTAATAATTGCAATTAGGGTTCACATTTCACTGCTCATCCACTTTGTTCTCAAGAGAGAAGTGGCTCAGCTTAATGTGAATCTCAAGCAACATGGAACCCAAGAAAACGCCGCAACCTTTCTTCATTCAAACAGCTCTTCAGTAAGCAAAGCTACCAAAAGGCTAGCGCAAAACGGGGAACATTGGTCACTAAAATCACTTTTTCAACGGATGAATTCGACTCTTCGAGTTGTTATGTTAAAGTTGTATCGATCGCTATGAGGTTTAGAGCTTGATTACTTACATTTCACTTTAAGGTTAGGAATTCTTATGAGAAACCAGGTTTGTCCAGCATAGGTACTTTCTATTATTGCAAAGTTTCAGATTCAGTTCAATGGCTTTCGCTGCATGTCAGGTTCATGCTTTTAAAGCTCAAAGCCGCATCCAATTTTCTCACTAAGCGACTGTAATATCTAGTTCACATATCAAATTAAAAACCTGATGTAATTCGAGTCATTGAGTCTCGAGTGAATCACGAGCTAATTGGTCCAGTCAGAAACGTATTTGCCCGAAAGAGGCAAAGCTAAGGACATCAATAGTTAATTTGGCAAAGTAAATCGTGGAAAGATATGAAGAACTAAGTCTCACAGAGCCTGTCAAGCGGAAAGAACAAACTTTGAACTTTGGTATAGTACTTGTAAGATATTCTCTGTTAGCCTTCTTTTGTATGGCCATTTTGTCGACACTACAAAAAACTAAGAGAAACTTTCAATTATCAGATCGTAGATGATATAATAAAGGATATACACCAGTCTTGCCGCGTAGGTTAAGCGGTTGGACTTGAGGATTTTAGTATAATTCGAGTACATCAAGTAATACTCGATTTTTCCCCATATTTATCCGGTGAAAGAAGTTTCAAATGATCTCATTCTCTATGCTAGATTCCATAGAAAGACACAAATAAAAGCACAATTGTGAATTATAAAGCACAAAACATGTCCCTCCTATCAATTATTGCTGAAAATTTACTAATGCTGGAGATATACAATGTTTATCAAGATTGTCTTGTCATGTCATAATGGGCCATATATTATTCGTAGTTCTGTGTGAAATATTTATGACTCAATTGCAACGATAGATGGTGGGTAACGACAGTTCCATTTTGTTCCAGAAAACTTATTATCTCTGGCTAATACCTCTTAGGAAGGTCTTATAAAACTTCCAATTCATGTTGGCCCTTTACCAAAATTGTATAAGCTGTCACTTATTGACTTTTTGGTCCTAAAAACCTCAAAATCGGCGAGCCAAATAAGACTAATTGTGGAGAGAGAAAATATCACTGAGATTGAGGGCATTTCAAGCCACCAAAATGCCTTAAAAAAGAGAGTCCACCCCTGAGTAGATCTTGTATTAATTTATTGCTTGGCTTTATCGACTTGATATTAGTAGCTACTGAAATATTCTTCTTTATTTCCCATTTTTTTCGTAATAATAAACACAATTTTTGAAATTGAGAATACTTAATAAAGTGGTTTGATACTTACAAAAAAAAAATAAAGTGGTTTGATGATACTACATCATCATGCCATATGATTCAAGTTATGAAAGTTACATGAAATTACCATATATGGGAGGCAGGAAAAAAAATATTGAGTTTTCCTAATTTTTATGAAGCAGAAATAATGCATTTTCCTGTTAATGTATTTGGCAGTAAACTCACAAACTCGTACCTCAAAGCAAGTAAACCTTGACCACTTTGTGGACCAGCCTTACATAAACAGAAAACAAAAGCAAAAGGAATGGAGAAAGAAAGAAAAACCCTCTCTCACTTGAAGGGTTTTTATGATCTCTCAAAGGACCAATCCATCGTCTTAAAAATGTTGTATTCAAGTTCATTTTACTGCACTTCCTACATAAAATGTTGTTCTGCACAAACACTTTAAAAAATTTCAATGAACGGCTGAGAAAATCAAAATGTTGCAAGGTTAGTTCCCAACAAACCAGAATATGGGTGATGATATATGCAGGTGTTTGTGGATGTGTGTGTACAGCTTTTAAGTGGGAGATAGAGAAAAAGGGTGGGGTGGGGTTAGCAGGGGAGGAAGAAGGTGGGAGAGAATAAAAACAATTGGGGCACCTCGGGATCAGCAAAGTGGGATAATATTGCAGATTACAAGCTGGCATATGCTGCTTTTATCAGAATTCAGAAGGCACCCTGAACATGTTTTTATCCTCCTCCTTTTTCTTTGAAAGAAAAGAAGAAGCTATATATCATTTAACAAAAATAATAAATAAATAGAATAGACATTTTGTTAACGAGTGGTTACAAGTAATTATTAACCATACCCCATTCATAAAATATTACATTTTCAACGCACCGGTTACATGTAATACATGACAAACATTGAATTGATAATAATAAATTTTCCTTAAGAGTTCAATTTTAATTGTAATGTAGTGGATCTATGGGCCTATAGCCTTAAGGATGAGACATTTTCAGATTTACCGGTACATATAAGCACAATGCATCCCGATCTTTAATCATGTGAGTCTCATGTGAGAATTATCAATTTTAAAGGTTTATATGCACTGAACACACACACCGCACATGGATCAACTAAAAAAAATTTAGGTTGGAAGGGCTGCTCTCTCTCTCTCTCTCTGCATTGCACTGACACCTATTTCTGACACTTAGAATCTGAAACGTCAAGCTCAATGTCTGATCACGCATTCAATTTCAATTCTGATGTCTTCTCTCTCTCTCCCTCTCTGACTTCTCCCCCTTCTCTCACGCACTTGCTTGCTCTTTGGAATCTTATATGCTTTGATCCTAGTGTTCCCACACGAGGACACACAGTACCATTTTAATTGGGACCCATCACACGAAAACTTGCTTCTGACTGATTTGCAAATTTCTGGTGCGGGACCCAATTGCTCTCTCTCTCACCACATGGGATTGGGTTTTCTAGCAGAGGCGCAAGGGGATAAGTTCTTCCTCCCTCTTCCGTGAGTCATTTGGATGGGAACATGTGACTCCCATTTGGCACCATGTTCCGTGAACGACAGCATGTTCGTTGTTCCCGAGTGGTCAGAATCCACGCCACGTGTCGCTCCCGGAATGCTCCTGAACCTCCTCATGCACAGGCAAGTGGAAACTCTTCCTATTATTTTCAAGGAGATATGATACACGTCGATTGGATCCTGCAAAAAGTACTGACTGATTCCTCAATGTAAAAGTCAGATTTTACATTGCTCTAGACCTCGGGCGGGCAAAATTTGTTCAAGTATCTCATAACGCAACCTACGAGTTGACTCTCCACTCTATATGAGTAACATGGGGAACCGGAGTTGCGAACCCAGGAAATCGACCTTGTAATTAAAAACCTTCATGAGACAACTTTCCTAGAAATATCCTTTCACATACATGAGAGCCACGATGCTAGATAACAGCGATTGATAACAACCGGACCAATCCGAGTACTTCACATGTAACTTCCAGGCTACTAGTGTCAATACCCACTAACACCATGGGGCACTGAATGAACACAAACCGTCATGAGACGACTTTCGTAGAACATAGCCAAAAAAATCGATTCGCTTCGCATACTTCCAGAGATGAAATGGAGAGGGTGAAAAAGAGCTTCCACATTTTCCCAAAAGGTGTGCCTGAAATCGGAATGCTTAGAATGATATTCAAAACCACAGACAGTCTGATTAATAATATCTACAGTTCCCCGTGAAAATGCCATATTTGCTTCAATCGAGCATCGATGCCCCACAAGACTAACATTTACTATACATCAAGGCCGATCCCGTGGCTCTGAAATGCACCCGCGTGGCCTGTTCAATCAAAGTCCTATGACTCCAAACTAAGTAGAAAATAGATTCAAATGACCGGGTAAACTCTATCTTTGAAAAGGAGAATAATAAAGAAATTTCATGAAAGTAACCCAAATATATGTCTACACTTAACAGCAAATGCTATCATTTCCTATTGAACTAAAAGAAATCCTCTTCTTATCAGATCCGAACGTAAATTTTAGATCTGAGGCATCACTGGGAATTGAGGCATTGCTTGTTGAAGGGAAAGAAAAGACCAGGGCAGGTGAAGAGCTCCTCAGACCAAATGTGTAAGAGGGAATGGCGGAATCCTCTTGTGGCTGATGCAGACTATTGACAAAAGATGGAGGCGTGATGGACGGTGTTGGTGGCTCAGGAAACATCCCACGTGAAGCAGAAATGGGAAACGTAAACCCGGAGTTATCAGAAGAAACCGTAGCCCGTACTTGAGGCTTATCGATGGAAATAGATGGAAGAAGTGCTTTAGACCCCGAAGCCGGTTTCTTTGGTATCATGTGTCCACGAGAGTCAGCAAAACTTGGAAGTTCCTTGGAGACATCCTGCGTATGACCCAATCAGAAAGACATCTATATGAGAATCTTTCAGTATATATCTGTAAATACAAGCCGGTGTTCATATACTGGGTGGAATCTACTTCTACATCACGAAATGACTGAAAGAGGACATCTAATCTCCTAACATCTGTATAGTTTTAAAGAAGCTATTAGATACGAAATTTTCCTACTATCAATTTCCCCATTGTAAGAAATAGCTAATCGCTTAAGAAATTCACCAAATATTATACTATAGGCAATCAGTTCTAAATCAGTGCGAGCATCTACTGTTAAACAACTCATGTCTTAACTGCCGCTAAAGGTTTTTGACCCCAAAAAAAAAAAAAACTGCCGCTAAAGGTCTAAATTGCTGATAAAAGTTGGAAGGAAACCCATTCGCACATAACTTAATTGTCTCTGTGGTAGAAAAGCATTGCCAAATTGGGCTGTACCTTATCTGTACTCTTGAAGACAAACTTGTCAGCCACACCAGAATCTAGTGAAGCAGTGTTATTAACTCCAGGAATCGGGATACCATTGCAAATATCTTCATCAGAACCGGAAAAGCGTCCTTTTGCAGCATTAGCAGTTTTGTTAACATTCTCTTCTGCTGGAACTCTAAAAAATGAAGTTCCTGTACCTCCATTTGGAAGAGCAGCATTCATCTGGTTAGTCTTGTCTGCTTTGCCATATTTAACAGAAGCAGACAGATACGATAAATTACCACTACTCGACATCGAATGAGCAACATCAGAAGACTCAGATTTTTTCCTCAAAGAGGCTTCCTTCAACTCCACAGCCTTATCCTTGGGACTTGGAAGGCTTCTATCAAGATGCTCCAGTATCTTTCTAGCCATCTGACTAGAATGTGTGGGAACGGTTGGGACACCTACCTCAAAATTCAGTGACTTGTTTTCTAATGATTGAGATTTTGAACTGCTACTTGTTCCTCCAGCCTCCATATTCTTGTTGAAGGCAGGCAAAGAAGGCATGCGAAAGTTAATTGTTTCTCTCTGGGAAGAACCAACTAAAGAAGGAAAACTACTAAATTTTTGGGCACTTCCAGTGACGAACTTTTGCCTTGAACTACGAATGGGTCCTATGGATCCATGGTCACCATGCAATTCATCCTCTCTGAATCTAACCTGCGTTCATTCCAACAAATTTAATACAATCAATTTCAGTTCACCAGAATCATAAAATGTAATCAGAGAGGACAGAAAAAACTTTTCGACTTAAGTTTCACTTTATAAGCATGGAAAAACACAACTTTAGTAACCACAAGAGTCGAAGCTTATTATGACTGAGAACAAACAAATCCAAAAACAAAGATCCATATTCATCATTACTGCTGTCGGAGACATTCAACTGGGTTCCACATTCTTGATGAATTTTCATTGCCACAATAATTGATCCAATTGCTTCCAGAAACAAGCACGCACTTGCACCATGCTTAGCCAGAAAAAGTACTCACCCAGACCCAGCTTCAGTTTGCTTTAATGACAGATTAGAGTGCAAAAGAGACAGTGAAACAGTAAATAGGCATTGGTTTTCTACTTCATTTCTCCTATCTGTCCGTTAAGTTTAACACCATTTCGATAAAAGATAGAGGTAATTAACCAGAACTAGCTCAGTTGCAGCTGCCTCTGGTGACTTTATTTCTCCCATTTGTCATTGGAGCACAAATGGGATTACTCTATTTGCTTCACAAGCAGATGAGCATGTCCACATTGATGGCATTTATGTTACAGATAAAATCGAAACTGAAGATTCACGGAACATGTTTCACATACCTTAGACTTGGACATAGAATGTACAGGTCTCGAATATGGGGTTCTGTGGAAAGTCGGAGTCCCATGGCTACCTCTTTGAGTCTGTGGGGTCAAATACCGATCTTGTACTACTGAACCAGGCCAGCATACAGATGACTTGGGTAGAGGTGATGGACTAAAAGGTTTATGTAAATAGCCATCTCCATGAAGCAATGCTTTCGGATCTTCTGGCAGGTTACTTTTAAGAATAGAGCCAACTTCTGATGTTCGACTTCCCATGTATGCTCTAGCAATGTCAACAGGTGAAGCACCGATTTCGTCACGTAACTGCAGAGTTCTCAGAGCACCATAAACACTGTCAGAACAAAAATTACCAACTCTATACATTCGGTGCAAACCAGCAGAAGATAACTATACCTAGACTGAAGTGGAACTCTTAACGCCTGAAGAAAATTTCTTCTCGTCTAAGATGGACTCCCCATATATATACAGAGGCAAAACAATTAAATAAATGGAATTTCATTGCTAAGACCATATTAAAATTCATGAGCTAGCACCAATGGCTTCCACTTTGATCTAAGAAAATCACTCCATGCATAAGATACAGTACTACTTGAGTAGATTTATTGAAAAAGATATAGATACATAGGTATTTTAAAACAGACGAAAAAACAGCAGAAAAATTTCAGTAACTTATAAACTTGAGAGATGGCATCATGGCACATTTAATAGGATGTATATGTTAGAATACCAAAGAGACAATCTAATGCTCTTAAATAGACAAGACGGCACCAGAAAATGCCTAAATGTTATGAACATGAAGAAGCAATCCACGCTATTTTTGTGAAATGTCCCGACATGCAGAGGGAGAATATCAAACATGTTACACCATTTAAATAATTAATCACGCATTGATTTAATAGCTTAAACTTTTAGAATACATGAGATCCTAAATCCAAATCCTTCCACGACCCTCATTTGCCTCCCCATATATATTTCCAAGCTTTAGTCTTAGATCAAAGTCACACCTACGTGTGAGGGGCAGTATCAAACCATTTAGGGGTTGTCTCAATTAAATTTTACATTTTGTTTTTTGCTTAATCTATATCTTGCGCCTCAACTTAAACTTTCATGACACTCAAGTGTTGTTATGTAAATTTACATTAACTTTTTAATAATTTTTTTGAACTTTGAATAATATTTTTCAAATTTTGGCAGGAAAGAAAAAAAAATCTTTCATTTTTGTTTAAATGCAACAAAACATACCCTTAAATATTAAATCGCACCTTCATCTAATACTTAACCTTTTAGAATAGTTGATTGTGGTCCCACAAAATTTTACAAAACAGCTAGTACTAGAAAGAAGCAAAAGGTCATCATCAACACCAACAAAGACTCGCTAATGCTATATGCCAAGGCTCAGTCGAATACCCTTCTAATATTTCCAAGACAAGCATAGCAGAGGTGCAGGAAGAGCATTTCTTCACTATACGCTTCATCAAACACACTTCAAAAGCACATAAGGGAAATTCCATTATACTTCATGAACAATTTGAGGCAAAGTTGGGGCAAGGAACACAAAAATCACATGCATCCATTTAAAATCTCGTCTCAATGAGCTATTTGCCATGTAAAAATAAGATTTATCTTCAGCTTTTCCAATATTAAACTACCTTCAACTTTCTCAGTAAAAATAATTTCAAGCTGCTGGAAACACACAAATACAATATAATTAGATGTAGGCCACAAACCTCAAAAGAAGGCATCTTGATAGTTGCCAAACCATCAAGTGACCAAGCATCAGTTACCAACTATCGATGCCAACCAAACTTATTAGTCATGATGGCCAAAATATGAATTACAGCAATCCTATAACTTTCTCTTTAACTCGGGGGATCTGTAGGTCCTTCTCATATTCTGAGAATCCTCAACTCACATCTAAAACAACAATGATATTCTAAACAAGTTGCTTCGATTCATTGGTATTATGCCTGTGTACTCTAGGACAAACATTCGCAGGAGAAAAGATGTTCTGACAGAGAAACGTATTGAAGAATCGACTCCACTTACATTTGAATGATGAAGGGGCGTTGAAACTTCCCATAGAGCTCTGTTCAAAACTCCCTGCTCCCCCCCATTTGTTTTGCTTGGAATGTGAGGCACAGTTGCATGGACCTCAACTTCACCCATGGCATTCATTTCAGAGTTGTTCTCCCTTTCCTTCATCTTTGGTAGATCAACAGTCTTCGATTTTAAAATCTCGGTCAGACGACTAATTTCATCCCTGCATGATGATAAAACCATCAAGGCATGGAATATAGAAGACATCCCTGAATAGCATTATGAACAAATATTGTTGGTTCGATTGCAAAGTCCCTATCAAATATACATTGTCAACCAGAATTACTTTGCAAGATTAATGAGCCATTAAGGAGTCAAGGACAAAGGAATTTCTAATAAACGGGTTGAAATTTTGCCAACATTTAAGTTGTTCCAAGTGCACTTAACAAGCTATTTGAAATGAAAAATTTACCTGAAGAAAAAAAAAAAACTCTCCGCAAAAGGTACACAATGCAGAACAAACTACAGAAACAAGGTTCAGCCTAGTGGTGCTTTCCCCTCACCAACACCTAAGAGGTCATTGTTTTTATCTTTACCTTTCCCCTCCCTCACAAAAGAACTTAAAGGTAAGACAACAGAAGTTATCAAAAGATAAATTTTCACAAAAAATTATCACAAATGACTTTTCAAAAAGAGAAATACATGCTTGGACTCAAAAAGATAAAGCACCTCACAGGTCAACGTGCACTGGGACAACATAGTACCAAGTACATTTAATCTTTAGAGAAAAGGTTGACTTACCTGGAGAACATTTTTCCTCTGATCAGTTGCTCAATTTCAGAAAGGGCACTATCTTTTGGGAGGTCTGTTACTTTGTTGTGTGTTGTTTTGAATTCTTTGTACCCATCAAAAACAGTTCTTTTTGGTACATCAGATGCAACAGCATTTCCTACTTCTGCTGATCTTGATAACCCCAGCTGCATCTAATAAGAACATCATCAAAGTTATATTAAAAAGAAAGACAAAAGAAGCCAATGGTAGAAAACTATGAGATTAAAAAAAAAAACCTATGTCTCGCATCAGAAAGACCTATACCATGTCATTTGATGGAGATAAGAACATGTGCTACTTTTGGGACAAGATATTTAATCCAAACACCCGAACTTGAAAGCCGCGTGCATATAGAGCCACACGAGCAAGGGTGTCACATGTAGGAAAGAATCATCCTTGAAAAACATGACAGCCAAGCATGCATCTTTACCCACGAAAAGATAGGCAATGGCACGCCACATAAGTTATTTGGCAGAATCACTTGAATTTTGGCAAAAGAAAACAGGAACAAAAATGACAAGAAAATGAAGAAGATAGGGACAAAGTTGCAATACTTGGAGAAGAATACGTGGCGCCGTCAGTCACTCTTTTAGTTCAGTAACTTCAAGATTATAAAACTATTTGAGAATGAACCCAGTCGACCAGAACGACAAAGACTTCATGCAATATCCCAGAAAATGCAAGATCCAGAAATCATGAAAGAATTTGCAAGAATTTTAACCAGAATACAATCTGGAGAGCCTCAACATGAACAAGAGCTATTCAGTAACTTACATCTGAATTGCCTTCGTGGTTACTCCCTCTAACATCTTGATCGATCTCTCTCTTCGACTTATCTATAACAGAGCATCACACTGATTGAAAATATGAGCATGGCATAGCATACAGAAATAGAAATTTAAGCATGTCTGACTATGAAAGTTACAAACGGTCACACTACAAGATATAACCAGAAGATGTGCACTAAAATGAAGAGAGGATTATATGGTCCACATGCAAATCACAAGCAGTAGCCATCCACTATAACTTCCCAGAAGAGACCAACACACTCATTTATCTCAAAGAAACAGATACACATAAAAAAAAAACAAGAACTGAATATATGCAAAGTAAACAGACAAAATTATCTTGAGCAGAAAATGCACTCCAAAACTGCCCAGAAAGGGAGTATATACATTGGACAAGCAGAGAATCAATTATCTCGAGCTAGGGGCAGGGGGCAGCTTAGAAACTTATTTCAAGTTGCCCAAATAAAAATAAAGAATTTATCTTTTAAAGTCGCAAAGGAAAAAATCTACATGACTCTAAATGTCAGCATTTATATGCTTTTAAAAGTTGGGGTTGTTTGATATTAAACAAAAATCGAATTTCAAATGTTTAAAGTAAAATTCACCTCAAACGCATACTTCACGATAAACTTCCTCAACAGAGATCATTAAGCTAGCAATATGAAGCAAATTTCCTTTCTAAAAAAGAAAATCAATGCAAGATGGTGGCAGACAAGATCAGCCATACAAAAACAAGCATTCATGACAGTAGGAATGCACAAACACCGCATGAAATTTTTCCTGTTGTGCAATTGATCCCTAATTATATTATTCATTCAGACACTATCCTTTTTGTTCAATTGTAATCCTTGAAGACTTCTCATAGTCATAAACGACTTTTGTATGTCAGAAGCACATCCCCTGAATCAGAAACTGCTCCACAAACAGATTCTAATAATGCAGCGAATATTAAAACACCAAGCTACAGAAACATATTATCTTTCATTATCAGATATTTCTGACAAGGAAAATAACATTAAAAAAAAAATACACATAATGGAGTCTAGATTTGCAGAGTGGGTTGTCCGACCAAATTTGGTTCTCACAATTCCCACTCTATTTTATTTGGTCCTTGCACACTGAAATTAATAATTTCCTTATTAGATTGGGATGAAAATCCGAGATTTCATCAAGTTAAATGGAATATTGTGACACAAACAGTTGCTAATGGGGTTGGGGGTAAAGCATTGGTTCTGGTAAATAGAGCTTTCCTTCGAAAATGGTTGTGCAGATTTAATGTGGAGAAAACTAGCCTTTGGAGGAGGGTAATGGTCGCGAAACTTGGTTTGGAAGATACAGAGTGGATAGCTAAATCTAGTGAAGGAGCACATAAAATCGGGCTTTGAAAGCACATTAGGCAATGCCGAGATGTTTTCACAAGAAGAGTTTCTATATCTAGTGGGGGATGATAGAAACACTATTTTGTGGGGTCACATATGGTGTGGAGACACCACTTTCAAAGATTTATTCATGGATGTGTATGCATAACATCAGTAAGAAACACATTTTAGCAAATTTCAATGCTTTTTTCTCTCTAACCATCTCTCTCTCTCTCCGTATCTCGTTTCATCAACACTTATTACTCTCCTTCCCTCCTAGATTCGTCATTTTCCCTTCCTTATCTGTTCCTAATACTCTGGTAAAAGATTTCAATCAATCTGGAACGAATAATTACTTCAATCCCCGAAAACAGCATAAACAAAGAGAAGGAAAGGAAACTACTTCACGTCAACAAGGAATGAACAACGCGCTTCCATTGCGGACTCAACCAGAAAGTCCCGGAAACCTCTCTTAAACAGAGCAGAAACAAGCAAGAAACCCTAATCACGAGAATTAATCGAGAAAGGGTAAAACTTTAACCCCCAATTCATCTGATCATCCATACCGACCAACCAAATCACTCAAGAACAACTAGAGGCAGCGAAGATTAGAGAAGCGCAACCGAGAGAGATCAACAGACCGTCGTCCTCGTCCTCGTCCTCGTCATCGTCAGAGAGAGGAGGCAGCGAAACAGGGGAAGGCGGCCTCGAGAAGAGCGAGGGCAGCATGCGGGTGGCGCCGCCGGAGATCAGGCGGTACGCCGGATCCACCAGCTTCGACAGCCAGCCGCCGCCGCCGCCGCCGCCGGCCTGGGGTCGGTTTGAATTAGGGCGGGCGTAGGGCGTGGCCCGCGGATTGCGGTTCGGAGGCCTCCTCACCTTCCCGCCGGCGCCTCTGCCGGGCTCCGGCTGCTGCGACGCCGCCGCCGCCGCCGCATCTCCGTCGTTCTGCATCGCCGGCGAACTTCTCTCGAGTGAAGTGTCGTAGAGAAAGAGAGAGAGAGAGAAAAAAGCGGGTTTACTTTGGGTAGTCAGCGGCTAATTATTTTGGCGTTTTGAAAAATTGCACGTTTGCGATCCACCCCCAATTATTAGGTCATCAGTGGGATTAATTACGTCATCAGTGCTTAAAAAAAAGAGTTTCATAAGCCGCCACGTGTGATTTTAACGATATCCTATTCATTATGGTGCTAAAATTTAACCGGCGGAATTGCTAATTCGATTGATATCTTCCAAAAAATTTAGGTATATATTATTGCCAAATTAAGGAAAACCTAATGCGAAAATATATTAACATTAAAGAAATCTACATAATTTTACATGTTTAGAACGTCTTCAAACTCGTTAGTCAGAATAAGAAATATTTATCAATTTTCCTAAGGTTCATCAATGTATAATCAAAATATGAAAATAATACGCGATCTTTAGTTTTATTGACAAGAAAGCTTTTCAACCGTAGTCTCTCTCCGAGAAAAATGGATCTATACTATAACATAGGAGATTCATAATCACAACCACACATAATTTTCAGAACACTAAAGTAATTTGGTGTGTCGAAGATTGGTGCCTAAAAATTGAAATTCACAATCTCTAAAATTCTATCCTCATTCCAAGGCAAACCATCAATTTGAGGGAAAATACAAGGAATAGGCGGAGATTAATAGTATTCATCGATCCAAAGATACTAGTAAAGACTTAGCTTCCTTATATATAGAGAAATATGTCACGACCATGAGTGGGAAAGGTTACAACTGCATTGTGGCCAACTGCGCCGGTACGTCTCGCGAATGACCACAACGAGAATGCATAGCAGAAGCAGAAGAAAATGACCCGAAGAAGCATACCACACGATCTTACTATCAAGGACTTGCAAAAGACAACCAGTGTTATGGCTATTATGATTCGCAAACGACGACCCGCGAATGACCACTTGTCATGGCTAAGACCGAGGTGGCTACAACTTGCGAATGGATTTAGAGTTAGGGGTTTCAAAAGGAGAGAGAAGTACAAAGGGACGTGCGAAAAGAGAGAAAGAGTAAACGGAGTGTATGTACCGTGCAGAGCGAAAGAATAATGAAAAGGACAGTTGAAGTCTGCTTCGCACTTTTCGATGCAATCGGACGTGGGTCCTAATCGTGTGCTATACAAGGCCGATCTAAGTGACTTTGTGTAAAGTAGGTCTCACTTGACATTGCATCTTAAATGAAAAATAAAATGAGTTGACCTAGGTCTTTTCATGTAGCAACCGATGAAGGGATTTACGAAAATCACATGTCGCACTCAAGGGGTACCCAATATTTCTCGGCCAAGGGACCTTCCCTTTTCCCCTTCTCTCTCTTTTTTTCTTCGTCTCTCTCTCTTTCCCTCGCTCTTTTGTCCCCTCTTCCTTCGTCCTTTTTAATGAAGTTAGTCTAAGCGATAACGTAATTCTTTTATACGGAAAAATTTTGAAATTCGAGAACTTAGATCTTCATGATTTTTTATAATAAGAGAGAAGAAGACATAACTTTTTCCTTAACGATTCCCTTTGAAAATAATTGTTGCAAAAACAGAAGAAGAGAAGAAATTCGATTTCTCTCTCTTAACCCACTTCTCTCTTAACGTATTTTATCTGATGGAGGATAGAATACAACCATTCCTTTTCCATAGGTGAAGAGAGGAGCAGACTCTATTTATACAGGCTATCATTAGATGCTTTCCATCAAAACACATTTCATTGCACCTCTTCGGAGGAATTGTAACTTCATAATAGAATTGCGCATTTTCATCTTTTTCATAGCCAATATGTTTTAGCACTTAATTTTATTAAAGCATTAGTTAATAACATCATGTGGGCCACAGTTATTCTTACAATGAGATATGGATCCCAATTGTGTACTTTGCAGGGCCCGATTCAAACAACTTTGTGTAAAGTGGGTCTCACTTGACATTACATCTCAAATAAAACTTTATGTAGAATGGATCCATCCGGCATTGCATCTTAAATGAAAAATGAAAATGAGTTAGCCTAGATCTATATGCGCAGCAACCAACGACTGGATCTACGAAAATCCCACGCCGCACTCAAGGAATACCCAATATTTCTCGGCCAAGGTACCTTCCCTTTGCCCACCTCTCTCCTCTTTCTTCCCCTATCTCTCTCTCCCTCACTCACTCTGTTTTTCCCCTCTGTTTTGGTCTCTGTCGCGGTCTGTTCTCAGACCATGCTAGGCGGAATCTAAATCCCACATTGTAACCGAAGCTGGTCATCGGGAGTGGTACATTAACCCTTTGCCCGGGACATCCACCAAAAAGATTCAAAGTACTAATAATAGCGTTACACTAATAATAGCGTTACAGCAATCATCGTCAACTTCCCTAGAAAGGAACAGACCATATGACAAATGATGGTCTGGTGGAATTTCGAAACCAGAACCAACTTCTGAACGATGTTCATGATACCAATCAGTTGATTTGATGCAAAATGAAGACCCCATGAAAAAAAAAGCAGGGCTCGATATATGCCCTCTTGATGCTTTTTTTGTGGTGGGGGGGCTGCTCTTGAAACGCCTAAGCCTAGGGGGCATCATAAGCACATTTCTTGTCAAGTTTGCCATCAAATGTCAAAGCGTTGCTGTACCCATCACACTCCCTCCTGTCTATGTTGCCTCATTAGCTATAGAATATTCCGTTCAGCGGGGCCAAACTTTTTCCTATTCCTCCGGCTGTGATAACCATTCATACGGCTGCCTTGAACAAGAGTCTTATCAGTAGTAAACCAGCTATGCTTGTGCAGCAAACCAAATGAAGCAGGAGACTGCATGATCTTGTTGTTTCTCGTTGGTGCAGTAACAATGCCACCGTCCGCATCAGATTAGGATTAGATGCCGAAACATGGCATCGTGCAGATTGAATTCCGGGCACATTTTTTTTTTCCATATTTAGCTCATGAATTCCTGTTTGTTGGGCACTAGACATACCTGTTATTGTGTAGATCCCATCTTTAACGGGGAAGACCGAAATTTGAACTGGAATTGGGAAGAAAGAAAGAAAGGTGGTGATTGAATGACAGGTGTCAAACAGGGGATGGTGGACATGGAGCTTCCTTTTCCCAGCCGAGATTCCCATGTCAATTATAAACGGAACAAATTAGTGGGTTAGGCTCGTTCGGACGGCAATGTAATAGACAAAATCAATAACGATGCGAACAACATGTTGGGTCTGGTGCTCTCTAAAGTGAATTGAATATGTTTAATGGTTTCTTGAAAGATGATTGGCCTGTTTTCATAAAATGACTTCGGATGATATGGTCCCTCAATGGATAGATATCTGAGGGGTACAGAATCAAAGTTGCTCATGCAAGTGAATGGGGGCTAATCTAATCAACTGAGGCAACCTCTAAGGCACGCCTTAGCCCCTCATTTGACAAGAACCTTCTTTTTGTATCTTCTCCCTCTTTAAATCTCTCTTCAAGATGGTGACCCACTTGCGTCTTTCCCTGAGCAAGCTCAGGGACCACAGCAAGCTCAGGAGAAGTGATAGTTATTTGCCCTTTTCTGTTACCTTGTGCAGTAGGAGAAAGTGACCGCAACCTTTTATACAAAGAAAAAACAAATATTGAAAGTCGATTGTGCCAAATGCCAAAAATGAGCGAGGGATCATGTAAAGATGACACTTGTATAATTGAGATTTTTTTAGAAGGTATCTGGGCACATGGAGCAGGTGTTCCTTTGTTATCGTCAAATTCCTGCCCGAAAAAAGCAGAGTATCTGCACAACCTCACGAGGCATACTAGTAACATGACATTCGCCAATTCGAAGAGTCGTTGTGAAAGCAATCTTCTCTAGGAATATTGAGCCGCAAACGTGAAAAAGACTTTTACTTTGCAGTCAGTATGTGCAATGAAGTTGATGATTTTTTTGTGGTTTCGACGGCTCAGAAACACATGATTGGTGATGCCAATGATGAAACTCAAAAAGAAAGAGATGAGTTTAAACTTTAAATTCTTGCGGAGGTCAATTATTCTGACAATCATACCAGTGTCTAGCAGGACAACCGGGACTCAGAGAGTACTTCTAATGCTGCCCATCCATTGGTGACCCCACAATGAGAACACACAACTCTTGTACATGCCCCAGCTTGCACTTATTCCAAATGCTAACCCATCAATCAAATCCTTGGCTCAAAAAACGCAGAGACACAAGCTGTCAAATAGGGCATTGTTGGCTCTTACTCTAATTCCTCCCTCTGATTGTGGCTTTCAATTGCAAGTATCACAATCCCAACATCTTGTCAAGACACGGCTTTTCCTTTTTCCTCTAATGCCCCTCCAATCAATGATCACTTTAAAATGTGCCAAGACTCCCTTATTTGTGTGTGCTCAAATTCCACTTCAAATTTCTAAAACTGTTGAGGGAGAGTTCAAGTTCAAGAAAAGACATGGAGAGCTTGAAGGGTCCTGGAGATGATCTTCAGCCACTAGACACCTACAAGCTTGCTTATATCATCCATTTCTTGTTAGGTGCTGGGAATTTGCTACCCTGGAATGCATTTATCACTGCCGTGGACTACTTCGGTTATCTCTATCCCACCGAGCACATCGAGAAGGTCTTCTCAGTCGCATACATGAGCTCATCGGTGCTGGTTTTGGTCATCGTGGTGGGCTTGGGCGGATGGAGCAGGAAGTTGAGCCTCAGGATGAGGATGAATGTGGGGTTTTCGTTGTTTATTCTATCCCTGATGGTGGCTCCAATCATGGATTGGACTTCAGGTGGTGGCAGTGGGGCGAAAAGAGGAGGAAAAGTGGCATATGGTGTCATGGTTTCATCAGTGGTCATGTGCGGATTGGCCGATGGGTTGATAGGAGGAAGCTTGATTGGATCCGCTGGGAAATTGCCAAAACAGTACATGCAGGCTGTGTTCGCCGGAACTGCTTCCTCAGGTCAGTTTCTGTGGCTTCTTGATTTTGCTCCTTAATCATTAGCAGAACTACTGTTTTTCCAGAGATCCTGGGCCATTTCTACTAGCATTCAATGATTCCATGATTCAATCACTAGGATGGGCATTGCCCTAACATGATTCATAGGTACAAACCATCAACGAAAAATTGATAAATCATCAAAAGAAGTTTTGAACATGCAAGAGAATGTCGACTTCACCTGAACATGCATTTGTTGGTGTCGACAGGAGTTCTGGTTTCAATCCTGAGGATCATCACAAAAGCATCTCTTCCACAGAATCCGCAAGGTCTCCGGACCAGCTCTCACTTCTATTTCATAGTGAGCACCTTCATTCTGCTCCTGTGCCTCGTCTGCTCCAACCTGCTGTACAAGTTGCCAGTTGTTCGCCAACATTACATGTTTCATCAGGACAATCTCCAATGCCCAGGGCTGAAGCTCTGGGTTGTAGCCAAGAAAATCCGGCTCCCTGCTCTCGCCATGGTCATGATATATCTAGTGACGCTGTCCATTTTTCCCGGATTCATCGCAGAGGACTTGAAATCCGAGGTTCTCCAGGATTGGTATCCTGTTTTGCTGATCACGATATACAATGTTGCCGATTTAGCCGGGAAGTCCCTGACTGCGATCTACGTCATGAAGAGCCTGAAGAAAGCCACATGGGGTTGTGTCTCCAGGCTCCTATTCTATGCCCTCTTCTATGTTTTTCTCCACGGACCCGACTGGTTGAAAACCGAAGCTCCGATGGCCACATTGACGTTCATGCTCGGGTCAACAAATGGTTACCTGACGAGCGTCCTAATGATTCTGACACCGAAGTCGGTGCCGGCTTCAGAGGCAGAGTTTGCCGCAATCATGATGGTTGTGTTTCTGGGAATTGGGTTGGTCAGCGGCTCAATCATTGGCTGGTTTTGGATCGTTTAGGTTTTAGCTGAGAGAAATGGTCAAATCGAATGTTCTCTGCACCGAGAATTAGTTCGAGTCCTAGAATGTAAGGTCAATGGATGTAGAAAAATGCAGGAATAAACTCTTATTCATCCCCCAGAGGATATGATTGGGTGTCTCTCTGTTGGCAAATACAGGTGACATCAAACATCAGCGCACAAACTCAATATTTATATGGCATCAAACAGTAGGTCGAGCCACATGTTTACAAACTACTAGTGCCAATAGCAACTACCAAAACAAGCTAGTTCGTATAATACTGTGGATTCACTTGGGACTAGTACCAGAACAAGTAGAAGAGAAGACAACTCGAATAGAATATCGATTACACCGATAGAAAACCGACAAAACATTACAGACTTAGATCGTGAGCACTAGATCAAACTGCATCTCCTAAGCAGCTTCTAGAGCTTACGATATCACGGGCTCAAATTCAGCGAAAGATTGCAATGAATCAGCAACGTTCAGCTGACAGTAGTCTAGTCACACAGTCTATGCTCAAGGAAATATATGGAGTGAGATGTGAAGTAACTCCGATGGCAGCAAACTCTCCAGCTAGTGGGGAGGGGGGGTTTCAAATCCTTCAGAGGCCATGAGCATGTCAATAGCTTGATGCTCTCATAGAAGTCACGACAGTTATATCACTGTCGCGACCTAAAAAAAAAATCGGGTTTTCCGATCTTAGGCTAATGGATTACTAGATCAATTAAATTAACTAACCTAGCTCGAGTTCTTCCAAACTCTACCAAATCGCAACTTACGTACAATTGTAAGCATGCAAATATTTTCAATGGGAGTCGCCACTAATCATTTAAGGTAGGTTGATTAGAAACCTAAATAAAATAGCGGGAGTACTATTTTATTTCTGCGAACCAGAAATTATGAATTCGGGGACTTGGTTACGCTAGATTCCCTAACGCCCTTTAGGTACCAATTTCAAGAAAAATACTTAATTTGACAATTTTGATAAATCCTGACTTAGAGTTCAAAGGTGCAGAAATTTTCTTTTTTTGATTTTTTTTATTTATTTAAAGGAAAGCTAACCTATATGTAATGGCGTGCAAAAATTGACATGCGATTAATGCAACCTAACATGCAAACTATATGTCATGCGACGACGTGACCTATTTCTAATGACGGGCATAATATTTTTTTTTTGTATTTTTTTAATGAAATTCGGAATTAAAAATGTCAATTATCTAAACATGCAATTTCAAACTAAAGAAATTAACCTATTCTAGAGTAATATTTTTAGTATTTTTTTTATCGAAATTCGAAATTAAAATCCAGTAAAAAAAATATAACCGCTAAATCTTTCGAATTAAGTTTCGATCCGAAGCCTGACAGATCGATCCTAAAATTCGAAATACCCGCTATGGAAATAACTCTATCTAAAGCCTGATAGATAAATTTATTTCCACGTGTGCGGTTGCGGATTAGGAAATTTTCCTAATCGATCGCATCTTGAAAAAATTTAGATATCTTAAATATCTTGGATATATTCAAAAGATTTTGAAAATTCTAAATTCTATCCAAATTTGAAAAGTAATAGATATCCAAGATTTCAAAAAAAGAAAATAAAAACCTAATTGGAATAATGCTTATTATCCAAATATGCAAAATTAGATATCAATAAGCACAAATTAAGCAACCAAATATTCGAATCAAATCGGGATATGATAATTACCTGATTTGCAGATTTCTTTCCTAATTTGAATCTGCAGCGGATCGGCGGTGCGTCAGGAGCGGCGGCGCGACTTCGGGAACAGTGGCGGCTAGCGACGGTGACATGATGGGAACGGTGGCACGGTGGGCGTCTCTGGGTAGCGGCCAACAAGCGGGGACGGGCGGCTTTCCGGCGGTGGCTCGCAATTCTCGACCTTGGCTAGCTTGCGACAGTTCGAAGTGTGGAAGTTCTCGACCACTCAGTCTAGCCGCCCTTTGGCCGTGACTTGCAGCGAAGACAAGATGTAAATATCTTCTGAGTGTGTCGCTCTTTTGTTTTAAGCTCTCACCATACCATACCATACGAATAGCTTGAATCTGGGCATCTCTGCTCCAAGCTTGACTTTTGCTTTAACTAAGCCAATAAACAATCCAATTGTCACTGCCTGCTATTTCCTCAATCGTGGCTAAGTGGTGTGTCAGATCATGGTCTCCTGTGGTAGCGTCGCTTACGGGTTGGAAGCTATAGATGATGCTGGACTGAGGGTTGGAGATTTCGCCTGGACTGTCGCTGGGACTCCGATTGTGCGGCTGTGCTAGTCGTTGGGAAAGAAATCAGCCGTGGCGGTGTATTATGGAGCATCAACAACGATGGTCGACAAATAACGGCAGCGTCATCGTGGGGGTTAGATTCAGTAGCTTCGTCGTCGCGTCAGAGTATTCCAGTCTCAGGGGCAGCAAGTCGTGCGAAGCTTCGCAGGCAGCGGCGTTGGGCGCAGCGATGGTTTGGCGGTGTCGCGAAACAGCAGCAGCAGCTATCTGTGCGGTGCGGTCGCGAGGCGGCGCGACTGTGAGGCGAGCGCATGCGTGACCGACTCTCTCTTTCTCCTTGCTCTCGTATGTCTCTCTAAAAATCCGATCTGAAAATATATGAGAGCCCCCCTCCCCAGATTATGAGACATAAACATATATTTATAGTGTAAACCTACGTCAATTAGCTAGGCTTTCTAGTCCTAATGGGCTTAGGTTTAGGCTTTAATTTAATTCTAAGTGGGCTGAATTAATTTGGGTTTTTCTTTAATTAAGCATAATGGGCTAATTTAAGCTCAAATTAAGACAACCAAGCCCTTTTGCGTGTGATTTTCGGCCCATGCTTTCCGAGTGAGCCGAGTCTCGTTCGGTGCCCGAGCTCGATTTACGTGATGAATTTTTAGCTCGCTTACCACCGCCGATCCGATGCGAAATGCAATTAATCTATATGAACCTAAACTTTATGCTATGCGATTTGTGATATTTTTGTTCAGGGGTTAAAATTTAATCCGTAATTTTCTATGCAATTAACCACTAAATGATGCGCCGAAATTTAGGTGTCAACAGCTGCCCCTCTTTGAGTGGAGGCTCGCAGAGGTTTCGCTCAAAGACTGAGACCTAAATTTAAACTTATGCAAAATGATGAATTTTTTTTTTTTTATGCAATGATGCATGATATGCAAACAATAAAGAACATATACTAAGGCTTCTCACTTAGTGTAGAGCGGTGAAAAAGCCTTACATACGGATCGCACAAAAAGCGTCCAAGTGAGGGAAAGCTTTATAATGCTTTGACTTCCCTCGATCTCCAAACTTCTGGTTCACTGGAAGTAAGGTTCTCGAGGTACTGAATTGCCTATCTGTTACCTGTAGTTTCCTACAGATGCGAAATAGCGCATGATATAAAGAAAGAATGGGATGTGTTGCCCATACCACTGGGCAATCACAAAAAGGATCATGTCACTTCTTCCATTGGATGAACATGAAATGGGGTGTGCTGCGTACTCCACTTAGCAACACCAAATGAGAAATTATGCTGCCTGTACTACTGGGCAAACATGAAATGAGGTGTGCCGCGTATTCCACTTAGCAACACCAAATGAGATATTATGCTGCCTGTCCTACTGGGCGAACATAAAATGGGATGTGCCGCGTACTCCACTTGGCAACACCAAATGATATGTCACCTGTTCCACTTGGCGAACATATGAAAGAGATCATGTCTCACATTCTGGGAAAAGAGAAACAATGAAGAATAATTAGTAGACGTACCTGATTTCTTCTTGTGTTATAAAAATGGCAAAGCCAATTGCATTGCACCTGTTTTTACCCGAGAAAAGGCTAAAACAATACATGCGCAGGGCGGAGAAAACATAATTCATGAATCTCGCTTGCATTACCAAGCTTTCTTGGGGAATTTATCAATAAGAACAACCATTTCGTCCTTTTGACAATTTGATCACATTAAATGAGAGACCCTTAATCAGAAAGGACTTTCTACTCACTTTCAATGAAAGGCTTTTGACCCGACCTTTGATACGGGTATAAGAATCACTCAAACTCTCTTCATCGTGCTTGACAAGGGTTCGGATATTCTCAAAATCAGTATGACTTGACCAATCTGAGAGGTCTTTATAAGAACTAAACGTGGATTTGGTCAATGGCTTAGCAAAAGGGACTCTTCGAGTCGAGGCTATTGAAAGAATTGATATCACCAGCTGCTCCGGGTTTACAAGTCAGGAATGCTGCAAAAATGAGATACAAAAATCTTGCTCGCACTTCTTCGAGCAACATTTATAAGCATTTGAAACTCTACGTTAACTCAAGTACCATATTCCGAAGAGACTTCGGTAAGGGTTGTAACGTAGATTCATGTAGGCTTGAAATGAATGGCCTATTTCCATCAAAGGGAGGGTATTATGAACATGGAAATTGGTCATCATCCAATCATGCTACTGGTACCATTGATCTATCTCTAGCGATTGCTCCACAAATGAACTTTCAAATGGTCTTTTCCTTGAAGAATGATCTTGCATATCGACTCAGTTCTCGCCAAAGCCTTTCTTTCTTTCATTTTTTTTTTTGAGAGAGAGAGATTTTCTTTTCGAGAGATTTTTCTCCCTCTTTTTTAAGAGAGCTTTTTCCGAGAGAGAGAACTTCGATTTAATGGAGTCCTTTTGCGTCCTTTCTGATGAATTTTCTTTTGAGCTCCCATTTGCCTCAAGTCACCTTGAACTTGCTTCGAAATGATTTCATTTGTTTATCACGAGAATGATGATCTATCGGGTTGAAATGAATTCACCACTCAAATTGGGTATGCAAAGGGTATACTGTGTAAGGATATAGAAAAATATGCTCTTCGTCATATCTAAGGCACTCGAGCTAACACAGAATTTGCATGTAGTAAATATACTTGAAGATTAATGCAAGTGAAAGCAAGAAAATTCTAACCATTTTGAACTTTCTAAGAAATTGCCCCAGTATGGGATTGTTCCTGACAGGGGTGACAAATGAAACTCCGTTCAAAGGGTTAAGCAAATGATAACCTGTAGTGTTTAGATAGAGGGAATGAATGCCTCTCATCATTTTGGTCGTCATACTTTTCGTGAGATATTCCTTTACCTTATCAGCATGGAATTTTCACTCAACTCGCACTAGGGATTATTATTCAGGACGTGTATGGAAATGACTTGCCTTTCGTCATCTTGAAGTCTCTCATGCAATATGATCGCTTCATTAGGACAGAAACAGATTGCCAGATCAAAAGCTTTCCTCCAACAAAGCTTAGTAACATAGCAAGAAAATCAATTGATTCATGAAATTCAATTTGAGACTTGATAGAAACAAAGTCAGAATGAGTACAAATCAAGTGTAATACTTCTTCACAGAATCAGAATTAACTGGACTGGAAAAAATACGATCATCCATCTCGGCCAAAATCAAAGCCCCTCCTGGAAGGACTTTCTTCACAATGTACGGGCCGCCATAATTTGGGGCGAATTTTCCTCCTGCAAGAGGAACTATCGGCAATAACTTCCGCAGGACAAGGTCGCCTACCCGAAAATGTCGAGGCTTGACTTTCTTATTGAAAGATTTAGCAACTCGTCGTTGGTAGCACTGGCCATGACATAGAGCTCTAAGTCTTATCTCATCAATCATGTTCAACTGGTCCAATCTCTGCTGGATCCAATCTGCTTCTGACAATTGTACCTGTGAAAGAATACGCAACGAAGAAATTTCAACCTCAACAGGTAGAACTGCTTCCATACCGTACACAAGAGAATATGAAGTTGCCCCTGTAGATGTCCGGATAGAAGTCCAATATGCCATAAGTGCAAAAGGTAATCTCTCATGCCAATCACGATAGTTCTCAGCTGTTTTAGCCAAAATTGATCTAGGATTCTCCGTGTCGCCAAGATTGATCACTACGGTTTCTTCAACAGTCAGAAGCTTAGATTTCTCATGGATTTCCAAGTTCCGTCGTATCTCTTCATCATTCGGATTAGAATCATCTGAGTCATTGGATTGGCTTGCATCACATATATGAGGGTTCATGATTCCCGTCCCTTCGCATACCTCGAGATTAATCCTGAAACATGAAAGAAAGGGATAAAAAAGACAAGACAGGGCTTAACTACATGCAATTTTTGAAAATTGTTCTTTGCTTTTTTTTTTTTGAAATTCATTTTGCTTTCGAAGACCTCGAAACGAGAATTCTTGATAAGCCCAACCCTCAGTTCTTACCGTAGATGACAAATTTTTCAATCGTTGGTTATCGTCATCGGGTTGGTTTGGGACACTTCAACAAGATTCAAAATGCTAAAAAACGCTGTAATTTTATTGATACTGAACCAATGAATTACATCTTATTGGATTGAAAAACCTAAGTGCAACATGAATAGGAATGACAATCGAAAAAAACAATAAAGATTCCCACGCAAGGGAGATATGAAAACTAGAAATGATTACTCTTGAGGGCTATCGCCCATCCCTTCAAGTGGTCCTTCAGTGATTGCACAAATGGAGGTCTCAGCAACCAACCGGTGAGGTAAGGTATACCATCATCAAAGTCCAACACCCTCGACTCCGGCTTCTTGAAAATACAGGGTGACCGGTCATCCTCAGAATCGTCAGACAAACTGACTAGAATCGCTTTACCGTGCTTCTTAGGTGAGTCAGTTAGGGTTTGTGGCGACTCAGAAAAGATAAGCCCAAGATCATCCTCAGTCGGGCTCAGATTTAAATGTTTGTATCCTCCCACAACTCCAGCCGAGTGAAAGGTGTCGTTGATGGAAGGTGGTAAGGGACTTTGACCTGCTCCTGTTCGGCTTCTGCAACAATCGTTGCTTTGTTCGCGGCTTCCCTGCCTATGATATCCCAAACCAGCTTTGTGGGATTGTCCATTTGTCTCGATCGGGGCATGAATGCCTTGGCCTTCTTTCCCAAGACCCTGACCTGGCTTAAAACCATTACCGACCATGACCTTAGCCACCATGAGAGCTGCTTTAGAAACTTCAGGAACGGGCAACGGCATATCAGAGGAAGCTTGAACAACTTGAACTATCTCAAATGAATGATAGCTATCCTCCTCAACATGATCGGATTCTATGTATGGGATCGATGTTGCATTGAAGATTCGGTGATCTTCCTCTCCATAAATTGTAACCAACTTTGCTTCGGCCACAAACTTGATCTTCTGATGCAAACTGGAGGGTACTGCGCCTACATTGTGAATCCATGGCCGTCCCAGCAAGAAATTGAAAGCAGAAGGGATATCCAGCACTAGAAAAAGAATATCAAACACTAAAGGTCCGATCTGCAGCTTTAAGTTAATATGGCCTATGACATCTTTCTTTACTCCATCAAAGGCTCGTACAGAAGTCTTGGCTGCTTGCATGGTAGATGGAGGAATGCCCAGCCTTTTCAAAGTAGCCAACGGGCATAAATTCAGAGCCGACCCGTTATCAACAAGCACCCTAGCCATGTGAGTCTCCTTGTACTTCACTGATATGTGAAGCGCCTTATTATGACCACGTCCTTCAACTGGGATTTCCTCATCAGAAAATGCTACTTGATCTTTAAGGAGGATCGTCCCGACAAACCCTTCTAGCTTATCTTCTTCAATAGTCTCGGGCACATGAATCTCACCCAACACCTTCATTAGAGCACTCCGATGCTTATCTGATGTCTGGAGAAGTTCCAACAACGAGACTTGTGCAGGTAACTTTCTCAGCTGATCAACCACGTTATATTCACTAGCCTTAATCACAGCTAGGAATTCCTTCGCTTCTTTCTCAGCCACTGGCTTGGCCGGTTGCTTATCAGGATAAGTTCGCCCTGACCTCGTTATCAGATCAACGTCGTACGACCATGGAACCATCTTGTCACTCTCATAAGCATAGGGCTGAAGTGATGCCAGGATCAATACTTCCGGAGTGTCGGGTATAATGATCCCGAGGTCATCGTCAGAGGCGTCCTCGAGAGCGGGCATGTCAGGATGCAACTTTTCTTGTTTATCGGTCATCCTTGCGAGTTCTTCATTCCAATCAATGATGACTTGGGATGTAGCGGCGACTACCCCGAATTCATCTGCTGTCCCAATCATCCCCCCTCTCACCAATTCATCCACTTTCTTTCTTATGTCACCGAGTGACACCACTTCACCGGTCGAAACATAACCAGCTCGGATAAAGCATTGAACATATTTTCAAGAGGGACCCTGAAGCCTCGAACCTGCTTGACTCCCGGGCCAAGGACAACATTTGTATTGCTCGAATGATCAAGGAGTGGATTGTTCTGCATATTGGGCTTACCGGCTGGCTGTAGTGCAAACGCTCCAGTCTCGAGTAGATCCTGTACTCGATGTTTGAGCACTTGGCAATCATCTATTGAATGCCCAACCTCACCTCTATGGTAATCGCATTTTTTCGACGGATCATACTTTGCATAGCCGGCAGCGTTAGATCTTTGTGGCTCCGAATTCAGCAAGTTCTTCTTCCTTAGCACCGCCAGTACCTGAGATAACGTCCCGGGAAGTGGAGTAAACTGGCAGGATTTACGCTGTTGGCGTGGGTCTTGCTGGCCTTGCCGTCCATAAGAGGTCGTCTGCTGGGTGCTAAATTGTAGCTTAGGGACCTGAGCTGGCGTCTTCTGTACATAGGTCATGTTGACTTCAGGGACATGCTCTTTGTCCTTTTTACTAGTAAATCTCTTGCTTGATGAACCTGACTCACTGTACCATCCTTTCTTAAGCCCGGTCTCAATCTCCTCACCCATGGCTATCGTGGCCAAAAGATTGGGCGGCGTTACTAACATTCGTGAACGAACCGGCCTGCGGTAGAGTGGACACGAACAACTTCATTAAGTCACGTTCTGAGGGTTTAGGCATGATCTGCCCTGCCATGTTCCTCCAACGAGTGGCATACTCCTTCAGAGTCTCGCCCTTTTTCTGCTCAGCTCTCTCCAGGTCTTCCCTTGTAATAGTGACGTCGAGATTGAACTTGAAGTGCTTGACGAAAAGGTTTGCCACCTCTTCCCACGAGTCTTTCCGGTTGATCTGGTGGTTGGTATACCACCTCATTGTAGCATCCTTCAAGCTTGCTTGGAAGGTTTGGATCATTAGGGGTCCGTTAGACACATATCTATTCATGAGCCCCTGGTACATATCGATGTGCTGAATTGGGTTCGAGGTGCCATCGTACTTCTCAAAAGCTGGCATCTTGAATTTATCGGGCACTTGGACTCGGATAAAAATGGACAAATCAACAAGCGGAACACTTTGAGTTCCCTCCACTTCACGTAACCTCTGGTCGAGCTTGGCCAACAACTTGGCATTCTCATCGTTGGAGGGTGAATGAGGAACAGGGACCGACGGAGAAGCACTAGTGTCGATCAAAATGGCATCATCCAGTTGAAAGGTTGTATTAGTGTTTACTATAGGAGATTTGTCAAGGCGGAGGCCTTGACGGGTTGGAGGTGGAATCTCCGATTGGGAGGCAACATTGATCTACTGCTGCTTGGCCATGAGATCACTCATAATTTTGGACATGGCAGCCGTGATCTGCTCATTGATTGTATTTATGTGTTCTTTCAGCTTTTTGTCGATCATGGCTGCAATCTCGGCTTGATTGGCCATCCTTTTTTTGGTCACCGATCGAGTATTATGAGGATGAGGGGGATCCGTGGCAAATTACCTGCAAAAAGCAACGGTGGAATAAATACGACAAGTAAGAATAACGAGTCGGTCCATGACATCCTCTAGACCCTCAAGATGAAATTTCTTTCGAACGACCGATTCGTCCAAAATCCCGAAATTCCAAATTGCTTTATTCAATAAAACCTGAACCGATTCCAAAATTTACAAATTATAGCTCAACGTTTTTCATTGAATTGCTTAAAATGGAAAATGTCTCAAAAGAATTCTTAAAAAAAATCGTTCAGCAACATTTATTACCAAAAAACATCAATAGCATGAAGTACAAATGTAAGCTAACATTCCATCCTAAAAAGAAAGAAAAACTCCCTAAACCAAACTAGAAATCAGATAGTTTTCCTCTTTTTAGAGGCTACGTGATCTATAGACGAATGGGCCTTCAAGGCGCGCCGTAATCGTGCATTCTCTTCAAAAGAGCATCCGCCTTATCCCGGGCCTTCGTCGCCTTTTCTTCGCTGATTTTGATTTGAGTATGAAGGGTATGCCGTGATCTTGTCACGACCGGGATCTTCGGGAGTATCTCAAACAGGATGGTATGATGCCTGAATATACCGGGCCGTGGCAAAGTGACTTCTCATCCTTCCGGTGGGCTCATCCGCGGGCCAAATCAGCTTCTGAGTCGAACAATTCTGCTAAGCCTCAGAATGACGCCTAAGCTCGACTCTGTAGGACTCGTCCTTCTCGAACTGGACTTGAAATTCATTGGGCCTGAGTGGAGGTGGGACATCCTGCAGAACTCGGAATTGACGTGTAACTCGAAGGGGCTGATAGCAGGTTGCCCCATAAATGCCCATCAAAGGTACGGGCTTCTGATCGCCATGGTATAATCGAGCCTCAACCTCCTGAAACCATACAGCTTACCAAAGGAAAATCTTAGAGCTTGGATCCTTGAACAGATGGACCCATTGTGTATAGTGCAAGCTCTTAGTTTGATCTTGTATTTGTTTGAACCTTAAAATAGGGTTATCAGTCATGTCCATTTCAAATACAGTCATATTTTCCCCAAATCGAGAAAGGTGTGAGAAAAGCCAGATTTGTAAAAGCTCAATCGGGGCTCGAAAAGCTCTATCTTTTCCTTTCTTGAATCGTGTCAGAGACATGAAAGTTTCTGCCAGAATTGTGTTTATAAAACTAACTCCACCACATATTTGTTTTACCGTCCTATCTATCACCGGATCAATAGCATTTTGACGGAATGGAAAAACGATGAGTCCAAAAAAAACTAAGATAAAAATTTTAGATCTCATGAGGACGGAGTTATTTTCGAAACATTCAATAAGAAAAGATAATGGGCATGCTTGACAATTACTCTTTAGTACTTTTTCAATTTCCTTTTTAGTCAAATTCAAAAATTCAGCAAGCACTACCACAGGATCTACCTTAATGGGTGGTTCGACTATATCCAACTCAATCAATTTCCCAATGGCAATACTGTATTCTTCCAGAGTCGGTGTGAGCTCAAACTTACCTCCCAACACAAATGTGGTTGTCTCGGGGCACCAAAAATGAGCGAGTGCTTGCATAATCCCGCTCTGAACATCTATATCTAGGATTGGCAGCATGAATCCAATACGCTTGAGAACGTCTTGCTGACCATCTGGCTTCAACTGGCTCCATAACTTCTTGAGCTCTAGCTTCGGAGTAGGCACGAAACGGATATCGAGGCGACCCATTCTTATAGACCACGTGCCAAAAGACTCAACCTAAACCATGGACCGACTCAAAATAAGATACAGAAAACCAAAGATAAAGCTTGAGAAATTACCGTCTTTGGGGAAAAAATGTCAATCACAGAGACATGCACATGAATCGTGAGTTTAAATCTTAATCTATCTATCCTAATGGCTTTTGCAAAGTGAAATGATGAATGGAACGACACGTCGCAGCCTCGCGTACAATCATCATGACTAGTCGTGGCCTCGCATACCGTAGTCATGACTAGTCGGGTCCAATCACTTCGGCTTGGTTTGGTCAACAAGGGTAACCTCCATGCATTGTAGCCTCACGTGCATGAGGACTACCCTTGAGCCATTTTTTGAAAAAATTTTCGGGATCCAAATGGGATAACCTTTAGCGAAGTCTTACCGCCAAGATTAAAGAACCATCCAAATACCATCTTAAAACTATGGGTGTGACCCAGGTCCGATCACAGGTTGTGTGTGGTGTAGTGCAAATACTGTAAATCATGCACAATAATTATATGCAAACACCACTTTAATAGTGCAAACATTAAATCACAATTCCACTCCACCAAGCCTGCAAAACAAAGGGTTAGCCAATCACTACTCCCCTTATAACTCTCATCCTGCAAAACCATTTAACACCTAAGAATGAGAATCCGATCAAATTTTGTCAAATCGAGTGATTTTTCCATAAAAAATTTTGGCCTAAGTCCTCCTTAAATTTTTTTTTTAAAAAAAAAAATTTAAGTTAATCTCCCCAGCGGAGTCGCCAAGCTGTCGCGATCTAAAAAAAAAATCGGGTTTTCTGATCTTAGGCTAATGGATTACTAGATCAATTAAATTAACTAACCTAGCTCGAGTTCTCCCAAACTCTACCAAATCGCAACTTAGGTCCAATTGTGAGCATGCAAATATTTTCAATGGGAGTCGCCACTAATCATTTAAGGTAGGTTGATTAGAAACCTAAATAAAATAGCGGGAGTACTATTTTATTTCTGCGAACGAGAAATTATGGATTCGGAGACTTGGTTACGCTAGATTCCCTAACGCCCTTTCGGTACCAATTTCAAGAAAAATACTTAATTTGACAATTTTGATAAATCCTGACTTAGAGTTCAAAGGTGCAGAAATTTTCTTTTTTTGATTTTTTTTATTTATTTAAAGGAAAGCTAACCTATATGTAATGGCATGCAAAAAATTGACATGCGATTAATGCAACCTAACATGCAAACTATATGTCATGCGACGACGTGACCTATTTCTAATGACGGGCATATTATTTTTTTTGTATTTTTTTAATGAAATTCGGAATTAAAAATGCCAATTATCTAAACATGCAATTTCAAACTAAAGAAATTAACCTATTCTAGAGTAATATTTTTAGTATTTTTTTATCGAAATTCGAAATTAAAATCCAGTAAAAAAAATATAACCGCTAAATCTTTCGAATTAAGTTTCGATCCGAAGCCTGACAGATCGATCCTAAAATTCGAAATACCCGCTATGGAAATAACTCTATCTAAAGCCTGATAGATAAATTTATTTCCACGTGTGCGGTTGCGGATTAGGAAATTTTCCTAATCGATCACATCTTGAAAAAATTTAGATATCTTAAATATCTTGGATATATTCAAAAGATTTTGAAAATTCTAAATTCTATCCAAATTTGAAAAGTAATAGATATCCAAGATTTCAAAAAAATGAAATAAAAACCTAATTGGAATAATGCTTATTATCCAAATATGCAAAATTAGATATCAATAAGCACAAATTAGACAACCAAATATTCGAATCAAATCGGGATATGATAATTACCTGATTTGCAGATTTCTTTCCTAATTTGAATCTGCAGCGGATCGGCGGTGCGTCGGGAGCGGCGGCGCGACTTCGGGAACAGTGGCGGCTAGCGACGGTGACACGACGGGAACGGCGGCGCGGCGGGCGTCTCCGGGTAGCGGCCAATAGGCGGGGACGGGCGGCTTTCCGGCAGTGGCTCGCAATTCTCGACCTTGGCTAGCTTGCGACAGTTCGAAGTGTGGAAGTTCTCGGCCACTCAGTCTGGCCGCCCTTCGGTCGTGACTTGCAACGAAGACAAGATGCAAATATCTTCTGAGTGTGTCGCTCTTTTGTTTCAAGCTCTCACCATACGAATAGCTTGAATCTGGGCATCTCTGCTCCAAGCTTGACTTTTGCTTTGACTAAGCCAATAAACAATCCAATTGTCACTGCTTGCTATTTCCTCAATCGTGGCTAAGTGGTGTGTCAGATCATGGTCTCCTGTGGTAGCGTCGCTCACGGGTTGGAAGCTATAGATGATGCTGGACTGAGGGTTGGAGATTTCGCCTGGACTGTCGCTGGGACTCCGATTGTGCGGCTGTGCTGGTCGTTGGGAAAGAAATCAGCCGCGGCGGTGTATTATGGAGCATCAACAACGATGGTCGACAAATAACGGCAACGGCGTCATCGTGGGGGGTCGATTCGCAGTTTGGGCCGTCGTCGCGTCGTAGTATTCCGGTCTAAGGGGCAAGCGGGTCGTGCGAAGCTTCGCAGGCAGCGGCGTTGGGCGCAGCGATGGTATGGCGGCGTCGCGAAACAGCAGCAGCAGCTATCTGTGCGGTGCGGTCGCGAGGCGGCGCGACTGTGAGGCGAGCGCATGCGCGACCGACTCTCTCTTTCTCCTTGCTCTAGTATGTCTCTCTAAAAATCCGTTCTGAAAAATTATGAGAGCCCCCTCCCCAGATTATGAGACATAAACATATATTTATAGTGTAAACCTAGGTCAATTAGCCGGGCTTTCTAGTCCTAATGGGGTTAGGTTTAGGCTTTAATTTAATTCTAAGTGGGCTGAATTAATTTGGGCTTTTCTTTAATTAAGCATAATGGGCTAATTTAAGCTCAAATTAAGACAACCAAGCCCTTTTGCGTGTGATTTTCGGCCCATGCTTTCCGAGTGAGCTGAGTCTCGTTCGGTGCCCGAGCTCGATTTATGTGATGAATTTTAAGCTCGCTTACCACCGCCGATCCGATGCGAAATGCAGTTAATCTATATGAACCTAAACTTTATGCTATGCGATTTGTAATATTTTTATTCAGGGGTTAAAATTTAATCCCTAATTTTCTATGCAATTAACCACTAAATGATGCGCCGAAATTTAGGTGTCAACAATCACCCAATTTGCTTTTTTCTTCTTTTTTTCTATTTTGGTTTGGTGAGCACTTTTAATGATGACTTTTTTTTTCAAAATTTGGAATCCTAAAGGAGGCTTTTTTAAGCCTAAAAAAACTATTAAAATTGACATATGGATAGATTGTTTGTGCTAAAAGCCAAAGTGGGTCGACCCCATTTGGAGAAAAACAAGAACCATTTACTATTTTTCTTATGGCTTTTCCTCTATAATTTAATAGAGCCTTAAATTTCAATTTTTTTTAAAATAAAAGATATATAAGTTGACTGGTCAAAATTAGAACACCTTTATTGAAGGATATCAAGTGCTTTAGGGTCGCAATATTTGGAGAAAATTTACAACTGAATAATTAATCATTCTAAACAAATAAGAAATTAGAGTTTCATTCAAATTCCCCACCCGCCTTTTTTATAAATAATAAAAAAAAAGGCGGTCCATGTAGTGTGCTGGGAGCACGGAGCCCTTGAGTTGTATACTGTCGAGTCGAGAAAGTATTCAGTAGTTCGTAACCACCACGTCATCAGCCTACGTTGCTCCACTTGAAATATGACAAGTGTTTTCTGGCCCAGAATAAAAAAATTAAAATCGAAAACCATTATTCTCTCTCCTCCGTGCATTTGCGGAAAGGACTTAGCCAAGCAACCTCGCATTCATTGCCCGATCTCTCTCTCCCTCTCTCTCTATCTCCTCCTTGTAACAATTGAATTCACTTGAATGGCTTTCCTTTCACACGTTTGAGCTCTCTTTTACAAGAGGCTTCCGTCCTCCTCCTCCTTCGCGTTTGTCCCCGTTGCCCTTCCGGCTCTGGCTCTGACTCCCAGAAACCGCCAACTAGCTCGGGTGCGTTGCCAGCAATTTTGAAGCGGAAGAGGCTGCGAGGCTGGTTATGCCGGTGGCGGGGCTGAGTTTGAGGGTTCTGGCAAAAAGGCTTCCAAATTTGTTACATAGAGGGAGATAGAGATCAAGGTTGCTCGTCTCGGTCCTTTCCGTAGGTGCACGAGAGGGGAGAGAAAAGATGGCTTTCAATCTTAATTTTTTTTTATTCCATACCAGAAGGACACATGTCATATTTTGGGTGGAGCTGCATAGGCTCGGTCACGCCACGTAAGCTAATGACGCGATAGTTACCAATCACTAAATATTTGAATATTTTCTTAATTAAGTCATTTCGTTTTTATCGTAATTCAATAAACGATTAAAAAAACACCGCATTATAAAATATCGCAAATTACAAATTATGTTACCCGAAAAAAAAAAAAAAGACATTCCCCAATAGTCAATATTGGAATGTAACGAAAAATAATAATTAATTGGGAAAAAACCACAAAAAACCCCAAACTTTGCCATTCACGTGACACATTTTCTAACTTTTATTGACACAAAAACCCGACTTTGCTTTTGTGACACATTTACCCTAATGTATTTAGTCAATGGGCATTTTCGTCTTTTTGCTTTTTCTTTTTTTTTTTTTTTCCTTTCCGCAGGGCGCCCATCGCCGGATCCGGCGAGGGGGCCCTCGCGGCTGCCGAGCGAGGCGGCCTCGCCCGACTCAGCGAGGGTGGCCCTCGCCGGCGTCGGCGAGGTTCGCCCTCGCCGGCGGTCGGCGAGGCTCCCCTCGCCGGGCGAGCGAGGCGGCCCTCGCCCGATCCGGCGAGGTCGACCCTCGCCGGCGTAGGGCGGCCCTCGCCAAATCGGGCGAGGGCGACCCTCGCGCGTCGAGCGAGGGTCGCCCTCGCCCGATCCGGCGAGGGCCGCCTCGCCGGCACGGCGAGGGCCGCCCTCGCTCGCCCGGCGAGGGCGAACCTCGCCGACGCCGGCGAGGGCCGCCCTCGCTCGCCCAAGCGAGGGCGAATCTCGACGCCGGCGAGGGCCCCCTCACGGATCCGGCGATAGGCGCCCTCACGGAAGGCAAAAAAAAAAAAAAAAAAAAAAGCAAAAAGACGAAAATGGCCATGACTAAATACATTGGGGTAAATGTGTCACAAAAAGCAAAATTCGGGGTTTTTGGTGTCACAAAAAAAAGTTCGGGGTAAATGTGTCACATATGGCAAAGTTTGGGGTTTTTGGTGGTTTTTTCCCTAATTAATTTATGATCGGTGACAGCATCGATGTGGTGCCTTAATAATGCCTGTAGCCAAAGTACATAGATCAAAATCAAATTTTTAAGGTAAAGATTCGTCCGGGCACGGTGGACGCGCCGTCGAAACGAAAGATTGAAGGTGGTTTCAATCTCATTTTTGGCATTGCCTCTTTCGTTCGGGTACAGTCTTGATTCTAATCTTGTTCCATCTTCTTGCCCATATGCAACCCATTCATCTCTGCAGTTCAAGTGTTTGCGATAATGCCCAAGTGAAACTGCTGGTTCCGGAGACTCGTGTCGCGATCGGCAGCTGCTTCTTGGGTGTCTTTTTTTAGGTGGGGTGATTTGATTTTTGACGATGATGCTTCCCTGATGTCGTGGGAAATTTACGGTTCTGTGTGGGTCTGACTCTGATCAGTACAGAGTTGGCTACTTGGAGGGCTGTCGCAACCTGCTGTCTGCTTCTTTTACCATCAAACTCCAGCTCAAAGCTGAGAAAGAAGGGAAGTAAAGAGACATCTTCGTATGCATAGCGTGATTGCTAGACGTTGGTTTTGCACTGGGGCTCCACGGCCTTGGCTCTTCGTCGGCTTGGGCAATCCCGGAGATAAGTACAGAGGAACCAGGCACAATGTACATAGCTGAACCCAGTCACTGTGCACTACAATATGTTTTCTTTCATTTTCTGTTTTTTTATGTTGATTTTTTCCTGGAATCCCTAGTTCCAGAACCGTTAGTTCTGTGTTTGGGTTTTGATCAAGCAGGTAGGGTTCGAAATGATCGATGCTTTTGCCGAATCGCAAGGGATTCCGATGAGCACGGTCCACTGCAAAGCTATGTTCGGGCAAGGCAGGTGCCCGGTGATCATCTTTTTGGCTCTGTTCTGTGAGGATTGTATGGCTTGCGTTTAATTTGGTGGATGGAATATTGATGCAGGTTTTGTTGATGATGTCCCTGTGTTCCTCGCAAAGCCTCAGACTTACATGAATCTGAGCGGCGAATCGGTAAGCCGGTCTTGATGGTTTTTTTCCCTACTTGGAATCCTTATTAAGCTGAATTGCGAACTGATTTTCCTGCTCTTTGTAAGATGGACCGGCTTAAGTGAGAGATGGTTAAGTCATGGGAGAATACCGGGGTTCTAAAAGTTGTAGAAGTAGAATCAAACAGAATGAAATCCCTTACATGAAGTATTCTGTTTTGTATGGGGATTGCGTAAATTTTAGTGAGGACTTGTACATCATAAATGATGGTCGAAATGAAGATTATGTTGACACTAAGAACAAATGGTATCATGGGGAGTTTGCATTCCTCTTGAGGTTTTCAAATTCTGTTGATTGATGTTACTTTGTGCTGATGAATGGACTTGTTAGCTGTCCAACTTCAATGCCTGCTGGTCATTGTATTACAAGTCGGTCGGAAAATCGAAGTGTTGGTTTTCTAAGTCACTTCACATGGAGAAATAAAAGAGGGAAGTTTAAAGAACTAATGTTGTTATTAGTGGGACTTTTATTGATGGTAAAACTTTTTCAAAAATGTTTCTGAGTAAGTTTATCTTTGCTCAAATCTTGGCCATGTGGACGAAATCTATCCAGGGTCATTTTATTCCTTGTCATTTGAGCAGATAGATTATCTCTTTTTTTTATAAGGCTTCTGGATTCTATCTTTCATGGTTTTCTACTGTTTACTTGTACAACATAGCAAAAATCTTGGTCTCTGAAGTGTATCAGTTAGTAGGCTCTGAATAACCATTGCATTTCATGCCAAAGTCTTCGAGATCTGTTTTTTCTGTTGAAAAAAACTTATGACATGCTTTGATGAAATCATGCATGAATGATAAAAGTTAAATTTGGCTCCTAGTACAATTTTATGTTAGACATTTTTACCATTGAAGCTTTCTGGAGGTGCATGATATGGAAGGTTGAATGTTTATAATGGCATTATTGGATGGCAATTGTGGCAAGTAGTGCTCATCCAGACCCAGTAGTAATGCAGCATGTGTTTGCTTCGTTTCATTGCAGGCAGGACCTCTAGCTGCTTATTATAAGCTGCCTCTTAATCGGGTGCTTGTGGTAATTTGCTCTTCCATATCGATGTTTTGTCTATTGACTTACATTGAATGAGTTTCTTTCTGTGTAACAATTGGTCATCTTTATTCAGTTTCATGATGACATGGACTTGCCATGTGGGGTGCTTCGGCTTCAACTTAAAGGTGGTCATGGAAGTCACAATGGGTAAGGACTAGAGATTACATTAGATAGCCATCTTTAGTTGCTGTTCAGTACGTCTTTGTTGTGCTAAATACATTGGATAGCCTGCAGAGCACACCTTTCGTGCATGCTTACAGCTAGTTTTTCATGTTCAAGTTATGACAGTGTCATGAGACCTTGAATTATACTGTCGTTCTGTCATTAGTGTAGCTTCTCTTGACTGACCAACTATTCTCTAGATTCCTGGAGGATGAATACTGTGCAACTTAGCACTCTCAAACGACAGTGTTCTTATACCGGGGGTTTTTTTGGGAATAAAAACTAAATATGGGACGTGGTGGCTACAGAGAGGGATATCTTAACCCACATGTACAGAATGGTTGTCTATTACTCAGTAGTTGCTGGGAACTTCTAAGGTATGTACAAGAGTTTCTAGAATGGAATGACTTGTGCAGAAGCATTACACCCAGGTTCTAGGGATATATTGGAAACATTCATAGTTGGACTAAAGTAGATTGGGCATGAGAGAAGAAATATACATATCTAGTTGGTTTGGATGCCAAGCATAGAGTGCTAGTTTGACTTGGAGGCTCCAGGAGATGGGGGCAAGCAACAAGCAACATACTATCGGAAACTCTTTATTGCAAATTTTGCCTACTCACATGAATGGACACACGGGTGTATCAACGAGAGGGCCAAGTATGGGATCTTTCCACTTAGCATTCTTGGTGAAGCAAAATGGATAGACGGTTGGTTAGGTTCCCTCACATCATAAGGCCACTGGCACTGACATATTATCTAAGTGTCATAAGGAAATGAGTCAACATCACGCTTGCAAATGGCAAAAAGAAACAAAAAACACTCAAGCCCACAAGAAAAGGTCAGTGTGTATGGTGGCCTTTTCCATACGAGCCCAACTTTGATCCCAACAAGTCAAAAGTATCTCTAAAACATCCTTAAATTGGGAATGACCCGAGATCCTGCGACCAATACCGACTCAATGCTGCATGCAACGCACGTGAGAATCTCCCTATCACAAGTTCTTTGCTAATAAATCGGATAAACAGTCATGAACTAAATAAATGTAGGATAAATTTAAAAAAAAAGGCATGTTCGCGAAGCCTGGTTTACACCTCTACAATGTAGAAATGAATAAAATCTAATGAGACATAAATTGGTTTCCTGGTGTTCTGGAAAGTTTCGGTTGTCTTGTTGGTGCAATTTCGACTGCCTCATATGACCTGCAATTCTGAAGGACTAAAACCAACTGCTTTGACTTGTGAGGTTACTAATGGGATTCCTAGTAGCTTCATGCACTTCTGGTTACTGAAGCACTGCTCTGTCTCTCTCCCTCTCTCTCTCTCTCTGCATTAGGCTGAAGAGCGTAATATATCATTTTCGTGGGAACAGAGAATTTGCTCGGCTGAGAATTGGTAAGTTTCTGGCACTGTTTAGTTTACCCACCTCTTTCATGAAGTAAATCATTTACGTCTCTGTGCACGTGGATGTGTGTAGGTATTGGCAGGCCTCCTGGGCAGATGGATCCCAAAGCATTCTTGCTTCAAAAATTCAATAGGACAGCGAGGGAGCGGGTAAGCATTTAATTGCTTACTAGTCATATCCTAAGCATCCTAATCCATTTTAAAGAACATTAGGTACAGGACAAAAGAAAACATGATCCAGCTATGAAACATGTTAGATAAACAAAAGCATTGCTATCCAGTGATATTAAATGATAATAATTGATGCTTCTCTTACTGTGAAGTTTTGACAGGTTTTGATAATGCTTCCATATGTTCCTTTTCTTATACAAATCTATTTTTCAGTAGTATGTATAATCCTACCTTATTTCCATAATAGTCCATGACAATGCCCCCGATTTCAAAACTATATCAAACAAATAATAGGCGCATTAATCTTTCTTTAGGTTGTGTTGCCATATCTTCAACCAACATGCAACATTACTCAGTGATATTGATGATATGATCTCCTATGGCTTTGACAAACTAGATTGACGTCGCTTTGCAAGAGGGAGTTGATACTCTGAAGCTTGTCCTGTCCAAAGGCTTGACAGAGAGTGCGAGATGCTTCAACAGGGAACAAAAGTACAAGCATATAAGATTGCAAAACCTGCCTACATAAAAAAAAATAGGTATCTACTGTAGCTTAGACGAAATTTCTTTTTTAAACTTTTCTCTTGGTCTGGCTTCTATATCTTTCTTCAACAGTGTGTGAGTGGCTCATGTCTGCTTTTGGCTGATATCATGGGGAGCATATTCATTTTCCGAAGAAGAATGTGAAAATGCTGTATTGCCATCCTTTCCATAATGTTTGATACTGACACAAGACATGCTTAGCTGACTAGCAGCTTAAAGATGAAGTTGCTTGAGTAAGTATACATGGATGACTATCATTTGTAAGAATTATTTTACTGATTAAGCCTAGTTAGTCTTTCAAGCTTTGGTGCTTAATAGAGAAAACTATGGGAGCCTTCAGATAGAATAATTTCATTCTCCTTGTCGACTCTACTTCTCGTCATCCAAAGCGAGAGAAATTGGTAATTTACGGTAGGTTTAGCAGAGAGACTTTCAGGAAAGGCAATGTAATGCTTCTTAAGCTACTGTTGTTTGGAGTGGTTTTTCACCTTTCCTAATGATTCCCAGAGTAGATTGATAGTGCATCATTGAGAATGACACAAAATTGGATCGGACACGTGAGATATGATCCCTAATTAAAACGAACTCAATTATAATAAGACTAGCATGATGCAATATGCTGATGCTATTCCCATATTGTGCCAAGTTGGCTGTCTTTAGTCTGCTTTTCTGGATCGGATAACAAAGGACGGGATAAAGAGGAATCTATTGAATCACATATATCTTATCTCTAGTTTGGAAGATCCCCACGAATAGAATCGGATATTCTCAATCGGTAACTTTGAAAAAAGAGCGTTCCTACACCTCCTCCTAAGACAGCCGGATTGGTCTAAATGTGGGAGTGGATGGCGGGGTTATAATTACATCGAAGATCTGGACTAACACCAACACTTGGGTCGATACGATTTCGGCTCAAGTTCTCGGGACGTCAATCAGTGTCAACTAGCTCATTGGATATTCTGCTAACAAGTGTATCAGTCATCTCCTTGTGGTTTACTTGGTCTTGTTTCTTCATGGAATAATAGATTATGAAGCATTGTAGAGATTCTGACGTTTGCCGTGATTTCAAATCTAGATGATAAAGTGATTCAACTTAGTCCTAGGTTACTATAGCCTGCTTTTAACCTATTTGATTGATGATCTTGATTGATTGGTTTAAGGATGATTGGTAGTTTTTCCATGTATACTCAAGTGGCCAATGATTCAGAACTCAGTGCTGGCCAGGCAACCAAGTGGAATTGGAATCTGATCTCAAGGTCCACTCATCGTGGTACCGCCGAACACAAGTGTCTCTTGGGTCACGATTGCATGCTTGTGGAGTGTACAGTTCAAAGTAATTGTCACTAAGGATGATTCTTTTTAGTATTATAAACTTTGAGTTGATATCTTTTGGCAGACTATTACGAGAGATGGCCAAATAAATTAGCTATTTCAACCAAGTCTTTACGCGTTTCGTGAGGTTAATTTTCTTCGTGTCAAAAGAACTTTTCCATTATCGATAGATGTAATAAAAAATTCATGAACCTTTCGTATGGATCTAAAAATAATTGGGCATTATGATCGATTTCAAAGGCTACCAATGTTCTCCACTAATCAAAACCACGGTCTATTTGGCCTCTTGTCAAGTGCCAAAATAGATGCATTTCTTAATCATAACGAAAATTACCCAACAAGTAATAAACTATTTTATAGATTTCAATTTGGTCTCGAACTTTTCAATTTGACTAATGTAGTTATGAACATTTTTCATCCGGCACTTTAGGTTGAAAATAGCCGACGTGGCGGTCTAGTCAGTGTAGTAGCACGATTGATGATGGACATTGAAGAAATTAATCGAAACGACATCTTTTTGTAATTTTTTAAAAAGAATTCTGAATTTTATTTTTTTAAGTTTTCTTTTCCTTCTTTTGTCCATACCATTGTTCATTATGTCTTCATCTCTTTCCACTTCATCACCAAAAAGACATTACGTTCATATGCCGCCCCACGCCAATGGTGGGGGTGGCATAAAAAGACGATGAACAGTGAGGAAAGGAAAAAAAATCAGAATAGTAAAAAGTTTGAAAGAGAAAGAAGAAGGAGACCATGTACAATAAAAAAAGAAAAAAAAAAGGAAGTAAAACAATTTATAAAATTTCTCAAAACGATGTTTTTTTTAGTGAAGTTGTACATGTTAAGGTAGGACGGCCGGCCCTAACTAGACTACTACATTAGTGATTTTCGGTTTAAATTGATCAAATGGATTACATAGAATTCAAAAGATTTAGGATTACATTGGTCAAATTGAAAAATTTAGCATTGAATTGATATCCCTACAATAAATTTATGATTTTTTGGATAAGCTTCCCTAATTGTGTATTGCCAGAAAGCTATAACTTTTTCTCCTTTATAATTACTGTTCCTTTTGTTTTAAGCAATAAGACCACGTAAGTGTGTAAGTATGACTATCTACGCAATTTGGACATCGATTCTCGATTAGACGGCTTGCTTAAACCGCTCTAAGCAAAATCATGGCATCATTAATTTGCTAATTCGGCCAAATATTTGGATAGGGAAATTGTCGGGATCGGCCAAAATATTCGCATGTTTTTCCATAGGAGCCGAGAAATCGAGGCACTAGACTCTTGGCGACACAGCCAACGGAAGAAAAAAACTGCCTCGATTCGATGAGATTTAGTCGGATGCTTTATAAGTCCGTTCTGGCAATGAACCTCATCAATGTTTGCATAGTTGCGTGCAACATACGCTTGAAATTATGCTATATTTACTTTATTGTATGTAAATTCCATCATTGCTTTGAATTCATCATCTGGTAGGGGTAAGCAAAAGGAACCGTCCAGATTAAGAATCGCCTGCACAGGACCAGCCGGTTCTGGGTGGTTCCTAAGGGCACTAGTCCGATTTCCAGTTCTCAGTTTCATGATTTTGGTTCAGTTCCCAGTTCCGAGTGTGGAACCACCCACTCAGATCGGGCTGATTTTTTTTCAATTTGTTAATTTTTTTATTTCTTAAAAATCTGTATAAAAACCCTAATCTATCTCCCATTTCACAAAAGAAAGCCCTTCAAGACTAGAGCAACTATGTTTATTTAGGGAAACTGCCACAAAAAATCCCAAATTATGTCACTTGTGACAAAATTTATCCTGAAATTTTTTTTGTGACACGAAAAATCCCAAACTATGCCACTTGTAACACATTTACCCCACAATACTTTGGCCTACGGGCATTTTCGTCTTTTTCCTTTTTCTGTTTTTTTTTTTCCTTTCTTCTCTCTTCCCTTCACCGGCCATGGCGTAGGAAAGCCGATGAGGGCGGCCCTCGCCGGCGTCGGGCAAGAGTCGCCATCGCCTGGGCGGGCGAGGGTTACCCTCGCTTGGCCCTCGCCCGCCCAGGCGAGAGCGGCTCTCGTTTGACGCTGATGAGGGCAGCCCTCACCTGGCCCTCACCCGCCCAAGCGAGGGTGACTCTCGCCCAACCCCAACGCCGGCGAGGGCCGCCCTCGCCGACTTCCCTCCTCCATGGCCGACGGAGGGAAGAGAGAAGAAAGGAAAAAAAATGAAAAAAAAAATAGAAAAAGGAAAAAGACGAAAATGCCCTTGGGCCTAAGTATTATGGGGTAGATATGTCACAAGTGGCATAGTTTGGGATTTTTCGTGTCACAAAAAAAAGTTTAGGGTAAATTTGTCACAAGTGGCATAGTTTGGAATTTTTGGTGATATTTTCTTGTTTATTTATACACTTGAGTAAAATGATAATAACAAATCAAGACACAACAGTAGTTGCTCACTCCAACCAAATTTGACCGCAAATTGGAATAATCTTTGCATGTAGAAACGCATTGATTATTAAGAACATCCTCAATTTCATCTTGAATATTAATGATAATTAAAAACAAACTGAATAGGCTACCGACTCTATTGGCCCATCTAGGAACCGGACCGCACCGGTCGGTCTAGTCCTATTCCTGGTTCTCACTGGTTTGGTATAGTTCTTGATTTCCGAAATTGAAAACCGATTCTTCCGTTCCGATTCCTGATTCTTAGTCGGGAACCGAACCGCTCAGAACCCGATCACCCTTATCATCTACCTACCCAAAAAGGGTAACTTCGGATCCTTCTCTTGAGCGCTTTCAAATCGTCCCATCTGAAGATCTTTTTGACCCTTCTCGGTACCATCAATCTCCCAACACGACATGTCCTCCGACACTCCCATCGTTGCAAAAAGAAAAGAGCCAAATGATCAGACCTTAAGGTACGAGCACTAGAGTCCATACCCAAAAGATAAATTAGGAAATGACATACAAGCAATGATTGAGGCCACGGATTATACTAATTAATGAGATAAACTCTAGAGGCTTCTCCAACGCAAAAGTACCTGCAAATTGATTTGAGTCGAGACAAGAAGAGAGTGGCTATTTCAAAGATCCCATGATGGTTTGGCAGGATCGTCTTGAATCACAATCACACAGCTTTCTAATCCTTTAAACAAATGCGGGTTGACAATTGGTTTGTATTGCTTTCCGCTATCAGCTTCCATGCCTGACCACACGATTTTGTAGTCCGAAATGTTTGGAAATTGATTGGATCGATCCAAATCCCACAAGTCGCGATGACCCAACTAGTCTTGTCGCTAGGGATTTACTAAAATGCACCATAAATCGCATTTTTTTATATGATTAAAATGAAGAAGAGACATCGACGATAGCATAAGTAACTTCATCAACATAAATTCACGTATGGAATGTGAATTGAGCCAAGCGCTTGCATATTCTGGCATATGGTTTCGATATCAGCGTGTCAAATTTCTTTTGGCAAAATGAAGGAAAAAAAATAAAAAGGCAAAGTGACTTTATGTGTTATGTAGTCGTTGACATAAAAAAAATGACCAACTTTTCTTTGTTATTGAATAATAACAGATATAGTCGATGAGAACAGAGTTTGGTGAAAATAATAGTCAATAAATTGAATAATCGACAATTTGGAGGAATTCAACAACTCGTCGGTAAAATGATAAGACATCATAGGTTATGGACAAAAACCTTCGCCAGTCGACGAGGTCATCGGCACCGTTATGTAACTGCCAAGTAGTGGATTAATCGTTGCCAGAAATAGGAGATTGTGGATATAGCTTAACTTTTTGTAACCGCAAATAAGATTAGGATATTATGTGTTTGTTCAAATCCAATAGCCGCTCGTAGGTAACCATCCATCGCGGATTATAAACACCAACATTGCATTCTTTTAAAATTCCCAATCACCTGTAAAATTCGAAACTCATCTTTACTTTCCCGCAATCTATCTTTTCTGCAATTCACACCGCGGACAACGGACGGTTTCCTAGTGTTTGCACTTTGAATTCCATATCGCTCACTTTTCCATTCTCTTTCCCACCCAAAAGCAACGAATGACCCTCCATAAACCCCCTTATCAATTCGTACGAATCCATCCACATTATACAAGGCCTTTCATCGCCATCTCCGTGAAACGGCATCTAATACAATCTTCCGGGTCACCGGTTCACGCCGTGACACGTTCACGAAAATGTGTGCGTGGTGCGAACTATACGTACGTGAAATGGCCCAATGGACACACGCATCTCTTTTTGTCTCCAAAGGACCAATCGCGCGAAAAGGCCACGAGGGCCTTTCCCTCCACACACGCACAAAAAGTTTCCCACTTCGAAAAAAAGCAGCACCCTTGCATCACACGATCTCTTTTGGTCCAGCTTTATTATTAGGTCGCAGGACAAACATCATTAGTATATCCGATGGCACACGCGTGAGACGTCGCCTCCTCAACAAGCTTTCGAACGTGGCCCCACGTGACGTACATGGCGAGTTCTTTCTTCGTTTGTGGTCGGAAATGCATGGCAAAGTTCGAGCGCGCATAATTTCTCCTCGTGATCATGATTGATTGACGTGATCAAAATTAAGGTAATTGTTGTTTTGTTTTTAATGTTGAAATCGCGATGTTAATGAGCCGGTCGCTGCTTGCCGGGGGTCGTGCGCCATGTGCTTTTTTATGTTCCTCCCTCCCTTCCTCTTCGTTGCATGCACACCACGAGATTGGTCCACCGTTCTTGAGCTGTCGAAACCTCGCTCGATTCAACTCTCTCTCTCTCTCTGAGCCTCGCTCGCCGGAGCTTGCGCGCGTTCCGATACGTGGGGGGCGATTCTGCTTGGTGGGTCGAAGTGGGAATCCGTTGAATTTCGCGGGGGAGAATCTTGGTCGGGCGCTGCGCCCCAGGTTCTTGATCCTTCGTGGGTGCTTTTCCTTCGCGTGTTCTTTGTTGTCGTGCGGCTCTTCTTGTTGCTGCTTCGCGTGGATGTTTGATGCTTGCGTGTCTGAATGAGAGCGGGTTCTGTGGAGGGTCGAGCGCGAAATTGGCTGGCGCGTGATCTGGGTGGAGTACCGAGTGTTCCTGCTCCAGGACGGAGAATTAAGTTCTTTGTTGTCAGATTATAGGGTCGGTGCTGTTTGTGGATATAATTGAAGCTTGTTAGGCATTGTCATTGTGTCAATTTAGTTCTGGGTCGGCTAGATAAGCTAATCGCCGTATGTTTCGATTGCTTTCTTTTCGCTGGACATTCTGAGGTCAGGAGTTCAGATTTCAGATTGCGTGATTTAGTTGGAAAATGCTGTGATCGATGCTCAGATCAGTTTTATTTTCTGGGTTTTACTAGGTATCTGATAGAGCTGCTTCGGCGGATCTTTCATACAGATTTCCAGCTTTTCTGGACAATAAATTGGAGGAAGGCAGTGGGTTTGTGTGGACGGAGTTGAAAGAGCATGCCAAAATGGTGACAAGAAAGGTGGGGAAGTATCAGGTTGGGAGGACAGTAGGTGAAGGTACTTTTGCCAAGGTCAAATTTGCACAGAACACGGAGAATGGAGAGCCTGTGGCCATGAAAATCTTGGCTAAAAGCACCATTCTTAAGCACAGAATGGTTGATCAGGTGCTCAGCTTAAGCTTGTCATGATGTAGTTCAAACTTCAAAGAGGGTAGAAGTTTTTTAAGAATCAAGATTGTGATAGGTCCAGGTTAAATCTTTTGTTGTGCTTAAACCATTATCCTAGGGCCATAATTCATTTTGGCTTTGGCTTCACTTCGAACTATAAATGACCTTCACTTTTTCCTCCCTTGACATTGTTTTCAGATCAAAAGAGAGATATCCATAATGAAGATTGTCAGACATCCGTACATAGTCAGATTGCATGAGGTATGATGTATCATCTTTGTTTCCTTGAAGTTCAAAAATTGAAATCGACGATTACCTTTCTTTAGTCACAGTGTTAGTTCAGTGTGGCCACTGCCCGTAACTAATTTCATTTTCCCCTCATATCTTCTGGATTCCAGGTTTTGGCAAGCCCGTCCAAGATATACATTATTCTTGAGTTTGTTTCTGGAGGAGAATTATATGATAAAATTGTAAGTATTTCGGACGTGAGGCCAAAAATTGTTTGTCCTCATTCTGCTTGGCCTTTTGTGAAAGAACTAGTTTTATTTATTTAATAGGTTCTATCAAGAGCTGGTGCAGTGAAATGATCTTTTGGCTAGGAAGATTAAGCTGGGAGTGAGTAAATCCCCATAAATCATTAGACAATTTCTTAGGTTTCTAATCAATGTTCTTTCACCCTCGGCTTTGCCTAATCTCTCAACCACTAGGAGGATTTGCTGGATCAATTACGGTTATGTTTTATTGAGAAGTTCCTTTCTATTAATTTGATTTTAACTTATCAGGTTCACCAGGGAAGGCTTCCTGAAAATGAATCTAGACGGTTTTTTCAGCAGTTAATAGATGCAGTTGCACATTGTCATAGGAAGGGCGTCTATCATAGGGACCTGAAGGTGCTTAGCTTCGCAACTCTGCAGCAATATTGCTGCTTTCTGAGCCAAATCTCTTCCTAATTTTTTTCTTCCTCCTCTCTCTTGACACAGCCTGAAAATCTTCTTCTTGATAGTCATGGAAACTTAAAAGTCTCTGACTTTGGATTGAGTGCATTGCCCCTTCAGGTAAGCACGATGGTATGTGCACTTTTATGTGCAAGAGTTAGTTGACCTGTGAGATTGATTTTCTTTGATTTTTGTAGGAGCAGGGTGATGGACTTCTTCATACAACTTGTGGAACCCCAAATTATGTTGCTCCTGAGGTACAGCTGACAACTGACATTGCGTTTGATGTTCCTCGTGCTTTTCTGTAATCTTGAACATTTCGCATGTAGATGATTACAGTCCATTGTGAATAGAAACCATTAAATGCGCTAGAAAATGGAGAACCTCAATTACTTTTTATGGGATTACCTGTATATCTTGAATATGTATGACAGTTGGATTGAATGAAGGGGTCTCGAGTTTCTCTCCTTTTCAATCTGTTCACTGCCAAGACAAATGTTGAAATTGCATGTGTGCTTCTCATTTGGCAACCATGATAGTGGAAAACTCTGAACTTCCTCCTCCACAGCGAGAATAGGATTCCTGCAATTTTTTTGGGTCATGGGATAAAGCATCTGTCAGAAGGCACAAACTTGTTCATTTCCTTTAAATTTCAAATATTTGCATCTTAGCCCACTAAAATATCTGTTTCAGGTTCTCGGTCAGCGGGGTTATGATGGTTCAGCAGCTGATATATGGTCATGTGGCGTCATTCTTTATGTTTTAATGGCTGGATATCTTCCATTTGATGAGACAGATCTTCCAACACTATACAAGAAGGTTCTTTTTTTACTTTTTATTGCAAGCTTGTTCTTCTAGTTCCATGTGGCTTTTGAAATTCATTTCCTTTTCTTCTTAATTATCAATGAATGAGGGAAATTAATGGATGATTCCTTGAAGCAATGCCCATACTGTGCAAAAGTAATTACCTGTTCAGTGTTTAATCTCTGGATCAGATGTTGGTGCACAGTATTGAGATAATTTACGTGTAAGATTTTTGTTGGAATGTTGCACCTGCTGGTTGTGGATGATTCTTTAGGTTTCTCAAAATCCTTCATGATTTTTCTAGTTTTTCTTGCTTGTATCTATGTTTTCATTAACTTTCTACCCAATGGAATGTTGCCCGGGGAGTTGTGAATGACCCTTGTCTTTTCGCACACATATTGTCAAGGCTCGTTTTTCACATGTGCATGTGTGTTTGTTGGTATCCTATGTATTAATTGATGCAGTTTTCTGTCTTCTTCGTCTTGCATACTAGGAGAAAATGTGATTTCGCAGCTCTCTTTCTTTTCTAACCTTTTTGTTGATGTTGGTTCATGAATTTAGAACAGGAATATACTTGGAAGTTTCTAATCTCCTGCTTATGTGTAGATAACTGCTGCAGAATTTGTATGTCCGATTTGGTTTTCTCTGGGGGCGACGTCATTGATCAAAAGAATACTTGATCCCAATCCCAGAACTGTAAGTAGTTACTTTATCACATCAAAGTCGGGTGCTTTAGGTAGTGAAAGTGGTAATCACCATACACCCTGCTTTAGATAAACCGACAGAACTTTTACCAGAAATATACAGGTTACGACATCGCAATTGACTGCAAAAATTGCTAGACAAAAAAATAAGCTAAGAGGATCTCAATTTCCTGAGCTCATCTTGGCTGTCTGAATAATGATGTTTTCAAGCTTGACATATCACTAATTTTCTTGACAGCGCATTGGTATTGAAGGAATTAGAAAGCATTCATGGTTCCGAAAAAATTACTTGCCAGTAAGACATAAGGAAGATGAAGAAGTTAATTTAGATGATGTCCGTGCTGTCTTTGATGACATTAAGGTTTGTGCAACATTCCTGAATAACTCAGATATCCAGCATTTTTAGGTTCATTTGTTGTTTTATGCAGTGTTGTAAACATAGCAACTTTTTGGAGGAATTGCAGTCCGTTGGCTTTTCCAGTACCTTTGATATTTTTGTTTTTGGTTTGTTGATTATTGCTGGTAATTTGCAGGAGCAATATGTAGATGAGCAGTCAGAATCCAAAGATGGTGGTCCTTTGATAATGAATGCGTTTGAGATGATCGCATTATCTCAGGGATTAAATCTATCATCACTATTTGACCGGCAGCAGGTTGAATTTTGTTTTCCCAGCGGTTATTTTCTATCCTAATAAATATTTCTAGAGTGAAGTTGCTTGGCACTTTCACTGGTGATATTCCATGAGTTCTAGCCTCTAGGCCCTTATAAAATCTCTGATATCATAGTTTCATGATTTTCTGCTGGTATGAAAAACATAAATCAGATTGCTCGAATACTGTTTGTAGGCGGCTTTGTTCTTTGCAACACCTGTGATTATAAATCATCTGGATCTGCATAGTCCTTAAATTCAAGGTTAATTATAGTACGGAAACCAAAATTTTCTTCTCATTGTGTAGATTATCTCTCTGTTTGCTTACTTTATTGGCAGAATCAGCAATTAGAAGGAAACTAAAGAAAACCAATGTGTAACTAGAGATCTAGATTGATCAAAATTGTGTGGTGAATAAGAACCTTGACTGTTATTGTTCAGTGCTAAATCTGTGAATTTTTTAGCATTGACTAAAAATTGCAGTATAATGATCAGGAAGGCAGACAAGATGCTGTTGATTGATTGTCAGAACTTCTCTCTAAGTTAAATATTTCTTGCATTTTAGTTGCGCAGTTGGTAACATCTTGACTTTAAATCCCTATTTAACTGACTTATAACTCCTACGCATGCTGATCCATGAGGTTCATTCATGGTTAGCAATAAATCCGGATAGGCTGCACACGAAGAACTCTCTCTCTCTCTCTCTCTCTCTCTCTCTCTCTCTCTCTCTCTCTCTCTCACATCACCATTCATTTGTGTAGGATTACATAAAGAGACAAACTCGTTTTGTCTCCCGGAAACCCCCAAAAGTGATCATCTCATCTATTGAAGCAGTGGCAGAGTCAATGGCTCTCAAGGTCCATACACGTAATTTTAAGGTATCAGTGTAATTTGTTTTGATTCATCCAAAATGGTTTACTGTCCTTTCGGTGCTTGAAGAATGAATTTAAATTTGACCTCACACTGGATTATGAAGTATCAAATATCTATAAAACTTTCTAAAATGAGTTCATGCTTTTGTAGCAAAAGCGTTTTCCAGAACATCCCTTTTCATATACTATATTGGATAACTGTGAACTAGACGGTGAACATTAATCTGATGAAATGTTCTATAGTTGGACAGGCTCGACTTCTCTGTATTAAGGATATGAGTTGTTTGTTTAAGAAAATTGACTTAAGTCTTGTCTTGAGCGAAGCATGTGCTGTGAAAATGTCTATTCAGTGTTATCCAGTCTCATTCAAGTGATATGTTTTCTTCACAGACGAGAGTTGAAGGATTGTCTGCAAATAAAGCTGGCCAGTTTGCAGCTGTCATCGAGGTAAATTTTGAGATCGATGTATGCATTTCTTCATTTGAAATATCTAAGGTATGGAGGCATCATCCGTTTGAGATCCTTTATCATTTGTAGGTTTATGAAGTGGCACCATCCCTCTTCATGGTAGATGTTAGGAAGGCCGCTGGAGATACTCTCGAATATCATAAGGTGAACTTTAGAAAATTAAAAAACTTGTTATCCAAAATCTATCCCAGTCAACCTTCCTTAATAGCTTAAAAGACCTCCTCAAAGTTTCTCGAGTTCCTAATCTTGAAAGTCATTTTAGTAGCTTCTCTTTCAGCACCGAGCATGAACTAAATTCTTTCGTCTCACTCTACAGTTCTACAAGAGTTTCTGTGCAAAACTTCAGCATATCATATGGAAGCCGACAGAGGGTAACACCAAGCCTGGTCTGCTTAGAACGACGAGTTGCAGATCCTAGTTTCTTGATGTAATGTAAATCAATTAAGCAGACAGCGTAGAGGTGCAACCAACTTGCAAGTCGAGGCAACAGCTTGCCGGAGCAGGCCTTATACTGTATATATAATTGATTTTTGATGATCTATATGGTGACAAAATCATTACGCTGCGCATAATGCTTGTTTCTTGACCTGAGAATCATCATCTACAGTCTTATGGTCGTAGGCCTTGGGATTCTGATTTCAGATGAAGCTATGTCAAACGAGCAATCCAAGACTATCTCAAGTCGCAAGATACATAGAGACTTTTTTCTACTCAATGGTGCGAGCGTATTTCTCTTTTTGTACGGATTCAATTTTCCTGGTATGGCCTAGAATTAGCTCACAAGTTCGAATTATTGCAGGTCTGTCATCATACGTCAAGTCTAGAACATCTTCGCTAGAAAGACCTTGAATGCCGTTGGCATTCTGTTCTCTTCGGAGGCAGAATTTTGAATGGTTCGCTTAGCTAATTTTGTAGGCTTTGCTGCATTATGTCATTCGATATGAGTCTTCAAATTCTTCAGGAAAACACTTCAGGATACTGTTATTCCACTTGCGGTTTAAAATAGTTTACGTGCTCTACATGTGGGAAGTGTTCTAATCTTCACCAGCATTTGCTTGTGTGCACTGTCCAGCTGCATCCTCCATTTAGAGTTTAAAAGGTGGTAACTCACTATCGCAGTCAAGGTAACGCGAGCAAAAAGAGGCAAACGAAGCTGATTGGTGAAAATAATACGGACTCACTGAAGCTAAATGGTGAGCCGTGACGAGAGTCGGCTCTATTCTAACCCTTTTCCTCAATACCACTAATAGAATCTCTGTCTCGATAAGATATGTATCTAATAAGTTGGCATATTTTGAAATGATCCACAATGTCACATTTGCGTGGGGTCGATATGTCGTAGGGATGGATTCTTCCATCCATTGTAGGAGCTGGTGTAAGGGCAACATGGACAATCCTGATTTGGTTTAGGACACTTTGCAAGATAGAGATCAAGTGGTGTTCGGCTAGGTTCGACGGCAGGACAAGGGGGATGAGGGATTAGACTGTCGAATAACGGGTGTCTCAACTTTGAACCCCCTGGAGTTTGAACTAATGTAAGTGCGTTGCAGCATTAGGGTTCTGTTTGTGGGGCTCGGATTAAAATGCAAGACCCTAAAGACTGGTTTTACTGCACCTTGTCCAGCACCAGGGCTCTTTTTGTTGCTACTTAGTATTTGCCAATGAAATGTATCGGTTTTAGAGAGATTCCAAAGCCAAACTTAACTTGAATTGCACGAGCAGTGATGACTGTCTTTGCTTGGAGATACTCTCCAAGTACAGATGACAGCAACGACACAAGCCCATCACAGATTATCTAAGGCGTCTCAGTCATTGGACAAAGCGAAGAACCATGAGATTAATCCCATTTTTCTCGATTAATGACGGAGTAATATTAGCACGTTAAATCCAGCGAATCCATCAGGCACTTCACAAAGAAGGCAGGGAAGGACAAAGAATGAGAAAATAAGAACGGAGATGACCGGTTTTTCACCAAGATCAGACTCAAAAAGAAAAATTATATAAGACAAATGAATACACGAAATGCTCGACATAGCTAAAACATTGGATAAGAGCAACCAGCAGTACATGAACAGACCTTACATTGTCAAGCACAAGATATCCACAAGCAGGAAACATAATCTCAGGAACTTGATGACTGACTTCTCCAGGAACAATGGCCACTAAAGAGGCGGCCCTCCAAAATCGGAAGGAAAACGATTACAACAAGCCTTCTCAGACCCGAAAGCTTGCAAAAAAGAGGGTATAGGTGGTGTACTAGTTTGCCAAAAATTCCCTGGAAAACAACCAAGCCACTGATTGTCCATCCCGACAAGACTAAACGGCCTAAAAAACCTACTCTTAAACTTGCTGCTGCCCATCACAATCCTAAAGCTATTACCTTATTCTTTCTCACATCACTACCGGGCCAACCGGTCGATGACCATTTTGATTCATTTTCTTGACTAGGAGAGGATATCACATCTCCACAAGCTCTCTGCTAGCAGTTCAACCATGCTACTGCTGATGGAACGGCAGTGCTGCAAATTCAGGCCAATTAAACTCCCAGCCAACTTCTTCAAGAAAGGCACGCTCTTACTTGAGACCATTGAACAACCAGCCAAAGAAAGTACTTGTAGATTGAGGTGTCCAGCTGAGGAGAGGACTGAGACACCCGAATCAGTAATGCTGCATTTTGACATGTCGAGGTCGTTGAGTAACAAGCAATTATCTGTGATTGCCACCAAGCTTGCATCCGTGACTTTCCTGCAACCATCAAGGTTAAGCAGCTCAAGGGTCCCTCCATGTAGCCGGACCAAGGTGGAAACTGCTTCATCGGTGATGTTTAGACAGTTACTGAGGTTAACTTTCACAAGTCCTGCCTCTGAATTTTCCAGAAGAGGGGAAAGCCCAGCATCTGTTATTCCACAAAGGCCGGTTAAGTCGATGTGCTCCAGATGAGGGCACAACTTTCCCACCATGGCCAAACTAGCACTGCCAAATCCTGGGCAATTTTGGATCGATAATGATCGAAGAGATGTGCAAGACGAGAGCATCAAAGATCCTTGTAGAAGGTCCTTAATTCCCATGCACTTAGCAATAGATAGAGACTTCAGCTTCATTTCACGGTTTGAGATCACACCAATAACTCCTCCCAAGGAGATCCTGTCCAATTCCTCAACTTGTAGATTTTCAAGAGAACTAGCCGCCCTTGCAAAAGTTATCAACCCAGAATCAGATACAAAGTGACACTTACGGAGGCACATCTGCTTCAAGTTTGTGCAACCCTTTCCAATGGCCCCTAGACTCACGTCCGTGATTCCGTGGCAGGAGGCAACTGTCAAGGTTGACACTTTCTTGAGACCCTGAGCATTGCCCATGACCCAAAAGCCCTTCTCACTCGCATTTCTAAGACCGCCAAGGACAAGACTAGTGACAGCCAGGCCAAAATGCCCAATTACTGCAAGAGAGAAGTCTGTTATATTCAATCCCTGAAGCTTTATCTTGCTCAGGACAGAAGAAGCGGAAGATACCAAACTTGCAACTCCATGATCTCCGACTAGAGGGCAGTCTTTAATGGAGATTGATTGCAGCCGAGGGCAACACCTTCCTATAGCTTCTAGGCCCTCATTCCCAATCTTTGGACAAGATTCGATGTTTAAAGAAATCAAATCTCGACAATTTTCTGCTATAGCAATCAGACCCTTGTTGGAAACAAAAGGACAATGGCTAAGATCAAGCTTCTCCAGCAGACAACATTCTTTGGCTATTTCGACTAAACCATCATCCCCAATTGAAGACGGATTCCACAAAGAAAGAGTCCGAAGAGAAGGGCAGCCACGGGCAATTGCGGATATCCCAATGTTTGTGACTCCACGAGTAGACCTGGTCCCCCGGATTGAAAGCTTCCCGAGACCGCCACGACCATTAGTTCCCACTGCTACAGCAGCAAGTCTGACATCCGTCGCTTTCTTCCCCTCCAAGCACCTCGTGAGGTACCCATCTCCCTCAAGTCCTCCACTTGCATCACACGAAACCATTTCAACATCACCAGACGGTGAAGTCTTCATCTCTTTGTCCTCCTTTGCTGAGTTATCGACTTCACCTGATATTTCAGTTCTGCGCATGCTACTCAAAAGGAAAAGCCAGTGCTTGGAGACACAGGCACAGGAGCTCCTTTCTCTACCGCTGGGAAGCCGTCTGAAGATCTCAAAGAGGCATTCATCCGGGAGTTCCTCGATGGAAGATAGATGTTCCCCCTCATACTCGTAAGAGCTGACGGCATAGGGGCCACATACGCGAGCCCGCTTGTGGGGAGGGCAGTATATGTCCATACTGGAACCCATCGAGTACAAACGATCCAAGTCGATAGAACTTGTACATAAAGATCCACCACCGAAGAATTGATCTTCACCTATAAAACCAATTACAAACAAGTCTGATAAGTTAATCTGGTCAAGCGTTCAAACATAAACCCAGTAACACAATCTCCTGATTACACAATCCAACACAGCAATAGCAAAAGCTTTCTACCTCCTTTCAACCACTCAAAAAATTCCAGTTTCATCTTAAGACATGGAGCTACTTCTCAATTGTTAGCTTTAGCAGAAGATCAAATCACAAATTGATCTTTACATCTACCAACAGGAACAGAAAGAGGGTATCGATAAAAAATAAAAAAAAAGAGATCTCATGTAATCAGAAGCAAATATATCTTAAGCTATGAGTCATCAAGTACTGATCTTCAACTTCTACGAAATCCACAAAGCAAAAACTAATACCACACTCCTCATTCTTCACGTGCTTCCAGAAACAGATCGTGCCCAAATTCAACAACCAGATCAGAAACAAAATGAAACCGCGAGAACTCCCAGCATTTCTTCAATCAGAGAACCCAGTGACCAAAACAAACCCAGAAAGATATTCCATTCCACTTTGAGAGCGCACAAAAGGGACAAGCTTTTACCTCCATAATTGACGAGAGCTGGCATGGCCGATCCCCAAAGGAAGAAGCTTCACCGAGTGCAACAAGGACAAGACTCAACACCAGGAGCGAAACAGCAATGCAGGCGAAACCCGGTAGGCCCTCAGCGCATGGATGCATTTACAAGATGCAGCGAGTTCTCAGAGAGCATGGAAGAGCCAAGGAACCCCAACCAGCAGGGCAAAAAAGATACAGAGAGGAAGGAGGAAGCAGAAGAGGAAGGAGAAGGAGAAGGTGGGGAGTGTTGCGTTCGGTCCTGGGCTTGGAATGTGTCACGCGAGGGAGTTATATTGGTGTCATTCTTGTCATTGCAGAGAGAGAAAGAGAGAGAGAGAGAGAGAGAGAGAGAGAGATTACATGCAAGTGCAATGTATCCATCCTCAAAACCGGGCATTCATTCCTAGTCCAACCAACCACCTCAGCCCAAAGGAAAAACAAAAGAGAGAGAAGAGAAAATCCTAGGAGCAACTGGAAATTTCCCTCCCCTTGTCCCAAAAAAGATATTATTTCCCTTTTATCTTTTTTTTTTCTTTTCTTTTCTTTTCTTTTGGTATTTTTTTTTTCTTCGAAAAGATGGGAAGGTCGCGATGAAGTCCTGTACCTATTATGGAATGTCGAATTTGAGTCATAACTACTATCTATAAACTAGGCTAGTCAAAATGCTAATCATGGGTGAGATAGCTCGATTGGCATTTGGTTCGGGATGATAGTTACCGCAATTGGACTCGGTATTCATGACCGCTAAATGAACGAAGGCATTTGGTTCGCGAGGATCGTTGTTTTCCTATTCTGTTGTTGCTTATTATTTTTAAGGTTAGTATCACAAAATATTTCAAGCAGGTATATCAATGTCATATTTGCCGCAACTAATTTTCGTGTCACAACAAATTTCAAATTGGTATACCTATGCTGCATTTAACCCAAATCATTTATCGCGGCACCAAAAATCCCAAAATCACTAAGATTTTAGAATCGAAAATCTGCTAAAATAACCTAATTTGCCCTAAGATTTTGGTGATTTTGGAGAGATAGAGAAAGAGCGTATTCAATCTCAATTCATGTTCTTCAAATCTAGCTCGCTCAAAATGACCTCGTTGACGAGACCTATTTATGTTGAATTTCCAAGTCGGATTAACGTCATGCGCCAATCATCCGAGTTATTTGCACATGTGTTTCGAAGTCAACAATTTAAATGAGAAATTGGCCAAATTTTAACGGATGGTATATTTATCACGAGCGTACCAGATTTAGGTTTTTTGTAACATGAAAATTAGTTTGCATGGCACGAGGGTACCGGTTTGGGTTTTTTGTGATATTAATCATTATTTTTTTCTTTGCTTTTTATCTTTTCAAAAAAATATTTTTAGTCTAGTTTGAGCACGTTCATCTATGACAATGCCAAAGAATCGAGATCAATAAAATGAGAATTTTAAAGTAAATAATAATTCTGTTCGTCTAGATTATATAGGTCCTACGTGATCAAGTTTGAGACATATAGTTGATAATACGGATTTCATTGTAAGTCGTTGTAAATTATATCCCGACCATCAAATTGATCGTCTTTTTTCTCAAGAACAACCCACCAAACCCTTCGAAAGTTAGATTTCTCTTGGGAATCTTGTTAAAGAGTGCTGTCGGGGGGTTTCGTTGAACCAAGCCCGATAAAGAAAAGCCTTCACTTTCAATGCGCCGACTATAAATAATACGAGGAAAACGGCACATTAGAAATGATAATTTTCCTTCATTCGAATGTTCAATACATGGCCCCAGGTATTTGTGAACAAATTTTCTTTCTTCTCTCGATTCTATTAGAATTTAGACTAGGCCGATTGCGAAGAGGGGTGGTCTCTATCAAGTCTCAGTACTCGAATTTACGATTTGGTGGGTACAAAACAAGGGTTTCATTTGTGTGCTCTATGAGCATGCCCTATAGAACAAGAATTCATCATTTCAATAGCCACACTTTACTTTTAGCCTTAGCTTTAGGTTAACCACGCATAAATTTAGGTGAAGCTGGGGGCTAAGAGTTATTCAATTAATTAATTATTCATTTTTTTGCCAAATTTTAACAGAATAAAATAAAACTGTATCTCCATTGATAGCCTTGACAAGTTGATTGAGAATTTTGTAATCTTATAATCTCTAGATGTATAGGCAATTAGCACGCCAGATAGGGACAGAGTAGCACTTGGGATTTGTGAATACAACTGTCTGAAGCAGAGATTCATCCTCATCTCTTTTGTATTCAACTTTTTTCTAATTCAACTCCCCTCTCCAACTTGGAGCTGCTGTACGCATCAAGTGGACTTCTTGGAATGGAAGCAGACCGCAAAGGAATTAAAAATATGTTCATTAATTATTCATATATTCCAAATTGAGGTTACAAGGGATTGGGATTAGGGGAATCGATGGATTACTATTCTTTAATTCCGTTTTTATTGACTAATGCGGATCGATGGATTAGATTAGGAAAAGTGGACGTAAGAGGGTTTGCTTTATTTGGTGACTTGTTCCGAAGACGAGCCTAGCTAGCTAGATTGCTAGTGCTTTTGGTGTAATGTTCATGAAATCGAGACTGGTATTTGACCACTTTTAATGTAGCTCACAATGACTAAGAAGCCTGGTTTAAGCGAATAATCCTGTGGATCAAACAAGCAACGATCCAAAACTCGAGTTGGAATCTTGAAATCGAGGTGAATGTGCATTTGTTTTACTGAAAAACTTGTTTGATAAAGGAAATTTTTTTCCATAAAGATCATTTTCGAGGAAAATGGTTAGTTTCATTGGTTTGGTTGGAAAAGTGATTTCCTTCGTACCAAAATAGGAAGTAATTTTTCTCAATCTAAACTTGTTGTGATTCAGTACATGGATAATGCGTTCCATAAATCGATTAATTTTTTTTTTTGTAAGGTAAGATGTATATTGACTTTTTGACGCACCACTTACAAAGAGGGGATAGTCGAACACAAAAACTTGGTACCCAATGGGACACCAATGGCGTTCCAACGGGTAAAAGGTGTGCGACTATGCATAGCTAAACGCGATCTAAGTGGATAAATCGATTAATTTTCCGTCATCTAAATACTAGAAAGTCGGAAAATGATTTCCCAAAAACCGATTTACTTCGAACAAATCATATTTGGTTGGACTTCTTTGTTCTTAATAATATGAGAAAATCATTCACGGTTAAAGATAATATGCATACTTAAAGTTAAGAAAATGAATTCCATAATCTGAAAAGAAATATTTTCCCCAAAAAGTATTTTCATCTATCACGAAATTTTTACAAAAACAAACACACCCTAAAATGTCAAAGTTTACCCCAATTTGACATTTCGCTTTTGGAAATTGTCATCTCGAATAGCTATCGACTTGGCATGCTAACGACCACACGAGTCACTAGTTACGAATAGACTGGACAATTCTATGGGACTCTAAAGCCAATTGAAGGAGAGTCGAAGATTATCTGTTATTGATGCGATGTATTTGGTTGTATGATCTTATTCAATATTTACATAAAAAAAAAGAAAGAAAAATGCTACAAAACAAAAATGAGTAATGCTAGGCATGAATTGAAATTTCTTAACAAAATGAGTGAGCATTTATACGAGTGGATCATAATCAATTTTTGAACCGGTCTTATATTGCATAAAATATTAGATCCATAGATCATTCTTACCATATATAGCCTAATTAAGTAAAAAAAAACGGCATCACGACTTTTTTTCTAGACAGTTGTCGAGTAATCAAACAAAAAGTCGTCGTTTGTAATCAATACTTTGAAAATCAAAATTATTCTAACACGGATCTTGTTAATAAGCATCCTGAGAATACTATTTAAAAGAATTTCTAAAATTCGCGAAAACCCATATCGGCAGAATTTCGGAAATGGAAATAGAATGTATTTCGAAAAGCGACCTGTTTGAAATGGAAAAAAAGTTCATATTTCTTTCTGATATTTCGAAAGCACGATTAACGACCCTAAAATGGAATACTTCAATGCAATAATTGAATGTTTTCTTTCTAGAATTAAACACGTTTATCCAGACGGTCGTTAATGAAAGGTGATTGCCGCTGGGGGGGTTGTAACTTTAATGACAGATTCGCAAAGACGACTACAGCTGGAGTTTTAGATTTTGAGCTTCTGGGAGTTGAAGTCGACCACCAAAAGCAGTTCTTGTCGTTTTGCGGCAAGCCGAGGAAGCGTGCGGTGCAGATGAGAGAGCATAACAACTTGGACGACTTTTTGGACGGACACGATGGAGAGCGGTCAAATCCTGTCGGTCATATTCTGTCGTCTCCCAACCGGCAGACAAGCTCTTTCCTTTGAATGTTCAATGCACTCGGTACAACTTGAGCACAGACATGGAAAAATTGTCCAAAATCAATTGATGAGATGAAGTTTCATTGGTTATTCCGACGTGAGATTTTTTTTTTAAATCTAAATATAGATTTAAATTTGGGAGGAATCCGGGAAAAAAAGGTAATTTCATGCGATGCCAGACGAGTCTTTTATCGACCCGAGAGTATTTTGATTAAGGGCTTTTGTGTGGTACGTAATCTCTCGACGATCCCGTCGCTGTTGATTGGGATGGTAACTATGTGATACGATCGAATCCTTCGCAAAGACCGTTATTCGGTAACTTTGACATTAAATATACTATCTTGATGAATGGATCATGTTTTTCTCATCTTTTTCATTTGATTAACAGTACTAGTCGCCCTAGATAACTAAAGAAAATTTACAGCAGCGAGAGGATGATGCATCAAATGTGTTAGAAATATATTGTTTGATTCTGAGTATCTCTTATATCATAATCTCGTATATTCTGATTTTGAGTATCTCTCGGATTTACTCATACTCAGAATATCATTATTCCGATTGATTGTAATTTCTATTGTAATATTATGTTACTATAGATAGACATTTTGTAAAACTTATTTTTAGGCTCATGTATAGTTCAATGAAACATACAGAAATATATAAAAATTCTATTTTCCGCTTTATTCTTAAGTAAATGTATGTAACACGATCGACATACACTATGGCTAATCGGAAAAATGTGTTATTCACCATCTAATTCGAGAGGATATGTGTTAGTTTCACAATCTCTACATCGTTTAAATATTTAATTCGCATTTACCTACGGTTTAAACATTTCTCCAATAATTTAAAATTTTCAAATAAATTGACAGTGATCGTGTAATGCTCCATGCTAGCAATTGTTATTAGTAGCGAGACAACAATCTTTTGTTTCTTAATGATAGATGATGTTAATAGATAATTGGGAAGGTGAAATGTCCGTTTTACCCCCATCGTATAAAGACACCAATATCCTTCTCCGTTTGAAGATTAGCCTTTTCTTTTCATTGTCCTTTTCTGTCTTTCGGTCAATCTAAAAGGGGAAAAGTCAGTTCTGCCCCCCCATTAACTAACCTTGATTTGTCTTTTGTGTAGCTGCTTTTTTTTTTTTCTATCCTACTTCAACTCTCAACTCATTCTCAAACTTTTGTCCTATTTCTTTACAGAGCGGAGAAGTCAAAACCCACATCTGAAACTAAACATTCTCACCCCTAATCTCTTGAAATGGTGGGGAATCGAACTCTCCACCTCCGCCTTCCCAAGTAGGAAGGATGGCCACTGAGGCAAACTCCAGTGGCCACTCTCAAACTGAAAATTTGTAGCTGATTCAGCTTAAGAACTCTTTGCCTTTATTTATTTATTCGAGGAAAAAAAATAAAATCACGGATGTAAATGTTGCTAGGATTAGTCGAACAAACACAGCGAAATAAAAAGTATAGACGAAAAAGAAAAATCGAGACACAATATTTATCCTAATTCACCCTTAAATTAGGGTTACATCCAGTAAAAAATTTCACTATAATTATTACTCCCAACTCAAGAGAGAAAGCGGCACGGTAGTTATTCATGAGCCCAAACCCAAATTACCAATAAAATATGGGCTTCAATTATAAAAGCTCTTTGGCTGCATGGAGTGCAGTTCTCAGGGCCACCTGTGGACTCCCACGCCTTCCTATTGATGAGGAGCATGAATCACGCCTTAACAGACGTAACGCAGGCGATGAGATGGTATTTCGAGAAGCATCAGAGACGTCGATGGATGAACGGCGACGGATGGGCCCACGTGGCGGTGGGTGGGCCCCCCCAAATGTGCGTAAGCGGTGTTCGGTTCTCTTGCGGTGGACACCGCAAGTTGAGGGGGATTATACAATGAATATGGGAATAAGGCGGGCGCCCTCCACCTCCCCTTTGCATGCAGATATATATATGCAGGTCCATTGCACATTTAAGTCGTTTCATTATATATTTACACCCAAGAAAGCTAAGAACGAGACACTGACTAATTTACGTCGTCTCACAGGGAAAAAGAAAAACGGTGCTAGGATCAATGGATTCTTCCTGCTTTCTGACGAGACCTTCAAACCCCATCCTTAAATCTCGGTTCTTTTTTATTCCTTAAACGACGCTTGAAGCTTGGAGCGACGGAGGACTGCACGTGCAAAGGAAACAGGAACGGAGCCCGATTCCGATACCATGTTGGAAAGTCCGTGTTTAAGTTACAAGAGGGGTTAGGCGAGTCAGAGGCTCCCCGCCGTTGGATCGGGCTCCATCGGCGTACGGCCTCTGCCGGCTTACAGCCTCTGCCGGCTTACAGCCTCTGTCGGCTAGCTAGTCGTCTTGCTTTGCTTCTCGTCTGTGAACGATGATTATTGCCTTAATAATTGGCGGGCCGGTTGATTGATCAAAGATGTGATACTCACTGACCGACCGTGTAAAGATTTCCAAGCCCTTTGTGTTCTTGAACCTAGCAGCTGACGGGTGAGATTGGCCTAAATTCAAATTGGACTTTTCTTTCTTTATTTGAGCCGCTCCCATGCGCGAGATATACATAATCTCACAACTGAGCGATGTGGGATACTCTAACGATTAGTACGAAATTGGGGTTTGTGATGGTGTTGGGTTGAGATATGTTTGATACCCATCGATCGGGATCTTTCGTCCTTACTTTTTATCGCATGCATGCATTTGAATCCAACAAATTTGATTCTAGAAAAGAATAGTCTGATTCTACTTTCATAAATATAACTCTAAGGGTTAGTGTGAATCACGTATTTATACATATAATCTCTCTTTATAAATTTCATGAAAGGGCCGCTATACATCATATTATGTACATGTAATATCTCTTTATAAATTTCATGAGAGGCCCATACACATCATCCATTTTTCTTATCAGAGACAAAATAGTACTTCAAAAGTAAATGAAATCTCTAACTCGTTAAATACGATTCTTTTGAATCTCAAACACTTTCTTTATTTTTGCCAAAAGTTAAGTTCATTTTCCTAAATAGACCAAATACTCAAAAACTTAGTGTCTTCCAAAACTAATGAATTATTATCTCTTTCCGAATGGAAATCATGTCCACTTTTGATAGTGCACAATACATGGTGACCATTTTTATCAAAGAAAAAAATGAACTTATCCCAAACAATACCCATAACCTAGTTTGACCTCCCCATTCAAGTTGTGAGGATTCAACATAAGGAATCACATCAATTTGACGATTTATATTATGAACTAAGTGAGAAAGGCCATACTTGACAAGTGACAGCAGATGTCTATTTATAAAATAAGTGCACGTGATTGTACAATGAATTCTACGGTGAAAGTACTATAGTAATTAGTGAGTGAGTGAACAGTAATCTGTCTGCCACACACATATGTATATATATTCCAAATGGAAAGAAAGGGAAAAAAGCAAAAAGACCTGGAAATTGGTACCTTTTCCCAAATTACCAAAAGCCAACTTGTGAGGAAATTATAGTAGGGATAATGACATAAACAGTTCCTATATTTTTGCTTAATGTATAATGTAGTCCTTAAATTTTTAATTTGTTTAATATAGTCCCTGAACTTTCGTCTCATGTTCAAAGTGGTCCTTGGACTTTTCGTACATGTTCAATGTAAATCCCTAAACCATATTAAAATGTTCAATGTAGCTCGATCCCTTATTGAACATATTAAAAGTTTAGGTACCACATTATACATTGGCTAAAGTTTAGAAATTGTTTATTTCATTTTTCTATTAATATACTACGGACAATATGGCTAATAAAAAAAGGATCAACACGTTTTTTCTTATTTTGCAATTGTCTCCCATAAATATCTAAATTTTCTCAAATTAACTCCTATGGGACCCTCGATCCCATCCCATGAATATGCACCAAAACTAATCATGATGTTTGGTGGTTGTGTGTGCAGTCATGTTCTTCAGATTCAGACGGAACAGCAACTAAACACACCCCACAGGTCACAGCAAGAGCCGGACAACCTTTGCAGTTGAACTACTCAACTTGCTCCTGTTCTCTTACAAAAGTGGCTGATTTTCAAAAGGAATAATTTAAGAAATTCACCTCGAATTATTGTTATTTTTTCTTGCTTGGGTAGCACGACAGAAGATGGGCTCCATAATTAGCGACGTCAAGATAAATTTCTTGGACCAAGATGCCAAGATTTTCCCAATGTCTTGATCAAATTAAGAAGTCGAATCAAGTTAACCAAACCTCGGGGGATTCACTGGTCTTTAAATGTCAAAGATGGAGAGTCAAAAAAGCTGACATTGTAAGGGGGGACGAAAAGGGTCACGAATTGAAGTTCATGCTTTTGCAATTCTTGATACATCATCATATCTTGACACATCATAAAAGTAGTCTGTGGATCATTAGTGTTCGGTTAAGAGTCTTATCACACAAGAGGTGCCGAAGCTCCCACAAGAACTTTCGCAGCCTATCCATTTGGTATGCAATGATAACGGACACCATAGATAAGTTCCTCATTTACCCACACGCCATTCCCTCTCGATTCCCATCAAATCTTTTTTTCTTCTTTGATGAGAAGGAATACCACTTAAATTCTTTACATCCTGAAGATTCCGAGATTTGGAAGAGGCCATGGATAAAGCCTATCAGGGACATGCCTTGGTCCCTCACGTCAGGATAAATTTTTTGGATCGACATCCCAAGATTTTTCCAATGTCTTGATCAATTTAAGAAGTGAAATTAAGTTAACCAAATCTTGGCGGATTGGATTCACAAGTCTTTAAATGTCAAAGATTGGAGGGTCAAAAGAGCTGACATTGTAGGGGGGGAAGAAAAAGGTCGCGAATTGAGGTTCATGCATTTGCAATTCTTGATACGTCATGGAAAGAAAAAAATGCACGATATGCATTGAACGATAGGACAATTGTTATGAAATGTTGAAAATCTTTTACACCATCAGCATCTCCAATAAAATTGTAGCCCTTCATTAAATTTTTCTTTTTTACCAATTTGAGGGATATATATTTATAATTATATTTCCTTGACTCCTTCGGAATGTCAGTGCACGTGCAAAGTGGTTAAGTCTTTACAATCCCCATCTCTAGAAAAATACAATGCGTCAGCATCATGATGATCAACTTGGCACCTCAAATCATGGGTGACATTCATCCTCCTCCCACTTTGTCCTAAGAACACGCAATTCTAGATGTTTTTATAGCCTCAATATGGCAACTGTGCGATAATGATATAGGACCATGTAGTAGTTTATAAAAAAGATAAAGGACCGCGTGATTACAATTGTGGGTTTTTTTACCCACTGATGGGAGAAGATTCTCCAGCCAAAGTATTGTCAAGTTGCTGGACAATTGGAGATCATAAATAATTTATGCTCGTCTCGAAACTATGGATAGACCGATCTAATTTCCAAGAATGGCATAGTATTTTGTTCGATTCAATTTAAAGTTGTAATCGAACATTTATGAGTTCCGAAATCAAAGTAATCTTGCCCCACATTTAAAGCATGCTGCCAATTCATGACTTCCTAGTTCTATGTTATACGCGACAAAATATTTGCATTCATTCTCGTCTTTATTCTAAGGCCTTCTTGTCACTAGATGCTATATTGGATTCAGTGTTCCTTAGGTATAGTCAATAATGTACATAACTATGTCGTGAAGTGTTGTGATTTGCATACTTGATAATACATGTTTTAAATCTACTACATTTGAAAACACGATGAGATAACTATTCCTAGAAACTCCTACAACTATGGGAAGTTGTCAAATAATTTCTAGAAATTGTAATACCCTACTTTTTCATAGCTGCAATTATTCCTGTAATGTTATGACAAACAAGCTCATAGTTTGCATCATTGAGTGTCTTTCCCTGTGGCAAAATTTCCCAAAACTTTTCGGCTTCATTTCAAAATTTAAGGTTTGACCAAAAAACTGAAAATTTGAGAAAAATTATCTAAAATGTCCTAAATCTATTGTCTTGTACATTTGCCAATTCAATTCACGGTAGTCTTAAAATTTTTGATGATTTTTCAAAGTAATCCATTACACCAATTTTAAATGGAAATCGCTGACGTGGTAAAAACATGACGTGACAAAAACATGATCTTCAATCAAATTCATCAAAAAATAAATAAAAGTAAGGCTAACCTAAAGAGACAAGTCATGCTAATAAATGAGTGGACTTTTACGCCTCCAAAAACATGATCTTTTAGGTTCTTAATGAGTTTTTCTAACATTTAGAAATATAAATGTTCAAGCGTCTAGTTGGAGAATAGGATTTGTATATTGTTCAATCAGTCAATTACAACTTTCGATCATAGAAGAGTCATGAGATTCATAATACCAATTCGAAAAGCCCTTTCAGGAGTTCTACATTACGCCCCCACGGTACCTTTGAGGTCGTTTTTGGCCTCAAAATCTATCGATTTCATGTATCTCAAGACCATTTTCTATGTTTGTGGTACTTTAGAAAAATGTTTTTTTGGCTCATCTGCTTTTTTATTAAGTTAATTATGAATTTCAATTTCTATTCAGGCTTAACTACGAACCTGTCAATTGAAAGGAAGCAATCCATCCATGGCATCCACTATCTATATTATATGGATCCGTCAGGAGGCAACTAAAGCAATACCAACTTGGATTATTTTATAGACCAAAGTCATCAAAGTCTAGATGGATACGAACACGTTAATGAGAAGTTTATGGCCAGTAAATGCATATAAGATTATGACTAACGACTCATCAATGACCACTTAAAGCTGCTCTGAAATTTCCACACACGCCTTTGCCTTGTTGGCTAATGCGCATACACACGGTTCAATGCATTATCCTCGATTGACAATCGGGTTCGTCACCATCACCGTTGGCACACGACAGTTTCAGCCCACAAAAAGAATTACAAAAATAATAATTATAATTATAATGGGCTGGTAGATTAGTCAAATGGGTTTGTTAAAAGGTTAATACTACGAAAAATTTCAAGTTAGTATATCTGTAACAAATTTACCAAAAATTATTTTTTTGATCACAAAAAATTTCAAACTAGTATATCTATGACAATTTTACCCCGAATTATTTTTTTTACCACCAAAAACCCCATACTGGTATACCTGTAACAATTTTACCCTGAACTAATTTGTTGACCACAAAAAATCTCAAACTAGTATATCTGTGATAAATTTACCCTCCGTTAATTTTCATTAAATTTTACTGTCAAATTACTAAGTTTGATAACACGTGATAATTGACAGGTGTACTAGTTTGGGATTTTACCTATCTGTTTGTCACAAGTTTACCAATTTGTGATTTTTCGTGATATTAATCCAATTTAACGGACACTAACAGAGGGTAAATTTATCACAAATGTACCAGTTTAAGATTTTTAGTGGTCCAAACATTAGTTTGGGGTAAAATTATCACAGATGTACCAGTTTAGAGTTTTTGGCGGTCAAAAAATTAGTTTGAGGTCAAATTATTACAAGTGTACCAGTGTGAGATTTTTGGTGGTCTAAAAATTAGTTCGGGATAAAATTGTCACAGGTGTACCGATTTGGAGTTTTTGGTGGTCAAAAAATTAGTTCGGGGTCAAATTGTTACAAGTGTACCAGTATGGAGTTTTTGGTGGTCAAAAAATTAGTTCGGGATAAAATTGTTACAAGTGTACCAATTTAGGGTTTTTCGTTGTATTAACCCTTTGTTAAAACATGGCTCTTTACGAAATCCAGGTTCAATGTTCCATTTTTTTTTTTAACTTTAGTAAGTGGATGACCCTTTATCAATTCGAATTTGGACAATCAGATATAATGTATGTTCGATTCCTTGAATCTAGGGGGTACGCCTGCAACCTAGCCCTTAATCTTATGGACATTTAGATACAAAAGCTGAAGCATTTTTCTCTTTTCATTCTAATGGAATAATTCGTTGCATCGACATTTGTTTTATGGATTGCATGTATTCGTGTCGAGATAGGAACGAATGATGGTGTAAGTTGGTAGGAAGGCTTGTCGTTATTTCGCTTAGAGATGGTCGAATAACAACCCGACCATACTCAAAACGCACCACACAATTTGTTCAAAGAAGTGAAAATTGACATTACATCCTCTTTGCAAGTGACCCATATGAGTAGATGCATATTAAAGCGTCAAATATTATCAAGCAAATGACCCATCGTTGACGATCAAGATAGGTATCGATATTGGCACACATCGTAATTGTTATCAATTGTTTGTCGATATATGGTTAACAATAATTGACAAGGGTATCGATAAATAAGATTGATAAACTATCAAGGTGCAAGAAGAAAGCTGAACGCATAAAGGGCGTCGAGGTGCGGTTACAAGTTTGAAGTCATTGGTGAACAAAGTAATCGAGGTTGTGGAGCAACTGAAATGCGTTTTTAAAGGAACAACCGTCTGAAGGCAAGATTGTAGCGTAATGAGAACCCAAGCACAAAGCTTTCAAAGGTAAAGGAACATGGCTACAACCACAAGAGAGCTGCTCAGAGATGATTATGGCACAACCGCTATAAATACCATCGCTAATCTATTGATGAGCCCCCACACAAATCGAACAAATTTACTATTTTTCAGCTATTTTTACTTTCTTGCAATGTACTTTATGTTTTAGACTTGTGTCGTCGATTAAATTCCAGTGCGTTTCTTGGTTGTAGTTCCCAAGTCCATGTCGACGATTAAATTTCGACGTGTATTTTTGTCCTGAATGTCATATCGTCGATTAAATTTCAACGTAACATCTTAGTATTGATTAAATTCTGGCATAATTTGTTTACGTTTGGTTCTGTTGTAGAGTCTGTGTTTTTCAGGCTTTGTCGTTGATTATATTCTACCGCAGTTTGTGTTTGTACAGTCTATGTGCTTTGGCATTAATTTTCTTTTTCTTAGGCATAAGTTAATGAAGATATTAATGAGGGTTTAACTTTAAAGGAAACTTCCAAATAAAGGGATGAAGTGCCATCATTTTCTCAAATAAGGGCATGAAGTGGAATTTGTGTCAAATAAGGATCTGAAGTGCCTTCATTTTCTCAAATAAGAGTTTGAAGTTGATTTTGTTTCAAATAAGAGCTTGAAGTTACTATATCTGTTTCAAAAAAGGGCTTAGCTTATTGGATGGTCAGGGTATTTTCGTCTTTTTTCTTTTTTGAATTTTTTTCCTTTTCCTTTTTTCTTTCTTTTTTGGTTTTCTTATTGTTCTTCGCCGGTGGTCGGCGAAGCCTAGGAAGGGCTGGGCGACCCTTGCCCACCCGATCCGGGTGAGGATGGCCTCGCTCGCATGAGGCGACCCTCACCCCGGGCGAGGCCGCCTACACCGACCATGGGCGAGGCGAGCTTGGGCAAGGGTCGTCTCGCCGGCAACAGTGAGGACGGCCTCGCTGCGCGAGGCGACCCTCACCCCGGCGAGGCCGCCCTTGCCGGATACGGGCGAGGTCGCCTCGCCGGCAGAGCGAGGACGGCCTCGCTGCGCGGCGACCCTCACCACTGGGCGAGGCCGCCCTCGCCGGCCATGGACGAGGCCAACCCTTGCCAAATATCGGCGAGGGTCGCCTCGCCGGACTTGGGCAAGGCAGCCCTTGCAGGACCTGGGCGAGGGCGGCCATGGGGGAGGCGACCTCTAAGAGAGGCCGTCCCTCACCGATAGCTGGTGAGGGCGACCCTTGCCCAAATCTGGCAAGGGCCGGCCTCGCCCCTGGCTGGCGAGGATGGCCTAGCCCAAGGCAACGGTCGCCTCGCCCTTGGCCGATGAGGCCGTCCCTCGCCTTTTGCCGGCGAGGGTCACCCTCGTGCAGCCCTTCCTGGGCTTTGCCGGTGGCTGGCCAGCCACCAGCAAAGAACTAAGAGAAACCAGAAAAAGGAAAAAAAAAAAAAAAAGAAATAAGAAAAAGAAAAAAAAATAAAAATAATTTAAAATTAAAATGGTTTTTGACGGAAATACCCTTGATCAGTGGGAATATTTCGCTGGGCGGCGACCGACCGGGGAGGTCACGTCCTTATTTGGGACTCTCATAACCGCTTCAAATTCTTATTTTAGACTTATATGCCACTTCACGTTCTTTTTTGATATAAAATTTATTTCGAGTTTTTATCGGAGAAAATGAGAGTATTTTGAATTTTTATTTAAATTTTTTCTTAACTTTAATGACAGATTCATCTAACTACAGCTGGAGTTAGCTTTTGTCGTTTTGGTGCTGCCAGAGAAGCGTACGGTGCAGCTATGCAAGTCAACTTTTGGACGACTTTTGGATTGAATGAGATGGAGTGGTCAGAACCTGTCGACTCCGAAACACAGACAAAAGCTCTTTTCCTATGAATGTTCAATGCACTCGTACAACTTGCATAGACGTGAAAATTGACGAGATGAAGTTTCATTACTTATTCTGATGATGTGATTTATTTATTTATTTTAAATATCGGATTAAAGTTGTGAAAAATTTGGAATAACGGTAATTTCATGTAATGTTGAACGAGTTTTTTTATCTACCCGTGAGTGTTTAATCAATGACTTTTATTTGGTAGACAATCTTTTATTGGGATGCTAGTTATGACACAGGCTTGCATAAAATGAACCGCTATGCATTGCATGGATATGCAATATGTTTGACAAGGACAGTCTTCTAATAACTTAACATTGAATTTACAGTCTTGATGAATCAATTAAGTTTTTTCTTCTTTTTTTCACTTAATCAATTTTTGCGCTCAATGCCCTGAATTATCAAAGAATATTATCAATATCGAGAGGGGTGCATGATGCATCGAACATTCATAACATGACTAACGTACATTTGCCGTTTTATTTTCCCTTTTCCTGCTTTTCCTCCACGAACCACTGCTATTGTATTATTCACAATTTGTCCTTTTGAATGGGTAAACTGAAAATGCTTGAATTTTTTAGAGGGTCTCTATTAGTTTTGTGGTCTTTACATAAGTCTTGCGTTGTTTTCATTAGCTCATTTAAATATTTTAATCACCTGACACTTTAAACTTTTTAAAATAAAATGAAAGGTCCGTGATTTTTCAGGATATATCAAAATAGGAGTTCTAACATTTAGATCCCTTGGTCCTTTTCATTTTCTTCATTAATTATAATACAATCGGACATTAAACTTCAAAATAAGACCATATCCTAAATCCAACCTATATGCGAGAGATGCGTTCAAGAATTCGCATTATCTTTAATAGCGATCCTTTAATGCTCTCCAAGCTAGCAACTGCTATGAATAAAACAACCTTATTTTTTAAGATGATAAAAATAATTTCTAAATTTTGGCCCAATGTGCAATGTCGTTCCCGAACTTTTAATCTTTTCAATGCGATCGTCAATAATGAACAGCATATCGTCCACTAGATCTTATGAATCCTCATTCAAATTTACAAATAAAAATAATTAGCAACTAAGAGAATGGTTTAGCAAAAGGGCATATGTCAAAGAAAAAAAAAGAACTTATTCCAAAACAATACCCCATAATTTAGTCTGACCTCCCCATTCAACTTGTGATGATTCAACAAGAGGAATCACATCAATTTGACAAAAAAAACTAGGAAATATCCAATCAAAAAGGGTAAAAGAGCACAAAAGGACCTGCAATTTGGTACCCTTTTTCCAAATTATCAAATGCCAAGTTGTGAGGAAATTAAAGTACTACCAACAGTGTGACCAATAGAAAAGAAACAAGATCAACTACATCTTTTTCATATTTCTCATTTGTCTCCCATGCACATCTAAATTTTCCCAAGTTAACCCCTATGGGTACCCTCAGGTCCATCCCATGAATATACCCTAAACTCAATAATGATGTTTGGTGGTGGTGGTGGTGGTGTGCAGTCACATTCTTCAGATTCAGACAGAACTGCAACTAGCATACCCCACAACAAGAGTGAGACAATCTTTTGCAGTTCAACTTCTCAACTTGCTTTGATTCTGCTACAAAGTGGCTGATCTTCTAAACAACACAGAGTGGCATGACATAAGATGGGCTCCATACTTAGCCAGATCAAGATAAATTTTCTGTACCAAGATGCCAAGATTTTTCCAATGTTGATCAGTTTAGGAAGTCAAATGCAATAGGCAATCTTGGTGGATTCACAAGTCTCCTATGCGGAAAATAAGATCATGCGATTTATGCAATCGAATTTTTTGAAGGGAAGAGGTGGAGTTGGGGTTTGTCAAAGATGGAGGGAGGGTCAAAGGAGCTGATATTATAGGGGGGGAGAAAAGGGTCGCGAATGGAAGTTCACGCATTTGCAATTCTTCGTACATCATGGGAGAGACGTGCATTATTATATGCATTGAACGATAAGGCATTGTCATGACATGCAGATGATCTTTCCAAGTTTTTAGAGAGTTCAAATGTGGGAAGTGTGCGTGAGACAACCCGCAACTTGACCCCGCCATAGTCCAAGTTGATGTCCTTTTTCTCTTTTGAGGATCAATCCCACTAGTGTCTTCTTTCTAGCAGAGAAAGGTGAGGTTTCCGACCACGTCCTCTGGACCATTTTTCCTGTGATAATTAAAAGTTTCCGGTAACACCATCAAATATCATGTGATTTATTATTAACCGTTCTAAAAGTTAAGCGTTTGCACAAAAATCTCATATGGGATGAGAGTAAGAGGTCTTGATTTCAAATTTTTCTGGCCCCTATTTAAGGAAAATTATCCAATCAGTTATAAACTTATTGTGTGGGTGCTAATTCAGTTCTAAACTTTTAAATTTACCAATTTAGTACTAAACCTTTGCGCGAAATTTCAATGTAGTCATTCTGGTCAATTTTTACCAGAAATCGCTTAGCTGTTCTATATGACACACCTGCATGAGAGCGATTTCCGATGAAAATTAGGTAGAAGGACTGCATTGGAATTTCGTGTTAAGGCTCAAGATTAAATTGGTATGTTTATATCTAAATTGACATCCATATAATAGGTTTGTGAATAATTGGGTAATCCCCCAATTTGCCTCTCTTATTATATATTTCAGTCAAATCTTCACTTGGGGGGAAGTGCGTAGAATCCGTTGCAAATTAGCTACGAAAAATTTTTCATGGCTAATTTTTTGTGGCTAAATCCTTGTTTTTTTGTAGTGGAATATTTCCAAATTACATCACGCGTGCATCTAACGATGTTTAGAAAGGCTAGTAGTGGTGCCATAACAATTTACACAAGATCTATTGCCAGTGTGAAATACTTTTTACACAAATAGTCATGAAATGGAAGCTCTTATATGTTTATACAACGAATTCATTTATTAAACCTTCCTTGTGTAATGAATTTATTTTTTCTAACTCTTAATTTTGAGAAATTGTTTTTTCCACAATTGAGGTCAGGTCAAGTGTTTAATGATGAAACAATAATTTGCTAAATTACAGCTTGTAAAGGTATTAATCGATCGATCAACACTGCTAGGGTATTATCAAAAAGTATTTGTACCTTTCTCTTTTTCAATTTTCTAATTGCCCAAGGCACTCATTTTATGACCCACTTGGGTATTATCAAGGAATAATAGCATAAATAGTCTCCAAAATTTGGTTCAATATCATCCATGAACTTTTAATTTGTTCAATGTGGTCCCTAAACTATTCGTAAATATTTAATGTAGTCCAAAGTTCACGGATCATATCGAACATTTGATTAAAATTCAGGAATTATATTGAACAAATTAAAAGTTTAGGGACGACATTACATATTAGACAAAGTTCGGAGATTATTTGGGTGATTTTCCCTATCATCAAAATTAATTTCATCAGCATCATGACGATCCCCTTGGCACCTCAAATCCTGGGTACATTCAGTTCCCTCTTATTCTGAGACAACAAAGCAAATGCTGTCAACTTAATAGAAAAGCAAAACCAATTCACTCCACTTTATCCATAGAACACGCAAAGCTAGACGTTTTACAGCCTCAACATGGCAGCTATGTGATGAAGATATAGACCACAATATATATAATGTAGTTATCATTGAGGGTTTTTGAACCACATTGTGGGTTTTTGCCCACTGATATGAGAAGATTCTCCAGCTAAACCATAGTCAAGTTGTTGGACTATTGAAGATCATAACAATTTATGCTAGTTTCAAAACGGTGGACCGATTGATCTAATTTCCATGAACAGCATTAAGCTTTGTTCGATAAGACTAAAAGTTCTAATAGTTCATTTATGAGTTCCGAAATCAAAGTAATCTTGCCCCACATTTAAAGCACATAACTCATCAATCTCTAAGTCCCGTGTCATACATTCACCATTCTAAGTAAAGATTTAAGGAAGTGTCTCCGTAATTCCATCCTCTACTTGAAATCTTGACAAGAGATTGTTACCCGAGCATTTGAATTGGGGAAGATCAAGGAATTGAATAGTGGATTTCACGATGAAGCGTGCGAAGGAATTCTTCTAGGAGCTTCTAGGTCATTGTTATACGTGTCGAAAAGTATACATTCTCATCCTCATTCTAAGGCCTTCTTGTCTCTAGATGTAATCTCGGATTCAGTGTTCATTAGGTATAACCATGATTGTGTTTAACTGTGCCATGAAGTGCTATGATTTGCATTGGTGATATAACATGTTTTAAATCTATTGCATCTCAAAACACGCCGATATAACTTTTCCTACTAGTTCTTGCAGCTGCGAGAAGTTACCGAATATTTTTTTAGAAACTATATTATACTTTTCTTCAAAAGCTATAACTGTTGCTGGAAAGTTATGACAAACAAGCTCTTAGTCTGCATTGTGGAGTGTCTTCAATGCGGGTGATTGTTAAACTAGTGAATATGACTTTCGATCAGAGAAAGAGTCACAAGACCCGTATTTTCAATTCGGAAAACTCCTTCGGAGTTCTATACTATGCCCCCGGGGGACCTTGTAAGGTCATTTTCGGCCTTGAAACCAATCGATTTCGTATTATTTCAGGACTGTTTTCTATTTTCAGGCTATTTTAGGCAAATTGTTTTGCCTCATTTGCTGTTAATTCAATTAACTTCGAACTTTAATTTCTGTAGATCACGAGACTGTCGATGAAAGGAAGCAATCCATCCATGCATGCATCCACTTTGTACATTATATCGATCTGTCATTAGGCAACTAACCCTAAAAAGGACATACCAACTTGGATTATTTATATAGACCAAAGTCATTATAGTCTAGATGGACATGGACACGATAATCAGAAGCTTATGGCCACAAAAAATGCGTAAATTAATGACTAATCCGCGACTCATCATCATCATCTCTTCCTCCTCAAAGTCGACTGAAAAATTGTTCTGAAATTTCCACACCCGCTTTTTGCCCTGTTGACAACATGCATCCACACGGTTCAATGCATAATCCTCGATTGAGAGTCTCCAACGAACCCGATCCTAATTTAAAAAGGGTGCGAATGGTTTGTCACCATCTCCACTTTATTGAAGAAAATGAAAAGATGTTGGGCCAAAATTGGTACACGACAGTTTCAGCCCACCATAAAAAAAAATTACAAAAAAAAATAATGGGGATGGTGGAATAGTCAAATGGGTTTGTTAAAACGTGGTACTTTACGAAATCCAGGTTCAATGTTGTCCCCTTTTTTTCTTGTTAAACTTTAGTATGCGGATGACCCTTTTATTAATTCAAAATTTGGACAATTAGATAACATACACGTTTCGATTCCTTGAATCTAGGGTTTGGTCTGCATAAACAAATGCAGCTTGCCTACCCACCCATGAGTAGCTCAGTTGGTTAGGGCGTACTTGGGATTGTGTGGTTAGGCGCACTGGTCCCAGGTTCGATTCCCCAGCTGAGCATTTGTGATTTAAGTGGGGGGCCATGGCGGTGGGATGCTATGCTAGTCTCCCCCGAGGAATAGTCGAGGTGCGCGCAAGCTGACCCGGACACCTCGGTTACCAAAAAAAAAAAAACAAATGCAGCTTGCCCATGATGTTATGGACACTTGTCTACCAAGTTGAAAGGGTTTCTCTTTTCATTCCCGTGTGGAATATTCATTGCATCGACATTTGTTTTTATGTATTGCGTTGTGTTCTTGTTCGAGATAAGGATGGATGGTGGTGTGAGTTGGTGGGTTAACACTTGCACTTCTCTTTCGGGGGGCTTGTTGCCTAGTTCGATTAGAGACGGTACAACTCGACCATAATACATTTTCAAGTATAAATTGATATTAAATTTAAAGATATTTTAAGTGATTGAGACATCATGAATATATTATATATTTTATACTTACGTACACATGCTCTTATAGTAAATCATTATCATGCATCTGAACGAATAAAACTTTTATACCGACAAGAATAAGGCCAGATAAGATAGAATTTTTTGAATCGCGTATGATCTTCGTTAAACGGATATAACACTGCATATGTGTGTAAACTACCTCGCATCCGTGAGATCAAATTAAGTGAATAAACAAGCTAATGAGATTTGAAAAAGAAAAATTCGTGAGATTGACACTGTTTATTGAACTATGGGCATAAGCATCCGCGCGACCGCCACAAGGTGGTTTGCTTGAGGACACGCGAGAATTGACCGTGTGCTTGCCAGGAAACATTAATCTATCTAGATAACTTATACTTTTAACTTTTGGCATGATATAAATCTTAGAAATCACATACTTTTGACTCTCTTTTTAAAAAAAATAACTGGAAACAGCTAAAACGTTCGTGACTATCAAATGGGTAACACACAGATGCACTTATGAGTTTATTCATAATTTTCTGAAATTTAAATAATATTTATATATATTAGGCCAAAAATATGGTGTTCCAAATCTACCCCACTTGTTAAAGGATCAGCACATTTTTCTGAGGGGACGTACACAGATATTATCTCTTATTGATGCGATGTCTGGGGTTGTATGATTCTATTCAGTATTTAAATTAAAAAAGAAAAAAACATGCTACAAAACAAAACGAGTAATGCTAGGCATGAATTGAAATCTCTTAACAAAATGAGTGAGCATTTATACGAATATATCATATTCAATATTTAAATTGAGTCTTATATTACATAAAATGTTAGATCCATAGATTGTTTTTATCATATGTAACCTTATTAATTTAAAAAGAAAAGTGTCGCAACTTTTTCAAAGCAGTCGTTAAGTTATTTAAAAAAACAAAACAATTGGGCAGCTTCGATAAAGCTATCGGTATTTGAAAGTTAAAATTATTTTAAGCTAGATCTTTTTTTTAACATGTGCCATAAGAACACTACTTAAAATTTTCTAAAATTCCTGAAAATCCATATCGACCGAATTCGAAAATTGAAAACGAATGTATTTCGAAAAGCCACGTGCTTCAAATGAAAAAGGTTGATGTTTCCAAAGCACGATTAACGACCCTAAAAGAAATACTTTAATGCAATAATTGAATGTTTTCTTTCTAAAATTAAACACGTTTATCGAGACGGTCGTTAATGAAAGGTGATTGCCGCTGGGGGGGTTGTAACTTTAATGACAGATTCGTAAAGACGACTACAGCTGGAGTTTTAGATTTTGAGCTTCTGGGAGTTGAAGTCGACCACCAAAAGCAGTTCTTGTCGTTTTGCGGCAAGCCGAGGAAGCGTACGGTGCAGATGAGAGAGCATAACAACTTGGACGACTTTTTGGACGGACACGATGGGGAGCGGTCAAATCCTGCCGTCTCCCAACACGCAGACAAAGAGCTCTTTCCTATGAAGGTTCAATGCACTCAATACAACTTGAGCATAGACTTGGAAAAGTTGACCAAAATCAATCGATGAGATGAAGTTTCATTAGTTATTCCGATGTGATCTTTTTTAATCTAAATATAGATATATATATATATTCGGGAGAAATCTAGAAAAAATGGTAATTTCGTGCGATGCTCAACAAGTCTTTTATCGACCCGAGAGTATCTTATTAAGGGCTTTTATTTGGTATGCCAATCTTTCGACGATCTTGTCGCTGTTGATTGGGTTGGTAACTACCCGAAACCTTCACAAGGACTATTATTCGGTAACTTTGACATTAAATCTACTGTCTTGATGAATGGATCGTGTTTTTCTCTTATTTTTCATTTTATTAACAATACTTGTCGCCCTAGATAATCAAAGAAAATTTACAGCGGCGAGAGAATGATGCATCAAACGTATGTAACATGGCCGACATAGACTATGGCTAAACCGAAAAATGTGTATTCATCATCTAATTTGAGAGGATATGTGTTAGTTTCACGATCTCTACATCGTTTAAATATTTAATTCGTATTTACCTACGGTTTAAACTTTTCTCTAACAATTTAAAATTTTCAAATAAATTGACAGTGATCCTGTAATGCTCCGTGCTAGCAATTGTTATTAGTAGTGAAACAACAATTTTTTGTTTATTAATGATAGATAACGTTTGGAGATTAACCTTTCCTTTTCATTGTCCTTTTCTGTCTTTCGGTCAATCTAAAAGGGGAAAAGTCAGTTCTTCCCCCAAATTAACTAACCTGGATTTGTCTTTTTTGTGGCTAATTTTTGTTTATCTGTCTTACACTAACTCTCAACTCACTTTCGGACTTTTATCCTACTTCTTTTAACATCTGAAATTAAACGTTCACACTCCTAACCCCCCTGAAAAAGTAAAAAAATCAAACTTCCTACCTCCCCCTTCCCAAGTAAAAAGGGTGACCACTGGGGCAAACCTCAGCGATCAGTCTCAAATTGAAAATTTGTAGCTGATTCAATTTGAGAGCTCTTCGCCTTTATTTATTTTTTTAGAGAAAAAAATAAAAATCACCGATGTAAACGTTGCTAGGATTATGCGAACAAACACAACGAAATAAAAAAGTATTGTCGAAAAAAAAAATCGATACACAATATTTATCCTAATTCACCCTTAAATTAGAATTACATCAAGCAAAGGATTCCGCTATAACTATTACTCCCAACTCAAGAGAAAAAGCGACACTGTAGCTAGCTATTTATGAGCACAAATTCAAATTATCAATAAAATACGGGCTTTAATTATGAAAGCTCTTTGGCGGCTTGAGGCGCTATCCCCAAGGCGGTCCGTGGACCCCTATACCTTCGTATTAATGAGAGTACGAATGACGCCCCAACAAATGTAACGCTGGTGGCGAGATGATATTTCGAGAAGCATCAGAGATGTCGATGGATGGGCCCACGTGGCGTGGGGGCCCCACCAATGTGCGTAAGCGCTTTGCGGTTCTCTTGCGTTGGACGCCGCAAGTTGAGGGGGGACAATACAATGGATTTGGGGGAATAAGGCGGGGGTCCCCACCACCACCCTCTTGCATGCCGTTTTCATGCAGAGATGCAGGTCCATTGCACATTTAAGTTCCATCTCCTTTTTATAGCCAATAAAGCTAGAACAGCAAGACTCTAGACTTATTATTTGGTCGTCTCACAGGAAAAATCAAAAACAGGGCGAAAGAAACAGGAACGGAACCTGATTTCGATACCGTGTTGGAAAGTCCATGTTTAAGTGACGGGAGGGGGATTAAGTAAGTTAGAGGCTTCCCGCCGTTGGATCGGGCTTCACCGACATACGGCCTCTGCGGGCTTTAATGCCTCTGTGGGCTAGCCGGTCGTCTTGCTTCGCTTCCAATCGGCGAACGAGGATTATTATTGCCTTTAACCGACAGACTGATCGATTGACCAAGATTTGATACTCATTGATCGACCATGCAAAGATCTCTAAGCCCCTTGTGTTCCCGAACCTAGCAGCAGACGGGCAAGACGGGCCTAAAATCAGATCATACTCTTCTTTCTTTGTTTGAGCTAATCCTGCGTGCACGATATACATAATCCTGCAAACGAGTGATGCGGGATACTCTAACGATTAGTATGGAATTGAGGTTTGTGATGGTGTTGGGTCGGGATGTGTTCGATCCCCATTGATCGGTATCTTTCGTCCTTACTTTTTATCGCATGCATGCATTTGAATCCAACATAGTCGATTCTACACCCAGAAAAAAATAGTCGATTCTACTTTCGAAAAAATAACTCTTAGGGTTACGGTGAATCACATATTTATACATATAATATCTCTTTATAAATTTCATGAAAGGCCCCTCTACATCATCCAATTTTCTTATCATAGACAAAATAGTACTTCGGAAGTAAATGAAATCTCTAACTCGTTAAATCACGATTTTTTTGAATTTCTAACACTTTCTTTATTATTGCCAAAAGTTCATTTACCTACATAGACCAAATACTCAAGACCTTAGTGTCTTAATTAATGAATTATTATCTCTTTCCGAATGGACATCACGTCCACTTTAGATAGTGCACAATATATGGTGACCATTTTTTTTTATCACATTTACTGATAATGAAAAAGAATTCATAATACTACTGGCTGTATATCCACATTTCTATTTAGATAGATAATGTATAAAAAATTTTGTACATGAAATTCATATCCAAAGCAATTATAGATTCACATTCCGTTGGATACAATCGTATTTTCCATCTCCAAGAGGGCACATGTCAAAGAAAAAAAATGAACTTATCCAAAACAATACCCATAACCTAGCTGGACCTCCCCATTCAAGTTGTGAGGATTCAACAAAAGGAATCACATCAATTTGACAATATATGTTATGAACTAAGCGAAAAAGATCATGCTTGACAAGTGAGAGCAGATGTCTATTTATAGAGTAAGTGTGTGTGATTGTACGATGAATTCTACAGTGAAAGTGCTACAGTAATTAGTTGGTGAGTAAACAGTAACTTGTCTACCACACACATATATATATATTCCAAATGGAAAAGAAAAGGAGAAAAGACCAAAAAGACCTACAAATTGGTACCTTTTCCCAAATTACCAAAAGCCAAGTTGTGAGGAGCTTATAATAGGGATAATGACATAAACAGTTGTTATATTTTTGCTTAATATGTAATGTGGTCCCTAAACTTTTAATTTGTTCAATATAGTCTCTGAACTTTAGTCAAATATTCAAATTAGACCTTGAACTTTTAATTTGTTCAATGTAGTCCTTGGACTTTTCATACATGTTCAATGTAAGTCCCTGAACTATATGAAAATGATCAATGTAATCCTTGAACTTGAATTAATGGAACGACTACATTGACCATTTTCATATGGGACTCTCGATCCCATATTGAATAAGTTAAAAGTTTAGGAATCGTATTGCACATTGAGTCAAAATTTATAGATTGTTTGTGTCATTTTTTTATTAAAGTACTACGGACAATATGGCTAATAAAAAGACTATCGACATGTATTTTCTTATTTTTCAATTATCTCCCATAAACATCTAAATTTTCTCAAATTAACTCCTATGGGACCCTCGATCCTATCCTATGAATATACACCAAAACTAATCATGATGTTTGGTGGTGGTGTGCGTAGTCACGCACTTCAGATTCAGACGGAAAGGCAACTAAACACACCCCACAGCAAGAGCCGGACAACCTTTGCAGTTCAACTGCTCAACTTGCTCCTTTTCTCTTACAAAAGTGGCTGATTTTCAAAAGGAATAATTTAAGAATTTCGCCCTCGAATTATTGTCATTTTTTTTCTGCTTGGGTAGCACGACAAAAGATGGGCTCATAACTAGCCACGTCAAGATAAATTTCTTGGACCAAGATGCCGAGACTTTCCCAATGTGTTGATCAATTTAAGAAGTCGAATCAAATTAACCAAATCTCGGTGGATTCACTAGTCTTTAAATGTCAAAGATTGGAGGGTCAAAAGAGCTGACATTGTGGGGGGGAGGGGGAATTAAAGGATCGCGAATTGAAGTTCATGCATTTGCAATTCTTGATACATCATGGGAAGAAAAATGCATGATATGCATTGAACGACAGGGCATTGTCATGAAATGTTGAAAATCTTTTACACCATCAGTATATCCAATAAAATTGTGGCCCTTCAATACATTTTTCTTTTGACCAACTTGAGGGATATATATTATATTTCCTTGACTCCTTCGGAATGTCAGTGCACGTCCAAAGTGGTTAATTTCTTACAATCCCTATCTCTAGAAAAATACAATGCGTCAGCATCATGATGATCAACTTGGCACCTCAAACTAAAATCATGGGTTACATTCATCCCACTCCCACTTTGTCCTTAGAACACGCAATTCTAGATGTTTTGTAGCCTCAACATGGCAACTATGCGATAATGATATAGGACCATGTAGTTTATATAAAAGATAAAGGACCGCGTGGTTATCATTTTGTGGGTTTTTTGCCCACTGATATGAGAAGATTCTTCTGCTAAAGTATTGTCAAGTTGCTGGACAATTGGAGATCATAAATAATTCATGCTCATCTCGAAACGATGGATAGATCGATCTAATTTCCATGAATGGCATAGTACTTCGTTCTATTCGATTTAAAGTTGTAATCGAACGTTTATGAGTTCCGAAATCAAAGTAGTCTTGTCCCGCATTTAAATCATGCCGCCAATTGACTTCCAAGTTCTATGTTATCCGCAACAAAATGTTTGCATACATTCTCATCCTTATTCTAAGGCCTTCTTGTCACTAGATGTTATATCGGATTCAGTGTTCCTTAGGTATAGCCAAGGCTGTACGTAACTGTATCGTGAAGTGTCGTGATTTGCATACTTGATAATATATATTTTAAACCTACTACATCTAAAAACACGATGAGATAACTATTCCTACAAACTCCTGTAACTATGAGAAGTTGCCAAATAACTTATAAAAATTGTAATACGCTACTTTCTCAAAGCTGCAATTATTCCTGTAATGTTATGGCAAACAGGCTTATAGTCTGCATCATTGAGTATCTTAATTGATGACCACATAATATCCCCAAAATTTTTGGCTTCGTGTCAAAATTAAGGTTTGACCAAAAAATTGAAAATTTGGGAAAATTTGTCCAAATTATTCTAAATTCTCATCAGGAAATTTCAGCAATTTTTTGCAATATGCTTCCCTAGATAGTAATAACCATCCTTGAGGTGCATTTCAAGGAACTCAACTTCTTTCTAAGCTATTACCATCTTCCTTTGTGAAAGTATTATGCCATACTGCTCCTCCCCTTCGTCATCAGATGATGAGTAGAGAGTCACATGCCATCAACACTGCGACTCATCGACATATTATTAATGGCACGTGACTTTCTCACATGATCTTCAATCAAATTCGTCGAAAAATGAATAAAAGTAAGGCTCACCTAAAGAGACTAGTCATTCTAATAAATGAGTGGACTTTTATGCCTCCGAAAACATGATCTTTCAGGTTATTAATGAGTTTTTCTAGCATTTAGAAAAATAAATGTTCAAGCGTCTAGTTGGAGAATAGAATTTGTACATTGTTCAATGAGTCAATTATAACTTTCAATCAGAGAAGAGTAATGAGATCCATAATATCAATTCGGAAAGCCCTTTCAGGAGTTCTATAGTATGTCCCCACGGTACCTTTGAGGTCATTTTTGGCCTCAAAATCTATGGATTTCATGTATCTCAAGACCATTTTCTATGTTCGGGGTACTTTAGGAAAATGTTTTTTGGCTCATCTGCTTTTTTATTGAGTTGATTATGAAGTTCAATTTCTATTCAGGCTTAACTACGAACCTATCAATTGAAAGGAAGCAATCCATCCATGGAATCCACTATCTATATTATATGGATCCGTTAGGAGGCAACTAAAGCAATACCAACTTGGATTATTTTATAGACCAAAGTCATCAAAGTCTAGATGGATACGAACACGTTAATCAGAAGTTTATGGCCAGTAAATGCATATAAGATTATGACTAATGACTCATCAATGACCACTCAAAACTGCTCTGAAATTTCCACAGACGCCTTTGCCTTGTCGGCTCATGCGCATACACACGGTTCAATGCATAATCCTCGATTGGACAGTCTGGTTTGTCACCATCACCATTGGCACACGACAGTTTCAGCCCAAAAAAGGAATTACAAAAATAATAATTATAATTATAATGGGCAGGTAGATTAGTCAAATGGGTTTGTTAAAACATGGTTCTTTACGAAATCCACGTTCAATGTTGTTCCATTCTTTTTTTAAAACTTTAGTAAATGGATGACCCTTTATTAATTCAAATTTGGACAATTAGATAATACATATACGCTCGATTCCTTGAATCTAGGGGGCACGCCTGCAAAAACAAATGCTGCTTGCCCATAATCTTAGGGGGAACGAATGACGGTGTGAGTTGGTAGGAAGGCTTATCGTTATTTCGCTTAGAGACGGTCGAATAACAACTCGACCATACTCAAAACGCACATCACAATTTGTTCAAAGAAGTGAAAATTGATATGACATCTTGTTTGCACCAAAAAGTAATCAGGTCGTCGATATGGGTAGACACTTGATTAAAGCGTCGTATACAGTCAAGCACGTGACCCATCATCAACGACCAAGATAGGTATCGATATTGACACATATCAGTAATTGTTACCAATTGATTGTCAATATATGACGATATATAGTTAATGATGATCGATATCAAGGTGCAAGAAGAAAGCTAGACGCATAAAGGGCATCAAGGTGCAGTTACAAGTTTGAAGTCACCAGAGAACAAAGTAATCGAGGTCGTGGAGCAACTAGCACGTGTTTTAAAAGGAACAACCGTCTGAAGGCAAGATTGTGACATCATGAGAATATGGGCACAAAGCTTTAGAAGGTAAAGGAACATGGCTACAACCACAAGAGAACTGCTCAGAGATTGTCATGGCACAATCACTATAAATAGCATTGCTCGTCTACTGATTATCTCCCGCACAATTCAAACAAATTTACTATCTTTCGATTATATTTACTTTCCTACATTGCTTTTATCTTTTAAACTCGTGTCGTCGAATAAATTTTAATGTGTTTGTTGGTTATAGTTCTCAGGTTCACGTCATCGATTAAATTTCGACGTGTATTTTTATCCTGGGTGTCGTATCGCGTAACATTTTTGTGTTCTCAAGCTTTTTAGTCGATTAAATTCCGGCATAGTTTGTTTACATTTGATTCCGTTGTAGAGTCTGTATTTTCCAGGCTTTATCGTCAATTAAATTCCAGCACAGTTTATATTTGTACAATTCTATCTGAAGCAGAACGTTAGAGGAAAATTATAAAGCAAACTATAACTCCTGAGATCTAAATGTTTGCGGGAGAACTTGTCGCTAGAATAAGATCATCGAACTCTTAGAAAAACAGAAAAAGAAAAACCACACTACAAAATAAAAACGATAATGCTAGGCATGAATTGAAATTTGTAAGCATTTACTATGTTGTGTCATATCACAAGTAATAAGTGATCATTTACACGAGCAGAACATCTTTGATATTTCATCTAATATCCGGGCCAATTATTGAGTAACCAAAGAAATCGTGCACTTTTAATAAAGTATCTAGTTTGGTATTGCATATAATCAATAGGTTGAAAGTTGAATCGTTCTAAATTGAATCTTGTTAACAAGTGCCCAAATGACACATCAATCATGATTTCTAAAACTTCACAAAAACGCATACCGACAAATTTCAAACAATGAAAATGAATATATTTCGAAAAATGACGTGTTTTAAATGAAAAATGCTCATATTTCCAAAGCACAATTAACGACCCATAACAAATGTCTCGTGTTTACCAAGTGTTTTCAAGACAATGTTAATATGATTATTTTTTTGAAGCGTATGTGCTTTGGCATTGGTTTTCTTTTTCTTAGGCGTTAGTTAATGAAGACGTTAATGGGGTTTAACTCTAATGACAGATTCATCTAACTACAGCTGGAGTTAGCTTTTGTCGTTTTGGTGCAGCCAGAGAAGCGTACGGTGCAGCTACATAAGTCAACTTTGGACGACTTTTCGAGTGACTGAGATGGAGTGGTCAGAACCTGTCGACTCCGTAATACAGACAAGGGTTTCCTATGAATGTTCAATGCACTCGTACAACTTGGAGCATAGACGTGAAAAATTGACCAAAATCGATTGTTGAGATGAAGTTATTCTGATGATGTGACTTATTTATTTACTTATTTCAAATATCGATTGAAAGTCGGGTGATCCTATAATGCTTCAAGTAGCTACTGTTATTAGCACAAAAAACTTTTATTTATAGGATTAATATCATAAAAAATTTAAAACTGATATATTTATGATAAATTTTGGCTCCGACTAATCCCTATTCAGATAAAGGGGAAAATGATACGAATTGTCTTTAAATTTTGACTAAATGTATAATGTTATTTCTAAATTTTTAATTTTTTCAATGCGATCGTCAATAATGAACGTCATATCATCCACTAGATTTTATGAATCCTCTTTCAAAATTATAAATAATAATAATTAGCAACTAAGAGAATGGTTTTAGCAAAAGGGTATATGTCAAAGAAAAAAAATGAACTTATTCCAAAACAACACCCCCACAATTTAGTCTGACCTCCCCATTCGAGTTGTGATGATTCAACAAGAGGAATCACATCAATTTGACGAAAAAAACTAGGAAATATCCAATCAAAAAGGGTAAAAGAGCATAAAAGTGATGGTTTTCTACTGAACATGCATAGTTAAAAAATATAAACGCAGCGGAAAGATATAACCACACGTGTATCTCCAAAGGTGTTATTCATGCGTTTCAATCAAAAATCGAAAGACAATAGGGGATTAAACGGATTACCTCTCGTAGCGTGCCCAAAACGATTTCGGTTCGGATGTTCTTCAGTTCGAGCCCCACAACCGTCGAACCTCTAGTTCAAATACACTACCAATCGCACGACGAACGGAAGGAAGAACTTGCAGATAATCACCAATAGAATTGTGTTAGCAATCTTGTGGTGACAATTCTTCGCACTCTTGATATTTCAGTCACGGCGTTGGAAGAGAGAAAACGTGTTTTCTTAACTCTCACGAATACATAATAATTGCATACTTATTTTCTTCATCGTCACTTTTCAGTAACCGTTGCTGATTGCACTTTATTAGTGGGATCAGCAACGGTTGCTGATCGCCAGCCTTCACACGATCATCAACCGTTGCTGATCGTGTGTGCATATAAATATAAATATATATATATATATATATATATATATATATATATAAACATAGAAGTGCATGATCAACATATGTGTATTTTGTGAGCATCATATGCACACACGCCTATGACAAAAATTGAATTAAATTAAATCTCATTTAATTTAATTTCAGTCCAACTCAATTCGATTGCAAACATATTTGCAATATCGTCTCTTCCGTACAACGTCATCCTAAATTGGTTATGGTGTGTGACATCCCTAGGTTCATCACTGAGCTGGTAGTAAGACTTGCACTAACATATTAGTACTCCCAAGAGAATAGATTGTCCCGATCAACCTCTAGGTCTTACAAGCCATGACTGACATTTAGCAATATGTCATGGCTACCCAGACAGTGTGAATGCTTTAAGAACATAATGAACCTGTCAGCTTTGACTACAGTGTAATTCAATCCTTCTGCCTTACTATGTTCCAATCGAACAAAGACCATGGAATAGTTGTCAAGCCACCAATTCGATCATATGCACAAACCTAATTGACATGCATTTTATATGAGACATGAACAGTTCATTCTCAGTTACAACCCCGGCCGAGGATTTTTCATGCAATGTCAAGATTAGATTGCATATGACATAATTATTGTACCTTGTGTATAACAAGGAAACAGATTCCATTTTGCGCACACGTGTAACTTCGTATGTCAACGAACTATGCCCATCAAGTACAGAGACAGATCAACGAACCGGCAATATACGCACTTGTGAACCATAGCCACCCAACACACAAGTCAACACTGTGCCTCAGGTCTAAGGATTATTTACACAAGACCAGAGCATGAACGATTAGGCATTGACCATGCTAAAAGCTTCCATATTGCTAATCGTTAAATGCGTGTCACGTTCAGTGAACTTGTCTGGTTCAAGCACTTATGTTCTAACTCGGGCATCACAATACCCAATGACTCGTGACTCGTCATTCCCTTAAATATCTAATACTTAACGGTGAAGCTAAGAAAACACTGGTCTCAATAGGATTATTGATATCCACTCAATAATCCATCGACCGGGAACAATTTAAAGATTCAGTCTAACTATGAACCTGTCATACATATTCTTAACGTCTCAAGAATAAGTCCAGTCACAACTAATCTTATGGAATTATTCATATATTTAAATAACTGGACAAATGAATGAATACGTCATTGCCATTAAATAAATAATAAAATTGAAAATACAACTTAAATCCGTAATATGTAACTATTACATGATGACTTTAGTGCATACATCTAACAAAAAGGACCTGCAATTTGGTACCCTTTTTCCAAATTATCAAATGCCGAGTTGTGAGGAAATTAAAGTACTACCAACAATGTGGCTAATAGAAAAGAAAAAGATCAACTACATCTTTTTTTTTAATTTCTCATTTGTCTCCCATGCACATCTAAATTTTCCCAAGTTAACCCCTATGGGAACCCTCAGGTCCATCGCATGAATATACCCTAAATTCAATGATGATGTTTGGTGGTGGTGGTGGTAGTGGTGGTGTGCGGTCACATTATTCAGATTCAGACAGAACGGCAACTAGCACACCCCACAACAAGCGTGAGACAGTCTTTTGCAGTTCAACTTCTCAACTTGCTACTATTCCGCTACAAAGTGGCGGATCTTCAAAAGAACAATAACAGCAGCACAGAATAGCATGACATAAAGATGGGCTCCATACTTAGCCAGGCCAAGATGCCAAGATTTTTCCAATGTTTTGATCAGTTTAGGAAGTCGAATTAAGCTAACCAATCTTGGTGGATTCACAAGTCTTATATGCGGACAATGAGATCCTGCGATTACGCAATCGAATTATTTTAGAGTTAAAGGTGAAATTAGGGTTTTGGGGTTTGTCAAAGATGGAGGGAGGGTCAAAGGATCTGACATTGTAGGGGGTAAGAAAAGGGTCGCGTATTGAAGTTCGTGCATTTGCAATTTCCTGGTACATCATAAAATGAAAAATGCATTATGTGCATTGAATGTTAAGGTATTGTCATGAAATGCAGATGATCTTTCAAAGTTTTTAGAGAATTCAAATATGGGAAGTTGGCGTGAGACAACCTACAACTTGACCTAACCATAGTCCAAGTTGAAGTCCTTTTTCTCTTTTGAGGTTTAATCCCACTTGTGTCTTCCTTCCAGTAGAGAAAGGTGAGGTTTCTGACCACGTTCGCTGGACCATTTTTCCTGTGAAATTTTAAAGTTTCCAGAAACACAGTCAAATATTCTATGATTAATTGTCAATCGTTCTAAAAGTTAAGTATTTCTACAAAAACCTCACATAATATTAAAGTAGGAGGCCCTAGTTTCACATTTTTCCAGCCCCCTATTTAAGGAAAATTACCCAATTAGTCATAAACCTATTGTACGGATGTCAATTAAGCCCTAAACTTATTTAGTTCTAAATCTTTGCGCGAAATTTCAATGTAATCTTTCTGGTCAATTTTTATTATAAATCACTGACCTAGCAGTTCAGTCATTATCGGCTATTCTACATGGCACACCTCCACGTGAACGATTTCCAGTGAAAATTAGCTGAAAGGACTACATTGAAATTTTGTGTTAAGGTTTAGGATTAAATTGACAAAATTGAAAAGTTTATGACTAAATTAGCATCCATACAGTATGTTTATGACTAATTTGGTAATCCCCCCATTTGTCTATCCTATTATATATTTTCACGCTTTAAATTTAGACAAAAGTCCAATCTACACTTGGGGGTAAATGCTTAGAATATTTTAAAATTATATCACACGTACATTAAAGGTTAGCAGTGGTGCCACAACAATTTACACAAGATCTATTGCCAGCGTGAAATACTTTTTACACAAATAGTCATGAAATGAAAACTTTTGTGTATTTATAGAACGAATTCATTTATTAAAATTAAAAACAGTGTATATGTCAGCACCTAAACTTTCCTTGTGTAATGATTTTTTTTACAGCATCACATCCAATAAAAGTCCAGAATAATTTTCCCTAACTCTTAATTTTTGAGAAATTTTTTCTTCCACAATTGAGGTGGAGTTTAATGATGGAACAATAATTTGCTAAATCAAAGCTTGCAAACGTATTAATTGATCGATCAACACTATTTGCAGAACAATTATTTTACTATCAACACGAAATTAGGGTGAATTTCGTAAAAAATCCCCAACTTTAGGTCAAGTCCCAAATTTGCCATGAACTTTTTTTTTTGTCTTAGAAGAAACCCCAAACTTTAGGTCCGGTCTGCCTCGAACTTTTTTTTTCTTGGAAAAAACCTCAAACTTTAAGTCCAATCCCAAATCTACCCCAAATTTTGTTTCTTGTAAAAAAAATCAGCAAATTTCAAATTATTTTCAAAAGTATACCCCTGTGATCCAGTCCCGACTTGACGTGGCGCTTTCACGTCAATAACAAATCCAAATCGGCAAAGTAATGGGGTGATAGGTACAGATCGATATCGCATTTCCACTTCGATAACAAATCCAACCCAATAAAAACAATTATTTTACTATCAACACGAAATTAGGGTGAATTTTGTAAAAAATCCCCAACTTTAGGTCAAGTCTCAAATTTGCCCCGAACTTTTTTTTGTCTTAGAAAAAACCCAAAACTTTAGGTCTAGTCCCAAATCTGCCCCGAAGTTTTTTTTCTTGGAAAAAACCTCAAACTTTAAGTCCAATCCCAAATCTACCCCAAATTTTGTTTTGTGTAAAAAAAATCAGCTAATTTCAAATTATTTTCAAAAGTATATCCCTGTAATCCAGTCCCAACTTGACGTGGCGCTTTCACGTCAATAACAAATCCACATCAGCAAAGTAATGGGGCGATAGGGACAGACCGATGTTGCATTTTCACTTCAATAACAAATCCAACCCAATAAAAATTGTTGAAATTCTCCAAAATAATTTCTGTTCTAGGATATGAAAGTTAGGGACGATAACAAAACCCCAAAAAAACTTTTTTTAATTTTAAAAAAACCCAATTTTTAGGTTCAATCCAAATTTGCCCCGAACTTTTCATTGTCTAAAAAGAAGCCTCATTACTTTGTTAATGTGGATTTATTATCGACGTGGAAGTGCCACGTCAAGTTGAGACTGGATCATGGAGGTGTAATTTTGAAAATAAATTGAATTTTGGTGATTTTTTTTACATAAAACAAAATTGGGGTTAAATTTGAGACTAGACTTAAAGTTTGGGGTTTTTTATGAAACAAAAAAAATTAGGGCAGATTTGGGACTGGACCTAAAATTTGGAGTTTTTTTTTGAGATAAAAAAATTCGAAAAAAATTTGAAACTTGACCTAAAATTGGGGGTTTTTCAGGGAATTAAGCTCACCAAATTATAGCCCTTAACAAAGACAAATTACCAACTTGAGGTGTGTGTTTATTGTCCCGTGGCTCCCTCGGAATGTCTGTGCAGTGTGCACATGCAAAGCGTGGTCCAAAAGCATGTGATCGATCGTCACTCTCGATCAAGTGGTTAATTTCATCCAATCTCCATCTCCAAAAAGTATTTGTACCTTTTTCTTTTTCGAATTTTCTAATTGCCAAGACACTCATTTTCGCAAATTGAACTTATGACCCACTTGTTCGACCAAAAAGAAAAAAACTTATGACCCACTTGGGTATTTTCAAGCAATAATAGTATAAATAATCCCTAAACTTTGGTTCAATTTGTAATATCATTCCTGAACTTTTAATTGTGCAATGTGGCGTCTGAACTTTGGCCAAATACGCAATGTCATCCATAGACCTTTCAGTTGTTCAATATGATTCTTAAACTATTAGTTAATGTTTAATGTAATCTCTAAACTATATGAAATGTTTAAAAATTCATGAATCACAAAGAACATTGAACTAAAGTTCAAGGACTGTATTGAATAAATTAAAAATTGATAAACGACATTGTTTATTGGATCAAAGTTCAGAAATTATTTGTGTCAATTATCCCTATTATCAAAATTCATTCATCGCATCATGATGATCCCCTTGGCACCTCAAATCCTGGGTAGATTCAGTCCCCTCTAATTCTAAGATAACATAGCAAATGCTGTCAACTTATTACAAAGGTAAAACCAATTCACTCCACTTTATCCATAGAACACGCAAATCTAGACGTTTTACAACCTCAACACGGCAAATATGTGATAAAGATAGAGGACCATAATAAATATAATGTGGTTATCATTGTGGGTTTTTGCCCACTGATATTAGAAGATTCTCCAGCTAAACCATAGTCAAGTTGTTGGACTATTGAAGATCGTAACAATTTATGCTAGTTTTAAAACGGTGGATCGATTGATCTAATTTCCATGAACAGCATCCAGCTTTGTTCGATTCGATTTAAAGTTCTGATAGAGCATTTATGAGTTCCGAAATCAAAATAATCTTGCCCCACATTTAAAGCACATAACTCATCGATCTTTAAGTTCTGTGTTATACATTCACCATTCTAAGTAAAGATTTCAGAAAGTGTCTAAGTAATTCCATCATCTGCATGTGATCTTGACAAGAGGTTGTTACACGAGTGGTATTTTCCTTGAATTGGGGGAGATCAAGCAATTGAATAGTGGATTTCAAGATGAAGCGTGCGATGGATTTCTTCTAGTAGCTACTAGGTCATTGTTATACGTGTCGAAATCTTTCTATACATTCTCATCCTCATCCTAAGGCCTTCTTGTCTCTAGATGTAATCTCAGATTCAGTATTCATAGGTATAATCATGATTGTGTTTAACTCCGACATGAAGTGTTATGATTTGCATTGGCGATAATACATCTTTTAAATCTACTGCATCTCAAAACACACATAGATAACTATTCCTACTAGTTCTTGCAGCTACGAGAAGTTACCGAATATGTTTTTAGAAACTATATTATCCTTTTCTTCAAACTGTAATTGTTGCTGGAAAGTTATGACAATGTGGAGTGTCTTCAATGCGGGTGATTATTCAACTAGTGAATATGACTTTCGATCAGAGAAAGAGTTACGAGACCCATATTATCAATCCGAAAAACTCTTTTGGAGTTCTATATTATGCCCCCGGGGGACCTTGTGAGGTCATTTTCAACCTTGAAACCAATCGATTTTGTGTTATTTCGGGACTATTTTCTATTTTCAGGCTAGCTTAGGCAAATTGTTTTGGCTCATTTGCTGTTTATTCAATTAATTTCGAAATTCAATTTCTGTTTGATCACGGGGCTGTCGATGAAAGGAAGCAATCCATCCTTGCATCCATTCTGTACATTATATCGATCTGTCATTAGGCAACTAACCCCAAAAAAGACATACCAACTTGGGATTATTTATATAGACCAAAGTCATCATAGTCTAGATGGACATGGACACGTTAATCCGAAGTTTGTGGCCGCTAAAAATGCGTAAATTAATGACAAATCCACGACTCATCATCATCATCTCTTCCTCCTCAAAGTCCACTGAAAAAATGCTCTGAAATTTCCACACCCGCTTTTTGCCCTGTTGACAACACGCATCCACACGGTTCAATGCATAATCCTCGATTGAGAGTCGCCAACGAACCCGATCCAATTTAAAAAGGGTGCGAATGGTTTGTCACCATCTCCATCTTTTTGAAGAAAATGATAACATGTTGGGACAAAATTGGTACACGACAGTTTCAGCCCACCATAAAAAAAATTTTAAAAAAAATAATGGGGATGGTGGAATAGTCAAATGGGTTTGTTGAAACGTGGTACTTTTACGAAATCCAGGTTCAATGTTGTCCCCTTCTTTTTCTTTTGAGAAAATTCTAAAAAGGGTCTCGAAATGGAATCATTTTCTTAAATAAGAGCTTAAAGTGAACATTATCTCAAATAAGGGCATGAAATGGTCAAATCGTCTCAAATAACGATCTAAAGTGGCTAAATCGTTTTAAATAAGGACTTTTAGCTGGCCGGTGATTATTTTGTCGCTGAAAAAGGGTATTTTAGTCAAAAAAATTATAAGTATATTTTTTAAATTTTTTTGTCACTTTCTTTTTCTTTTCCTTTTCCTTTTTTCTTTTTCCCTAGCGGTCACTTTGCCTAAGGCCGCCCTTGCCGGCATTGGGCGAGGGTCGCCCTTGCCGGCATCGGGTGAGGGTCACCTCGCTTGGGTTGGGTGGGCGAGGGCAACCCTTGCCAGATCTGGCAAGGGCAACCCTCGCCCTCGTCGGAGTCAGGCGAGGGCAACCGTCGCCTCACCACCCTCACCCTTGCCGATGTCGGGTGAGGGCGGCCCTTGCCCGACACCGGCAAGGTCAACCCTCGCCTGCCCAGGCGAGGGCGGCCTCCGCCTAAGGCCGGAGGAGGTGGCCCCGGCGATGGCCGGTGGAGGAAAGAGAGAAAAAAAAAAGCAGAAAAGGAAAAGGAAAAGAAAAAACAGAAAAAGGAAAAGGAAAGGAAAAGGAAAAGAAAAAAACAGAAAAAGGAAAAAAGAAAAAAAATTCAAAAAGTAAAAAGACGAAAATACCTTTTAGCCGGTGAGGTCATGTCCTTATTTAAGACTGAAACGGCCATCTCAGGCCTTTATTTGAGAAAATGAGGGCACTTCAGGTCTTTATTTGAGACAGGTTTTATTTCGGACCCTTATTTGATAAAATGACTCCACTTTGGGTCCCTTTTTGGAATTTTCCCTTTTCTTTTTAAACTTTAGTATGTGGATGACCCTTTTATTAATTCAAAATTTGGACAAATTAGATAACATGCACGTTTCGATTCCTTCGATTCAATCTAGGGTTTGGCCTGCATAAACAAATGCAGCTTGCCCATGATGTTATGGACATTTGTCTACCAAGTTGAAAGGATTCCTCTTTTCATTCCCTTGGGATATTCATTGCATCGACATTTGTTTTTATGTATTGCGTTGTGTTCATGTTCGAGATAGGAACGAAGGATGGTGTGAGTTGGTGGGTTAACACTTGGACTTCTCTTTCGGAGGGCTTGTCGCCTAGTTCGATTATAGACGGTCGAATAACACTCGACCATAATCTATTTTCACATACGAATTGATATTAAATCCAAATATATTTAAGTGACTGAGACATCGTCAATATATATTATGAATATGTACATACGCTCATAAGGCCAATCATTATGGATGCATTTGAACAAATAAAACTTTTATAAAGACAAGAATAAGGCAAGATAAGATAAAATTTTTTGAGTCGTGTATGGTCTTCGATAAACGAATATAACACTACATACATATGTAAACTACCTCACATCAGTGAGATCAAATTAAGTAAATAATTAAGCTAACGACATTTGAAAAAGAAAAATCTCGTGAGATTGACACTATTTATTGAACTGTGGTCTAGCCACGCACCAACCGCCCCGCAAGGTGGTTGCTTGAGGACATGGGAAAGTGATCATGGTTTTCTGAATCGAGAATCGATCGGGTGCTTGCTCGGAAATATTGACCTAAGTAGATAACTTTTACTTTTTACTTTTCGCATGATCTAAATCTTAAAAATCACATACTTTTTACCCTTTTTTATAAATAAAAAAAAAGAACTCGAAACCGCTAAATCTTTCATAACAGTCAAATGGTAACACATAGATGCACTAATAAGTTTATTCATAATTTTCTGAAATTTAAATAATATTTATAAATATTGGGCCAAAAGTATGGTGTTCCAAATCTACCCCACTTGTCGAGGTCAAGGATCAGCCCATTGTTCTGAGAGGACGCACACATATATTATCTCTTATTGATGTGATGTATTAGGTTGTGTGATCCTATTCAGTATTTAAATTAACAAGAAGAAGAAAACATGCTACAAAAACAAAAAGAATAATGCTAGGGCATGAATTGAAATTTCTTAACCAAATGAGTGAGCATTTATACGAGTAGAATATTCAATATTTAAATTGAGTCTTATACCACATAAAATGTTAGATCCATAGATCATTTTTATCATATGTAACCTTGTTAAGTTAAAAATAAAAATAAAGGCCCAACTTTTTCAAGGCAGTCGTTGAGTTAACCAAATAAAACAATTAGGCAGTTTCGATAAAGCGATCAGTCTTTGAAAGTTAAAATTTTTTTAAGCTGGATCTTTTTTGACACTTTTCCAAGCTCTTTCCTATGAATGTCCAATGCACTCGGAGACGGAATCCACAACATGAAATGGACGTGAAAAATTGACCAAATTTAATTGATGAAATGAAGTTTTATTAGTTATTGCGGCATAATTTTTTTAATCTAAATATAGATTTAAATTCATGAGAAATCCGGGCAAAATGGTAATTTTATGCGATGCCCATCAAGTCTTTTATCGACCCGAGAATATTTGATTAAGGACTTTTATTTGGTACGCTATCTTTTGGCGATCTCGTCTCTGTTGATTGGGATGGTAACTATGTAATATAACCAAAATCTTCACAGAAACTATTATTCAGCCTACTATCTTGATGAATCAATCATGTTTTTCTCTTCTTTTTCATTTGATTAACAGTACTCGTCGCCCTAGATTATAAAAGAAAATTTATAGCGGCGAGAGGATGATGCACGAAACATATGTAACATGGTTGATATACACTATAGCTAAACCGGAAAATGTCTATTCACCATCTAATTTGAGAGGATATGTATCAGTTTCACTGTCTTGACATAATTTTTTTTTGCATCGTCTTTCGTTAGCTCGTTTAAATATTTAAATCGTGTTCACCTACAGAATAGACTTTTCGAATAAGACGGAAGGTCCGTGATTTTTACGTTATATCAAAATAGGAGGGGTTACATTTTGATCTCTCCATCCTTTTATTAGAAATCATTTGTAATAATTGAAAATATTTTCAAATAAATTGAGAGTGATCCTGTAATGCTCCGTGTTAGCAATTGTTATTAGTTGTGAAACAACATTTTTTGTTTATTAATGATAGACAACATTAATAGATAGTTGAAAAGGTGAAATGCCCGTTTTACCCCCGTGGGATGATGACACCAGGAGCCTTCTCCGTTTGAAGATTGACCTTTCCTTTTTATCGTCCCTTTCCGTCTTTTGGTCAATCTGAAGGGGGAAAAGTCAGTTCTGCCCCCTCCCCCCCTTAACTAATCTGGATTCGTCTTTTTTTGTAGCTGCTTCAGTTGGAGAGCTCTTCGCCTTTTTTTTTTTCTTTTCGAGAACAAAAATAAAATTACCGATGTAAACGTTGTTAGAATTAGGCGTACAAATACAACGAAATAGAAAAGAAAGACGAGAACAAGAAATCGAGATGCAAATATTTATCCCTATTCACTGTTAAATTAGTGCTATATCCACAAGAGGATTTCACTATAATTAGAACATTTCACCCTTCTAATTACAACTCTCGGTTACAAAGAAAACAATATCTATTCATGGGCACAATCCAAATTATCAATAAAATACGAACCCAAATTGTAAAAGCCCTATGATGGCTCAAAATTTCTTTCTGCTCTTAAAGTTTAGCTACAGCTCACCGAAACTCTTAAGACTTCTGATTTTATAACTGCTACTTTACACTACCAAATGATTTATCGGGTCCAGCTTTCCCTCGCAACTGTCTGATTCTTTCTGTCGATAAAGAGCATGAATCACGTCTTACCAAACGTGACGCAGGTGCTGAGAAGATATTTCGAGAAGCATCGCGGACGTAGATGGATGAACGGCAGGAGATGGGCCCACGTGGCGCGGGGGCCCCCCACAAATGTGCGTAAGCACTTCTCGGTTCGCTTGCGTTGGACACCGCACGTTGAGTTGAGGGGGACAATACAATGAATTTGGGAATTAGGGTGGGGCCCCCCACCCTTGCCATTGCATGCCGTTCCCCATGCAGATCCATTGTACATTTAAGTCGGTGTCATTATACAGCCAAGAAAGCTAGAACGACGAGACTGACTTATGAGGTCGTCTCAGAGGAAAAGTAAAAACAGGGTTAGGATCAATGGATTCTTTCCTTTTTTGTGATGAGACCTTCAAACACGTCCATGAATCTCGCTTCTTTTTTTATTCCTTTTTTGCCTTGATGTGCAAGCCGGATTGGGAACGACTCGGGAAGCTTGACCAATGGAGGGCCGCCACGTGCGGAAGAAACTGGAGCGGAACCTAATTCCGCTACCATGTTGGAAAGTCCATGTTTAAGTGATGGGAGGGCTTCGACCAAAAATGGAGAAAAAGTGATGGCAGGGGTTAGGCAAAGTTGGAGGCTTCCCGCCGTTGGATCGATCGGGCTCTGTCGGCGTACGGCCTCTACCGGTTAGTTAGTCGTCTTGCTTCGCTTCCCATCGGTGAACAGTGATTATTGCCTTAATAATCAGCGGATTGGTTGATTGATCAAAATGTGATACTCATTAATCGACCATGTAGAGATTTTTGAGCCCCTTGTGTTCTTGAACCTAACAGCGGACGGGTGAGACAGGCCTAAATTCAGACTGAACTCTTCTTTCTTTGTTTGAGCTACTCCCATGCGCGTGGTATACTACAAACAAGCGATGCTGGATGATCTAACAATTAGTAGAGAATTGAGGCTCGTGATGGTGTTGGGTTGAGATATGTTCGATCCCCATTGATCGGTATCTTTCGTCCTTACTTTTTATCGCACGCATGCATTTGAATCCAACATAGTTGATTCTACACCCAGAAAAAAAAAACAGTCAATTCTATTTTTGTAAAAATAACTCTTAGGGTTAGCATGAATCACATATTTATATGTATAATATCTCTTTATAAATTTCATGAAAGGGCCCCTTTAAATCATATTTATACATATAATATCTCTTTATAAATTTCTTGAAAGGCTCCTATATATCATCCAATTTTCTTATCATAGACAAAATGGTACTTCAGAAGTGAATGAAATCTCTAACTCGTTAAATATGATTCTTTTGAATTTCAAACACTTTCTATTTTTGCCAAAAAGTTAAGTTCATTTTCCTAAATAGACCAATGCTCAAAAACTTAGTGTCTTCCAAAATTAAAGAATTGTTATCTCTTTCCGGATAGAAAGCATGTCCACTTTTGATAGTGCACAATTTATATGGTGACCATTTTTTATCACATTTACTGATAATGAAAAAGAATTCATAATACTACTAGCAGTATATCTACATTTAATTTGTATCAAAATATATAATGTATAAAAATTTCTGTATGTGAAATTCATATCCAAAGCAAGTATAGATACACATACAGTCGGATACAATCGTATTTTCCATCTCCAAGAGGGCACATATCAAAGGAAAAAAATGAACTTATTCAAAACAATACCCATAACCTAGTTGAACCTCCTCGTTCAAGTTGTGAGGATTCAACAAGAGGAATCACATCAATTTGACAATTTATATATGTATGCAATCCAAAAAGGAAAAAAGTGCAAAAAGACCTGCAAATTGGTACATTTTCCCAAATTACCAAAAGCCAAGTTGTGAGGAAATTAAAGTACTCCCAACAGTATGGCTACTACCAACAATATGGCTAATAAAAAAAGGATCAACTACATATTTTTCTTAATTTTTCATTTGTCTCCCACTGACATCTAAAATTTTCTCAAATCAACCCCTACGGGACCCTCGATCCCACCCCATGAATATACACCAAAACTAATCATAATGTTTGGTGGTGGTGTGTGCAGTCATGTTCTTCAGATTCAAGACGGAACAGCAACTAAACACACCCCACAGGCCACACCAAGAGCCGGACAACCTTCGCAGTTCAACTACTCAACTTGCTCCTTTTCCTCTTACAAAAGTGGCTGATTTTCAAAAGGAATACGTGAAGAATTTCGCCTCGAATTATTGTCATGTTTTTTCTGCTTGGGTAGCACGACAGAAGATGGGCTCCATACTTTCCCAATGTCTTGATCAATTTAAGTAGTGAAGTCAAATTTAACAAAATCTTGGTGGATTGGATTCACAAGTCTTTAAAAGTCAAAGATTGGAGGGTCAAAAGAGCTGACATTGTAGGGGGGAAGAAAAGGGTCACGAATTGAAGTTCATGCATTTGCAATTCTTGATAAATCATGGAAAGAAAAATGCGTGATATGCATTGAACGATAGGGCAATTGTCATGGAATGTTGATAATCTTTTATACCATCAGCATCTCCAATAAAATTGTAGCCCTTCATTAAATTTTTTTTTTTAACCAACTTGAGATGTATATATATTTCCTTGACTCCTTCGGAATGTCAGTGCACGTGCAAAGTGGTTAATCTCTCACAATCCCCATCTCTAGAAAAATACAATGCGTCAGCATCATGATGATCAACTTGGCACCTCAAATCATGGGTTAAATTCAGCCCACTCCCACTATGTCCTTAGAACACGCAATTCTAGATGTTTTTATAGCCTCAACATGGCAACTATGCGATAATGGCATAGGACCGTGTGGTTATCATTTTGTGGGTTTTTTTGCCCACTGATGTAAGAAGATTCTCCTTCTAAAGTATTGTCAAATTGTTTGGATAATTGGAGATGAAAATAATTTCCGCTCGTCTCGAAACGATGGATTGATCAATCTAATTTCCATGACGAAACGATGGATTGATCAATCTAATTTCCAAGAACGGTATAGTACTTTGTTCAATTCAATTTAAAGTTGCAAACATTTATGAGTTCCGAAATCAAAGATGTCTTGCCCCGCATTTAAAGCATGCCGCCAATTGGCTTCCAAGTTCTATGTTATACGCGACAAAATGTTTGCATACATTTTCATCCTTATTCTAAGGCCTTCTTGTCACTAGATGTTATATCGGATTCAATGTTCCTTATATATAGCCAAGATTGTACGTAACTGTGTCGTGAAGTATCATGATTTGAATACTTGATAATACATATTTTAAACCTACTACATCTAAAAATACGATGAGATAACTATTCCTAGAAACTCCTGCAACTATGAGAAGTTGTCAAATAACTTCTAGAAATTGAAATACCCTACTTTCTTAGAGCTGCAATTATTCCTGGAATGTGATGACAAACAAGCTCATAGTCTGCATCATTGAGTGTCTTCCCCTATGGGTAATTGAGGACCCCATAATTTCCCAAAACTTTTCAGCTTCATGTCAAAATTAAGGTTTGACCAAAAAATTATCTAAAATATCCTAAATCTATTGTTTAGTACGATTGCCAATTCAGTTCTAAATTTAGTATAGTCTTACATTTTTTTACGATTTTTCAATGTAGTCCAATAAACCAATTTTAAATAGAAATTGCTGACGTGGCAAAAACATGATGTGACGAAAACATAATCTTCAATCAAATTCGTCAAAAAATGAATAAAAGTAAGGCTAACCTAAAGAGACTAGTGATGCTAATAAATGAGTGGACTTTTACACCAATGAAAACATGATCTTTCAGGTTATTAATGAGTTTTTCTAACATTTAGAAAAATAAATGTTCAAGTGTCTAGTTGGAGAATAGGATTTGTACATTGTTTAATCAGTCAATTACAACTTTCGATTAGAAAAGAGTCATGAGATCCATAATATCAATTCGGAAAGCCCTTTCAAGTGTCGTATATTATGCCCCTACTGTACCTTTGAAGTCGTTTTCGCCCTCAAAATCTATCGATTTGATGTATCGCAGGACCATTTTCTATGTTCGGGCTATTTTAGAAAAATGTTTTTAGCTCATTTTCTTTTTTATTGAGTTAATTTTGAATTTTCAATTTCTATTGAGGGTTAATTACGAGCCTGTCAAATGAAAGGAAGCAATCCATCCATGGCATCCCCTATCTATATTATATAGATCCGTAAGGAGGCAACTAAAGAAACACCAACTTGGATTATTTTATAGACGAATGTCATCAAAGTCTAGATGGATATGAATACGTTAATCAGAAGTTTATTGCCAGTAAATGCATAAGATTATGACTAATGACTCATCAATGACTACTCAAAACTGCTCTGAAATTTCCACACATGCCTTTGCCTTGTTGGCTAATGCGTATACACACGGTTCAATGCATAATCCTCGATTTAAGTCTCGTTTGTCACCATCACCATTGGCACACGACAGTTTCAGCCCACAAAAAGAATTACAAAAATAATAATTATAATTATAATGGGCTGGTAGATTAGTCAAATGGGTTTGTTAAAACATGGTTCTTTACGAAATCCAGGTTCAATGTTTTCCCCTTCTTTTTTTTTTTAACTTTAGTAAGTGGATGACCGTTTATTAATTCGAATTTGGACAATTAGATATAATATATGTTCGATTCCTTGAATCTAGGGGGTACGCCTGCGAAAACAAATGCTGCTTGCCCATAATCTTATGGACATTCAGATACCAAAGGTGAACTCTTTTCATTCCCAGGGAATAATTCGTTGCATAGACATTTGTTTTATGGATTTTATGATTAGTGCCGAGATAGGAACGAATAATGGTGTAAGTTGGTAGGAAGGCCTGTCGTTATTTCACTTAGAGACGGTTGAATAACAACTCGACCATACTCAAAATGCATTTCACAATTTGTCCAAAGAAGTGAAAATTGATATTACATCCTCTTTGCAAGTGACCCGGTCGTCAACATGAGTAGACACGTGATTAAAGCGTCAAATATTATCAAGCAAGTGACCTATCGTCGACGATCAAGATATGTATCGATATTGGCACACATCGATAATTGTTACTAATCGGTTGTCGATATATGGCGATATATGATTAACGATATTGGACAAGGGTATTGATAAATAAGATTGATAAACTATCAATGTGCAAGAAGAAAGCTGAATGCGTAAAGGGCATCGAGGTGCGGTAACAAGTTTGAAGTTGCTGAGGAACAAAGTAACCGAGGTCGTGGAGCAACTGGTACGCATTTTTAAAGGAACAACCGTCCGAAGGCAAGATCATGGCATGTACATAGCTTTCGGAGGTAAAGGAACATAGCTACAACTGCAAGAGAAATGCTAAGAGATGGTTATGGCACAACCGCTATAAATACCATTGCTCACATACCGAAGAGCCTCCCGCACAAATCAAACAAATTTGCTATCTTTCAATTATCTTTATTTTCCCGCACTTTACTTTTATATTTCAGACTCATGTTATCGATTAAATTCTAGCGTATTTCTTAGCTGTAGTTTCCAGATTTGCGTTATCGATTAAATTCCAGCGTGTATCTTTATCATGGGTATCGCATTGTCGATCAAATTCCAATGTAACATTTTTTCGTTCTCAAACTTTATCGTCGATTAACTTCCGACATAATTTGATTATGTTCGGTTTGTTGAGAAAACCTCTTAATAGATTTTAAAGTTGACAAAACTATCCATATGTGTCTTGTAATCCTGAAAAAAACTTTTAAGTATTTTGATTTCAGGAAGTTATTCTTGGAAAAGAAGGTATGGCAATCTTATTCAAGTTCAGATTTATGGAAATTACTTTAAGCTAAAAGGTCCGGACTTTATTCAGCAAAAGATGTTTAGACTTTACACTGAAAATGAAGGGTTCATAGTTTAAAGAACAATCCATCCTGACATGAATTCTAAATACATGACTAGACAATATAAATCCAGATTTTGGCTGAAATTCAGAAAGTACTTAACGGCTAGTAATCTGAATTGGATTTCACATATAGAAAGATATGATTGACTCAATCTAGAAAGTTATTTTGCAAATGCAAAATATCGTAAATTGATTGGCAATAAATATCGAGGCAAGTTTCATATTAAATTGAGAAGTTCTACTATTATGGAAACTAAAACTTTGGTTGTATGGGCAACCAGATTCAGCGGGATTCAGATTTTGTCACTCAATGGCTATTCAATCCTTTTAATATAAATCTATCAATGATGAAGATTGAAAGATGATCCTCTAAAAACTGTCCAATGGATAAACGGAGACCAAGTGCCGAGCAGTAGAAGCAAGAGACGAAATCCATAATCTAAAATTCCAAGGTCTGAGTATACTCCAATCTTTGCTACTTATCTATCATGAGCTAAAACTTGTGATCCTTGAGAGAAGTACCGTAAGAGTGATTAAGCGAGATTGTGTGACCTATTATTCATTGAATGCTATCACTCACATCTATAATCTCTTCATTGATCATATAGTAGAATCCAACCAGTAAGCTGTCAGCGTGGGAGAGTGGACATATGCTTAATCTAAGCCGAACCACTATATGTCTTGTGTTCAGATTTTCTTATTCCGTAAAGCTCCTTTCATTTATTACATTACACAATTGCTATAAAAAACTGTTTTAAATCTAAACGTTATTCAAACTTTATTCTTGATCCTTTACTTCCGCTTTAAATTTACCAAGAGTTATTTAAAATCACCTATTCACCCCCTATAGGTGATCATTGCTAGCCACCTCACGGTTCTGTTGTAAAGTTTGAAATTTCCAGGCCTTGTTGTCGATTAAATTTTGGCACGATTTGTGTTTCTACAGTTCTATCTAAAGTGAAGTTATTGATCTCTTTATTTACCTGTGATATTTCCTATTTGGAATCGACATAGAACCTGTCTCCTTTAGTAAAAAATCGAAAGATAACTTTTGGTGAAAGATATTTCGTCCCAGAAGAAATTTCGATGAAACACATCCCAAGATATTTCAATTATTGCAACAGTATATATATTATATACATACATTCATTCATGAGGTCAACTAATAGACTGGGGTCACTAAGCACTAGTCAACCTTGCCTACTCGGAAAAATTGTCCAAAAAATTTTAAAGCTATTTTATGAGAATCAATTCAGTCATAAATTTTTTTAATTTAACCAATTTAATCCTAAACATTTTAACGATTTTCTAATGTAGTCTATCTAACCAATTTAGGCCTGAAATTTCTAACATGACGGTCCAGTCGGCACTAATCATCCATGTTGATTACCGTCCTACATGGCATAATCAACATGAACGATTTTTGCTTTTTTTTTTCAATAATTTCTGAATTTTTTTCTTTTCTTCCTTTTCTTTTCTTTCTTTTTTTTAACTTTTTTTTCCTTAATCTATTGTTCATCTCCAGTTGTTGGCCACAAGCAAGGGTCGCCCACGCTGGCCATCCTTCACCCAAATCTGGTGAGGGCTACCCTTGCCACCCTTGTCCAGATTTGGGTGAGCGCGACTCTCGCTAACTCGCCTGTTGTCGCTGAGGCTTGGCAGTTGCAATCATTTTTTTTTATGCAGTATAAATTGATAATACACAACATATATATTGAGGGACATTTGAGGAAATTTTCTCAAAATTTTATTATTTTCTTAGTGCAACACGAATGTATGGTGAAGCAGAATCGTTAGAGGAAAATTATCAAGCAAACCATAACTCCTTAAATCTAAATGTTTCGGGGAAAACTTAACAAAAGTAGAGAAAATTACTTTTCGACAAATAGTTACCTTTTTAATTTCACAAAGATCTTCTTGACAAACTATTTGTCGCTGGAATAAGATCAACGAACTCTAAAAAAAAAGAAAAAGAAAAACCATACTACAAAATAAAAAGGATAATGCTAGGCAAGAATTGAAATTTATTAACAATATTACTATGTTATGTCATATCACAAGTAATGAGTGGGCATTTACACTAGTAGAACATCTTTGATATTTAAGTTGAATATTACATATCGCATAAAATATCAAATTTGTAAACTATTCTTAGTATACGAAACATTATTACTTAAAAGAAATGAATGTGCAACTTTCTCTGGGCCAATTATTGAGTAACCAAAGAAATCGTGCACTTCTAATAAAGCGATCCGTCTTGCATTGCATATGATCAATACTTTGAAAGTTGAATTTTTCTAAGTTGGATCTTGTTAGCAAGTGCCCTAAGGACACATCACTTAAAACTTCTAAAAATTTGTAAAAACACATATCAACAAATTTTAAACACTAAAAATGAATATATCTCAAAAAATGACGCGCTTCAAATGAAAAATGTTCATATTTCCAAAGCACAATTAAGAACCCTTAACAAATGTCTCATGTTTACCCAGTGTTTTCAAGACAATATTAATACGAATTTTCTTTTAAGCATATGTGCTTTGGCATTAATTTTCTTTTTCTTATTCATTAGTTAATGAAGATGTTAATGGGGTTTAACTTTAATGACAGGTTCATCTAACTACAGCTGGAGTGGATTTGTCATTTTGTTGCAGCCAGAGCAGCGTACGAGGCAAGTCAACTTGGACCACTTTTGTAGTGAATGAGATGGAATGGTCAGAACCTGTCGACTCCGAAACACAGACAAAAGCTCTTTCCTATGAATGTTCAATGCACTAAATGCAACTTGAGCATAGACGTGAAAAATTGACCCAAATCGATTGATGAGATGAAGTTTCCTTAGTTATTTTGATGTGATTTATTTATTTATTTATTTCAAATATCGGTTTAAAATTGGGAGAAATTTGGAATAATAGTAATTCCATGCAATATCGAATGAGTCTTTTATCCACCCTTGAGCGTTTAATTAAGGATTTTTATTTGGTAGATGATCTTTTATGGGGATGCTAGCTATAACATGGGCTTGCATAAGATGAACTGCTATGTATTGCATGAATATGCGATATGATTCATGAGGACAATCATCCAAAAACTTAACATTGAATTTACAATCATGAGAAATGGATTAAATTTTCTCTTCTTTTTTTCGCTCGATTAAATTTTATGTGCTCACTACCTTGGATTATCAAAGAATATTACCAATATCTAGAGGTGTGATGCATTGAACATGCGTAACATGGCTAACGTACATTTGCCGTTTTATTTTCCATTTTCCCGCTCTTCCTCCGCGAACCATTGCTATTGTATTATTCACACTTTGTCCTTTTGAATGGTAAACTGAAGATGCTTAAATTCTTTAGAGGATCTCTATTAGTTTTACAGTCTTTACAAAATTTTTTCATTGTTTTCATTAGCTCGTTTAAAATATTTTTAATCACTCGATCGTTTAAACTTTAAAAAAAATGAAAGGTCCATGATTTTTCATGATATATCAAAATTGGAGGTCTAACATATAGATCTCTTGATCATTTTTATTTGCTTCATTAATTATAATACAACCACTGGGATTTGCCCTAGTGGCCACCCTTCCTACTTGGGAAGAGGGAGGTGGGGAGTTCGATTCCCCACCTTTTTGGGGGGTTAGGGGTGGGGACAATTAGTTTCAGATGTGAGTTTCGACTCCCAGGCTCTGTAAGAGGCAGGACAAAAGTCTGAGAGTGAGTTGAGAATTAGAGTAGGACAGATAAAAAAAAAACTACAATACGATGGGCCATTAAACTTCAACACGAGACCATATTCTGTTTCCAACCTATATGCGAGAGAAGTGTTCGAGGATTCACATTATCTTTAATAATTCACATTTCCAAGCTAGCAACTACTATAAGTAAAACAACTTTTTTAAAAAAAAATAAAGGATAGATAACTTTAGTAGATAAAAGGGAAAATGATACAAATAGTCCCTAATTTGTAATGTGATTTCCAAACTTTTAATTTTTTCAATGTGGTCCTTAATAATGAACAACATATCATCCACTAGATTTTCTGAATCCTCTTTCAAAATTATAAATAATAATAATTATCAACTGAGAGAATGGTTTAGAAAAAGGGCATATGTCAAAGAAAAAAATGAATCCAAAACAATACCCCATAATTTAGTTTGACCTCCCCATTCAAGTTGTGATGATTCAACAAGAGGAATCACATCATTTGGACAAAAAAAACTGGGAAATATCCAATCGAAAAGGGCAAAAGAGCACAAAAGGACCTGCAAATTGGTACCTTTTTCCAAATTATCAAATGCCAAGTTGTGAGGAAATTAAAGTACTACTGACAATGTGGCTAATAAAAGAAACAATATCAACTACATCATTTTTCTATATTTCTCATTTGTCTCCCATGCACATCTAAATTTTCTCAAATTAACCCCTATGGGACCCTCAAGCCCCTCCCATGAATATACCCTAAAATCAATAATGATGTTCGGTGGTGATGGTGGTGTGCAGTCACATTCTTCAGATTCAGACAGAACAGCAACTGACACACCCCACAACAAGAGTGAGACAATCTTTTGCAGTTCAACTCCTCAGCTTTTCGACCAAAAAAAAATAAAAACTCCTCAACTTGCTCCGATTCTGCTACAAAGTGGCTGGTCTTCAAAAGAACAATAGCAACACAGAATAGCATGACATGAGATGGGCTTCATAATTAGCCAGGCCAAGATAAATTTTCTGGACCAATATGCTAAGATTTTTCCAATGTTTTGATCAGCTTAGGAAGTGAAATACAGTAGCCATTCTTGGTGGATTCACAAGTCTTATATGTGTACAATAAGATCATGCGATTACGCAATCAAAGTATTTGAAAGGAAGAGGCGAAATTAGGGTTTTGGGGTTTGTCAAAGATGGAGGGAGGGTCAAAGGAGCTGACATTGTAGGGGGGAAGAAAAGGGTCGCGAATTGAAGTTCATGCATTTGCAATTTCCTGGTACATCATAAAAAGAAAAATGCATTATGTGCATTGAATGATAAGGTATTGTCATGAAATGCAGATGCTCTTTCAAAGTTTTTAGAGAATTCAATTATGGGAAGTGTGCGTGAGACAACCTGCAACTTGACCTCACCACAGTCCAAGTTGAGGTCCTTTTCCTCTTTTGAGGATCAATCCCACCCCACTTGTGTCTTCTTTCCAGCAGAGAAAGGTCAGGTTTCTGACCACGTCCGTTGGACGGTGTTTCCTGTGAAATTTAAAAGTTTCCAGAAACACCGTCCAACGATCGGACTGCTTATGTGGTGTAAAATTCTGTGGTTCATTGTAAACCATTCTAAAAGTTAAGTGTTCTCACAAAAATCTCATAAATTACGTTTAGTAGTTAGGATAAAAGTTAGGATATTATCATATCCTCTATTTGGTTAAGTCGGATATAAGGGAATATAGCCTAGATAAATTTATCTCATGGGGACGTAGTAGTTTAGTCATTACTGGCTGTTCTACATGACATACCTCCACGTGAGCAATTTCCAGTGAAAATTAGCCAAAAGGATTATATTGAAATTTTGCTTAAGGCTTAGGATTAAATTGGCAAAATTAAAAAATTTATAACTAAATTAGCATCTATACAATAAGTTTATAACTAATTGGGTGGTTCCCCACATTTGCCTCTCCTATTACATATTTCCACACTTTAACCTTAGACGAAAGTCCTATCTACGCATGGGGGGAGTGCGTAAAATATTTTAAAATTATATCACGCTTACATCTAATGGTTTTTAGAAAGGCTAGCAATGGTGCCACAACAATTTACACAAGATCTATTGCCAGCGTGAAATACTTTTTACACAAATAGTCATGAAATGGAAACTCATATATTTACAATACGAATTCATCTATTAAAATTAGAAACAGTGTATATGTCAGCGCCTAAATTTTTCTTGTGTAATGACTTTTTTTACACCATCGGTATACCCAATAAAAGTCCATAACAATTTGCTCTTACTCTTAATTTCGAAATCCTTTTTTCCGCAATTGAGGTCGAGTCAAGTGTTTAATGATAGAACAATAATTTGCTAAATTAAAGCTTGTAAACGCAGTAATTGATCGATCAACACTACTTGCAGAACAATTTTTTTCTACTATTAACACAAAATTATATAGCCCTTAATAAAAAAAAATTTACCAACTTGAGGTGTGTGTTTATTGTCTCGTGGCTCCCTCGGAATGTCTGGGCACTTGCAACGCCTGGTCCAAAAGCATGCGATCGGTCATCACTCTCGATCAAGTGGTTAATTTCTTCCAATCTCCATCACCAAAAAGTATTTGTACCTTTTTCTTTTTCAATTTTCTAATTGCCAAGGCACTCATTTTATGACCCACTTGGATATTTATCAATGAATAATAGCATAAATAGACCCTAAACTTTGATTTAATGCCGTCTCTGAACTTTTAATTTTTTTCAATATGATCCCTAAATTATTCGTAAATGTCAATGTAGTCCTAAGTTCAGGGATCACAACGAACATTGGACCAAAATTCAGGGATCATATTGAACAAATTAAAAGTTCGGGAATGATATTACACATTGGATCAAAGTTCGAAGATAATTTATGTGATTTTCCTATTATCAAAATTCATTTCATCAGCATCATGACGATCCCCTTGGCACCTCAAATCCTGGGTACATTCAGTTCCCTCTAATTCTGAGACAACAAAGCAAATGCTGTCAACTTATTACAAAAGTAAAACCAATTCACTCCACTTTATCCATAGAACACGCAAATCTAGACGTTTTACAGCCTCGACATGCCAACAATATGGCAAAGATATAGGACCATGTAGGTTGTAAATTCACACACACCCATATATATATATATATATATATATATGTATGTATGTATGTATGTATGTATGTATATTGTGGGTTTTTGCCCACTGATATGAAAAGATGCTACAGCTAAACCATAGTCAAGTTGTTGGACTATTGAAGATCATAACAATTTATACTAGTCTCAAAACGGTGGACCGATTGATCTAATTTCTATGAACAGCATCAAACTTTGTTCGATTAGATTTAAAGTTCTAATAGAGTGTTTACGAGTTCTGAAATCAAAGTAATCTTGCCCCGCATTTAAAGCACATAGCTCATCAATCTCTAAGTTCTGTGTTATACATTCACCATACTAAGTAGAAGGAATAGTATAAGTTAGCCCATCGTCTGCATGTAATCTTTGGCAAGAGGTTGTTACCCGAGTGGTATTTTCTTTGAACTGAGGAGATCAAGGAATTGAATAGCTGATTTCAAGAATTCTTTAGGAGCTACTAGGTCATTGTTATAAGTGTCGAAATCTTTGTTATTTCGGATTCAATGTTCATTAGGTATAACTATGGTTGTGTTTGACTGTGCCATGAAGTGTTATGATTTGCATTTGTGATGATACATGTTTTAAAATTACTAGTTCTTGCAGCTCCGAGAAGTTGTCCAATATTTTCTAGAAACTCTATCATCCTTTTTTCAAAAGCTGTAATTGTTGCTAGAAAGTTATGACTAACAAGCTCTTAGTCTGCATTGTGGAGTGTCTTCACTGTGAGTGATTGTTCAACTAGTGAATGTGACTTTTGATCGGAGAAGAGTTACGAGATCCGTATTATCAATCCGGAAAACTCCTTCAGAGTTCTATATGACGCCCTCAGGGGACCTTTTGAGGTCATTTTCGGCGTTAAAATCAATCGATTTCATGTTCCTTCAGGACTATCTTCTATTCTTGGGCTATTTTAGACAAATTGTTTTGGCTCATTTTCTGTTTATTCAATTAATTTCGAACTTTAATTTCTGTTTGATCACGAGACTGTCGATGAAAGGAAGCAATCCATGCATGCATCCGCTTTGTATATTAGATCGATCTGTCATTAGGCAACTAACCCCAAAAAGACATACCAACTTGGGATTATTTATATAGACCAAAGTCATCATAGTCTAGATGGACATGGACACGTTAATCAGAAGCTTGTGGGCTCTAAAAATGCATAAATTAATGACTAATCCACGACTCATCATCATCATTTCTTCCTCCTCGAAGTCCACTGAAAAAATGTTCTGAAATTTCCACATTAGCTTTTTGCCCTGTTGACAACATGCATCCACACGGTTCAATGCATAATCCTCGATTGAGAGTCACCAACGAACCAGATCCAATTTAAAAAGGGTGCGAATGATTTGTCACCATCTCCATCTTTTTGAAGAAAATGATAAATATGTTGGGGCAAAATTGGTACACGACAGTTTCAGCCCACCATAAAAAAAATTACATAAAAATAAATAATGGGGATGGTGGATTAGTCAAATGGGTTTGTTAAAACGTGGTACTTTTACGAAATCCAGGTTCAATGTTGTCCCCTTTTTTTCTTTTTAAACTTTAAGTATGTGGATGACCCTTTATTAATTCAAGTTTGGACAATTAGATAACATACACGTTTCGATTCCTTGAATCTAGGGTTTGGCCTGCATAAACAAATGCAGCTTGCCCATGATCTTTTGGACATTTATCTACCAAGTTGAAAGCATTCCTCTTTTCATTCCCGTGGAATATTCATTGCATCGACATTTGTTTATTTTTTATGTATTGCGTTGTGTTCATGTTCGAGATAGGAACGAATGATGGTGTGAGTTGGTGGGTTAACACTAGGACTTCTCTTTCGGAGGGCTTGCCGCCTAGTTCGATTATAGACGGTCGAATAACAACTCAACCATAACCCATTTTCATATAGAAATTGATATTAAATCCAAAGATATTTTAGTGATTAAGACAGCATGAATATACATTATGTATACGTATATATGCTCCTAAGGTCAATCATTATCGATGCATTTGAACGAATAAAACTTTTATACCGACAAGAAGAAGGCTAGATAAGATTGAGTTTTTCGAGTCACATACACTGCATATATATGTAAACTACCTCGTACTTGTGAGATCAAATTAAGTAAATAAACAGGCTTACGAGATCTGAAAAAAACTGAAAAAAAAAAAAATCTCGTGAGATTGACACTGTATATTGAGCCGCGGTCAAGTCACACACGAACCACCCGGCATTTGAGCTTTTCCGCCACAAGGTGGTTCGCTTGAGGACACACAGGAAGGTGGTCATGGTTTTCTAAATCGAGAATCGGAGGCGCGTTTGCCAGGGAACATTAATTAACCTACCTAGATAACATTTACTTTTTACTTTTCTCATAATCTGCATCTTAAAAATCACATACTTTTGAATTTTTTTATAAAGAAAAAAAACTTGAAACCAATAAAACTTTCATAACGGTCAAATGGTAACACATAGATTCACTCACGAGTTTATTCATAATTTTCTGAAATTTAAATAATATTTCTAAGTATTGGGACAAATGTATGGTGTTCCAAATCTACCCCACTTGTTGAGGTAAAGGATCAGCCCATTTTCTGAGAGGATGTACTTCCTTTATGTATTAGGATTTCTAAATTGGGTTACAATTGCTGGTTATAATGTGGTGGAATTCCCCCCTTTTCTCATGAACTGAACTCAATGCCCAAAACTAAAAGCAAGAAGAGTAAAATGAGATGTCCATGAGCAATGATCGCACAATCAGATGTGGCGCATAGGGCCCAGAACGGCCCACTGTTACGATGGCACAGCCCGTTCTATCGGCTATTCTACAACTCAGAACGTGCGATTGATTTTCATAAACGGGGAATATAGAATAAAATGTGCGTAAAATTGGCCAATTCCCACATCTGACACAAATGGTTTCATTTGTTTAACAGAAAACATTTTCCGACATTTGGATCATTTAAGAAAATGAATCAACAGAAAAGATTTTCCTAGTCAACAGAAAACCTACACTTAAATTCAGGAAAATAATTTATTCTTTAAAGAATCAAAAATCATTTTTAAAAATATAACTAGATATTAGCTTTTGGACTAGAAACTCTGTGTTTGGATATGGGAACCCCAATACTCGTTCTTGGGCCCTTGGTAGCGGGGATGCGTCTAGAGGTTGAGGCCGGGTCTACTGAGGTCCACTGAAGGCAAGCCCAGATCCATCAAGGCAAGGCCCATGATCCAAGCACTCAGGCCCTAGTCCATTGAGGCTGGGCCTAGGACTCCCATGCCCGTGTTTGTGACCCCAAGGCTCCAACCTGGGTCCATCTAAGCCGAGCTTGTGTACATTAATGTCGGGCTAAGACCCCCATGCCTTCAACTCAGGTCCCCGACGTCGGCTCCTTGGTCCATCAAAGCTCGGCTCGAGACACTTGTAGCTAGGTTTGGGTTCTCAAAGCCTGTGTTCGGGTCCCCGACGCTTGGGCTCGGGTCCATTGTGGCTGAGCCTGGCTTCCCAAAGCCCACTCTTGATTTCGTCGAGGTTGGGCCCGGGACCCTAGTGCCTATGCCTAGGAACCAAGCGCCCTAGCCTAGGTCCATCATGGTTGGGCCCAGATACATCAAGGCTGGGCCCAGGACCCTCGTGCCCCTACCCAAATCCCCACCGCCTGCTCCTAGGTCCATCGAAGTTGGGCTTGAGACCTCGACACCTGGACCCGAGTCCATCGAGGTCGAGCCCAAGACATCGGCGCCCGTGCCTGGTTCCTAGCACTTGGGCTCGATATTTCGACGCACATACTCGGATCCCCAACCCTTGAGCCTTGGACCATCAATGACAGGCTCGGATCCATCGAAGTTGGGCTTGGGTCCATCAAGGTCGGGCCTAGGACCCTAGTGCCCGTGCCCGGATCCTTAGCACTAGCATCGAGGTCCCAACCCCGCCTCGATGGACCTGTGTCCCGGGTGCTGGGGACCTGATTCCTGGCGTCGAGGTTCGAGGCTTGGCCTCGATGGACTCGAGCGTAGGCACTGGGGACTCGGGCTGAGCCTCTATGGAGCCGAGTTCGGTGCCCATGCTTGTGCCCGGGAGTCAGGGATCTAGGCCTAGACCTCGATATCCGAGCCCGATTCCCCAACTGCCCATGCGCAAGTCACTAACACCCAAATAGTTTATGTGCATATAGAAAAGTCTAAATCGGATCTTTCTTACCAAACGACGGAAAATAATTTCCACTACATTTTCATATTTCAGCAAAATACAGAAAAATATTGTCATTTTCCTGAAAAATGATTCTTAGAATTTTTTTTTCAGAAATGTTACACTTTCTATGAAACAAACGGGCCATTGAAGATCAATGGTAATCCATTTTCACATAAAAATTGACATTAAATCCAAAGATATTTTAGCTAGTGAGACATCATAAATATATATTATATATACGTACATACGCTCTTATGGTCACTGAACTCATCCTCAGATCCTTAGCGATATCTGTCGGGTCTGTCCGAAAATCATCCGCAAACAAAGTGAGCACTAAGACAAGACGCAGCTGATTTGAAGATGGATTTTCTCAGACGGCAGCCATTTAGATTCGGTGTTGGAGAACATGGTTGAGAATTTCTGACGCAATATGGTTGGGGTCTTGCGGTTCTTTCAGAGGACACACCATCGGCAGAATGCTGATCTTTAAACTTAATTAGGTGGGTTGATATACGAGAATATGCAACCAAGCGTTTCCTTCTCCATCTCATCCTGTAGGTGTCGTGAAACATTCAAAAGCTATAGTTATGCAGTTTCAAGAGGAAAGAAACTTGAAAGAGACGAAAAAAAGTCTGAGAATCAAGAGTGTTTGTTCCATCAACAAAATGAGGATTAGAGTCAACTGCCGCTCAGAGTTGCTTACATAATTATGCAATTTCAAGATGTTTAGTCTTCTTCAAACAAGTGTCGCGACCTACCCTGGCAGTGCACCACCTAGGGATTCGGTTAATGGATTATTAAGTCTAGACTTAACTCAGGTTCCCCCAAGCCCTTAGGTTCAAATTATTTAACATGCAAAATCTTTTCATTTTGAAGTCGCCACTAATCAATTTTTTTTGTGGGTCGATTAGAAATCCAAGTAAAGTATCGGGAGTTATACTTTACTCCTATGAACAAGAGATTATGAATTCGGGGACTTGATTACGCTAAGTTATTCTAACGTCATTTCTGTACCTTTCTCTTTTATTTAAAAAAAACGTTTTCAGACGACTTGGATTGAATTTAAACCTATTCACTAACATACGATGTAATCATGTGGGTACGCAAGCATTAATGAAACGCCCAATAAAGCAAAGCAATAAATAAATTGCAAGATAGGGACTTACCTTGAAACAACAAAAGCATATGCATTGTTAGCTAGAAAATCACATCTTCAACCTATATATGATTTCTAATTAACATGCAATTTCACTTAAATCTTTTTTTTAGGGATTTTTCTTATTTAATGAGAACTAACCTACATGCAATGCATGTAATGCAATTACTCTAATGCGATGACGTACAAAATCGATTCTGACATGACACGCAGCAATTAAATGATCTAACATGCAATTTCTAATGACGGGTAAAATTGATATGCAACTATTTTAGCATGACATACAATTTCATGAGTCTAACATACGTTCACTAAATGACATGCAAGCAATGACACAGCAAGTTATTAATGATGTGGTAAGATGGCAATGCGACATAGCATACATGACACGTAGTAATGATGTGGCAATGATGATGCAAGCACGGTGCAATTAATCTATATGACATGCACATGATACTTTTTTTTTGTATTTTTTTCATTGAAATTGGAAATTATAAAATGATGAAAATTTATTAACTAGTGCAAGATATTATCCTATTCATTTTAGGAATTAAATTAGGCCAAATCCTAATTTAAATCAGAATGTTATCCTAACTAGATAAACTCTATCCTAGCATGCAATCTATCTAGAGAGGAAAGATTCTAACCTATATTCTAATATATTTTGAAAGATTATCTAAAATCTATTTCAACATGCAATGTTACCAATTAAAATTTACCTTGATCCTATCTAATCTTTTTGGGATTTTTTTTAAACAGAGAATCAAATCAAATGAAATCAAAACAAAGCTCAAACCAAAATAAAAAATAGCATCCAATCACCCAAGATATCATCCATATCCATTTAAATTTGGAAAATAAATTGACAAATCATATCTTGAGCATGAGGATCGGATTGGCCAATTTTCCGTGCAGTCGCGAATCATATCTCGGGCATGAGATCAGATTGACGACCAATTTTCTGTGCAATCGCGAGTCGTATCTCGGGTAGGAGAACGGATTGATGATTTTCCACGCGATCGTGAATCGTATTTCGGGCATGAAATCAAATTGGCAATCATATGCACGTTGTGAAATTAAGAAAATATCCCAATTAACAAATTTCAAAAAGATTTTTGGATATGATAATATCAACACAGCATCTAATTGAGATCACAATAAACTCAAATTAGGAACCTTAATATATCAAAATTGAATCGGATAACATATTACCTAATTTGAAATATTGCACGGATGACGTTTCCGAATTTGAACAACGGATGGTTCGACTGGACGCGGTGCTTCACGATGATTGGCGCTGCTCGTAGTGACTCACGGCCGAAGGTGGTGCTTCTCGATGAGCTCAGCCAAGGAGGGACCGATGGTGGTTTCTTGGTTCGACAACACCTAGGGAAACTTGCAAAATTAAGCTCAAATTTGGCCATATGAATAAGTTGCAGTGAACTCGTTGATCTTCCTATTGGTGGACCGAAGATGTGCGGATGCTTGCTGGTAGACGTCACGCTACAGGGCTCCTGGCTGTTCGGATTTACGGCGGTGTTTGGACGGCCTGCGGTAGTACTTACGATCGAGGATAGTCGCGGTGGTTCACCAGTTGTATAGATCGTAGAGGCGGCGGTCGACGAGGGAGGGGTCTCTCGAGCTCCAGGAAACCTGCTAAAAAAATTGGGAAAGTAATCGTCGAGAAGGCTCGTAACGCCGGGAACCTCTTGTAGCTGCTCACGGGTAGTTGCGACCGGAGGCTGCTGAACGTTATGGATTACGAGCACGTGTTGGGCAATAGCGATGGACAGCAATCACTTCGGACAACTCGCTGGATCTGCTGGTATGGGAGTCCGGAATGCCACCAGATCAACTTGAATTCATTAATTGCCGGATGTCTCGCTCAAGATGCTAGATGGCTCACCCTTACTGCAAAACCTTGACCGGAAGACCACGTAGATCTGCTGGTACAATTATTAAACACCTGGACTCCTTGATGATTGCTGTGGGAGTGGTAGCTTTGTCTTCTTCCTCCAGTCGTGAGTGCAAGCGTTGGAGATCTGCAGGTGGGCGCACTCGCCCTTGTGTGTGCTGCTCTCTTTTCTCTCTAATGGTGGCCGATGTTCTCTGTATTGTGGCCGTGCATTCAATGTGTGGCCTCTTTCTTCTGTGTAAAACACCTCAATTTATGATCTCTGCACACCGACACTTCACTCATCCAGCGAGCATATATTTTCCTTCAATCAAATATTCTCATTGATATTAACCGACTCTTCCGTAGTCCACTTTCCTCAAGATCCACCACTTCTTTATATTTTTCCTTTTGTTTCTTTCGATGTTTCCTCTTTGTTGACCGAAGTATATACACCAATATGTACTCATGATCAAAATAATCTTCCCATCTCTCACACACGAGCCTGGTGATTGCAAGCTCTCATAGTTTTGGTAATGAAGTAGCTTAATTGATTTTTCTAAATTGAGCACTCCACGTGTATATTACATGTGTAATTTGGCCAAAATATACGAAGCGCGAGGCAATTTTCAGCCATGGGCTTGGTTCAATCGATTCAATTAAGCTCAGAACCATTCGCTCGAATTCATCCGCCACCGGTCCGATAAATATACAAATTATATAGGCTTAATTAACTATTAATGAAAATACTCAAAATATCTATATGCAATTTAATTATTATTTTTCCTAGGGGTTAGGATCGATCACTAATTTTTCTATGCAATATATACTTAAGTGGATCGCCAAAATTTAGGTGTCAACAACAAGCAAATGCTATTTAATCAGATATTGACCAAAGAAAACCAGTACAAACATTAAACAAAGAATTTGGCCACAGCAGTCTTAAAGTGAACATATAAAAGCTACAGCAGGCAGAAAATGCTTTATGAATTTGTTTGCTCGAGTCAATTAACAGATACTTCCTCCACTGCCCGCAGCTGTATTTTCCTATATTTGTTAACTCAGATTAATCCAGCAATGAATCACGATGAATTAGGTAGCTTCTAATCATAAAAGAAAAATAAATTGAAAGTTAACTTTGCTACCCCATTTACTCGGACTAAGTAGTAGGTATCCCTTTGTTGCAATTGCAACTGCCATTTTACTTTTTCCTTTTAATTATATTGTGCCTGACAAAATCAGTTGTGATGCATTAAGTAGCATGCACTGTCACACGGCAAATCAAAATGAAAAAATACGACTTATAGATGGCTGTGATAGAAGAAAAACCATTAGTTTTTTGAACGAGGAAAGCATCTGCATGATTTTGTCCTACAAACAAATGAAGCATTGTAATCTTCGCAGTTTGGTGGATAGCTAATATAATTATTTTCCACAAGAACCGATGGGAAATAATGTCAATTATACAAATACTTGTGAAAAAATGTAAAGGCAATCACCTGTGTCTCCCTCAGTTTATGGATCCTATTGCAAACAAACGTTGGGTAAGAACATCAGGTGATACTTTCTCTCCTGCTTCAAGAAGTTGCGGAATATCCCTAATGTAATCCCCTACGTAGAACTGATACCGACACGCGACACGACACGCGACACATCATTTACCAAAAATAGAGAATTTCGACACGTTGGGACATGTTATATATTAAATTATTATTTTTATGGTTATTTCAATCAAATTAATTTGATTCAAATTCACAAATAAATAAATAAATAATAATAAAAGAGCCTAGAATGAATTTACACTAAAAACATTAATCCACCATTTATTAATATCATTCATTGTTCTAATTTACAAATTCAACTACATTCCATTCCATTTCAATAATCATCCTCATCGTACTAAATAGACCGCGCATATCAAACTTGCAGGCCGTCTTAGAAATAACATAATTGGCAAGTAAGCATCGGGAAAGATAGATAATTATCCTTATTGCAAATAATGAGATGAAAGCGACAGAGAAGGGCAGAGAGGACGAGCCCCTTGCCCTAACCCCTATGCAAACGTACAAAAAAATACAACCCCTACAACTCAGAAAACATCATTCACGGAAACCCCCAAAAATCACATACCCAACCAAAGAAACAACACCAGAGTACTAAAAAGGGACGAGGGCGGGACGGTGCACGAGGGCTACGGCGCGGGCGGCGGGGGGATCGTGGAGGGGCCGCCGGCCCCTGGCGAAGCAATCTGGCTGTTGCCGGTGCTGTTCCACGTGCCTCGAAAACCCTAGAAAAATGTGCTCTCGGTACACGGAGCTGCGATGCGAGCTGAGCGAAGAGGGTGAAGATCGAGAGGGAAGAAAGGCGGTTCAAGATAGCTCGCGGCTATTGCCGAGAGTATGTGTGGCTGCGTCGGATGGCAAGGCTGTCGTAAGATGAGAAGAGGCGTGGAGTGAGGGACGGCCGGAGGAAGGGCTGAGAAGATGAGAAGAGGCGTGGAGTGAGGGAGGGCCGGAGGAAGGGCTGAGAAGACTAGGGTTTCTTTCTTCTTTCTCCCTTTTTTTATTTATAGATTTACATTTCGACCCCTAATTTTTTGAAAATTTATAAAATTGACCCATGCGTGTCGGAATCACGTGTCGGGATCCCGGACTCGCGTGTCAGCGACGTGTCAGTTGACCGCGTGTCAGATTTCCGACACTTGTTGACCGTGTGTCGGACACCGACACGTCGGCCTCTTGAATGTGTCCGTCCGTGCCACATAGGTAATCCCACTCTCCTTTGAAAATAATTTTCTCTATGGGATAGGAGAAAAGGCATCCTTTGGGGACGGTGGCAGACGAGTTGTAAGGGGATTGCGAGCAGTATGAGAGCCCGTACTTTCAAGAGCTTCCTTATTTGTGCAAGACGTGCCGATTAACTCCTACACAGATGCACACATGCCTAAGCATAAACCATTACTAACAAGCAATCCTTCAAGAATACCGACTGATAAATATGCATGTTCAGAGGAACAAATGAAAGCCCTTTATCTTTCACGAATAGAGCTTCCCAAGAACATCAGCATGAATCTTAATGTAAAGAAGCTCAACAAAATTATCTTCCACGAATCAATAGCACAACACATAACATGATCCAATGCCCAGGTTAACATGGATCATACCTGTGTTACTGACCGCTTAGTTCCAAAAAGTAAATTAGGTTCTCTAACTTTATCAGCCTTCTCGTTTGCTGAAAGCTCTCCCCTAACCAATTCAGAGTGCTCTTCGTCAGCGAAATCTGATCCCACTCTAGGTTCTAATCTGAATATCTGCAACAGTGCCACATAAAAATTCGAAGGACTCAAATCACAAAAGGCTATATTTAAAAGCAACATGTAGAGGAGTGATAGATGAGTATCTTTGAGTGCAAAGGGTTTTCTGTGACCATGTGTGCTGTTAAATCTCCAATTGACTCTACTTCCGACGTGCTTAGATGAAAGAATACATTAAACAGAGTTCCACATTGGTCTGTAACACAGCAAAGTCACTGCAAGGAAATATTTCCCTCATTTTCCAATGTTTAGCAACGTAAGGGCTTACCTCTGGCCCCACTTGCCAACGATATTGTCTGTTTTGGGCCGCAGCCTCACAATTTTGCCCAGAAAAGGCCTCATTGATAGTTAAGACTGGTACTACACCTTATATAGCATATTACTTCACCTTCCTCAAGCGATGTGAGATTCGATTCATTCTTGCTCCTTTCACCATCCTCGAGGTGAAACCGCACTCTCATCGCTCGCAGAACCGGGTCGTTACAAGCAATATAAGGAACAGATGCAAACTGAAGATGTACTCTTGATAAAATTGAAAACGACAGCCGACTGGCAACTGCCATCACCATCATTTAGCCACATCCGTTGTGCGTCAGACTGTTCATTCTTGTGATCATCTCTGGTTTGATTGATAGCTGACTCCGTGGCGCTCACACGCCACAAAACTGGTTGGCATTGTTTCTCCACTGCCACCATTCAGTCTACTCAGCTGAACCCTTGGCCAACGAGAAGCACCCTCAAAAGTCTCGACTCTCTTTCCAAAAGAAACCTATCTTGCTCGGGACCAAAGAGAGAGAAACGTTGCTCTAATCTGTTCTCTAGTTGAAAAAGCTCGCTGATAAAACAAAATTTTCCTATATGTTTGAAACAAATTAACCTCAAATTGCTTCCAGTACTCCGTACAACGTTACTGAAATTTCATAGGCATAACTTCTCCTCTATTACCCCTTTCGAACCAAACCGAACCATATCAACCGACAATAGAACAGGCTGACCGTGGGATCGCCAGAGAAGCTGGAGCCGATGCAGGCGAAGATGGACTCCGGTGGTCTGTTGACGAGCTGGAGCCTATTGGGCCTCTTGCTGTGGTGGTAGACCCTCACGCCGGGGTCAGCAGAGCCACCGCGGAGACAGGAGGAAGGGTCAAAGCCGGAGGGGAAGTAGGCGACGAGAGGAGGGGCCTAATCGGGATTGTCGTGGAGGACATGGATGGTGGCATTGAGCTTCTCCCTCGCCCACTTCTTGGGCTCGGTGGGTGATGCTTCGGTGTTGTCCATTGATGGAGGGGAGTGCGCACGCGGCCGAGGAGAGAAACCAAGGTCGAGGAGAGACGGGCTTTATAGTGAGAATCACATAAGTGTCGATTCAGTCTTTATGGATAGTTTTGGTTGAATATTACTAACGTGAATGCTGGCCGACCTACGTGACATTGCCGATGCTAATGTGGATAATTTTAATAATATTTTAATTTTTTTCGATTCTTTAGTATGTTTTCTTTTTTTCTTTCTTCTTCCTTTTGCCAATGACCGACCACCGGCCACAGGCGATGGCCAACCACCGACCATGGTCGAGCAGGCTAGCCTCGCCTAGGCAAGGGTCGCCGTCGGCCAGGCAAGGCCAATTTAGGTGAGGGCGAGCCCCGACGAGGCCAGCCTAGGCGAGGCCCGGTGAGGGTTGGCCTCGCCCAGGCTAGATCTGATGAGGCCGACCCTCGCCTAGGCTAGGGCGGCCTCGCTTGGTGAGGGTAGCCCTTGCCGGGGCTCGCCCTCACCTAGGCTGGCCTCGCTTGGCCAGCGGCAACCCTCGCCCAGGCGAGGCCAGCACGTTCGACCATGGCTGGTCACCGGCAAAAGGGAGAAGAAAGAAAAAAAGAAAAGAAAGAAAAAAAATCAGAAAAAAATAATTAAAAACTTAAAAAATATATTAAAAAATTATCTACGCCGGCACTGACAATGCCACGTAGGCCGATCAGCATCCATATCAATAATATCCGACTAAAATTAGCCGGAAGGACTGAATTGACACTATGTCAAAAGGTTTTGGACTTTTCTGATACTTTTTCCGCTCATTAACATTGGCAGATATTTTTACTTTATTAGCTTAACAAACATTTACATGGACTGGGATTAACTTTGACACCTTTAACGCAAAATCACCTTTCCCAAAAGCTTTAAGAAGTCAGAGGGTTTCATTGATTTTTTCTTTCTTTTTCCTTTTCTCTTTTCCTTCCTTCTTTTCTATTTTTTTCCCAACGTGGCTGGCGAGGGTCATCGAAGCTCGCAGGCGAGTGTCGTGGCCCTCGCTCGGCCACACCCAGATCTGAGTAAGGCCATCGCAGCCGTGGGCGAAGGTGGCCTCACCCGCAGCTAGCGAGGCCATGGCTGCCTTCACTTGCCTAGACCATTGCAACATAAGGCACGGCCCACAAGTGAGGCCGCCTTAGCCCACAGCCGGCAAGGCTGGCCTCACCCAAATCCAGGCGTGGCCGGCGAGGCATCACGGCCCTCACCCAGTGGTTGGTGAGCTCCGGCAACCCTCATCGGCCACGGTGGGAGAAAAAAAAAAGAAAAGAAGGAAGGAAAAGAGAAAAGAATAGAAAAAGTAAAAAATTAATAAAAAAATTCAAAAATGTATTAAAATATTATTAAAAATTATCTGTGTTAGTACCGGCCGTGTCATGTAAAATGCTCCGACGCTCATATCAATGATTTCCAACCATAATTGGTCTGATAGGCTCAATTAGCAAAACGCGAAAATATTTAGGACATAATTATCATAAATAAAAGATTCATGACTGAATTGGCACAAATGCAATAATAGATTTAAAATTTTTTTAGTAATTTTCCCACTTTTTTTATCCCGAACAACATTCATATATTTTTGTAAGAATTATTTTCATTTTGCTCCTCACCTTGAAATCTAGGGTTCAAATAGTTGACCTCTCACCTTTCAAAGAAGGAAGGAATCACCACCGAGGCAACTGCCGTTTTTATCACAAGAGGACGTATGGTTAGATACGAAATCGTCACATGTCAATTCATGTAGTTTTGGGACTCAATAGCTAAAGCCAGCGCGAGATCTTCTGGATCAAACTAGAGCACATGTCTATCTCGCAATGTTCCACATTGCGCCACGTCTAACCCAATTAAATTACCTTTCGAACTTATAGAGGAACCCTAGAAAAAAAAACTTATAGAAGGACCCGACCCCACTCATTCGATCATTACTATTTGCTGAATCGTATCTTGATGGTTGTTAGGTATGGGTTTTAGGGCTGGCCATTGGGCCTGAAATCTTCATTAAGGAACAAATGCCTCACACCCCATTGCTTTGCCCTCTCCTTCAAGGGAGACGGTTCCCAATTCCGAATAAATTACGGTAAAATTGTCTAAACAGTCCATCACGTAGCTCAAGGAGCCCTGTGGTCATTATTCACGAGCACGATTTTTTCTTACCATTCCTTGCAATTTAGCGCGGAAACTGATGAAATCTTATAATTTAAATCGACGCAAGGTCACCTAAGAAATAAAACGCACAAGGATGTCGGAGATTTAAATAATTCGGTCCAAATATCAATATCTATTTTACGAAAAGAATGGACAGCAAATAATTCATTAATAGATGGAGAGGCGTTATTTACCATCGCTCACTCAGTTTTCTATTCCCAGCCTCGATGTCTTCCATGTTCAGTACAATGTTCACGTGCGGTGATCAGAGGTCTTCGTACGTCTAAGGATAGGATTCGCCTTGTCTTTTCTTTGCGGGGCAAATCATGAAAGGAGAGTGAGATACCCCGCAAATATCATATATACAGAGAGAGAGAGAGTGAGATATGCCGCCTGAGATCTGGAGGTACTCCTCCTGACCTAACCCTAGATGGATGTAGCGACGAAGACATCCACTATCACCACGTCCTCTTCCTATGACAAAAAATGCATACATATATATATATAGATTAATATTACGAAAAATTTTGAATTTATATATTTACAATAAATTTGTCTCAAATTAATTTTTTGACCATTAAAAACTCCAAACTGATATACCTATGATAAATCTATCATAAACTAATTTTTTTATCACAAAAAATATTAAATCGGTATATTTGTGACAAATTTACCCTTTGTTAGTTTCTGTTAAATTTGATTAATATCACAAAAAATCACAAATAAGTACACCTATGACAAACAAAGGGTAAAATCCAAAATATGTACGTCCGTCAACTGTCACATGTCATTTAACAAAACAATTTGACAGTAAAATTTGATCGAAACTAACGGAAGGTAAATTTGTCACAGGTTTATTAGTTTGGAGTTTTTAGTAATTAAAAAAATAATTTGAGGTAAATTTATTATATGTATACCAGTTTGAGATCTTCAATGGTATTAACTCTCTCTATATATATATATATAGATGTCGTTTGAGATCCGCAGAACGTGGTAACTAAGGAATATTATGTATATGTATATGTATATATATACCTTTTTGTACGGACAAAATCAAAGTCCTTCACTTTTTCCCTTTAGGGTAAAAAGAAGTCCAAGTCTTGATCAATGGTCAACCTTGGATATTCATGGAAATTACCACCGTTCTGGTCTAACGAGGCTACCATGAAATACTTACTTATGGGTGAGGCAAGTTCTTCTATTCTGATTTATGGTTAAGGAGATAGATAAAGCAAATTAACGGCCCTTACCTTGATTGAACTCTTCCGACAAGACTCCAATAAGTATTCGGTCGAGAACTTCGATCTGCCTCGTCCAATTCGTATCGGATTTCGTGCACGGATCCGGACTTGAGGCGTTCTTCAATTACTAGGTCACTTCACCCCGGCGGGGAGGGGGGGTCCGCGGAGAAAACGAAAGTGGATGTCGGAATATTGCCTCACACCTGTTTTTATTTTTCCAGCTCAATCATTCAAGCTGTGTTATTTTTTTTTTTAGCTTCGAAATGACGGGGCATACAAAAGCTCCTGTCCACAAAGGACAATAAGGGGGCACAAGGAATCGATCTCCGCAAGAAGACGAAAATCACAACTCATAGCTTCGAGGTTATCTCGTCGTCGGCGGGAGAAAATATTGGGTGATTCGGGACCTTTATATCAATGTAAAGAAAATATGAGTTTTTGGTGCAAAAAACACATCCTAGCCCGCCGGCCTCACCCGGACACATGGACCATGTGGCGCTTCATGAGTGGTTCGGGACAATGCTGATGTGGAGGTCCCGGACCACCCATTATTTTCTCTGTCGGCAGAGATCAATGCCTCTTTAATCACAAGGCCTTGCCACTACGCAACCAAGTAATCTCTGGCCGCACGTGGAAAATAACGAGGAAAACTAATTATAAAAAAATGTCCTCAATCTATTATACGGGTTTGATGATTGCAATCATCCATATTCTCCGACGTATAACGGATTTTATATGCTGCTTGTATACATACGATCGAATTTCACGTGCCTCGTGAGAAAACCCGGTAACATTCTAACATTATAAATAGGTTAAGTCACTTGAATGATTTGTCCCTAAACTTGTAATTCGTTCAATATGGTCCTTGAATTTATGGTGAAAGTTCAATATAGTTTCTGGATTATTATATCCCAAGGTTCAGTCTAGCCTCTGGACCGGATTATTTAATCCATTAACTAAATTGAATATGTAACGAAAGTTTATGAACTACCTTGAACAAATTAAAAGTTTGGGACCACATTGCGCATTATATCTAAATTGAAGGATCATTTGCGCCATTTTCTCTTATAAATACCTTTGCCGAAAACCGAACCAGCTCACCAACAAACATGGAAGAAGTTCACTCCAGCTCCAACGTCTTCCTCCTCCTCCTCGCCACCTCCCTCGCCTTTACATCCTTTGTTTTTCCGTCCTTCCCCAACCTCACTTCTCAGATCTTCCCAGCCCACGCCGTCAAGAAGAGCTGGGACTGTCTCATCCTTGCCCTTGTCCTCTTTGCCATTGCCTGCGGATTCCTGAGGTCGTCGGGTTCGTACCGGAGATCAGACACGCAGAAGTCGTCATTGTCGTACCCGATAACGCTGGACGAGTGCTATTACAGCTATGACCTTGGGAGGGAATATCGGTTCTCCTTGGGTTCGTTTGGGAGGACGATAGGCAGCGGACGGTGCCCGGATTTGTGGGCGCAGGATGAAGGACGGTGGAGACTCTATGACCATACCAATCCGGACGCGGGTCAGGGTTTTGGGTCGAAACCTGTTCATTCCAGGAGAATATTGAAGGGAGACTGCGACGACGAAGAGAAGAAGCTCCAGAGGGAGCATGTAGTTGCTAATGATAGTTGCGATCATAATGCTGCAGTCGAGGAAATGGAAGTTGCAGTCACCCTTCCGCCGTCTGCTCTGCCAGGGGCGCGGGCAGCTCCAAAAGAACGAAAGGCCAGGAGGACATTTCAGACTATTCTGTACAAGCCTAAGGATGACGTTCACAAACCGCCAGCAGCGCTGCAGGTGCCTCAGCCGCTGCCGCCACCTGTGTTCCACACTCAACTTGCATCCAAAAAGGGCAAGACAAGGGTAGATCTCTCTGCTCCGCCGCCAGTTCCGCTGCCGCCGGCAGCCCTGCACAAGAAGAAATCTCATACTCCGGTGACAATGCCACCAAACTATGAGTCTTCAGGTGACAGCGACAACATGGGTGGCTTGTCGCCGATGCCTCCACCGCGGCCACCTTTCAAGGTGCCATCATGGAGGTTTGCCATGCGCGGCCACCACGTGTGGATCAAGAGCCCAAACGCCTGGCGCCATAAATCACCAGATGCTGAAGATTATGAGGACAGCGTCTCGGAGACGACTGAGAGCGCTTCATACTCATCATCAGAAGCGACGTCGCCGGCGTTCTGTCCTAGCTCGGACGTGAACAAGAGGGCTGGCAAGTTCATTGCGACGTTCAAAGCTCGGTTGAACCAGAAGAAGACGAGCTCCATGAAGCAGAGAAGGTCCAATCTGGGCCCAGAAATAATTGGATGAGAAACCAGGATGACGACAACAAACGTTAATGGTGTTATATTCCTCTTTATGAGAATGAGCCTTCTTTTCACTTGTAAAACGTGTTCGCATTCCCATATAGAACTGTAGAGGAAGAAACACGGTAATGGATTTGGCATGTAGAATACCAATGACGAGAGGATAATTCGAAACTTTCCTCATCCTGCGAAGTAACTCAAGAAGTTTATAAATTGTCCGGAAACGAGCTCGCGATGCATATTGAGCACGATTCTGTGAGCACTCGCAATCAATTTTTGTTTGCATGGACTAGGGATAGTGATGTCGCGTGATGCGATAGTTCTTATTACACGATCGCCACTTCCCTCTTGATGAATGGTGACGGTTCCATTTTTGAACACGACACCAAAAATGCGGTACTCAGTTTTCACCCAACAAAAGAAAAAAGGAACAGTTCTATGTGGGATCTCATGTAAAGCGAAAGGTGGGGATTTTGATTTAATATTTGGCAGAGAAGATGAAAGACGAGCGGCGCCTGTCCTACTCAGAAGTTGTCTGCCCTGCAACTTCTGAATATCCGCTCCTGGTTTTTGTGTTTTTTGGTTGTCGAGTTTCATTGGCTTGCTGTTGTTTAAATTGACCCAGGCGGGGGTGACCACCGGATCCGGATTGAATTGGAACCAAACTGAACGGCCCAATTTTAGGTGGTTCTCAAAATTTTTAAACCAGAAACAACCGATCCGGCTTCCAATTCCTTGTGTGTAACCGAATTGGCGGAATGAACCGATGGTATCCGCCAAAGACAACTCTAAATTAAAATTAGGGCTCTCTCTCTCTTTTACACCCCAGCCTCTCACTTCACACTCTCGCCTCCTTCTCTCGTGCAATCACCACCACAACGAAGCTAGGCAAAAGTAAAGCTCATAATGTGGAAACCAAAGTGAAAGAGGTTCGTCAATGGACACGGAGACTCAAAGAAAGTAATATGTCAAATATCTTTCTTTTTAATTTTTTTGAATAAATTTATAAATCATTTAAAGAAGAAAAGGAAATATAGTTGTGGAATCAGGAGCCATAGGATCAGTTCTCGGTTCTAGACCGGTTCCTATCCCTATAGTTTAAAACAAAACAAAAAATTTCAATTCGACCCTAACAGCCCAAGCTGACAACGTCAAACATAATCAGGCAAACATAACTAATCCCCCCTTTAGATAGCCAAAACATAACAAAGATGCTTCTCTTCACTTTAAAAAAGTGCTGATCGAAAGAGCGCATAAGGATAATCAGGCAAATAAATCACATATTTATATGCTAATTGTTAAATTTATATTTCGAATTTGAACCGTTCACGGATATAGATCGGTATGTTAAAAAAAAAGAAAATCTTGAAAATACGAAAGATTTGATCAAGTTGACTTCGTCGACTCTAATTTACCGAACTGGGACTCCTTCTTTGTTTGGCCGTAGGAAAGAACAGCTGCGTGGGGCCGAGCCAGAGTCAAAGGAAAGTCCCGAAAGGGCACCCAAAAGAGAGTGGGTTTCCTTCTGCTTGAATGGTAGCCGCAAGGAGGACGTTTCCTAGGGTTACGTACAAAGAAGTCCTTCGCGACAGAGCCACTCAGAGAGAAAACTCGGGAAAACTCCAAAGAAGGATACATTGACGTTCTTGAGTAGCTGAGTTTCACGTTCAATTGAATTATTTATTTGCAAGTATTTAAATTTGGATGTAATCTAACTGTTGAAAACACTCGAGTATATGAGCGATTATAACTCTAATTCTCCTCTTATAGTGGATTATTTGTTGCTGATTCTTTCCATGAACATAACTACCGATACTCGAACCGAATCATGTAAATCGCTTGTGTTCTTTATTATTCCTCGTTATTTCTATGGTGATTTCGCATTGACTTGATTTACAAGATACTATCGTTTTCGTGTTAATTTTTCAACACTAACATCTGCTTGCACTTTCAAGTTACGCCATTAAGTCGTGTGTTTGTGCGTTCAACAAGCTTAATGACGACGACGGATTCGATTCAGAGTCTGCAATTAGCAAGCTTTGCATGTTTTGATAAGCTGGGCAAGTAAATAGTCTTGAAAAAGCTTGCAAAACAGAAGCAACACTACGAGAGCCAAGGTTGACTTCGCATTGAGAACCAGCGATTGTACTTTCTCGGGGTAATCGGTTCTAGGATGAGACCCGTCCTAGAACCTGAAACCTACTTTGTGGTTCCCAGGAACCGGGCCAAAGCACAATCATGACTATTTCTCATTTTCTTATGTAAATGGTTTATTAATTTAGGGTCCAGCTAGGCTAACCGTATGGTTACACTGAATTTGTAACGATGCTTTTATAGCCACAAATCTTCCATTATGCCAGTTGGACTCATTTGGGCAACCGGAGTACAAAATGTCCGAAATTAATTGTCAAAAACGGCCCTTATGCTGCAGAATCACAAAGAATGAGACCAAACATTTTGTAAACTTCAATTCTAAAGTGAAATATGAGAAAATTCATAGAAACTTAGTAAAAGATAACATTTATTCAAGTAAAATTGCATAATATAACGAGTCAGATTCTTCTTTGATTCCATGTCATGTCTTTGATTCCATATTTCTCATGTTTGAGTTGTTACTTTTGTAGACTAGTAACACGTTTTAAAACTGTACATATGAGGCGATCATGACTAGAGTAAGGGTGCGCATGAATACCATTCTGTGCCCGGGAGCTATTTCTGAACAGAAATGATTTTTTTTTATTCTGTGCCCGGAAACAATTTCTGAGTATTTGAAGGCGTTTGATAAACTGTCCAACATTTCTATTCCTAGAGTAGAAAAGAACATAAATGCGTTTGGTAACTACACAAAATTTCTGTTCTCAAATAATATTTTAATAATATTTTGAATTGTTTAATTTTTTTTTCTTTTTACCCATTTTCTTCTTTGGCCATGGCCGCCGTCGCCGGCTGACCGGCCACGCCCAGTGGCCGGCGAGGTCGCCCTCGCCGGCGAGGCTGAGGCTGGACCCTCGGTTTGCCAGGCGGGCGGCCTCGCCCGGATCCAGGCGAGGCCGAGCCTCGCCGTCGTGACCCACGGCAAGGCCGCCTCGCCCGGGCGGCGGGTCCGGCCCTCGCCCTCGCCGGCGAGGGCGACCTCGCCTCCGCCGGCGGCCGGCGAGGGCCGTGACGCCCTCGCAGGCCCTGGGCTGTGGCCGGTCGCCGGCCGCCGGGGAAGAACAACACAAAAATAAGAAAAGAAAAAAAAGAAAAAAGAAGAAAAAAAACTGATTCTCAAAATTGTGCCGAGAAACAAGAAGCAACTTTTTTTTACTTCTTGTTTCTCTTCCAAAACTGTTTCTCGGCACAAATTTTTGCAAAAATGTGCCCAGGAACAAAAAGTTTACCAAACGCATTTCTGTTCCCAAACTATTTCTGGGAACAAAAGAACAGAAATTTTCACTATTTGGCACGTTACCAAACGGGCCCTAAATAATATTTTGCTAGTGATGGGTTTGAAAGGGGATATTTACACAATATGCTATAGCAGTCATGTATACGATTATTGTGCCTTTTTATACATTATAATGATTTAGCAATAATGGAAAAAACCATAGGAATTCTAATCTGATGTTTATTGAGCAGAATAATATTTCTTTAGCTCGCAGGAGGATTAGCTACAATCTAGCAAGGTTTCTTTTCTTTTGGTTTAATTACACGTAATCTTGGGTAAATAATCCTTCATATGTTATTTTAAAGAATGCCACTTCAATGGAAAGGAAATGCTTTGTGGTCAAGAGTTGAGTGTCAACACCATTAATTAAACATTTTTTATTAATTTATTGGGTTAATATCACGAAAAACTTCAAATTGATACACCTATGACAATTTTATCCCGTACTAATTTTTCGACCATCAAAAACCTCAAATTGGTACACCTGCGATAAATTTACCATCTGTTAGTTTTTATTAAATTTGATTATTAGATTACTAAGCTGGATGACACGTGGCAATTAACGGGTATACCAGTTTGGGGTTTTATCCCCCATTTGTTATAAGTGTACCAAGTTGTGATTTTTTGTGTTATTAATCCAATTTAACAGAAACTAATGAAGGGTAAATTTGATATAAATGTACCAGCTCAATATTTTTTATGGTCAAAAAATTAGTTTGAGATAAATTTATCATAAGTGTGTTAATTTAAAATTTTTCGTGATTGAAAAAACAATTTATCGTAAGTTTATCACATATATATTAATTTAAAAATTTTCGTGATATTAACTCTCATTTATTTGAAAAAGGACTAGGAAGAAAGATGTTTGACCACCAACCAGCAACTTTCTTTCTTAATCTTCGTGGGATCCACGAAACAACCAAAGATATTCCCTCTTTTTTTAATCGAACCAAAATATTCCTTAACTTAACCAAGTGTGGAGAGAGAGACCTGATGCCAAATGATATCTGACACACCGAAGGTACCCTTTTTATTATTAATATTACATAATTACTTTTTTAGTTAATAAATGGATTTTAAATTTGTTGTGTTGTTTTCCTTGCCCATCCCCCTAATCGGTCGTTATCCTCCATTTTTGTCAGAAAATTCCTAAACCTTTTATATTGATGTCAATTTAATCATAAACCTTTTTTTAGTATCAATTCAGTTTTAAACTTTTTATCTTTATGCCAATTCATTCCTTCCGGTTAAATTTGGTCGGATATTGTTGACGTGGACGCCGGCCGGCCTACGACCACCGGCGATAACATGGACAACTTTTAATAATATTTTAATATTTTTCAATTTTATTATTATTATTATTATTTTCTTTCTTTTTCTTTTTATTTTCTTTCCCTTTCTTCTTCCTCCAGTCGGTTGCCGGTCCAACAACCGGTTGGAGCCTAGGGCCGGCAAGCCCCATCGGCCTTTAGCAAGCCTCGCCCAGCCCAGCGCGAGGCTCAAGCCCTAAGGCACGACATTGCTAAATCTAGCGAGGTTGTGCCTCGCCAAAGGCCGGTGAGGAAGAAGAAAGGGAAAGAAAAAAAAAGAAAAAAAATCAAAAAATATTATTAAAAAGTTATCCGCATCATCGCTGGTGGTGCCATGTAGGCCGACTGGCGTCCACGTTAGCCATATTTAGCCAAAATTAGCCGAAATGACTGAATTGGTACAAAGACAAAAGGTTTAAGACCGAATTGACAAAAAAAAAAATTTAAGACTAAATTGGTACAAATGCAAAAAATTTAGCATTTTTCTAACACTTTTTCCCTCCATTTCCATGTGTGGCACAAGGAACACCCTCTATCTTCTCCATCTCCAAAAAAAAGAAAACCACTACCACCGATATCGATGGGGCTGTCCCAGAGGGATCGCCTTCAACAGTTCCACGCTCATCTTCTCCATCTCCATAACCACTCCCTTCGCGGTCACCATCTCTCTCCCTCTCTCCTCTCCGTCTCTTTCTATCTGTATCCTACCTTGCTCTACATCAACTAGACCATACACACATATGATCTTTTATGCCGACAAGAATAAGGCCAGATGAAACGGAATTTTTTAAGTCACGTGTGATCTTTGATAAATGGATATGATATTGCTTGTAGATGTAAACTACCTGGCATGTGAGACCAAGTTAAGTGACTAAACAAGATACAAGATTTGGAAAAGAAAAATCTCATGAGATTGACACTATTTATTGAACTATGGTCAAGCCATGCACGAACCGCCCGGCATCCATGCGACCGCCGCAAGGTGGTTGCTTGAAGGCATGGCAATGTGATGATGGTTTTCTAAATCGAGAATGGACCGCGTGCTTGCCGAGGAACATTTACCTATCTAGATAATTTTTACTTTTTACTTTCCGCTAAACTTTCATAACAGTAAAATGGTGACACATAGATGCACTTATGAGTTTACACAAAATTTTCTGAATTTTAAATAATATTTTAAAATATTGGGGTAAAAGTATGGTGTTCCAAATCTCCCCCACTTGTTGAGGTAAAAGGATCAGCCCATTTTCTGAGAGGATGTGCTTCCTTTTTGCGTTAAGATTTATAAATGGGGTTACAATTGCTGGTTATAATGTGGTGGAATTCCCCACTTTTCTCATGGACTGAACTCTATGCCAAAAACTAAAGCGAGAAGAATAAAATGAGATGTCCATGAGCAATGATCGCATATTGGGATGTTGGCGCATTGGGCCCTGCACGGCCCACAGTAATAGCACAGCCCGTTCTATTCTAAAAATCAGAATGTGCAATTGATTTTCATAAACGGGGAATATAGAAGAAAATGTGCATAAAATTGGCCACTTCCTACATGTGACACAATGGTTTCATTTATTTCATGGAAAAAAATTTTGGAAAAACATTTTCCGGTATTTGAATCGCTTAGGAACATTGTCCCAGTCAACGAAAAACCTGTACTTAAGTTCAGAAAAATGATTCCATCTTTAAAGAATTGGAAATCATTTTTCAAAATATGACTCGATATCGACTTTTGGACCAGAAACTCTGGATTTGGACACAGGAACCCCAACGCTAGTTCTCGGGCCCTTGGCAATAGGGCTGCATTCAGAGGTCTAGTCAAGTCTACCGAGGTCTATCAAGGGCAAGCTCGAGTTCATCGAGGCAAGGCCCAAGACCTTGGCGCTCGAGTGAGGTTGCATAGGGACTCCCGTGCTCATGACCCCACCAGCCTAGGTCCATCTAAGCCGAGCCTGAGTACATCAAGGCTGAGCTCAGGACCCTCGTGCTTGGACCAAGGTCCCTAATGCTGACATCCTAGTCTATCGAAGCCTAACTTGAGACCCTTGTGCTCGGGACCAAGTTCTCAACGCCAGTGCCAGGATCCTAACGCTCTTGCCCGGGTCCATCGAGGCCAAGCTCGACTTCTCGAGGCCCACATTCGAGGCCATCGAGGTTGTGCCCAAAATCCCAGTGTCTGTGCCCAAGTTCTAAGCACCCCGCCCTAAGTCCATTGAGGACGGGCCCGGATACATCAAGGCTGGGCCTAGGACCCTCATGCTTTTGCCCGAGTCCCCGACACCTGTGCTCAAGTCCATTAAGGCCGAGCCTAAGACCCCAGTGCCCATGTTCGGGTTCCTAGCACTTGGATCAATATTTCCATGCCCGAACCTGGATCCCCAACCCTCGAGCCCGGGACCATTGATGTCGAGCTTGGTTCTATCGAGGCTGGGCCCGGATCCATCAAGACTGGGCTTGAATCCCTAGCACCAGTGTCGGGTCCCGACCTCGCCTCGATGGACTTGTGTCTTGGGCATTGGGGACTTGGTCCCTAGCATTGGGGTTCGAGGGCCAACCTTGATGGACCTAGGCGTAACCGCTTGGGACCCATAACGGGCCTCTATAAACCCGAGACTAGTGCATGTGCTTGTGATTGGGAGTTGAGGATTCGGGCCCAAAACCCCGATGTCCATGCCCGATTCCCTAATTGCCCAGCCCATGCGCAAGTCACTAACACCAAATTGCTTGTGTATTTAAGAAAAATCTGACAAACGATGGAAAATATTTTTCAGTTTATTTTTGTATTTCAGTCAAATTCTGAACCAAAAAAGAAAAGAAGAGAGCCGTTCAAGGACAACTTAAGGTTTCATCAGTATCGGATCAATAATCCTGCTGCTACCGGACACCAATATCCATGAATAAAGATTTTGCAGCGACATCCCGTGAAAAGATTTAACATCCGTAGTTGAAAGAAATTGCACACACCTAAAGTGAGATTTTCCAAAAGCATGGAATGTCTTTCTGGAAAGAAATCCCCAAGAAGACGAGGCAGCTCGCGATGTTCAATCTTGAAAGGTCCGCTGGAGTTGCTGCCAGTGGTCCATCTCCCTCTGGAAAACCCTTTTTTGTGAAGTTTTCCCTTCCCTTTTCTATGAAGGTAATAAACCTGTTGCGACAAATTCTGCACAGTTCTCAGGTTGTAACGTAGCTATGAGCTAAACCACCGTTGAAAACCGGATTCAAAAGCCTTGTTAATTACTAAAGCTGTACTAAACTTTTGAGCTTAGTCCGACTCTGCGGTGACAGGGAGAGAGTTAGGCACTATATCCAGCAGTTGATTCTATCTACAGTGGATCTCCCCAGTTTAAAAAGTATTACAGTGAGAACCCTGGCATTACATGGTAGGACAAGGACAAATTATACCAGGAATACATGTTATGAAGCAAATGTGCCAATCACCGATAGCAAATAAACCCAATATCTCTCGAGGCATAAGCAGAGCATCGTCTGTTGCCTACGACAGCTATATGTTCGTAAACCCCAAGCAAAAGGTATCTGAAACAAAATGCCCTACTTGAATAGGAGGGATGCCAGGCTCGACCGCCATCCAAACAACATGGAGGGCTCAGGCTTCTTGGGCATAAGAGCCATAATGCTGGTCTGCGCATTGGAGGTAGGCGAAATTAACTGCTTCAAGCCTGTCTCTGATGACCTGTAATTAGAAAAAATATATGCTTTTACAGATAAGTAGGAAAAATGCAAATGAAATATAATCAAAACACGCAGAGGTATGTTCAATGAAATTTCATTCGAGTGCCCAATGTAGCTTTTACTCGTGTAAGCTCCAAGAAAAGGAAAAAGGAAAACCTGAGGCACTCAAGATCAACAGAAACAGTTGCTTTTGAGTATAGTGCGCAAATATAAAATGGCACGGTTTGCCTAAAACAGGTGCTTTCATGACGCTTAACGCTTAATATTTGCATACTCCACCCATTAGCAACTTTGAGGAACACACTAAGACACCGGGTGGCTAATGTGATTGATCTCCTCCGAATGGAGGGAATACTTAGGGATCCTATTACAATTTTACCAGTTGCCATCAAATTGATTGTAATTAGCAATGTTCTGGATTGCTTCAACTGACAAAATCATACATTTATTCAGAAAATACGAGAAAACTACAATCAAAACTCAATCGTAACTTTGCATTACAAGTGAAGATTCAATATTGTTTTGCCAAGCAACTCTGATGCAGATTTAAGAGTAAGTACCCATGCTAGACACTATAATAGCGGAGCAATAGATGATATATCATTGGAAGTTCTGTTGAAAATTGTAAAGGAGCGGTGGATACCCAAGGGAAGAAAGCTGGGATTGGGTGATTGAGAGACGGCAAAGTCGATCCCAGTTCATGGAGAGCGCAAAGCAATGGAATGTAAGGCAGCACAAGCCATTGAGGTTCAGCTACAAGAAGAACCAGTAAAGGGGAGTGGTTGAAAGTAACTAATTCGAACTCTTGGTAATAAAGCAGTCGCGAAGACGGCAAATGCGTAAATGGGAGATCAAAATCACCATGGTAGGGACATCTGGAATGCAAGAAGGCTATTCCAAGCAATCGAGTTAAGGTTGACCAGAAGAGAAGCCCCATGAACGAGAGCATGAATTAGCTAAACACAACACCAACTAATCAACTAGAAGAGAATCCCATGAATCTGCACAGTACGAGAAAGATGCCCAACAAGACATAATCCTCTTTCGACGCCTAAACAACACAGCACCAACTAAATCCTCTCTTTCTCTTATGCTCCCTCCCCGTGTAGCTACGCAGCTCCCATAACATTTGCAGACTAACTTCAAAGCACGAACCACACACAAAAAAAAAAAATCGAAAATTTCGTGAGGGGTAGGTTCGAGAAAAGCCGTACGCGGGAGGGAGCTGGCCATCGCCGGCGAACGTCACCATCCCCTGCCGCTGCTTGTGCTTGGGGTTAGCCGAGCAGACGACGTACACGCGCCCGCGGCGCTTCACCGTCTTGCAGAACTCGCACATCTTCTTCACCGAGGAGCGGATCTTCATGGTCGCTGCCCGACGGAGGAAGCAAGCGATCGACAACGGTGACGGAGGAAAACTGGTTCGAAACCCTAACCCGAGGCGAGGCGAGGAACACGAAGGCTACCACCACATCACGTGTTTTGGGCCCGTTCGGGCTCCTTGCAAGCTCAAGCCTATTGTTGAAAAAGGCTGGGCCAAATTTTCCAGAAAACTCAATAGTGCCAAGATGGAAACAAAATGATGGCCCGAGACAAGGCTTTTGGTTTTTCAAGACTGACGAAAGGATAAAGATTAAAACTAGGGAAGATGACACAAATGGTCCTTGAACTTTAATTCAATATATAATGTGGTCTATAAAATTTTAATTTGTTCGATGTGGTCCATGAATTTTAACCCCAATGCGCAACGTGGTCCCTGATCTTTTTGTTTATTCGGTGTCATTCATAAACTTTTGGTACATGTTCAATTCAGTCCCTGGACTATATGAAAATGCTCAATGTCGTCCTTCCATTAATTCAAGTTCAGGGACTACAATGAACATTTTCATATAGTCAAAGGACTACATTGAACATGTACCAAAAGTCCAGATTTACATTGAACAAATTGAAAGTCAAGGACCACATTGAATATCGGGCTAAAATTCAGGGGTGACATTAAACATATTAAAAGTTCATGGACCACATTGCACATTGACCAAAGTTCATGGACTGTTTGTGTCGTTATCCCTAAAAACTATATAACTTTTCCAAATATTTATAACATTTTGATTTTACAAATAATTCTAGGATCTTCAAAAAAAGAGAGGGAGAGATCAAAGGGTATTTATACCCGAATAGTATGAACAGGAGAGGAAGTAATCTGATCAACATAAAATTAGTTATCTCAGTCTAATGAGGAAACTATCTGTTCTGAAAAATAACGAAAGATCAAATAATACCTAATAATATCTCTAACAATAATCTTTAATAGGAATTTCTCAAATATCAATAAATACACTTAAAAACAAAAAAAAAAAAAGCCCATAAACATGATGACTGGAAAATTTCGGGTGAAATGGGCAACTCAAGAACAGAGAATTACAGGCAGGAGGAGGAGAAAAACGGGGGATGGTACAGCTTGAAAACTGGGAACAGCGGTCAATAGTAAACGCCCCTTGGTGGGGGACGATCTTTGTCTAATGTTTAATGTTAGTTTGTGGTATTGATGATGTTACTTTCTCTGTGTTCTCATGTGTAGAAAATAGGAGCAAGAACGCGTTCGTATTTGTCGGCTCTGTATTTGTTCGCGGATTTCTTGGCGCCAATTTTTTCTTAAATTCCAGACGCTGGCCAAACCACGAAAAATCAAACTCCGATCCGATTGGATATGACCGCTTCAGGAATTGGAATCTAGCAAAGCTAGTCAATGATGAAAATAGAGATGGTTAGATAGTGCCCGAATCCAAAGTGTGGTTTAGCGTTAGAATGATCGAGATTCTGCGCGTCGAGATGCAGCGAGTTTTTAAGTTTGGTCCATAATCGTCCCAGCCATTGGCGCCAAGATTGAATTGGAAGATAGATTTTGGTCTTCATGTGAATGGACCCTTTCTTTTTTTTTTATTGGATTGAGGATGAATTAGAAGGTTGTTGAAAATATCACCTGATGTCTAAAATAAAGCACCTTCGGATCAGTTACGTTTTAATTGTATTGTGGTTCTGTAAGGGGAATCTTACTGCTGGGCGGGACTTCCATGGTAGATGTAAGGTAAATTACCATGTCCCAATTTTCTTTCTTTGTCCCCACTAAGTTATGTCATCTTGCAGAAAGTCCCGACCATGTGCAAGATTCTCTTTGAAAAATGTCCATTGCTGACCAAGACAGACTTCTAAGTAGTGTTTGGAATATTTTTCAGCGGTTACTCAAAAGAGTGGTGTAATCGAGTCGAGTTGAGTCGACGTAGTTTGCACGTTAAGAAGTAGTTAAAACCTAATTTTGAAGAAGCATGCGAGAATTGTATGTGACGTGTGCAATCGTTTCAATCTTGAGCCTCGTATATCTCATTCTAGTTGAGTTTTCTCTTCCAATGGGTTAAATCCACTTTCAATCCTCTAATGGGAAAATTACTAAAAAAATCTTACACCTATTATACTTTTGTCAATTCAGTCTTAAACCTTTCAATTATGCCAATTGAGTTCTAAACCTTTTCATGTGTTACTAATTGAGTCCATCTGGCTAATTTTAACCGGAAAACGCTGACGTGCCGTATCGACACTGACGTGGACAAGTTTTTAAAATTTTTATGATTTCTTTTTTCTTTTATTTCTTTCCTTTTGGCCAATGGTTGGTCAGGCAATGGCCGACCACCGGCAATGGCTAGAGAGGGCTGGGCGAGGTCGCCCTCGACAGACACGATCAGGCAAGGACTGGCCTCACCCATAGCCGGCAAGGGCGACTCTCACCCAGAGCCGGCGAGGGCTGCGATGCCCTTGCCAGTGCCGGGCAAGGGTCACCAGCACTCGATAAAAAGAAAAGAAAAGAAAAGAAAAGGATAAAAAAATTATATAACTTTTCCAAATATTATATAACATTTTGATTTTGTAAATAATTCTAGGATCTTTAAAAAAAGAGAGGGAGAGATCAAGGGGTATTTATACCCGAATAGTATGTACACGAAAGGAAGCAATATGATTTAACGATAAAATTAGTTATCTTAGTCTAACAAGGAAACTATCTGTTCTGAAAAATAGCGAAAGATCAAATAATACCTAATAATATCTCTAACAATAGTCTCTGATAGGGATTTCTCAAATATCAACAAATACACTTAAAACAAAAGGAGCCCATAAGCATGATGATCTGGAAAATTTCGGGTGAAATGGGCAAATTCAAGAACAGAGGATTGCAGCCACGAGGACAAGGAAAAACAGGGGATGTTTCAGCTTGGAAACAGGGAGCAGCAGTCAATAGTAAACGCCCGTCCGGTGGGGGGATTGATGATGTTACTTTGTCTGTGGACCCATGTGTAGAAAACAGGAGCAAGAACGCGTTCGTATCTGTCGGCTCCAGTGAAGGCGAGGCCACGCCTCGCGCCGTCGCGACCCAGGCGACGGCGAGGTCGGCCTCGCCTCGTCCGGCGAGGCGAGACCTCGCCGTCGCGACCAGGCGACGGCGAGGTCTCGCCCGCCGGATTTGGCCCTCGCTAGGCTCGGCGAGGGTCGCCGGGCCCCGCCGGGGCCGGCGACCCTCGCCGACCATGCGCCCACCACCGCCGGCCCTTCCGGCGGTGGTGGGTTTGCGGCAGCAGAATGCGAGGAAGCCTGCCGCTTCCTCGCCACTGCTGCAGGTTTTTTTTATTTATTTATATAATTTAATTTTTTTTTTAAAAAAGTACACGTCAGCGGGCTAAACGGTGTCGTTTTTTGTTTTTAATGCTGACTGGACCTCTCCGGTGAGCCATGTTAGCACCACATCGGATTTCCGACGAGCCACGTCAGCATTGGCACTAAAGTGATCGATTTTCAAAAAAAGTTGACACCAAAGTGATCCGAAAAAAAGTTATGACACCAAAGTAATCGCCGTACACAAGTTATGGCACTTCTAGTGTACTTTTGCCCTAAGTAATGTCATCTTGCAGAAAGTCCCGACCATGGGCAAGATTCTCTTTGAAAAATGCCCAGTGCTGACCGAGACTGACTTCTAAGCAGCGTTTGGAATATTTTTTCGGCGGTTACTTAAAAGAGTGGTGTAATTGAGTCAAGCCGATGTAGTATGCACATTAAGAAGCAGTTAAAACTTGATTTTGAAGAAGCATGTGAGAATTGTTGGTAAAGTGTCTAATCGTTTCAATCTTGAGCCTCATGTATCTCGTTCTAGTTGAGTTTTCTCTTCGAATGGGGTTAAATCAACTTTCAATCCTCTAATGGAAAATTTACTAAAAACATCCTAAAGCAATTGTATTTTTATCAATTTAGTCCTAAACATTTCAAGTGTGCTAATTGAGTCATAAACTTTTTCATGTGTTACCGATTGAGTCCATCTGACCAATTTTAATCGGAAAACGTTGACGTGGCGGCGTACCAACACTAACGTGGACAACTTTTTAAAATTTTTCTAAGTTTTATTTCTTTTTTTTCTTTCCTTTTGGCCCTGGTCTTAGGCGATGGCCAGAGAGGACTGGGCGAGGTCGCCCTCGATAGCCACGATCAGGGAAGGGCCGACCACGCCCACAGCTAGCAAGGGTGGCCATCACCAGATCTGGTAAGGGCGGCCATCGCCAAATCTGGCAAGGGCAACTCTCGCCCAGAGTTGGCGAGGGCTTGCACACCCTCGCCAATGTGGGGCAAGCGTCGTCGGCACTCAGAAAAAAAAGTAAAGAAAAGAAAATAAAATAAAATAACCAAAAAAATTATTAAAAAAAAGTATCTACGTTAGCATTGGTCATGCCACGTAAGACGGTTGACATTCACATAAGCAATTTCCGGCCAAAATTGACGAGATGGGCTTAATTGACAAAACATGAAAATATTTAGGACTCAATTGACACAATTGAAAGATTTAAGATTAAATTGGCAAAAGTGCAATAAATTTAAGACTTTTTGGGACAATTTTCCCATTCTAACTTATAATGTTTGTGCGATTGGATCCTCGAGACAGCAAGTCATTACTACTTTGATGAATGGCCGGAGTCCAACCATCACCGATCGTTGATCATCGCTCCTCTAAAGGTCAACCTTGTTACAAGTTCTTCACGTTTTCCAACCATCATCGCTAGTGGTGGCTGCCAGCATTAACCATATATTATGAAAATTATGAAAAGGTTATATGTGAATTCACGTATCAATATTCATAAAATGGGAAAGTTCCTAAGTTTGAGATCAAGAAAAGGTGAAAGTGCGTTCGGCTCAAAAGTAAATAGTAAAACATAAATATCTATTATTCAAGTGGTTTTAATTAAACTACACGATCCTCATATGGGCATTACAATTATATGGAGATTTAAATTCAAGGCGTTGGTTAAGTGATTGCCTTATGTGAGTACAAACAATATCTACTTATTTCATTACCCCCAAAAAAAAAACAATATCTACTTATTTATTCTGTCCATGAAGATCATCAACGGAGTTTCTGGAAATAGCAGAGAAGAAGCTGATGTCAAAGATCCAGATTTTCTTAATTTCTACCCGAAATGGTCAGAATTGAATTTCCAAATTTCCCAGTTAAACTGATTGAAAAAAGAAGAGATTTTTTATTTTGCAATTTATCGTCAATAAGCAAGGCCCCATTTGCTTGGAAAACGTTGTACAGCTGTAAAAGGCATTGGCTCCGACTGAGGTTTTAGGAGTGATCTTCCATCTATAAGTATGTCATCAATCTGGTTAACCACATGGAGACCTCAACCATCTTACCTCTCATAAACCAACCATCCCCCAAATCATGGTTTCTTCCTTATCGCTGTCCCACCACTCTCCTTTAGGTGCCTTCTTGTTCTTCTCGCTTTTCTTGGTGGACACCACTTTATTTTATGGTGCAGGCGTTTTTGCGTCATCCACTTCTTCTTTCACTGTCAAAGTGATTGAGAATAAGGATGAAGCAGAAGCTCTCTTGAATTGGAAATCTGCTCTTGACAACCATAGCCAATCTCTCCTCTCTTCATGGCACGGCAACAGTCCTTGCGGCTTTACTGGTGTCTCTTGCAACGACTACGGAGTCGTCGCCCATCTAAATCTTTCCTATCTTGGTTTGAGAGGTACTCTGGACGGCCTTGACTTCTCCCGCTTAACCAATGTGGTTAGCTTGGAACTTGGCAACAACTCGATCTATGGCTCCATACCCTCAAGTGTCGGTAACCTTTCCAAACTCAACTCTCTTGACCTTTGTGGCAATGAACTGTCCGGGGACATTCCTCCAAGTATTGGTATGCTAGAGAGTCTTCATTCTTTGTCCCTATGTGCAAACAACCTGAGTGGTCACATCCTTCAGGAGATCGGACGGTTGGATTCTCTTTTGAAACTTGATCTTTCCATAAACGCTCTCACCGGTTCTATCCCTGCTTCACTAGGGAACTTGAGCAGCCTTAATTATCTTTATCTGTGGAAAAATCAACTTTCAGGATTCATTCCTATTTCTCTTGGAAAATTAGGCAATTTAATCGAATTCGACATTTCGCAGAATAACATTTCTGGTTCAATTCCGAGAGAGATAAGTGACTTGAGGAATTTGAAGGCTCTTTGATTATGGCAAAATGGATTTTCAGGACCCATACCCTCAGAAATCGGAAAGCTCACTTCCCTTGTTGAACTTGACCTATCATCCAACAATCTCACTGGCTCAATACCTCCTTCTGTTGGAAACTTGACAAGTTTATCTATTCTTAACCTCTTCCAACATAATTTGATCGGTCCAAATCCCCACTTCTCTTACAAAATTGGGCAACTTGACCCAATTAGCCATCACAAGGAATGCCCTCTTTGGTTCTATTCCACACGAAATATGCGACTTGAGGAGTTTGAAGTTTCTTAGCTTAGCTGATAATAGATTGTCAGGATCCATTCCTTCAGAAATACGAAACCTGACAAGTTTATCTTTTCTTAACCTCAATGGAAATGCAATCTCATCCTCGATCCCTCAAGAAATTGGGAGATTGGTACATCTCGAACGATTGGATTTGTCAGAGAACAATTTGGTCGGTCCAATACCATCGTCTTTGCTGAACTTGAGCAATCTAAAGATTTTATACCTTTACTCAAATAATCTTTCAGGCTCGATTCCACAAGAGTTGGGGAAATTGATATCTCTTAGACAATTGGATGTATCCTTTAATAATTTGACCGGTCGGATCCCTGCATCAATTGGAAGCTTGGCAAATCTGACAGGATTATGGCTTCGTGGCAATAAATTCATTGGTTCCTTGCCTTTTGAATTTAATAAGTTAACACGTTTGGTTCAGTTGGAACTATCTAATAATGAATTAGAGGGGGAATGCCAGACGATGTATGCCTCGAGGGATCATTACAATATTTCTCCGTCTTCAATAATCATTTCGAGGGTCCCATCCCAACAAGCTTAGAGAACTGTAGCACATTAATCAGATTGAGGCTAGAAGGAAACCAACTTACTGGAAACATTACAGAAGCTTTTGGAGTATATCCACATCTATATTATATGGACTTGAGCCACAATCATTTGAACGGTGAAATTTCGTGGAAATGGAAGGGTTGTCATAATTTGACGAGCTTAATGATATCAAACAACAGCATTTCTGGTGAGATACCCGCAATATTTGGAAGGATGGCTCAATTACAGAGACTGGACCTTTCATTAAATAATTTAAGCGGGGAGATTCTAGCGGAATTGGGAAGCCTATCGTTGTTGTTAGAACTCGATCTAAGCAACAACGCAATCACGGGAAATGTCCCGGCTGAGATTGGACTTTTATCTCATTTGGCACATCTGAACTTGGCATCAAACAATTTGAGCGGATTGATACTGGTGCAGCTAGGCTCATGCCAAAATTTGTTGGGCTTGAACTTGAGCAGAAACAAATTTCAGAGAAGCATCCCTTTTGAGATAGGCAACGCACAATTCCTTGAGGTTCTTGACTTGAGTCATAATATGTTGACTGAAAACATACCAGGAGAGCTTGGAAAGTTAAGAATGCTGCGAGTTCTAAATATCTCCCACAACAGTCTCTCCGGTTCTATTGCACATATTTTTGTTGATATGTCGGCCTTGACTTCCATTGATGTATCCTACAATGACCCGGAAGGTCCTCTCCCAAACGTGAAGGCTTTCATTGAGGCTCCATTCGAGGCGATTCAGCATAACAAAGGGCTATATGGAAATGTTGTTGGTTTACCGAAATGCAATTCTACCGTGAGCAAGAAATGCATTGGAACTAGAATCACAGTTGTCCTCGTTCTCTCCTTCTTGGGGTTTCTCCTTCTCTCTTGCACCTTGACTGTTCTTGTAATCATCAATCACCGCCGAAGAAGGATTATCAAGAGAGAGAACAATGAACGGGCAAATGATTTGGATTTTATGTGTATTTTGAGTTATGATGGCAAGGTTTTCTATGATCGAATCATCGAGGCCACGGAAGGATTTGACTCCAAGTACTATGTGGGTGAAGGAGCATATGGAATTGTTTATAAAGCCGATATATCAGAAGGTCAAACGGTTGCTGTCAAGCAAACCTCATCATCTCAGGAAGAGTGAAATCGTCAATTTGATACCATTTGGAAGGGAAATTCAAGCCTTAAGAAATATACGCCATTGTAACATCGTGAAATTTTATGGGTTCTGCTCTCATGCCCAACGTTGTTTTTTGGTGTATGAGTACATGGAAAGAGGGAGCTTGAGAACAACTTTGAACGATGACACAAGAGCAATAGAATTTCAATGGGACAAGAGAGTAAATGTGGTCCGAGGAGTTGCGGATGCATTGTCCTATATGCATCATGAATGTTCGCCTCCATTGATTCATCGAGACTTGACGAGTAACAACATTCTATTGGATTGCGATTATGAGGCTCATGTTTCCGATTTTGGCACTGCAAGACTATTGAGGCCGGATTCATCAAACTGGACTTCTATCGCTGGCACCATCGGGTATATTGCTCCAGGTACTTCGTAATTTTTGCAATTTTAATGACATTCGGTGTTAGTCATCTCTTTTATAATTGAAATTTTGCTAGTTTGGTGCAGTTCTTTAGTCATTTAATCTTCTTAAGGAAATTTGTTTACGCCATCAAAGTTTTCAAGTTCAGTGTAGATAGAAAGCTTTTTTATTTCCCCGATAAATAAGAATTGGCAAATGAGGAAAAACATCATAATCGATCCATTTCAAGGATATTAAGTTTGTGTTACCTAAATATGCTCTTACTTTAAGCGTCGAACAAAATTCTTTGAACTCCGTCAAAGCATAAACTCCTATCATCAAATCAGTGTTGTAAGTGTAGATTACGTAGAAATTTGTACTTGTAATCGTCACGTCATGGGAAGCAATGTTGTTAACTTGAATACAGCTTATCATCGAGGTTATAAAAAATTGTGAATTCTCTACTTGCAGAGCTGGCTTATTCTACAATTCGTACCGAAAAATGCGATGTGTATAGCTTTGGAGTCGTCGCATTGGAAACAATCATGGGAAAGCATCCAGGATATCACATCTCTTGGGAATGTTCATCGTCTACCCAATTTGAGTCGCTAATGATGTTGAAGGATGTGTTGGATCAACGTCTCTCGCCTTCTAGACTTCGTCTTCGAGATGCGCAAAACGTGGTCTTGATCGCCAAGCTAGTGTTCGCATGCTTGCAAGCCGATCCACAGCTTCGACCAACTATGGGACAAGTCTCGCGTGAGCTTCGCGTTCATGTACCCATGGAAATGCCATTCTCTGCAGTCAGCTTAGAGCAACTTCGCAATCTCAATGTCACGAAATTTGGAGCATTCACGAGAAATGGTAAGTTTTAAAGTTACTTTTTCATGTGGTATTGTGTTTTGTTTTTAATGATGATGATGATTGCCTTTTGAATATCTTCTTAGTTCTCACTAATCCCAACCGTGTGATTTATGATTTTCACTACAGAGCTAGCTTCACTGTGAACGTAATAGGAATAGTGCGATGTTCATAGTTTGGAATCGCGGCACCAAAAATAATTACAGGAAGGCTTTTGGGAAGATCTCATTTCACGACTATTATCAACTTTTTGCGTAGCGAAGAGGAATTGAATTTGCAAGATGTATTGGATCGACATATCTTCCCTTCTTTGAAACGGACTGTAAACAACATGTAGTTTCTGTTGCTGAAAGACACAATAATACTAGTTGTCTGTGAACTTTTATCGATGTGTAGGGTCATACTTGCACTTTTAAGTGGTTCAATCAGGTCGATTTTTGACTAATGTACGATGTCGTCCCGAAACTTATAATTTATCCAATTAGATTCCTATCATTCTTTCATTAATTAATTTAAATGAAGTATGGCATGGACACGAAAACCATAATTCACGTTCGTTAATCAGCTGGGTTTTAGGGTCAAATAGGTTAGGGCAATAGCTACCACCAGAGGCTAGAGAAGAGCTCTACATGCCGAGAGAGATTTTCAATTCCCTTTGGACCACAGAAACACAATCAACTTTAATTTCATGCAAGTTTGGCAAAGTTAAAATTAGTCGCACTTTGCTTTACATTACCCGCATTCCAATCGCCAGTGGAGAACCGACGAGGTCAAGCTTTGATCTCAATCCGATTCAAATCACTATTTTTTTTTTGGGGGGGGGTCTCTCAAAACTGACGCTCTTTATTTCTAAGAGAAAACCGAAGGGCCCATAAACTAGGCTTCATTACAAAGCATGTCCATCAGTAATTGGCTTCCAGATCTGTGGAGAGGTAAGCTCAATTGGTTTCGAATTTTGCTTTGAATATCATCTCCAGTAATTGCTTTGTGAAGCGAGTGCTCCTCGCAGTACTGGTTCCGAATTTGGGGTTTTATGTCTGAAAATGAAATTATTTCGAGACGTCCACATAAACTAGAGGGTGGTGGCCACCAATTCCAGCGAAGGAAAGTTTCCTGAGTACCGTAAAAATTGGGTAAGCCAGTTTTCCATTCTGCTCAAACCCTAAGGAGAGATTTGAATGTTTAGGTTCAGATTAGCCCATGCATCTCGCATCCATGGAAGTAGTAGAAAAAGATGCTCACTCGTTTCCACATGGTTCTTACACAGCGAGCAAAAGGTTTCGGGTACGATTTTTCGCTTATATAAGTTTTCCATGGTAGGGGAGTCCGTTCTGGCATACATTCCATATAAAGATCCTGACTTTAGGAGCAGTTTGCAGATTCCAAATTCTGTTCCATAGAACCCGAGGAACCACGAAGGAGGAAGAAGCCATACTTGATTTCAGATTGTCCTCTTCGAGTCTGAGAGAGTTATAGCCACTCTTCACCGTGTACTTTACCTGTTAATGAATTAGGCCCCACCTTTGGTCTCGAACTGATTGGGTTCTCAGTGGGATAGTGAGAATTTCCTTAACAGTGTCTTCTTCGAATCGGTTCTGCAGAAGAGATTCGTTTCATGTATTCTCCTCCTTGTTTATAAGCTATGCTACTTGCACTGGTTCGCCTTTATTTGCTGGCCCTCCTATTACTCCACTTTTTAATTTTCTGTCCTCTCGAATGCTAATGGCTTCCCCTGATCCAACAATCCACATAGTTGAATTTGAAATAGCATCTCTTCCCACTAGTAAGCTTTGCCAGCCCCATGAAGTTCTGTGTGCCAGAAATCTCTACGAGGGAAGTAATTAAGAATTTGACTCCATAGGGAACAAGGGTTTTTCATTAATCTCCAGGCTTGATTCCCTAAGAAAGCTTTGTTCACAGTAACTCTGTAAAACCCATGCCTCCATTATCCTTCCTTTGCTTCAAGATTTCCTATCTCTTCTAGTGTATCCCTGAGTGAGATTCACTATTTTTCCACCGGAATGCTGCCATTCTCTGTTCTATCACCTTACAAATGAAAACATGAATTTTAAAAATGGACATAGCATATTGAGGTAAGGCCTGAACCACTGTTTTTAGTAAAATCTCATTTCCAGCTTTTGAAATTGATTTTTCCTTCCAATCCTCCAGTTTCTTTTTCACTTGTCCTAGGATCCAGCCTGAACCACTGTTTTTAGTAAAATCTCCTTTCCAGCTTTTGAAATTGATTTTTCCTTCCAATCCTCCAGTTTCTTTTTCACTTGTCCTAGGATCTAGGCAAACATTTGTTTCTTTGTCTCGCCGCGCCCCGCCCACCCCCCAATCTGATGGTATTCCAAGATATTTCCCTGTCTTTTCTAATTCAAGAACACGTAGTTCATAAGCCATGTGTTATGTTAGCTCTCAGAGATTATGGACAACCTAAACCGAAAAAGATTCCTAATTTGTTTAGATTGATTTCCTGTCTAGTAGCAAATAAATACTGATGCAACACTTCTGCCAAAGAAAGGCAATCCTGGATTCTTCCATCTAGGGAAAAGATGGAATCATCTGCAAATAGATGGTGCGATGAGGTGGGACATAATGTATTGAGCTCTATCCCCTTTATGCTGCCTTCCTCGACTGCTTTCCTCTAAAAGATAGAACATTTGTAACAAAAACAAATAAACAAGGGGAAAGAGGAACACCTTGTCGAAGCCCTCTGGAAGGTTGGAAATAAGGAAGAGGTTCGTCATTAAATTTTATGCTGAAAGAGATCGTAGACACACATCGCATTACCCATGCAACCCATTTTTCACCAAAACCCAATTTACGCAAACAAGTTTCCAAGAAATCCCATTCAATTCTATCATACGCCTTTTTCATATTAAGTTTTAAAAAAGCCTAGAATTTTTTTCCTCCTTCTAACCCTCGGTTCACAAAGTGGTCTTGAGCGTCAATCTCATACTCGAGGTCAGGAGGTCCAATCCTCTTGGTTGTAACTTCAATTCGCCAAACACTCTTGTTGTACCCAATAGAAAACATCTCGGTCTTATAAACTTTTTACAAGTCGGCCAATTGAGAGCAAACGCACCTCGCACCTTAAAAGGTTTATGACTAAATTGACATAAATGAAATATGTTTAGGGCTTTTTGGGTAATTTTCCCCATATCATTGAGTAATTATGTATGAGCTGACATGCATCATTCAAGTCCATTCATCTGAAAGATTAGAATTACTGGGATTTCGACACGTGGTTGAAATACGGAAGGCTATTCTAGCGATCTCTCTTATGATAGATGGACCTTAGGCTATATTCTGATATAACTAATTCTCACTACAAACATAATTAGATCTTTGATGTTTAATTCTTACTATGAAGTATGAAATATCTCTTTTTCATTAATCGATGTAGTATTTTAGTTATTCATTTTCCTCGTAACATAGCGCGACTATCTTCCTGGTAATTCCAATACAAGTATAAAATCTTTCTCCAAAATGAGAATACTAGGTGATAATAGAGTTTATAATGTCATGGTGTATCTAATTTATTTTCCTTTGAACGAAAAGAAGATGCTCTTCTTATGGGGGTGTTTTATTTTAATCCTCTCCTTAACTTTTCCTTTTTTTTTTCACTTTTGAAAAGTATGCAACTCCAATAAACTCATTACCAATGGGAGATTGATGCATATTGCTGAAAGTGACTGCCAAATTTTGCTAAATAATTATTTATGATCAACTTTTACAGTATATGAAGGTCAGTTATCACCGCAAATACTTTTGTCCTGGACATTCCCCCACATTTCGAGAAGATGCATCAACCCACGTCACACCCACTTGAAGCAAATTTACAACTCAATTAATGATAAATTATTGCCAATCCTTATCTTGAAATCACCTTTTTTGAACCTCTTAATGTGTAATGAATTCTGGCTTACCATGCATGGAGAGAGAGAGAGAGAAACAATGCCTGTCATCTCCACCTTTTGCCCACCTACACTGCCATATGAGGTCATTGTTAGGGATGAGCACGGTTCCAGAGTAGAACCGGGAACCGAAGAACCGAACCGGTGGGTCCAATTCGGTTCCCGGTTCTAGGGTGAGAGGTTCCGGTTCCCGGTACCGCCGGTTCCGGTTCCGGTTCCCGGTACCGCCGGTTCCGGTTCCTGTTCCCGATTCCTGTAGGAACCGGACCCGGAACCGAACCGGAACCGGAACCGATGCTCTCTCTCCTGCTACAAACCCTAACCTTCTGAGTTTCTTCTCAAATTTCCCCTCATTCGGCTGCTCCTCCATTGCGCTCTCTCTCCCACTCCCCACACCCACGACTCGACGAGACCCTCTTGCCTCTCCTCACTCCGTTCGGCGTCCACCTCGGCTCTTCCTCTGTCTTCATCAACCGCGGTCCGGCTCGTCCGCAGCGGAGGTGGGCTTCGCTTCAAGGCTTCAAGCGACATCCTCGGTCTTCGTCTTCGTTCGGGCTCCGCACGCGCACCCTCTTGAGCTCGCTGCCTCGGCTCTTCCTCCTCTCGTCTTTCCACAAGATCGGCGCCGCTTCTCGCCAGACGTGGTTCCTCTCTAGTCCTCGCACTGTAGAAGAGATCTTCAAGGGCTACAGCGCCCGACGCACTGCCCTCATCCGCGCCCTCACCTATGGTACCGATCGTTGGGCCGTCGCCCCCCTCTTTGGATCTTCACATGCATGTGTTTTTTCTCTTTTTTTCCTGGGTCCGAGTTCCAGTGTGTGCGCCGGCGGTGTTTCTTTTTAGTTCTTTGTTTCTGGCTTGACGTCGTTGTTGGTGTTGGGGTGAATTTGTTTCAGATGTGGATGAATTCTACTCGCTCTGCGATCCAGGTGAGGCTCCATGTACTTTGGGTTTCTTGTTCGTTGTTGTTTTTCCTTCGAATTAAAGGGCAAATGCAAGATTGCGCCTTTTAGAGAAAAAGGTTTTGACTTTAGCTTGTGCTGCAATTTTGGAGAAGCGGGATGAGGTATGTGGGAAATGGGTAACTGCTGTTAGGTGATTTTTCTATGAAACTATGGTCAATTTGATTGGGGAAGTGGCTGTGGTGGGTTGATAAGAAAGGGGCTAAGTGTGCTTTAGGTTATTGTTGGTTCTTTTTATTCATGATCTGAAAGGAAATTCTTTATTTTTTGCTTTGATATCTTAATGGGTATTTCAGTTGTGATTACGGACTCCAAATGTTAAAGCTCCTTTTCTAGAGATGGAATGAAACGCAAGGACTGGCTGTCTTTGGTGGCTGTGCATAATGACTGTTGGTTGCTCTCTGTGGCCTTCTACTTTGGTGCTCGACTTAACCGCAATGAGAGGTACTTTCTTTTTGCTTGCACTTGCTGAAGAATGTCATTGCATATGCGGCATACTCAAAGGATCTGTTGAGGTCAGTATTGTGATTCTGGGTGCCCTACGTCCCAACTCAGCTAGGAAGCCAATTAATCAAGCAATTAAGAGATGCCAACATAAATTTAATGGTGCTAGCTTATTCTAGTAAAAAAGCCATTCTGCAATCTTTCACCAAGTTTGGATTTTGAATTAGGTACAACAACTTGAAGCCATTGTGTTTGGGCAGAAATAAAAATGAGCAGATATGAAACAATTTGTTTGGGCTGCTTATGTGAAGTGTATTATTTAGTATTTTGCATCAAAATTTCTGTATTTATTGTCAAAAGAATGACTGGTTCCTTCAATCATCATCTCTTCGCTTTGTTAGTCTTTATTGCTGAGAGATCCATAAAGAAAAAGGTCCAGTAATAAACTGTTTTCACTGTCCCGGAAAATGGCCTTAGTTTCCACATCTAGAAAGTTAAATAACTATTTGTGTATTGAAACACATTGAATAACAAATATCCATGTGTGGCTTGAATAGATCAACTCTAATACGACACGATGTCATGCAGAGATTGCCACAATGTTAAGTACTACCTGGGGTGACTAGAGAAGTTAAGCTGCTTTTTAAAAAAAGATGCTTTATATCTTGTTCTTTGTGTGAACTGTCATACATGTTTCTTTGTGAAGTGGAAGGTGAGGCTGTAGATGCTTCTTTTCCCCTTTGAGGACTTTGTTGTCTCATTTTCTTGTGTATAGTTATATTATGGTGATAGCCTCTTCAGGACTCTCTAAGTTATGGGCTAGATGTTGATTATCCAGATTTTACACCCTTGCATTTTTGAACGTTAACTAGATGATTATGCTTTTTCGTAGTTGACTGGTGGAAGAATTGGGGACCGGCTTATGGCTGAAGCAGAAACAAATCTTGCAATAAATGTGCTTCTGGGGTTATCAGAGTCGTTTGAAGTTCAAGGAACAGGAGAACTCCAATTAGGTTTGTTCCCAATTATTTTTTAATGATTTCTTTTCAACCTTCTAGCTTTGGAATATTATTTTCAGATAGTGTTCAGAAATGTTTGGACATATGCAACTGTGGATTATGATTCTTGGGCAAAACTAATTTGAAAGATCCAGTTAATCTTTCTTTTTTCTGTTTAGAGGAGGTATCTTGATAGAGTATATGAGGCGAGAAGGATTCGAATTATCTGTGTCACCACCCAAAAAAAAAAAAAAAGAACCTGTTGGAACCTGGAACTAACCCTGGAACCTGTGACAGGGTAGGTGCTAGGTTCCACGTTCGGACGGGTAGGTTCTAGGTTCCAAAAAATGAGGAACCTGTACCCGAGGGTAGGTTCTATATTCCAGGCCGAACCTGGAACCGCTCACCCCTAGGCATTGTCAGTTCATCTTTCAGGTATACAAAGAGCACAAACACATACTGATTAAAAAAATACTAATCTTTCCGTGAAAACACCGAAAGATGTCACCAACTTGATTATCGTTCATTGGGGTTACGTCCTTTTTTTTTCATCACTTTTGTTTTAGTATAGTTTGAACTTGAAATCAACTTGGATTAACCGGAAGTAGCATGTTAAGATACTATTTTATTGTTAGTAGGAATCTTCATTCTTTAGTATGATCCTTTGAACAAACACATCTCTATAAGGATGAGATAGGAATGGCAACATTGTTAGCTGAATTCTACTTATAAACTTGAATCACTTGAGGACTAGAGTCGAACAAAAGCATTGGCTCTTTTATTAATTAATAACTGAAGAAGTACAGAATACTAAGTGGGGAGCGTGGACCACCTGCATCAGCAAGAAAACCAAGGGCTTTCCCCCCATTTTACAGAAAGTCAAATTTTCTTTTGGTTAAAAATTTGGATAAAGTGGCTGAGGTTATAGAGAAAGTGGATCTAGGAAAGCATCTATGAGATGAGATCTAGAGATGTCACGTAACCTTTATTGATGTGTAGATTATTGACTGGAAAATTGTGCACGCATGTGTCATTTTCCACTCAGCAACATCATGACAGTTTTGTTTTGGCAAATTTCGCTCCGGCTCTTTTCTTAAAGGGAAAGTTGTTTTAATTTTCCATTAATGTCGATGAGCGATAGTTTAATTATTTCAATTGTTTGGAATAGGATCAAGTCATCCACCACAATCGCAAGATTAATAGAGAAACATACAAGAAATAGAGACACAATACATTAGGATTTCCGTGTTTCGATCCGGAGTTAAGATATACATCCATGAAGAGAGCGGAAGTAATTTAGTGCGGCTGAAAGAGTACAAGTTTGAATTGATGTGTCTTCCAATCCCAAACCCCAGTTACACTTAATTAATGATCACCTAATGTTTTACATAATCTCTCACAGTGTTTTTGTATCAAAACTCATAAAGAGAGTCTAATAACATTCTCGATGGACTCTAACATGTAACGCCGTAGGGTCCCTTCAAACAGGCTTTTAAAATGTGAGTCGGGCTGATTTTATGGCACTTTCCAGGTCTAGCCGGGCGCTCACTTCATGCCCAGCGTGCCTAGACAAAATGCAAACACCTGGCCGAGCGCCCACTTGCCGCCTTGGCGTCTGGCCCTTTTGTGTTTGGGTGCTCGGCATATGCCCAGTAGCCACAAGCCATTCGAAGCCTGTGATCGGCAGCCCGGGACTATGTGACCGGATGCCAAACCCTTTTCCTAGGTTGGGGCTAGCTCGGTCTTTCATGCCAAGGGCCCAACCCTCTTGGCGCACTTCTGGCACCTCGTGAAAAAATCCACCTTGACCTTAACCTTAACTCCAGGCTTCGATCATCGCTCAGATATTTGGTCATAACTCAAGACATTCACAATATCAATTTGATGGTCGAATTGTTAACGAGGCAATAGAAGGCCATATCTTTTCTTGCATATAGTGGGTCAACCCCGCATAATTGAACGGTCCCTACACATTTAGAGGTTTCCACTCCAACAAAGATGTAATAACATTAAAACCAACAAGACAGGAGATTAAAAAGACTCGAACGAGACCCACAAGCAACATACTGGTGATGACCCATGATGTTAGAACGTGACAAAAGAAATTAAAAGCGACAGCACTTACAGGTAAATGCGTGTGGATTCTGATGTTAGAATCAATGCAGTGATTCCCCAGCAGTTTCTCTCAACTGGCCATGCTGTTCGATTAAGGTGTTTGCTTCTTTCACTTGTCACCAACACATGCTCGACAAGTGTCCACAGAAAGTATTTTACAGGTTCCTGTTGTTCTCTCTTAAAGAAACGACAAATTACACCCTTGATTGGTTTACTAGATTAAACCAATTGTTGGTTAGGGAGTAGAACTTGAACGATCCCGCATCAAATTACATGTTTTAGTCGATAGTTGTTGAGCTTGAGTATTCAAGTAAGAAAGAAGAATGGAAAACCTAGGTTTCTAGTGTTTTTATTCTCGAAAGCTCTCGAAGTCGGTATTTTAAACGTAAACGGGTACTTGCAAGTAGTCAATCTAGACATTACCATGCATGAATGAGATGTTCACTACCTTTAAGTGACTACTAAGTAAGCCTAAAGCTTATTTCCCTAGGTGATTGAGGCAGTGGATCAAGGTGGAGGATCGTTCTTCTTTCCCCTTTTTAAGTGATTGCAAACTCGAACTTGTTTACGACTAGTCCTAATTGATGGCAGACCTAGCTGTAGATCTCGGATGGTCGAGTCGACGTTAGCACCTAAGAGACCTTGTCCAAATCCATCCACCAATTCAATGTACTAATTTTTCTTCTCAAAATGATCGCGTCCGGACAAGCCTAACCAACCCTCGGTTTCATGCACTGGTTTACAAAGGAAATTGGTTAACTAAGTCCTGCCAAATTATGCTTTTGGCATGGGCACGCCCAACAAGTCGTTAGGTCCATGATCGGGAGTTTACTTGGGACAGTGGTACTCATGACCGCATGCCGTTGAGCAGATTTTTATTCTGCGAGAATCTTGGCGGAGTTGCGGGCTTACTCATCTCAAGTTTTAGACTCTTGATAGCCTCTCTTGAGATCGATACCTCGCACGCAGCTGTTATGACACTCAAATCTTAAATTCTTGTACCGAGGATGCAATTCTTATGCTAACGTTAACTAGGGGCTGTCTACATTGGTCGATCTTACACGCTCTAGGTCTTTGTTATCCGAGTGAAAATATTTGGCACCTATTTGTAACTATATAGCTGTAAAAACGCCATCGTGCGATCATAGGGTTTTATCGCATGTAGTTATGCAGCTCCCACAACATTGCAGACTAATTTCAAAGCACCAACCACACAAAAAATCGCAAATCTTGTAGGGTTCGAGAGAAGCCGTTCGCAGGAGGGAGCTGGCCTTCACCGGCGAACATCACCATCCCCTCTCACTGCTTGTGCTTAGGATTGGCCTTGCAAACGACGTACAACCGTCTTGCAGAACTCGCACATCTTCTTCACCGAGGAATGTGACTTCGTGGTCGCTGCCGAACGGAGAAGCAGTCGATAGTAATGGAGGAAACTGATTCGAAACGCTAGCCAAGGAAGACGAAGACTACCTCACTTGTTTTGGGCCCTTTGGGCTCTTGTTCGTATCAATATTTTAAAGGGGCTGGGTCTAGTAGTACTTCACGCATCTTCTTTAATTCACGAGTCTCTCAATCTTCCACTTTTCTTTGCATTTTCTCACTCTTGATTTTTTTATTTTTTGGAACTTTTTTTTTTTATGATCTGTGATAATCTCATTCTCTATTGATCAAACACATTATTAATTAACTTGCAGATGCTAATACATGCAACTTTCGAGCTTGCAAATTCCATTTTGTGGGAAAAAAATATTTTTTGCTTTAAATATTTACACCTTACCATCGAATATTAGCTTAAGACGATCTTATGTAGTGATTTTATATGCACGAGTGAGAGTGATCGGTTCCAAAGGCAGAACATAGAATTGACCTTGTAGTTCCAAAGAATCGGAACCCAAAATTGAACTAGTTACATTTGGAACCAGCCCGCCCCAGCTGACATCTTCTAATTCAACCCAAGAACAGAGTTTGTTTTGTGGAAATCAGTTTATGGGTGATTGTTTCGCCGAAAAGCGTCAACAAAGCACCTTTCAAAATATGGATTGAGATGGAAATCGACAAAGCATATGAAGGGTCATTTGTCAATTCTTGAATAGGAAATGCATATTGACGAAAAAATTAAATGTACGAAAATTGAAGGCAATTGTGATCAGTCATGTAAAAAGGCACTAAAAGGTAAAATAACAGGACAAAATTAAACAACTAGTGTTCACTGCTCGATAAACTGTCACTTGCTCAAATTACAATTTCAATATTTAAAGCTACTAGCGACGTACGATTATCAGCAATTTTAAGGAAAGCAAATAACATTTTACGTGACTATTAGAATTCAACATGTATCTAGAAACGGTTACCAAAGATCCACTGTCGACGATCATGGTTTCAATTTTATTTTTTTTTGGTCGAAGATCATGGTTTCATTACTCGCCCCATGTTAACGGTTTCTTCTGCAACTTACAACACCTCTTCCTGACAATTATAAAAGCCCACGTTTCTTGGCCTCTATAGTTAGTGGCTTTCAAGATTTACGGCTCCACTACCTTGGAATCATGTCAACCTAACAACCACATTGACTCTTTCAAGTGAATGAATCATAAATGAGTTTGTTATATTTAGTAAATGGATCATAAATGAATTTAAAATGGTAAGGTAAATGGGTTCACAACTTACTTGAACCCAACTCACCTCTATGACTCTCTCTCTCTCCCTCACTCGATTTCAAGTTCGTTCACTCTGTCCTCTCACCTTAGTTTGGGTTTGAGTTTTTGCATGTTGTCTTAAATATAAAAATATTTTAATAATATGGTTCGAATCGGGTATGAGTTGGGTATGGGTCACTAGATTTGTATTGCATGAAAATGGGTCAATTTGAATCGAACCATTTTCAACTCAACCCGACCAACCTGTTTGACAGATCTATTGTTGGCAATATCTAATCACCTTGTCAAGCATCCGTGTTTGCTGACTAAGAACTCCCAACACTTAGTAGCTTTTAGCTCCACCATGCCTTGCTCGGTCTTTTCTAGTTCGAGTTGACAATCAAAGACTTGGTCTATAACTTTTTTCTATAACTCATGACAAATCTCTTGTTAGCTAAGTGATTTTGTGCGTAAATCTCATAGTTGACGACGGGGAGTCCAGTCCTCTTGGTTGCAACTCCAATTGGCCAAACACTCATTACATTATTCAGATACACAAAAAAATATGAAATATTAACAAAGTAAAAGTCTCAATTATGGATATCGTCAGAAATGGAAGCTCAGACTAATAATTCTAGATTACACATTCATCACCGATTGCCATGGAATACCACAATATTGCACGAAGACATAGAACAAGAAAAACACAAAGACTTGTTCTAAGTTCCAATCCGTTAGAACTGGTTCCCCAATTTTTGGAACCCACAACTTACTATGCATATCTTGGGACTTGGAACCATGCTCATCCCTAAGAGTAAGTGGCACAACTTATAATTGAGTAATTATTTATGAGCTCTCCGCATATTACATGCATCAATTAAGTCTCTTCATATGAAAGGTGAGAATTACCTAGATTTTGAGACGTATTGAACTATAGAAGGCTATTCTATCGATCTTTCTTATTATATATATAGATGGACCTTAGGCTATATTAATGATTTAACCAATTCTCACTACAAACACAATTAGATCTTTCATGTTTAATTCTCACTATGAATCATGAAACATCTCTTTTTCACTAGTTGATGTAGTAATTCAGTAAATTATTTCCCGTGACACGCGCGAGTATCTTTCTAATCATTCCAATAGTAGGATAATCCCTTTCTCCAAAAGGAGCAGGCTAGGTCATATACATAGAGTTTCTACTGTTGTGGAGTATCTAATGTATTTTTCTTTGCACAAACAGCAGATGCTCTTCTTATTGGAAATCTTGTCTTAATCCTCTCCTTAACTTTTTCCATTTTCTTTTGAAAAATATGCAATCTCTAATAAATTCATTACCAATGGGAGATTAATGCTTATTGCTGAAAGTGACTCCCAATTTTTCGCTAACAAATTGATTCAATAGAAAGACGTTGCTTGCTATATATGATCAACTTTTGCAGCATGTGAAAGTCAGTTGTTACCGCAAATACTTCTGTCCTGGATCTTCCCAACATCTCGTGAAGATGCCTCAACCTACGTCACGCCCACTTAAACTCAATATATGATTAATTATTGCTAATCCTTATCTTGAAATCACCTTTCTCGAACTTCTTAATGTGTAATGGATTCAAACTTACTCTTGAAGTATCGTCCCACATCGCTCGACAACGGGTCCTAAATACTCTTTATATTTATGTGGTCTCCCTCCATCTATCAGCTTAAAGTTTTGGATTGGACTCTCTAACATGGTATTAGAGACAATGCCTCTCATAATTCCCCTTACACGTGTCCCACATGGGTTGGACTTTCTAACACTTACCATGCATTGGGAAATACAATGCCTTTCATCACCGTTGTTTTCCCACCTAAGCCGCCATATGAGTCATTGTCGGTCCTTTTGTTTGGTGTATAAAGAGCACAAACGATTACTTGATTAAAAAATAGTAATTATCATTGATTAGGGTTACTTCCTTTCTTCCACTTCTATTTTTAAGTATAGTTCAAAATTGAAATTGAAATCGAAATCGACTTCAATTAACGCACGGTTTTTCACTTCATAACACATGGTGTGAAGCAAATGATTTTGGCAGGCATGTCCTGGTCACATTTCATGCTAGCGAGCATCTTCATTCTACCCATAACTAAAGTTCGCAAGTGATTCTTTTAGTATGATCCATTAAACAAACATGTGTGTAATGATGAGATTAGAATGGACACATTGTTAGGTGAATTATATCCACAAACACAGGTGTGAAATAATGAGATGAGAATGGCAACATTATTAGGTGAATTCTATCCATGAACATGTATGCTTGAGTGACTAGAATCGAGCAACAGCATTGGCTCTCTTATTAATTCATAACTAAAGCAATATAAGCCACTTAGTGGAGGCCTTGGACCACTTGCATCAGCTAGAAAACCTGGTTTTTCCCCCCATTTTACAGAAAGTCAAATTTACTTTTGGTTAAATAATTGGATAAAGTGGCTGCGGTTATAGAGAAAGTGGATCTAGGAAAGCAAGAGATGTCACCAAACCTTTATTTGATTTGAAGATTCTTGACTGGAAAATTGTGCATGCATGCGTCATTTTCCACTCAGCCACAGCATGACATTGTTTCTTTTGGCAAATCCTTCTTTGGCTCTTTTTTAAAGGGGAAAGTTATTTTAAGTTTGCATTGAGCTCAATGAGCGATGATTTATTTGTTTCGATTATTAGGTATAGGAACGTGTCGTCCACCACAATCATGAGATCAATATGGTAATATATAAGAAATAGAGAGATAATGAAATGTGCTTCGGTCTGGAATTAAGACCTACATCCACGGAGAGAGCGAAAATAATCCCCTATGAACGAAAGATTACAAGCTTGAATCGATGTCACTCTCAGTTCCAAGCCCCGATTAAACTTAATTAATCCTTACCTTAGTATTTTACATAATCTTTCAATGTTTCGTATCAAAACTCATAAAAGAGAAAGCCTTGAAACATTCTCAATGGACTTTAACACATAACGCCGCAAAGTACCTTCAAACAGGCTTTCAAAATGAGAGTCAGGCCGAGTTTATGGCACTTGCCGAGTCTAGCCAGGCGCTCACTTCATGCCCATTGTGCCTGGACAAACGCAATCACCTGGCCGGGCGCCCACTTGGCCGCCTTGGCGCGTGTTTGGGTGCTCGGCATGTGCCCAGTAGCCACAGGCCATTCCAAGCCAATGGCCGGCAGCCTGGGACTATGTAACCAGATGCCTAGCCCTTCCCCGTAGGTCATGGCCCAACAGCTCGATCTCATATCCTCAAGGGCCAAATCATCTCAACGCACCTCGAGCGCCTCGTCAAAAAAATATATATATATATATATATATATATATATATCTTTTTCACCTTAACCTTAACTCCGGGCTTCAATCATTGCTTGGATATTTGGTACATTCACAGATATCAATTTTATTATATGGTTGAATTGTTAACAGGGCAAATAGAAGGCCATTTCTTTTCTTGTATATAGTGGGTCAACCCCACATAATTGAACGGTCCGTATACATTTGGATGTACCCACTCCAAATAAGTAATAAAATTACCATTTCCTGGGGGAAGTTAGCAAAGTAGATCACCTTCCTATGCGTCAAGCCATCTCCACTTTTGCCATTGTTTGTAATGATTTGGTCAAAACACTCAAAACGCCCAAACCATTCGCCGAGCAACCAAACTTTTGGCATCTTTCAGTACGTATTCGGCCATGTTTGGACACTGACGAAACCAACAAGACAGGAGATTAAACAATGACCTAGAACGAGCCCCACAAGCAACAACATCCTGGTGATGACCCATGATGTTAGAACGTGACAAAAGCAATCAAAAGGGGCAGCAATTATACGTAAATGCGTGTGGATTCTGTTTGCTAGAATCTATGCAGCGATTCCCCAGCAGTTCCTCTCAGCTGCCTATGCTGCTCAATTGAGGTGTTTGCTTCAATCACTTGTCACCAACACATCCTCGACAGGTGTACACAGAAAAGAATTTGGGAGGGTTCCCGTTGTTCTCTCGTGAAGAAACGAGAAATTATTGTGCACGCTTGATTGGTTTACTAGATTAAGCCAATGGTTTGCTAGGGAGTAGAGCTTGAACGATCCCGAATCAAATTACACGTTCTAATCGATAGTTGTTGACCTTGAGTATTCAAGTAAGAAATGAGAATGGAAAACTTAGGTTTCTAGTGTTTTCATTCTCATAAGCTCTCGCAGTTGGCATTCTAAACATGAACGGTAAACTTTGAGAGGTACCAAATAAATGGCTATTTGAATCGGAGTTTTGGGCATAAAGTCGATCTGGACATTTCCATGCATGAACGAGATGTTCACTGCCTTTAGGCGACTGCTAAGTAAAGCCTAGAAGCTCACTCCCGAGGTGATTGACCTGGTGGATCAAGGTAGAGGATTCTTTATTCTTTCCATTTTTAAGTGATCGCCAGCTCGAAACTTGCTTACCACTAGGCCTAATTAATGTCAGACCTAGGCGCGGGTCTTGGATGATCGAGTCGATGTAAGTGCCTAAGGGTCCTTGTCAAATCCTTCCGCCAATACAAAGTACTAATTTTTCTTCTCAAAATGATCGCATCCAGGCAAGTCTAACCAATCCTCGGTTGCATGCACTAGTTTAAGAAGGAAATTGGTTAACTGAGTCCCCCCAAATCGTGCTTTTGACGTGGGCAGGCCCGACAGGTCGCTAGGTTCATGATCGGGAGTTTACTCGGGATAGCGGTACTCGTGACCACACACCGTTGAGCGGAGTTCTATTCCGCCACAATCTTAGCGGAGTTGCTGGCTCGCTCATCTCAAGTTTTAGACTCTCGATGGCCTCTCTTCAAATTTATATCTCGCAAGCACTAGTTACGACACTCGAATCATATATTTCTATACAAGGCGTGCAATTCTTATGCCAACATTATGGGAGAGTTTGGACCGGAGGAAGTCCTTAAAAGGCTCCCTAAGGGCCCACTCGGGTCTGTTCCCGGAGGTTAAAAGGGGATATGTATTCCGGCTCCTCCCGGAAGAAAAAGGTAGGAGGGGAACTTTGAGGGCTTCCCCTTCGTGGGTCGGGAGGGAACACCTCCGGGGGGTCAGTCCACGCAAATGCGACTCAATACGCAGGACAGGCTCTTATCCGAGCGAAAATTATAGGCACCTAGCTGTAACTATATAGTTGTAACTACTTTCTTTGTATTTTCCAAAAGCTAGGACTACTTGGAAAAGCTATCTATCACGCTTCAATTATTGCGACCTTCATCAATAATCGATTTTAATATGTACCGTAGGCGTGCTGCACACGTTCTGCCTAAGTCAATGTGCAAAGTCTTTGATGTCATTCATCGGTTTGCTTTCGATGGAGAGGAAGGTTCGAGGAACATGCCTGTGTTCACACGCCAGCCACAAGAAAAAAATAATGGTTCTCGTCCTTTGTTGTCGCAAGTAGCACTTCTCCCACCGGTCCTTCTAATGACCAAATTTGGGACAGAGCAAGTCGCATCGATGCCCCTCTATTTTCTTCACCCGTGATCCCCGAGGAAGTATATACAATTTTCCGCTTTCGATTTTTTTCGTCGAAAAAATCGAATCGAAAATCCGCGATTATACGAAGTACTCAAAATGGCGGGACAAGGCACAAAGGATTATTTCTTTTCTTTTGAACAGACATTTTCGAAGATTTGAGTTAATAATCGTTATAGGAACAATCACCAGAACATAAAGTTTAAAATAAAAAGGAAAAAAGAGTCATAATCATTGGGAGATATTATTGGAGTGTGGTCCATGCTCTCTATTGACAAGAAGGCACGATATTATATAGTTTGAGCTCGTATTTTATTGATGGTTTGAGTTTGGATACATGAATATCTAATGTGACATAGATATATATAAAATATCTTTCTTTTGTAATTGAAAGTTGTAACAGAGAGATAAGATGTGTTAATTATAGTGAAATTCTCTACTAGATGTAGTTCTGTTTTAAGAATGAATAAAAATAAAACATTGCGTCTCGAATTCTCTTTCTCGCATTTACTCTCTATTTCGTTATGTTTGTACGCCTAATCCTAACAGACATCCTGCAATTTTTTTATGTTGAAGTGGGTCAATGGTCTCACATTCTCAAATGGGTTAATGGTTACGTAGATTTTTTGAGATGACATAAATTGTTTTGATTTTGGTTGAAGCAAAGAGGAAGCTCAAAGCTCATAGCTGCACCTATTTTTTACTTATCTCTACAGTAATTCCTCCAAGAACTGTTCTTTGAGGTCAGTTTGGGGGTTAGTAGTTGTTTGGACCGCAAAATAATAGATCTCTCTTTTCGATTTTGTGCCTATTATGATATTTTCTCATCCAATTCTTTATTGGATGAGAAAGATCTTCTTCAGCAACTCGTAAGGAAAACTCGTCGCTGAAGGTCGTCACTTGCGACTTGTGTGGTTGGCACGTACTCCTTTTGCGGGCTTGACTTGCACAGAACAGATCAAGTTGTTATAAGTCGTAGGATAAGATATGAACCTGTAAAAATGGGGTTCAAGGACGGACTCTGATCTATTAGAGAAGGGTAGGTGTGATGACTGGGGTAAGAGTGTTCAAACAAGGCGAGACTTCTGGCATCCTTCGATGACGGCGTGGACGAAGCGCGAGGGACTATCGTTGTTCGACATAGGCTGACACCAACGAGGACATCGGTGCCTTAGATAGGAGAGTTTACGGCACTCCAAATCTCACAGAAAACTGGGAATCGGGTCGGGTCAACATAGAAGCGACATCATATTACGCATGACCACGATGGACAAAGACCGACAGATCGGTATCTAAAACGACCGTAGGAGCTCCATGATTGTTAAAGTGCGTGATTGCCAGGGTAATGTCAAGCAAACCAAGGGGAAAAACCCTGTAGTTATCACCTCCAATAATTGACGAATCTTTGCTTCACGCAAACTGATACAATCAAGAGAAGAGAAAGCAAAGGATCAGCCAATCTCTTCAGATGTCGCCATCACGTATCTTGAGACCGTGATTGCGATATCAACACACACACAGAACAGCTGTATGCATTCACTGCACCCGATCAGTAAAAGCTTCTTTAAAGGGCAAAACAGGACACCTGAATTCGCAGTTTCTGCCATTGAAATTACCTTCCCTCAAGAAGGCTTCAGGGCCCATCAAGCTCTAAATTCCTTCAACTTTATGGGCCTAAAACCAGAACCGCTGAACATCTTCCTAGGCTAATTAAACTAAAATTTCCGACAAAGGGCAAAAGAAAATCAAGAAAAGGGTCGAAAGAGGGAATCTGTACGAGAATATACTGCAAATTGGTGAGAACTGATTAAAATATCGACACCTGCAATTTGGGGGAAAAATGAGAGGAAACTGGGGAATCCCATCAGTAGGAACAGGCCAATCTGTGGACGACACGGTCCCTGAGAATTCCGTTGTACAGAGCCATCCTATTGGCAGGCATTCCTCTGACTTTGCTGCTTGCATTCTTCTTGAACTTGGTCGGACTTGACGGGGGAGAGGGAGGAGGGGAACTGGTGGCGATCCCGTGCTGTCTCCTGAACTCCGCACTGTACCCGCTCGGATCCACCACGTCCTCCGCGAAGTGAACTCTCTTCTTCTTGTTCTTCTCTCTCTGCTTCCCGTCTTTTGAAAAGGTAAAAAAGAAAGACACCCACGATCATAACTTGGAAGAAAGGAAGGATTTTGTGACATGGGTACTTGGGAATGATTGAAGAAAAGAAAAAAGGGTTCTCGTACCGGATGACATGCAAGAGCGGAGGGCCCGGGGCGAAGGCTGCGAGACATGATCGTCGACGGGCTTCTGGAGGAGGAAGGCGAGGAGGATTACGGTGCCGGAGACCGCCATGGCGGTGGCGAAGGCCATCCCTTGAGGGGTCAAGATGGAAGACATGGTGAATTTGATGAAGAAGGACAAGCAAAAGAACAGAGAGAGAGAAAGAGAGAGATTAGTGAATTGGCTGCTTTGAGCAGAGGAAGAAGATGATGGTTGCCTTCTTGTGGGTTAGTTGGTCTGGTCTGGTCTGGTCTTCACATGGAGAGAGAGAGAGAGAGAGAAGGAGAGAGAGAGAATGGTAAGGTGGTTGCAATGGAAGCTAAACAATGTGGCAATAAATAATAATAGGCCATATGATATGGTGACATAGAACAAAAGTAAGGGCCTCAAATTGGCATTTTTTTATTCGAATGAGACCAGTAGTAGTAGCAAATTGGGAAAAGGAAGAGTGGGATTGGTGGCTTTTATTTTCTTTGTTGAAAAAAATATATATTTTTATAGTACTGAATGAGAGGAATGTCTAAAGAAAGTTTTGGATTTTTACGGGCATGACGTCGGTTTACCTGATCTCGATGCAATTTAGCATATGCTCGGAGGAAATTAAATTTGGGCGGACTTTTCGATTTAGTGCGAGATGTAAACCGTTCACAAGGTTTTCAAAATACAACTCTTCATTACAATAAAATGTGACTTTTGTACTTGAATTTTGCACTTAATCCTTGTTTGGCACCTAATCTTTATCCATCTTAATTAATATCATTTCCAATATATATCCTAAGGCTTAGGGTGTCCATGAATCCAAAATCAGCAGGCATGTAACTTAATTGACTGACTTAGAATATTTAGGAGAGATACTTAGGAAATGTTCATCATTAGATTTGGGAAAGTTTAGATGCTTTGGTTAAGCTTTACATTTATCAGGCTAAGCGTTCGATTTATGCTTTTAATGGTGGCCAAAATAGGGCAAAAATCGGATATAGGATGAGTAGATAGAGCTTCTCCATTATCCATGGGATTAGGTGTATTTATGTTTTTAATACACTACCAAAAAGCCAGCCCACTAACCGCCCAAAAGGAAAAAATATAAATAAATAACCCTCACTAAATTTTGAAGAAAAAAACAAAAAGAAAAACATCTCATTTAGAGATTAAATAAGGTATATCTTTTGCACGAATTACCATAATGTTATTTTACAATAATAAAGATAATGTTTTCCCTTCACATTTAATTTAAGAATTTATATCTACGGATTTATGTAATTTGCGCCTGCGCAAATTCTAGTGTCGGAGAATTAACTAACATTTTCATTTTATCATATCCAAAAGCCCCTTTTCATTTCAAAAAAAAAATTAAAGCTTTGATAATTCTCACGATGAAACCATATAAAAATATGGAAAAATGATCAAAATTTGCTACGGAATGTTTTTTTTTTTTCTCCGTAGGTATATGCAAATCATTACATCATTGTCTTTTCACTTACTTTCAGACAGGAATTGAAACCTCATCCACCAATACTGATGCATCCAGCCATTCCTATACAGACAAAGACGTCGCTGAGCATCAAAAGCATTTGAAGAAAATGGACGCAACTTGCATCATAATTGTTGTTTTAGAAAAAGGAAAATGGGGACAACATGGAACAAACAAAAGCAAGAACCGCGACATCGATTAACTTATTCCAGTCTAAAGTGAAAAATGCCTCTAAATTACATCAGATAAAGAAAAAGCTCCCGGTGTTTACTTTTTGCACGAGTGACGCAAATTAGTCCAAAGGCCAATCAAGATTAATTAAAGTTAATCTCGAGAACATTAGCAAAGCTTCTTTCGCACCACGGGGACCGCATGATGAGCGATTAAGATGAACTTGGTTTTACACGGTCTACCGACAGTATGATTCTTTTTTCTCTGTTTTTTTGGACCACCCCGTGCAAGAGGTTTGGAGATAGTCCGCGCATGATGGTTCTAAGTTTTTATCAATTTTAATTAATAAGGTGCCACGAAAGGAATTCCACACGTCGGACTAGCTTTATCACTCTGTAGCACCAATTCACGTCAAGATTGTGAAATTTGTGGAAAAGATTATCGTGTAATATATAACGGATTAAGAAAATAATATTAAATGACTCGAAGTAACAAATGAATCGAAGACCCAGCATTCTTTAGGATGCGTTCATTTTGCGGAAAATAAGTGAATCAAAAAATATTTTCCGAAAAATATTTGCTTATATCGTTTAAAAAAATTAGTCAACGGAAAATATTTTTATCATCGTTAGCAATCTATGCCCAACTATTTTCATGGACGATGACAAATTTTTCCATTCATTTATTTTTCTAAACGATATAATCGATATCATTTTTCAGAAAACGTTTTTCAAATCACTCATTTTTCGCGAAACAAAAACACCATGTGTAAATAGTTGATTGTCTGCATACTCGAAAAATGTAATGTCTCGAAGATGGCACAACGACCATGACCAAAAATCAAGATTTCCCTAATGGAAAACATAATCAGATCTTAATCCCCTTTAGACCCGTTGAAGAAATGCACATTTTGCACGTATGAATGTGATTATTATGCACTTAACACACTCTTTTCACACGCATGCGTACAATGAACCTGCCTCGAAACCCTAATGGTCTTTGTTTAGGTTTCTCCCAAGCGACCTTGTTAGGTTCCAAGGGCCAATCTTTCAATTTTTTTTCTTTTCTCCCTCTTGTTTATAAATAAAGCGACAGTGCAAGCAACATGTGCAGAAGCATTTCAAAACAACAGCTTTATAAAATCAATAATTGGTTCACATTGTAGTGTCCCATGTATGTCACGCAACCTTCCCCTTTGAAGAACATGGAGTATGACCATTGACCCAGAATGTGGATAGAGTCGAGAATAATTTGAAGTATAGAGAAAATAAATAGAAAAAAAAAAACGGGTTCTTTGGATCTCGAGTCGTGTTGATGAATAAGTCCAATAAAAATCAAATTTCCAGTATGTACGAGCACGCAACGCTGCCACAAATTTCTTTGGTGGAGGGGAAGGGGAGGACTACTTTGGCTTTGGTATAGCCTTTCGTTTTCTCAGCTTTTGTCTGTTGTAAGGTCCAAACTTTGATCAGATCACCCTCATCCACTAGGCAAAAGAAGTCATTTTCTCCTAAATTTGGCAAGTGGCGATTTTCCATTTTAATTCTTGGCTAAGAAGTAAAAGTTCAAAACTGCATTGATTTTCTCATTTGCATCTTGTTTCGTGTGAACTGACATTAGAACAATTTTATTTAGGCTTAGTTAGTCAATCTTTAACATTTCACGGTACGTTAAAGACGGAGCCGTATTTATTTTATTTTCCCTTTAATTCACTTAACCTTTCGTATTAAAATATGGCCCGAAAGACTGCCGTAAGGTGTCGGGTCAAGCCTCATAACGAGCGCAGCCCTCGTGTTTATCTGCCGCCGTTGAGTTTGGAACCATTGCGACACCCATCAGTGGAGTAGTTCCCCATCCAGGAGTTACTTTACCATATTCTGAATTCAATAAGGCTTTCGCGTGGAAACCGAACGCGCGTGCCATTTGAGTAATAATCCTTCAGAACACTGACAAATCTATGCTTAATAATTCACCTTGGACTAATGAGCGCCTCGTCCTTAATACAGGAAAAAATAGGACAATAGACATTGGCAGATTCCTGTCGGACAAGAAACATTGCCCAGAAAAGCCTCCCCAAAATCCAGACAAGAAGGCATCTGCCGGTCAAGTAAAGCCACCCTGTTAACGAAACATTATGGAATCATGGTGTTCACGTGGACAATTTTGTACTGATGGAATCTTTTTGCCTCCTCGAAAACGGCATCTGTTCACAAAAGCAAAGTATTTCGAAACATGAACTGATGCCCAGGTCGACGCATTTCGCAGTGAATATTGTAGAGAAGTCGACGGGTCAGATCACCTCAACCAATATCAAAACCCGCTTCATCCTTGCCGAAAAAATTTGCATTACAGAGAGAGAGAGAGATTGATTTTGTACAGAGATTGGCAAATGTTCACAGTTTACAGAGTAATTACAGAGACAGACGATAGGAAGATGTGTCGGGAGTCAAATCCATCGCGACCTGGAGTAGGTGTTCGATGTTGATATCCGGGTAGTGCTGTAGAAGCTTCAAGTTCGCTATGAAGTCGCCACTCAGCAGTCTGCTCTTCATGCATAACAACATCGCGCAACAAACTCGCAGCAGCATATCCTGTGCCACCAGACAGTATGTCATTGTCATTTAAAAAAGTTGCCAACAAGTTGTTCGATTGAAGAGAGAGGAATTCGCAAAAGAATTTTGTCCACCATGAGCGTAATGCTAAAGTGTATGTTCAATTACCAGCAGGAGGCAAAGTGAAATCTAAATGCTCTAGCTCTATGCAGAAGAGTAAAACGACTGTTTCAACCCAAAAAGCATTACTCACCGGTTAGACGGAAGTGATCTGAACAGCATGAGTATTGAGAAAATAATGAACAGATAAAGTGAACAAAAATGACAACAAGAACATGCAGGCCTTATCCTAATAAGTGGATTCAGCCCTGGATTAATATGCTTTCAAATGTTACAGATTTCAGTAACATTCAAATGCTTCTCACATGTCTTTTTATGTCTTTCTCCATCCTTTTCAATCCACAATTTTTTATTTCACTTGCCGATCTTGTCCTCGATTGGTGTCGCACCAACTTTTCTTCAGGTAGGACATTTTCAATCTCCTCTTCTTGATTTCCCATAGAAACTATGCTCATGTCTGGTACACATATCTGGTGTACCCATTACGTTGAATAAACCGTTGTTGGCCATAATGACTTCACATAGAATTTACCCTTATATTTAAGCAGCATTCTTGTGTTCCATAAAATATATGATAAGCACACTTCTCTATTTCACCTATCATGCGCATATCCTGTGGGAGAAATCTTGATTGATTTAGATCAATTTCCCATCTCTTTTGCAAAAACAATCCAAGATTATGATCACCAAAACTTACGATCTCTGATTCTTCCCACTGCTTCATTTGAATTTCTAGCTTTACTAAACTTAAAAAGAAATATAAGGATTCAAAAGTTCCTCCCAAAATTTGAGCTTCTCATATTATCATCCTATGTCTACCAATGCTATACATTAGCAAGAAGCATGCATCAGAAATACCATCCTAAATTGGCTAGTAGTTTTTTCTCTACTTATCAGGCATTACATTTCTACATCATGAAGTTATGCCAATAAATAAATAGATCATTTTCCTAATAAAACAGGCTTCTCATCCGATAATATCTAACATCTTTCCCAGAAGATGTGCTCGGTGAGTCCTGGTAGAACAAGTAACCCAGTCAGACCAAACCATTCCAAACTAACCCATATTGGTGCTGGCTTGTTTTCATGGATATTAATAACATAGATAGCATGCACAACCGTAGAAGTGGAGAGCGCAGAGAGAGCGAAAAGACCTGAACACCAAAAGGGTTGCCCAAAAGAGAATCCCATATTCTCAAGATGGATTGGAAGCTAAATTCTTGGGTAAGAAGCAGTGTGATCCATCTAAATGCATAGAATTGTGGTTCAACCTGCTCATAATAATCATGACATTAGCTGACCAAAAAATTTCAAAATTGTGAGGTCAGAAAGCAGAGCTGAAGAAGATGCGCAACCACAAAAAGGCAAATGTATGGAATTGTAACTTGAGCCATTTGAGATTACCCTGGTTGTGAATTCAAGATGCCGCCACAGTTCCTCATCATTGGTCTTTAACAAGTCAGATAAGCGGGAAAGGGTGGAGAGTATTCCCACTGAACTATTGTCTAACTGTTGACAGAAGTGGTCCACTGAGTCACCCAAGAGCCTGACAAAACATGAAAAACTATCTGCTTCTGCATTTGCCTGCACAGATTTAAGACAACATCTCCACATTAGATGCGAAAAGATAACAAGTTCATTGATGGAAAAAAGAGTACAAGCTGGACAACGTGGAGTGAACACGTCAATTCTTTAAAAGAGGGCGAAATCACGATCACACTTGGCAGACTGTCATGATTTTGAGACATGAGAGACTATCATACAGATGTTAAAGCAAACAAATGACCTTAGAGGGTACAAGATACAGAACATGGAGTGAATGCATCAATTTACGAAAAGAAGCAGAAATTAGATGTACATTTGGCACTGTATTTCAAGATTTTTAGACTTGACAGACTTATCAACAGATATCAAAACGAACATATGTCCTCAGGGAGCAAGTAAAAACAATAGTAAGAATACAAGCAGCAGTGTATGAGCAAGAATCAGATCAGAGAGAGACCATTTATAGAATGAAATTATAGCTTACTAGTGGGGAAAAACTGGATTTGAAATTATCTTTACAATACCATGTTAACAAAAGGGAAAAAGTTACAAAAAACTTCAAACTATTTACTTACCCTGAACTTTTTTTTGTAACATCAAAAACCCCAAAAGTTATACCCACTGTGACACAGTTACCATAAAATTTTTCTTATGACATAAAAAACCCCAAACTTGTACCTATGACACATTTACCTTCCGTCAAGATTCTGTTAAATGATTTTTTAGCCAAAACAACGTCATTTTTATTTCACTTAAGTCACGTGGGTGTCATGTCAACGCCGTTTGTTTTCTGGCATCCATGTAGGCAGATTTTTAACGGTTCTCATTGACAGAACTTTGATGGAGGGTAAATATGTCACACAAGTACAACTTTGAGATTTCTGGTGTCACGGAAAAAAGTTTACGGTAAATATGTCACGATGGGCATAATTTCGGGTTTTTGGCAGCTTTTTCCCTAATGAAAAAGAATCTTCCATCTCAATTCATTAGCACAAGTTTGATAGACACTAATGTGAAAACATGCATAGTAAAACACGTCAAAGACCTCTACACATTTCATTGCATATTGGAGCACAATAAGAGATTGAGATTCTGCAAAAACTCAGCTGATGTAAGATTGAAAAGTGATCTGAACATATATACAGCTTGAGCATTAGAATAACATGACATCTGAGAAATTCCAAGCCATGTAAGCATAAACTTGGACAATTTGCAAACATGAAAATACGATCATCCAAGGGCAAATGACATACTTCCGAAGACGAGAAGATTCAGTAACTCTTACAGCATTTTGCTCATTAGGATCAGTACTGAAGACGTAATATATGGGTGCCAAGACCTCGTTCATTCCTTGCACATAGCGGATAGCAGGATTCAGTTTTGCAAACAGGAGGAGAATATTTCTCATTGCTTCCTGTAGACATACAAAAAAAACTTCAGCTCCCCTTCACAAGAAAAGCAAGGAGCAGTAATCTCCTATAGAACAACATAAAAGATACCATACCCTGCGTCTTCTACTGATCGCCGTTTCCCCAGAAAAGAACTTCATATCTGGGTGGGTACGCTGTAAATCACGGTCTATCTGCTCTGCAACTTCTGTATTCTAGAAACACACATCTCTATTGTGGTAAACATCAGCTCAAAAATAGGGCAAGGAAGGACAAAGTGAACCCCACATAACCAAAAAGATATGCACCTCAAAGTACTGATTCCAAACGCTAGCTTTACCAAGACTCAGAGGGTGATCCTCCTGAGAGATTTGGTGCCGGTGAAGTGGCCCATCAACATCACTCCCCGCTTCCGATTCACAAGGACTGAAATCTAAATTTTTCCTTCTAGCAAACTCTGACTGCCTAGAGTCAAGATTTTCATACATCATGAACTTCAGAATCATGATTCTGGTGATACAAGTTGATAAGAGAAGAAAGGAAGAAAGCAGCTTACAGGACTTATAAGAAGCTCTGCCTTCAGCTTGGCATACTTAAGTCGGTTCTCTGATAACTCCTTTTCCCACAAGTTGCGAGAAGGGGGAAGATAGCCAAGGAGCAGCTGCTTAAAATAGAGCAGATTAAACGAAAGATTTCACAAAATGCACATCTTCAGAGTGCCTATCCTTGTTTATCCTTCCAAAGGTTCTCACTCAATTACAGATCGAGTTCACAGATGATCTTGAAAATCTCAGGTACAAGTAAATAGAATCGGATGAGCTGCTTATGAAAAGTGTGTATGTTAGGGTAGGCTTACTTGGTTCTTTATTTGGGTTATGATACAGTTCAAGGCATTCCTTTTGAGTTATATATATGAACCATAAGAATGGAATAGTCCTTGCTGAGAGTCTTTGTTTCAAGGTCACAAACAAACTGCAATATTATCACCTTTCAATCATATAGGGTTTTGACCCAAAAAAAAAATCATATAGGGTAAAAGGATTATGGCTCCAAGCTAGTATCTATAATTTCAAAAGCCTAAATCAGGTAATGGATTTGCCCTATATTGTTTTAGAATAAGTTAACAAGATTAGATTGATGGCAATATCCTTTGTCGCACATATTCAAGGCAGTGTCCATCGAATTGCCCTTTTGGTGAACTCGTATGTAAAAGCACGCAAAATTGGAATAATGTACCCAGAAAGCAGTTGGGAATGGGGTATGCAGTATAACAATCTCAGTGACAAACCATATATACAAAACTAGCACTTCCCCTAGACTTAGGCAATTTAAGTACGCACAAGAAGCTGAAAAATGAGTTATCCTTCTTCCCTCAAACGATGCAATTCGATTTTTTATAACGTGTTTCCTTACTGCACACACATCATTACTATGAACCAGCAAAGTGCTTGAACAAGGAAGAAAATTAAGTTCTAACCTTCCAAGTCGTGGCACGCAAACCCCCCTTGTCAGGAAGCCCCTTACTCGCAATTCTCTGCAACTTCTCCAAATTTATTTCTTCCTGCGATATCTGCATAAAGAATCCAAGAACTGAACCGACAAATCAAGAACTTCCAATCAACTGCGCACACAATGCTGCATCAGTTCACACAAAGTAACAACGTGAGCCTCAAGCATGCAAAATGACCGCACATTTCTCCGAAGACAAAAGTCATCAATTCACATCAATCTGTCATACCTCGTACTCAACATCAGACCTCTTCTCATCAGCTGCAATCACCTCCAACACCGAAACAGGACCCGACCCTTCTCTCGCGGGTCTCTGCCGGGCCCGAAAATCCGGCTCGCCGCCGCCGCCGCCAGCTCTGGCAGTCGGGTCCTCACCCTGCGCACACTCCTCTTCCACCCCGCCATCCGGTTCCTCGAACTCCCGATCCGACCCGAACCCATTGGGCTGGATCGTCTCGAGCTCTTCCCCGAACTCGAGGGCCGCATCGGACACCCCATTCTCGCCGTCCCTGCCGTCGAAACCCGCGACCAAGCTCCCCAGCCGGTCGGGGAACGGCTTCCGGGTCTTGTCGGGGATCTTGAGCTTGTTCTTGAGCATGGGGGGGACCGAGTGGACAACAGGGCTTGAAAATAGGACGGTTACTGAGTTTCAGAACGATCGGTGGGGGCTTCTCTGTACTTGCATTGGAGGGTTTGAGTGTGATGAAGGGTTTTCTTTCCTTTGTCCCCAGGGGAAGAGGGGTTGCAGAGGAGGTTGACGCCGGGACGAACTCAGAGAGTTTGGTGTTGCTTTTCGTTGGGGGTGTTGGGAGAGCGGGAGGAGGAGACTGGTAGTTAACGGTTGAATGGTAAGTCTTTCCGCCCACGCCGCACGGGAACACCTGCGGATTGCTGTGGTGGTTCCCCATGTACAAGCGCAGAAGGCCCAAACATTTGTCTGGATTTTAAGATAAATTTTTTTTCAATGTTCGGTTCAATTTTTTTGTTGTTGAATATATTGATTTTTAATTTATAAAACTATATGCAAGCAATTTGCTTCTCGTCCTCGCATATCGCCACAGCTTTTACTTTGTCCACTTGAGTCTAATTTTCTGTATGCCGACCCAAGCATGACGGTGCCATAAGAGAACACGCTCAAAGCTTCATAATTGCTTCGCGGAAAATTAACTATTCGAAGAAACTCGTCTCATTTTTTTGGCATTTGGACCGCTTAGAAAAATAAGTTAACGGGAAACTTAGGCTCCGTTCGTTTGGCGGAAAATATTCTCCTTTTGGAAAATATTTTCCCGGAAGTCATTTTCTTAGAAAATGTTTTCCCGGAACATAATTTTTCGGTGTTTGGCGATCAATATGAAAAATTTCGGAAAATATTTTTCGCCGCGACCGGCGGCGGTCGGCGGCAGCGATCAGGGCGGCGTCCGGCGGCCGGCAACCGGCGGCGGCCGGTGGACCCGGCGGCGGCGGCGATCGACGACCAACGCCCGGCGTCCGGTGGCGGCCGGCTGACCGGCCGGCAATGGCCGATTCGGTGGCGGCATGGCGGCGGCCCGCGACCTTAGTGAAGAAGAAGAAGAAGAAGAAGAAGCTCAGGAAAATGATTTCCGCTTTTGAAGAAGCGGAAGTCATTTTCCGTAGACTTAGGCTATTTTGTGAGGGGGGGAAGGAAAATATTTTCCCACGGAAAACATTTTCTGCCCCCCGAACACCGGAAAGGAAAATATTTTCCGGGAGAATATTTTCCGCCAAACGAACGGAGCCTTATATTTAAACTCAGGAAAATGGTTTAGTTTCTAAAAGTAATAAGTGATTTTTCAAAATTATGAGTAGATTTTGGAGCTCGAACCTAGGACCCTTGAGGTCGGGCAAGGATGGCCCGCAATTGGTCTCGGGTCCCCCAAGGCTCGGCCTGAATCCCCTGCGCACGTTCCCGAGTCCCTAATACTCGGGCCTAGGACCTTGGCACCACCGGGGTTCCTTGAGGTTGGACCCAGGTCCCAAGGATGGCCTCGTGTCCTCGACACCGACTCCGGAGTCTCGATTCCGGCCTCAGTGGGACTTGGCGTAGGTGTCGAGGAGACGGGTACAGGTGCCGGGGTCCCAAGCTCGGCCTTGATGGACCGAGGCACGAGGGTCTCAAGCTTCGGCCTTGATAGACATTGGTTTGGGCATCGGGGAACCTAGCATTAGGATAGGGGCATGGGCACCGGGGTCCTCAACCTCAATAGAAACTGGCTTAGGCATTGAGGATGCGAACCTGAGCGCCGGGGATACAGGCACAGGTACTTGGATCCTGCGCTCAACCTTTATGGACCCCGGCCCAAGTGCCAGGGCATTAGGGCCTCATGCCCGGCCTTGATGGATCCAAGCACGGGTGTTGGGGGCCAAGGCACGGACACTAGGGTCATGGGCCTGACCTCACGGATAGTGACGTGTGCCATTGCACCACGAAAATGTTTGTTTGGAAGGACATTATCAAATTTTAAAGGTCTCTTTAAATATAAAAACTACTACAGCAGAGCTGCTAAGCACCAAAAGCTTGTTTCTTAGCAAACAATCAGTTTCTTTTTTAAGTAATGATAGCGCTACTCAATGCCAATCGCATCACATGATGATAGTGCCGCTCGAAAAGGATTTCTGTTCTTTTGAAGTAATGATGCAACCTTCAAGCAATGAAAGTACACTACAAACTAATATTCTAGCATTACAGAAACCACACAAAACCTTATTTAAACTAAAACTTGTATGGGCCGCCCGGGCTGGGCGGGGCCTCAAACCCTATGCCTAGGCTCGGCTTAAACATCGATCGGGCCTAAAGGAAGCACCGGGCTCACCCAAGAGATCCTAAATTCATGACTAAGTCCGACCATTTTCTAGGCGGGCCGTCGCGTCATCCAACCCATGATCTAGTCTACTAGCTACGAGTATTTATGGTGGAATCCCGATTTGCAATGTATAGTGAAAATATTACTATCTCGTTGGACATGCCAAAAAGAGGTTAGGAATAGGATTGACACAATGAAACATGTGAGAATGCTCTTCTTAAAATGCTAGATAAGTATTTTTGTCTATAAAATCGGTATATGGAGATAAGTGATTGATTCCAAGTTCGTATTCTAACGAGTAAAGCATATTCAACGTCTAACGACAGATCGCGACATCATTTGATATACTTATTTTGCAAATCGGTCTGTTTATACTTAGCATTTCAATATTATACTTTGACGTCCAATGTGAGTCCGGCATATATGATAATCCGATGAACTAAGATCACAGGACTATCTAAACGCAGTTGTTGATTTGTCATACTATAATAAAAATTAGATCAATGTTTGATCTGTAATCCATCACAACCCTAGCGGATGTGACCAATTTTTCCGCCCCACTTACCCCCGCTCTATAATAATTTCAAACTTAAAAGTTTCAAGTTAAATTATTCGGCAAACATAACTTAAATTATGTGCAAAAAAGTAGAATTTGGAATCCTTTGGTCTATCAGCATAAAGTATGGTATAGAAAATTCCCATGACCAATTGATGAGAAAAGTGAAAAAAAAAATCATTGGAAGTATCCACATTAATATTGGAATCTATGTGAAAAATAAGGAACTTTATATTACCAAAATATTACGACGTATATAGAAAAAGACTAGCGTAATACTAGAAATCTCCAAAAATTAAACATAGGACGGGGCGGATTCGTGGGGGCCAGACCGACCACCTCCGGCCCTACTGCATGCGTGGCAAGAAAATTCGTCACTCCCCATCACAAACAATCGTTTCTATCGCGTATAAAAATAAAGAGATGAAAAATATTTTTACCGTTCACGAAAATATTGAAACATAATCTGTTGCCCATAATTGTTAATCATTTTAATTTTTACGAAGCAAACGGAGCCTGAGTTGGACTAGAGTGAAACAAAACAAGCTCGTGCAGGGACCAAATTGAAAAAAAGCAAACCCACGACACGCCAAAACTAGAAAACACGCGAAAATGCAGTGGTCGAAAGCGTAAATCCTCGTCCCCTCTTTTTGAAAATTCGACAAAATGAAACCCCCGGTGACGAAAGCTCGGGTCGAAGAAGGATCTAGAACCCTAGGGCGAGCACCACTATATAAGCTCCTCCTCAGTCCTCGCTCCGCAACTCTTCAGTCCCCCCCCCACCAAAAACCCTAATCTCCTCCTGCCGATCTGCCGTGAGCACCCCTGCTTCCTGCGTTGCGCCGGCGAAGAATCGAGGGCGGCGATGGCGGAGACGGAGACGTTCGCTTTCCAGGCCGAGATCAACCAGCTCCTGAGCCTGATCATCAACACCTTCTACAGCAACAAGGAGATCTTCCTCCGCGAGCTCATCAGCAACTCTTCCGACGTGAGTTGTTTCTTCCTCCCGTGATCCGTTTCCGTTTCGTTTTTAAGGGGAGCTCCGCTCGTGTTTGAGTGTTTCCTTCTTTTTCGTTCGCGAGATCGCGTCGCTTTGTGTTTGGATTTAGCCTGTTGGAGTGTGCGCGCGAGCGAGGATCGCTCGCTGTTGTCGTGATTGTGATGTGATCTGACGCTCGCGTTTAGGGGCGTGTTAGTGTTCCGTGAGGTCTTTCGGTGGAAAACGTGTGCTTTAGTTTGCGATGCTTGCTGCTGGATAGAGCATGTCCTGTTGACTGCGTAGGAAGTCAGTATACATTTTTCGCTGTGGTTTTGGAAATCGTAGCGTGTCGAAGGTTTGATCGCGAGGGTATAGTGATGGTTGAGGATGGCGTGGAATTGCCCGCTTGTGCTTTGTTTGGAAAGCTGATGAAATCTATTGTACATGTTGCTGCTCGTTATTGGGGTAAACTTTTAGGTTGGTGCTTGTGGTAAGTTTGTAGTGGAACACGATGGGAAGGTCTTCATGTGGGAATAAGATTAGCTTCTGAGAATTCCTCTTATGACCGTAGTGATTTATTAAACTGAAGGTTGAGAAATCGTTCTTCTGTATGCTGGTTTTTGGGGATCGTCTGCTCTTGTCTAAATCTAAATTGTACGTAAAGATGATTGTTCGTATGAACCTGTTGATTTATTGTATTCATTTGATTTTATATTTGAAAATTCTTTACTGGGGCCAACAGAATACGGTGTAAGTAGAATGATGTGGCTCATCTAGTTCTCTGTCTCTTTCTTGGAACTGAATATAAACTCAAATTTCTTCAGGCTCTTGACAAAATCCGCTTTGAGAGCTTGACTGACAAGAGCAAGCTCGATGGTCAACCAGAGCTCTTTATCCACATTATCCCTGACAAAGCAAACAACACACTGTCCATCATTGATAGTGGGATTGGGATGACCAAAGCAGGTCAGTAATTTGGTGCTTGGTTCCCGACATAGAGTCCTGATTTCACCCTTACCTAATGTATAGTTGTTTGCTAATTGTTGAATTTGTTTCTTCAGATTTGGTGAACAATCTTGGTACCATTGCCAGATCAGGAACCAAGGAATTTATGGAAGCACTAGCTGCTGGTGCTGATGTGAGCATGATTGGGCAGTTTGGTGTTGGTTTCTACTCCGCTTACCTTGTTGCTGAAAAGGTGATCGTCACTACTAAGCACAATGACGATGAGCAGTATGTGTGGGAATCCCAAGCTGGTGGATCTTTTACTGTCACCAGGGACACTTCTGGTGAGAATCTTGGCAGGGGAACTAAGATCACTCTTCACCTTAAAGAAGACCAGCTTGAGTACCTTGAAGAGCGTCGTCTGAAGGATCTAATCAAGAAGCACTCTGAATTCATTAGCTACCCTATTTCCCTCTGGGTTGAGAAGACCACTGAGAAGGAAATTTCTGATGATGAAGATGATGAGGAAGACAAGAAGGATGAGGAAGGAAAGGTTGAGGATGTTGATGAAGAAAAAGAGAAGGAAGAGAAGAAAAAGAAGAAGATCAAGGAAGTTTCTAATGAGTGGTCTCTGGTGAACAAGCAGAAGCCCATCTGGATGAGGAAGCCTGACGAGATCACGAAGGAAGAGTACAGTGCCTTCTACAAGAGCCTGACCAACGATTGGGAGGAGCATCTGGCTGTGAAGCATTTTTCAGTTGAAGGTCAGCTTGAATTCAAGGCCATCCTTTTTGTTCCGAAGAGGGCTCCTTTTGATCTCTTCGATACCCGCAAGAAACCCAACAACATCAAGCTCTATGTTCGCCGTGTCTTTATCATGGACAACTGTGAGGAGATCATTCCTGAGTATCTTAGCTTTGTGAAGGGTATCGTAGACTCTGAGGACCTTCCTCTCAACATTTCCAGAGAAATGCTCCAACAGAATAAGATCCTGAAGGTTATCAGGAAAAATCTTGTCAAGAAATGTGTTGAACTCTTCTTTGAGATTGCTGAGAACAAGGAGGACTACAACAAATTCTACGAGTCATTCTCGAAGAACCTCAAGCTCGGTATTCACGAGGATTCTCAGAACAAGGGAAAGCTAGCTGAGTTGCTTCGTTATCACTCCACCAAGAGTGGTGATGAGATGACCAGTCTCAAGGACTATGTGACTAGAATGAAGGAGGGCCAGAGTGACATCTACTACATCACTGGTGAGAGCAAGAAGGCTGTTGAGAACTCCCCATTCTTGGAGAAGCTTAAGAAGAAGGGCTATGAGGTGCTGTTCATGGTTGATGCCATTGACGAGTATGCTGTTGGCCAGCTCAAGGAATTTGAGGGTAAGAAGCTTGTTTCAGCGACCAAGGAAGGTTTGAAGCTCGATGAGAGTGAGGACGAGATGAAGAAGAAGGAAGAGCTGAAGGCCAAGTTTGAGGGCCTGTGCAAGGTTATCAAGGATGTTTTGGGCGACAGGGTCGAGAAAGTCGTCGTCTCCGATCGTGTGGTCGACTCACCATGCTGCTTGGTTACTGGCGAGTACGGGTGGACTGCCAATATGGAGAGGATCATGAAGGCACAAGCATTGAGAGACAATAGCATGGCTGGTTACATGTCGAGCAAGAAGACCATGGAAATCAACCCCGAGAACGCCATCATGGACGAGCTCAGGAAGAGGGCAGATGCGGACAAGAACGACAAGTCGGTGAAGGACCTCGTCCTTTTGCTCTTTGAGACCGCACTCCTGACCTCCGGCTTCAGCCTCGACGACCCCAACACATTCGGCAGCAGAATCCACAGGATGTTGAAGCTCGGCCTGAGCATCGACGAGGAAGCAGGTGATGGTGATGCGGACATGCCTCCTTTGGAGGATGCGGATGCTGACGCTGACGCTGAGGGCAGCAAGATGGAGGAAGTCGATTAAATTCCACCGCAACTTCCGGATGTTCTGAACTCTTTTATCATCTCGGGGCTTTAGTTTTTTGTCATGGCTTCATCATTAACGTTTAGGTCAATTGATGAAGCTTTAGATTTTGGGTTATTTCTCTTATGCGCTCTTCGACTCTCTTAACCGTTTCTTTACTTATAGTAGCAACTGCGGCCCTTTTTGGGCACAGGGAGTTCTCCGTCAGTCGACCCCATTTTGCTTTTGGATTGTGTTGTTTTTATCATGTTGGTCGGATCATGAGAAAGGTTGGCTCAATGATTTATATCTCTAGCTGTTATGAGAAGTGTAGGTTCGACAGGGAGTAACGAGTCGCGATCCAATGCGAATTATTAGTCGATTTCGCATCTTGGATCATATCGCTTTAAGACAATTTTATCGAAGGACAAATTGGAAGGCTTGTTGCAGACATTGAGGAATCACCATCGGGTCGGTCGCATTCTTCGGGATCCGGGAGTAGTAAGGATGTAGCAAAACAAAGCATTCTCCTCTCTTTCCATACCAATCCCGACGTCATAGTCTCTTTTGCGTTTGTCTCTTTAAAATGTGTTCGAACCAGCGTGGAGGAAACTTCGTGTTAGTCAATTCGCTTTGCACTTTATCGATGTTTTCCCGTTTAAGGTCCTTCCTCAACTAAGAAGAAATCTTAAGTTCCGGGATCAAATCGGAAATCACGGCAGTTTCAGGGGTCAAAGTGGCGATTTCAGGGGTCCTTACTGGACTAAAGAAGAAGCTTTTGGAATGTTCACGTCGAGTTGCAGAATAGCATCGCGATTCCATTTCGGTCGCGCGTGCAAAGAATTGCGACTGGGATCGTTGGTAACTTCGGGTTTTCCTCGAAGGTTGTTAGGGTAATATTTTCTTGCACAGGGTGTAAATTTCAATGGCAATTGTCAGATAGCTCTACGTCGGTTATGTAACTACATTGCTCAACATAATTGCATGTGCGTAACTTGTAAAGAAGATATCCAAGTTAGGACCCTTGAACGTCGCCCTCGCCACTTGAACCTATGTCTCGTTCCCACCCCATTTGGATTGCCGCTCGCCATGGCCATCTCCAGCTACTTCTCTCTCTTTCTCTTTCGATCTCGACTACATAAAGTCAACCCAATCTCTAACAACAACAACAACAAAAATCGAGCAACCACTAATGATCCGTTTGTTTCAGGAAACGAAAACGAATTGGAAAATATTTTCTTAAAAATGATCACTTATATCTCTTAAAATAATTAGTCAATAGAAAATATTTCCATTATCGACAACAATTTAAGCCTTAGTTTAGATTCTTTTTTTAAAGGGAAAAAACCACCAAAAACCCCAAACTTTACCATTTGTGACACATTTACCCCGAACTTTTTTTTGTGCCAAGAAAAATCCCAAACTATGCAACTTGTGACACATTTACCCCAATATCCTGTAACCTAGGGCATTTTAGTCTTTTCCCCTTTTCTATTTTTTTCTGTTTTTTTTTCTTTTTTCCGGCGGGGGCTGAGGTCGCCGGCGAGGTCTCCGGCGACCTCGCCGGCGAGGCGAGGACCCTCGCCCCGCCCAGCGAGGGCGAGGCGCCCTCGCACTTTGGGCGGGGCGAGGGCAGCCCCTCGCCTCGCCGGCGTCGGCGAGGACCCTCGCCACGCCCGAGCGAGGCGATGGCCGCCCTCGCCTGGGCGGGAGTGGGTTGCCGCCGGCGTCGGGCGAGGCTTCCCTTGCCCCGCCCGAGCGAGGGCCCTCGCCGGCGTCGGCAAGGGTCCTCGCCCTCGCTGGGCGGGCGAGGAAGCCTCGCCCGCAGCGCCGACGAGGGCGGCCCTCGCCTCGCTCGGGCGAGGGCGAGGGACCTCGCCCGCCCGGGCGAGGAAGCCCTCGCCGACGCCGGCGAGGATGCCTCGCACTGGCGGGCGAGGATGCCCTCGCTCGGCCGGGCGAGGGAAGCCCTCGCCCAGGCGCCGGCGGCGACCTCGCCCCGCCCGGGCGAGGGCGCCTCGCCTTGCACTGGGCGGGCGAGGGTCCCTCGCCCGACAGCCGCCGCGAGGCGAGGGCTGCCCTCGCCCAACGCCGGCGAGGGCAAACCTCGCTTGGGCACGGCGAGGGCAGCCCCTACCGGAAAAAAGAAAAAAAAAAGCAGAAAAAAATAGAAAAAGGGAAAAGACTAAAATGCCCTAGGCTATAGTATATTGGGGTAAATGTGTCACAAGTTGCATAGTTTGGGGTTTTTCATGACACAAAAAAAAGTTCGGGATAAATGTGTCACAAATGGTAAAGTTTAGGGTTTTTGATGATTTTTTCCCTTTTTTAAAAGGAAATTGTACCGGAAGACCTAAAACATTAGGTGAAATGCATAATCAAGTTGTAAACGTTTGAAAAAGTACAATCAAATTCCAAATAATTTAAATCCAGCTCAATCAGATCCTTTCGACATTATTTAATTAATTCTGTTGACGTGACATGTTGAAAATCGGTGTGGCTTTTTAAGTAAGTTTTTACAATGTGCAACGGTGATGTGGTCTGAAGCGGGGCCGTGTAAAAAAAGCAAAATTAAACAAAAAACTTAACAAAAAAAGTTGGACAGAAATCCAAGGGGGGTAGGGGCGGCCCCACCTCGCTAATGTCACATTAAAAATAAACACGTCACGTTTTCAAAATGTCATGTCAGCAAAATGTTTGATAACTGTCAAAGGAACTTCAGTGGATCGGATTTAAAATGTTTGGGACTTAATTACACTTTTTCAAAACGTTTAGGATTTATGGTATAATTTTATTGTATTTCTTTAAATAGTTGGAAGTCTATCTCGAATTAGAGACTCACCGCCATTGTTGTCTAGAGAGAGAGAGAGAGAGAGATAGATCGATAGATAGATAAATAGATAGATGATGGTAGCTACTAGAAGAGCGCAACGGAGGCCATCCAACAATTACTATGGTCGAGTTTGAAGATGATATTCTAGTATATAGAGAAGTGAGAGAGGTGTGGCGTGATTAGGTTTAAGTTGCACACGCTGCATCCATTGAAAGATGAACTTGATGGGCGTAGGAGACGGAGATTGGATCATGAGCGGATAATGATATGGGGAAAATTACCAATTCAATTCTAAATCTATTGTATAAGTATCAATTCAGTTCTAAAATTTTTCAATTTTGCCATTGTAGTCTTAAGCTTTTACTTGAAATTTCAATACAGTCTTCTAATTGCCGCTGAAAATCGCTGACGTTGACACCATGTAAGTAATTCCCAGAGGCAATTGGCCAAAAGCATTACATAGGGATTTCGCGCAAAGGTTTAATATTACATTGGCAAAAATTGAAAAGTTTAGAATTAAATCGGAATCTGTACATTAAGGAAAAATTGTCCAAAAAGTCATAAACCCATTGCACTTTTGTCAATTCAGTCCTAAACATTTCAATTTTGCCAATTGATTCCTAAATATTTTCACATTTTGCTAACTGAATCCATCCGATTAATTTTAACCGGAAATCACTGACGTGGACACCAGTAATGCCACGTAGGACGGTTGGCGCTGATGTGGATGATTTTTAAAATTTTTTAAAATTTTGTTTTCCTTTCTTTTCCTTTTCTTCTTCCAAGTCCGGCGCTAGACTTGGAAGAAGAAAAAGAAAAAGAAAAAGAAAAGAAAGAAAAAAATGATAAAAAAATTGAAAAATATTATAAAAAAATGGCAACGTTAGCGCCGGTCATGCCACGTAAGGTCGTGTCACATAAGACGGCCGGCATACAAGTCAGCAATTTCCAGCTAAATTGACCGAATGGACTAAACTGACAAAATGTGAAAATGTTTAGAAATTAACTGGCAAATTGAAAGGTTTAGACTGAATTGGCAAAAGTGTATTACGTTGAAGACTTTTTGGACAATTTTTCCTGTACAATAGACTTATGACTGATTGGGTAATTATCCCTAGTGACTTGTTACTCGGTTTGAATAATACAAACACACCCGACTCATCTTACCATAAGCTTTTCGACCAATAAAAAAATCTTACTATAAGTTAATCTCAAGGACGGTGTAGCAGACAATGGAATCATGGTGCAATTTCTAAATCTATTATACGGTTGTCAATTCAATCCTAAACATTTTATTTTTGGCCAACGTAGTCCTTCTGGTCAATTTTGGTCGGAAATTACCAACAACCCTCACCAGACTTGGTAGGAAAAAAAAGGAAAAAAAAGAAAGAAAAATAAAAATAAAAAAGCCAAAAAAATGTTAAAAATTTATAAAAATAGTATATGTCAATGCCGACCACATAACATAGGACGGTCAACATCTACATTAGCGATTTTCGGCCAAAATTGGCCAGAAGGACTACATTGGTAAATGGTAAAAAATTTTATGACTCAATTGGCAAAATTGATTGGTTTATGATTGAATTGATATCTATACAATAGATTTAGGACTGTTTTGGTAATTATTCCTTATATTCAAACCCACCCTATAACAAACTTGTGTATACGGGGGGCTTTGTCAGGTCGAGTCGAACTCAAGAAAAGTCAATTCTGGCTAGGCTCGTTATGCAAGGCTCTTTTCCGAGTACATCCACTTAACCTTCTAGTTTGGATGGACAGTTGGATCTGGGTCACGTGCACGATCTGCGGCGAAGTATTTCATGCCATATCAAATTCTTTTTTTTCGGGAGTTTAATAACAAACAAGTGCATCTGTTTTTTTTCTTTTGCTAAAAATACGTGAAAAAATCACCCCTCCGCAATAGTTTTTGGGTGCTTAAACTATGAAGTGTCATCTCGATGCATGAGCAAAATTTTGAGTTCTTGCATTTCCCTAGAAGAATCAAATCGTACAAGATTTTTCAAAGTGAGTGCGGACGGTGCGGCGCAACCAAAAGTGTGGAACAAAAGATATTAAATTCCAATGCATGTCGGAGCCCATGTGGTTGATGGAAAGAGGGGGGAAGAAGGGCCGTTGGAGCTCTTTCAAATCATTGAGTTCAATGTAATTTATTGTGACCCCTCCCGCGACGTGGTGGGCACTTCCTCCTTAGGTCTCTTGTTTTTTGTCTTCACATGTATGAGGAAGCACGCATTGTCATCTCGCAATTAAGAGATCGACACATTTCCATTTCGGGATCTTGCTACGGCCGGGTGTTTCCGGAGCACTTATTAACCAACCGATTCGAAGAAATTTTTTGTGGTTCTCGACACATTAGTCGTTCTGGCGAATTTACAATCAGTGTAATGAAAAGCAGAACTTTCGTCGTATTGTATGCTTAACCATTGTCACTAAGAGCACTCGTTGATAAGACCTTTTTTATCTTATGGTGGTGCCGAGCAGGAGATGTAAAATTGGGGTGACGACATCATGAGGCTCGTGAATTCAAGTCATGCACTCGTCTGGGAAGCGTTTATAATAGGTCAATGGAGATCATTGACTTTTGTCGTATAATATGTTGGAAAAATATTAGATATTATAAAAAATAAGAATTATTGGAAATCTGTTGGAAAAGATAAGAAAACAAGATCAAAATATCTTAGGAGTGTAAGCACTATCCTTAAGAATAATTCCGCCCCTCGGAGTACAAAACTCGGTGTGACAGGCTCCAGCTGCTATCCTCCCAAGATACAATAGACATTCTTCTTTATTCCGCACAGAATAATAGAAGGAACAAGACAACCTTATATGTATAACCCATCAAGTAAAGGAAAGATATGAGAAAAGAGAGCCGATAGAAACCGTTATAAATAAATTGGGAATTATTGAAGGATAAGATGATCGTTATATAGCAGTTATAAAATAATGAAGAGTTTATGAAGAAATAAATCAAATGTTACATTTATAATGAAGAGTTTATGAAGAAATAAATCAAATGTCACAAAACCGTTACATGGCCGTTAGAAGGCCAATATACGGTCATTGCAAAACCATTACAAAATATTAGCTTTCATGACGGTCATAACTACTATCAAAGCCGAGACTTTCAAATATTTTAAAATTGCTGAAATATGCAACAATCCTCCACATATTTAAAAAAGTTTTGAAAAGAAAAAATAGAATAATACTAGGTTATTGGAGTGTGATGCATAGTAATTGGTGCTTGTTAGACTATGAACCAAACCTAGAATTAATAAAATATAATTCACAAAATCATTGGTGACGTTTGAAACTTCTATGGACCAAGAATTTCTTTTTGTGAATTATAATTTTCACCAATCACATTACACTCCCATAAATTTTGTAATTCAACGCGGTTTTGCGATAATAAGCCATGCATGTGCTTAGTTTATTCATAAGTGCTTTAGAGATTATTGCTAGTAATTCTCATAGGAGCGGCCCCACTCCATACTTTTATAGGTGATTCCATCAAGTATATTCTGTAGTTTAAGACACTACCAAATAGCTAAGGAATTCATTAAGAGCTTAGCTCAGCCTCTTTTTCCTTGCAGTCTTGCACTATGCTCACCTTAGATTAGACAGAAAATTTTAATAGTGCATCACTAGATCAACAAGTGACTTGTTATTACCCATTTGAACCTAATTCACGGGATTGCTGATCACATGGGTCGGGTTACCATTATTGTTGATTTTCTTCAACTGGCTTAAGTCCCATTCCCCTCGATGTATAGTCAGAGGATCGGCTAAAATCACTTCTGACTTTACATAATCAATGGCCATAATTCCATCTTTAAGCAATCGCTTTACCACATCACATCTCAATCAGACGTGTCTCTTTTTACCATTAAAAAATTTATTCTTTACAATGCCTATTACCACTTCACAATCACAATGCATAGACACGAAAGGTGTCAGTTTCATTCCCAAAGGGACATCTACTAAGAAGTTTCTCGACTACTCGGCCTTTTTTCAAATGTGAGTTTGATAAGGACATTCTATTTCCTAAGAACTTGAGCAGTTCTCAATCATTAAGATAAATATTTCTTTCTCCTTCCCCTACTAGAGTGTAGGAGGATAAAGCATTTTGTCTGTACATGTATGTCTAGTAACTTTTGAGTCTACCGCCCATTCTTTCACATTAGCCACAATATTGACTTGGGAAATGACCACAGCAATTATGTCTTTAGAATCATATGCTTCAACCATGTCGAATTTTGATTTAGCAGGATTGCCATTTCCCCCACAATTTTGGTTGGTTGATTTCCAAGTTACAACACATTCACCACTGAGCACATATCCACTAGTGAATTTTGTCTCTTTTGAATTTAAGATCTAGTTCGCATCACCATATCCTTCTATTACAGTGGGATATCCACTATTTATAGTTTTTTTTTTTAAAGTAACCTCTCCACATATGCTCTCGAGTAAGTATTAGGCCACTATCACTTCTTATGAATTTAAGACCCAAAATAAGATTAGCTTCTCCCAAGTCCTTCGTATCGAATTTAGAAGTCAAAACATATTGTTTCATTCACAATATCAATACATTACCAAAAATGCGGTAAAAAAATCTTGATTCACACCTTCAAAAGAGTTCTAAAAAATTAATGACTACTTTAGATATTTTAGGCAGAATAACAGAAGGTAAACAAGAAGAAACAAGCAAATTATCAGTATACTCCTAAAGTCAAATAACACCTATTTCAGAATTTATAGGCACAATGAAAGGTAAAGAGAGGACAATTTCTGTGTTAATTTCAGTGGTAAAACACCGAAATTACACATAGACAGCATCCATTGTTTCACTGAAAACAATTATACATAGCCTGGTCCAACATGGACAAGCTCTCCTCACCCTTAACTTTCAGATAAGATTACGTGGAGGTGGAGCCAAAGAAAAATTGAAGGGCAAATTCCTCTCATATGAATCTAATCAAACAAGACACAAATAGTTGAAATCTTACTTCGACAATAATAGCAAAATTTAAAACGAGCGAACCAACTGAAGAAGGGGGAAACATAATGAACTACAAATGTTTGGGTTGGAAATAACTTAACTACTCCCGTAATCCTTACGAGTGATTTCTAGTCTATTTTTAGGTGCTTTTGTAATGAAATTACGGAATATTTATTTCCACATGGCATTCACGCGACAATAAATGCAAAGAGCAACCACAAATAGAATTTACTGCAACATTAACATAGCTTGAAATATTTTGCTGAGAAAATCAACGGGGACGATGTATGGTGCTTAGACTGTCTCAGCGGCCCATGCCACTGCGATAAAAAAATGGATGATGGGTGTAAACCAGAAATATACACACGTAAGGTTACTGAAAATCCAAAGAGCGAAATGTTGGACTTAGCTTATTTGTTGGAGACGAAATCCTTCAAGCGAGATGAGCATGTTCCTATAATCCCTACTTGAGCACCATCAAATTCCACGAGACACCATCACTAGTTCTTCTCTAAGACAATTCATCGAAAATCTTCCAAGCAGTACTGATAATCCCGATACTACACGGAGAATCGAGGTGGCTGCCTTGAACTCCATTCGGTAAACTCTCATAATCTGTCGCCCACATGCTATTGCTCAGCCTCACCTCCACCTAACACGAACCATGCCCAAGCTCGCCGCATCACTTCTCATGTTGAGACATCACTGAATCGCGTTGGGGCTCACACGTTGTAAAGCACGCTAAAAAATTATCTTTAATACTGTTGAAAAAAATTAGATAATATGAAAAAAATAAGAATCGTTGAAAATCTGTTAGAAAAGATGAGAAAATAAGATCAAAACATCTGAGGCGTGCAAGTACTGTCCTTAGGGACAATATTTTCTCCTCAAAGTACGAAACTCAGTACGATAGGACTCTGGTGGCTATCCTCATAAGATACTCCGCACAGAATAATAGAAAAAGCAAGCACAATGTTATGTGTATAACCCAACAATGAAAGAAAAGATATGAGTAGACAAGGAAATTCTATTTTATTTTGATGTCTCTCTCTTTTCTCTCTTTTGATTGTGGTTTGAAATTTTTAATTTTATATCAGATGAAAGAGAGAACCGTTAGGAAACCGTCATAAATAAATTGGTAATTATTGAAGGAGAAGATGGCCGTTATATTACCATTATAAAATAATGAAGAGTTTATGAAGAAATAAATCAAATGTCAAAAAACCATTATAAAGCCATTAGAAGGCAAAACCGTTAAAAAATTATTGGCTTTCATGACGGTCATAATTACTATCAAAATCGTTATTTTCAAATATTTCATAACTGCTAAAATATCCAACAAAGTATGCTTAACAATACCCTAAAAGTTGCTCGTTAACTAGACCCTTTTTGTTTTATGGATGGCGCCGAGCCAGATCGAGAAGGGAGTGACGAAATCAATCGGGCACGTGAATTGAAGCCATGCATTCGCAAGGGAAGAGGTGAGGTAAATGGAAAGTCACTGAACTTTTATGGGCCGCTTGTGGTAATTGGGCATATGAATAACGATGGTAGTACACTACTAGGTTCCGTCGTGCAATTAGTGAAACAATAATGCCAAAACGAAATAAAGCAGCCTGCAACTGATGAATTCATTGAACCCTTCCAGGTCGGTCTGAGGCATACCATCGGATTGCGCTTTCAAAAGTTTAGTCGAGGTACAACAGCAATATGTATCCGCAATCTTTTCAAGAGTCTCTTGCCCCGTAAAATCATCGATTGAGACGGGACGAGAGGCGTTGTCGTGATTGGATCGGATTACTCAGGTGATGTGATTAGTCCCGCACACTCGATGCCTTCCAGTAACATCGTACTAGTGAATTCACCCATCAATGCCCACTTCGTCGAGCTAGCGGTGAATGACTCGGGAAACATGCATTGTCATCGCACGCTCAAGAGACCGACACGTCTCTACTTTGGAATTCGTTGTGACTGATATTTCCAGGACACTTATTAAGCGACTAATTAAGAAAATTATTACAATTCTCTATACATCAATCATTCTCTTGAAATATATAATTGAAGTATCGAAAATCGAAATTTTTGCCGTATAGTAGGCTTAAAGCCAATGCCCTTTGAACACGGGTTAATTCCCTAAAAAAAAATCCTAAACTTTAGGTCTGGTCCTAATTTTTTCCCGAACTTTTTTTTTATCTCATAAAAAATTTCCAACTTTAACTCTAGTCCGGCGTGTTCAAAAATTGCCATCGACTTCTTCAATATTGTTAACATCACAAGGTGAGAGTGTCGATGAAAATGTATGTTTTGATCGTGAATTTCGAGTAAATTAATGGCGACTTTTTGGATTTGTGGGCAGATTTAATACTCGTGAGATAAAAAGAAAAAAGCTCGGGATAATATTGAGGCCGAAAGTCAGTGGAGTGATGAAATCATCCAGCTCACGAATTGACGTCGTGCCTAAAAGTCAGTGGAAAGTCATCGACTTTTATGACCCCCATGTGGTAATTTGGGCATGAATAGCGCGGACTGAGAAGTGCACAAGAATTCGTCACGCAACTAGTGAAACAATAATGCACAAACGAAACAGAGCATCCTGCTGCTAATGAATTCAATTAACCAACCCGGGTTGGTTCGCACGTAACATTGTATTGCGCTTTCAGAACTATAGTCGGCATATTCGGGATATCTTGCCCCGACAGTTGTCGATTCGAACGAGACAAGAGACTCCTTCTGTAGCGATCAGATTGGATTAGTCGGGTGAATTATTTAATCTGGGCACTTAACAGCCGAGAAAGTTACTCAATCGGTCCTAAACTTACTGTATGGATGTCAATTAATTCCTAAACTTTTTAATTTTGTCGATTAAATTTCGATGTAGTTCTTCTAGCCAATTTTCGCCAGAAAATGGTTGACGTGGTGGCCGTCCGATATGGCACACTACCACGTCGGTTATTTTCTTGCATAAATTAGTCAGAATGACTACATTGGAAGTTCACATAAAGGTTTAGAATTAAATCTATAAATTTAAAAAGTATAGAATCGAATTGGCATCCGTAATTTTGTACTGATTATTGGACAATTTCCCTGCTCAACACGGTCCAATGAAATCAGACAAGTGAATTCGACCAATGATGCCCACTTCATCAAGCCAGCATTCAACAACTCAGGAAATTCTGAGTGATTTTCATGGACTTCATCGCGTCCACGAAGTCCATAGAAATTAAACTTGTGTTTTGGTTCTCACGTGAACTTCTGACATACGTGCGCCAGATCATTCTGGTTTTATGACCAGTGAATTCATTTTGACCTGCATAATTTAAAGGAGAATTACTTCCGATGAACTGGCATGACAACGCAGGGCAACTTTACAGATTTTCGTTCTCTTCAATTTTCTCTTGGCTTGGTACGTTAACGTAGCAATTAAAGGCGCGTTCATTTTACGAAAAATGAATAATTTAAAAAATATTTTCCTATATCGTTTACAAAAATGAATTAACGGAAAATATTTCATCATGCACAAACATGTTTAGATATAAACTGTTATTAATGATGAAAATATACTTTATTGACTAACTATTTCAAGTTATATAAGCGATCATTTTTAGTAATATGCTTTTCAAATGGTTCGTTTTTCGTAACACAAATTGAGCCTAAATCATCCTGTACGAGATAAAAGCTAGAGACATCAATGAACAAGTGAAAGGACTCAAGACTGATGTAAATACAGTTGTCCGGTGACTTGGTACACATCACTGAAACGACGGGCCAACGGCCGGTTCTTTGCATTTGAATGCCTTGGTGACTGGGTTTGGCCTGTTCTTTGCATTTGAATGCCTCGGTGACTAGGTACGCATCCCCAAAGCTGTCAAGTAACGGTTCATGGTAATTTTTGGACTTCCTAATTTTGCCTTTCGAGGTTGGAGGGTCTTGTCCTTTCGTGAATCTGTTGAGTTGTGGACCATCGAGACAGTTGGCTTAATTGTGAAGAAGTTACTTGTCATCCACGAGATGAGAATCGAGTTGTGAGTAAGTCACCGAACGCGTCGTGTTAAGTTGGGTAGTTGTGACATACTTCTTATGGAGAGACACTCTGGCCCGCTAGCATCTCGAGGGGGCGTGGAAATGCCCTGAGAGGGTCACTTACACCGGTTGTCCCTCCTCACCCTTTTATTCATAAGGAAATGATTTTTAAGTCATGTTTTCATATAATTCATTTTATATAAATCAACATCGTCTTCATTTTGACAGGCCACTAGAATGTTGTGTATAAAATAGCTTATTATTAAAGGAGATTTAAATTTGTCATCTCTTGCTCTAAAACCTACACATACTATGCGGTCGACGTAAATCGTCATTTCAAAAGCTTGAAACGACATACGATGACATTGTTACCTTCTCATTGACGTATGCCTTCTCGTGACACAATAACCTTTGCGACGTTATACATTACAGATTCCCTCTCAGAACACTAGTCACAAGTTCTCTATTCCTGATGAATTGAATACCATCAGTCCAATTGAGGATTTTTATCAATGCCTGAGTTGTAAATCATATTCTCCATCTGAAATTGAAAACATTAATACCCGCTACAAAATAAATTTTGGTTTGTTTCGGAGGAAACTTCATGATATATGACAATGTTTTCCGGAAAATCATTTTCCTAGGAAAATGTTTCCCCTTTTCAAATCGGGGAATTCATTTTCCTAACTTTAAGCATGCATATTTTCATTGACCGTACATAATTTTCGGTCGATCAATCATTTTCGACATATCAAACACATAGGAAGCCTCCTGACTCTTTTTTTGTTGTCCTTTTCCACAGCATTACGGATCCACTACTGGGTCCTTTTCTCCTCTTCTTCTTTTTTTCTGCACAGGACAAAAAATCTAAGTGTAGTTACTCTCTGGGGGAAGAACATGTACATACTAAGGGGTACAACGAGCACACATCCCAGTCAAAACGAAGTAAATGTGTGGACAGGTGGGGGGGACTTAACCGTGCGTGTTGTTCCTTTTTCGACTTTATACAAAGGAGAAAGTTATGCTTCCAAGCCACGGTCTCAAAAGTCACACCGAGTCAAGGGGCACGAAAGGCACAAAATGAATAGCTCTCTCTCTCTCTCTCTCTCTCTCTCTCTCTCTCTCTCTCTCTAATGAGTTGTCATGGCGATGGTGGTCCTGCTTCATGGGTTCGAGACTTGAGAGAGTTGGTCCTTTGGGATAGTACCCTCGTCCGGGGAGAACTTAATTTGGATGAATTGTGCACTCTCTTCTTTCGGCGATGCTGAATTTTACATTAAGACTATGGTAAGTTCGGACTAACAAATTACTCTCACTAGAATTTGTTGTCGGCTAAGTTCGTATACCAGAAATGAAAAATCAAACGTTAGGAAAACTAACCTGAAAGCAGTACAACCAAATAAGCAGAATGTTGATCCGAGCCCAACGAAATAACGTCGTGTCCTTAAGACGAATTTGGCCCCTCAATCAGTACCCGAAGATATTGGACAATCGTCTCCCAGGATAGAACGGATCTCGTTCCTCCGAAGCGGTACGTATTCGGAGGACCCTTTCGAACGCAATTTCGCAGAATAATCGCACGAAATGATGAAGTGAAAAATGTCTAGAGTGCGTCGGGAAAATGTCTCGCGGGAATATGAATGCTACGAAGTGTCACTTTTCCCGAACTCAACTGTTCGGTCATAGTAAAGTGGCGAAAATGAAGAGTTACAAGCTTCTTCGTGAACAGTAGCGAAGAAGGTTCACTTGAACCGGTTTGGTTCGTGAACAGTCACGAAGGGCTTCGGTTTTCGTTCGGGCGAACCGAACCTCACGAACAGACATGTTTGTTTGTCCAAAATAAATAAATCAATAATTTCTAGACAACGTGTATGTTCGGAAAATAAAAATAAAAATCGATAGAGAATGGACCCGGACCCCGAACAGAGCCGAGCCGGCCGGACGGACGGCGGCGGCGCGGGGGGGGACCGACCTAGCTTGGCATAGGTCCTCTCCCTTCCACAAAAGTGAGGTACCCCTTGGGGCCCAAACCCATTTGTGAGGCTCAACTATTTGAACCCATCTCCCATCTCTCTTCTATTCAATGTGGGACACTTTCATCCGCATACTTTTCATTCAATTATATGGGATTTGGACGCAAAAATCCCAACAATCCCCAACATGAATGAAAAGTTATGATATCATGACTCTTCGTGTATGCATGAGATGCAATGTGCGATTAGTCCATGAGAAAACGTTGCATCAGGATAAGTAGTCTGAAACTTTGAACTTTCCTTAGTGAAACCTATCGGACTTACTCGGTCAATCAGTAGACTTGATGTCTTTGAACTGTCGACCTTTGGTGTAAGCCTAGACAATAGAAATCACACAACTGTTTCTCGAACAAAATTGGTTCTCACTGTTGTGTTCGTTTTGGCCATGAACATCGCCTGGTCTCATGAGTGTTTTAGAGAATTCGGCCTTTTCAATTCTCACAGAAGCGGCCCTCACTTCACACTCACATAGGTGATTTCTGAATATATAGTATATCACATACTCAATTCAGAATCATTAAAAGCTTTTGCTTAACCTTCACCTATTAGTACTGTCTTAATCCGGGAATGAGTAAAAAATTTGACAATACTCTACACTGTCGTCATAACTTAGTTGTCCCTTTGAACCTAGATCTTGGGATCTCCAGTCAACTAGGTAGGGTTTCCGCTATGATGACTTGTTGATAGGCCTTAAACCCATTCCCCTTTTGTCAATGGATCCGTAATATTATCTTTTGACTTCACATAGTCAATGGTGATAATTCCACTAGAAAGAAGTTGTCTTACTGTGTCATGTCTTCGACGTATGTGTCGAGACTTACCGTTATACATGACATTCCTTGCCCTTCCTATTGCCGCTTGACTGTCACAATGTATACAAACAGCGGGCACTCGGTTTTGGCCAATTAGGAATATCTTCCAAGAAATTTCGAAGCCACTCTGCTTCTTCACCGGCTTTATCCAAAGCAATAAATTCTGATTCCATAGTGGATCTAGCAATACAAGTTTGTTTGGATGATTTCCAAGACACTGCCGCTCTCCTAAGTGTGAATTCATATCCACTTGTCGATTTTGTGTCTTTAGTGCCGGTTATCCAATTTGCATCACAGTATCCTTCAAGTACCGCCGGATATTCTGTGTAATGCAAAGCATAATCTTGAGTATGTTTTAAGTAGCCCAATAAACGTTTCATAGCTTTCCAATGATTTTCATTTGGACTAACTGTAAATCGACTTAGCTTGCTAACCGCACAAGCTATGTCCGGCCTAGTACTGAGTTCATGACATACATTAGACGCCTAGTATACTAGCATACTCATTTTGAGCCTTACTTTCACCAAGTATTCTTTGAAAGATGTAAATTAACATCTATCAGAGTCTTTACTAGTACAATATCTAGATTCTTGCATTTTCCAAGAATCGTCTCAATATAATGGGATTGTGATAGAGCTAATCCTCCAGATGTCTTATGGATTTTAACTCCTAAAATAACATCTGCAACCCCCATATCTTTCATATCAAATTTACTTGTGAGCATGCGTTTGGTCGCCTTAACAACCTCACTATCGCTGCCCATTATAAGCATGTCGTCTACATATAAGCACAAAATGGCAAAACCATTATGAGTGTTCTTAACATATACACATTTATCACACTCATTAATCTTAAAACCATTCGACAACATGACTTGGTCGAATTTAGCATGCCATTGTTTCGGTGCTTGTTTCAATCCATAGAGTGACTTGATAAGCCGACACACTTTCTTTTCTTGTCCTGGAACAATGAACCCTTCGGGTTGTTCCAAATATATTTCTTCTTCCAAATCCCCGTTTAAGAAGACCGTTTTAACATCCATTTGATGGATTTCAAGCCTATACACCGCTGCTATGGCAATTATCATCCTTATAGATGTAATTCTAGTAACAAGTGAATAAGTATAAAAATAATCAAGACCTTCTCGTTGCTTGTATCCTTTTACTACAAGCCTAGCCTTATATTTATCAATAGCACCATCCGCTTTCATTTTCCTCTTGAAAATCCACTTACATTGTAATGGTTTATTACCAGGAGGAAGATCAATCAATTCCCATGTATGGTTTGACAAGATGGATTCAACTTCACTATTGATAGCTTCTTTCCAGAACGGGGCTTCTGGCGAAGTCACAGCTTCTTTGAATGTCCGAGGCTCATTCTCTAACAGATACGTTAAGAAATCAGGTCCAAAAGACGTGAAAGTCCTTTGTCTTTTACTACGTCTAGGTTCATCCTCCATTGGATCACTTCTAGATATAGTATCTTGAGGCCTCTTATTATTATCAATTGGCTCATATACTATATTATATGGAAATATATTTTCAAAGAACGAAGCGTCCCTTGATTCAATAATCGTATTAACATGTATGTCTAGGATCTCTGACTTGTGAACAAGAAAACGATATGCATTGCTATTCTGAGCATATCCGATAAAAACACAGTCAACAGTCTTTGGTCCTATCTTAACCTTTTTAGGCTTAGGAACCGCAACCTTAGCCAAACACCCCCACACTTTGAGATAATTCAAGTTAGGCATTCTGCCTTTCCATTTCTCATAGGGAGTTTGTTGTGTCTTTTTGTGGGGTACTCTATTTAAAATAAAATTTGCTGTTAAGACAGCTTCCCCCCACAAATTCTGCGGTAAACCAGAACTGTTCAACAATGCATTCATTGTTTCCTTTAGGGATCGATTTTTTCTTTCCGCCACACCATTTGATTGTGGTGTATAAGGAGCAGTCATTTGGTGAACGATACCAAACTCGGTACAAATTTCCTCAAAGGAAATTCATATTCACCTCCTCTGTCACTCCTTATCATTTTAATTTTCTTATTCAACTGAGTTTCAACTTCGGACTTATAAGTTCTAAAAGCATTCACAGCCTCATCTTTGCTACTAAGCAAATAAACATAACAATACCTCGAGCAGTCATCTATAAATGTGATAAATTACTTATTACCACCTCTTGACGGTATTGATTTCATATCGCATATATCTGTGTGTATTAAATCTAAAGGTTCTGTAACTCTATTATCTACAGAATGGAAAGGAGGCTTAGAAAATTTAGATTCAACACACACTTGGCATTTCTCACTTGGACATTCAAACTTCGACAACAGTCCCATATTCATTAATTTCTTTATCGACTTATAGTTAACGTGTCCTAATCTAGCATGCCATAAATTAGGAGACTCAAGCACATAAGCAGAAACAACTTTATTCATAACATCATTGGGTACAACAGTCATTACATTCAACTTGAAAAGACCATCACTAAGGTAACCCTTTCCTACATACATCTAATTCTTGGAGAGTACAAACTTATCAGACACAAACACCAGCTTGAAACCATTCTTGCTAAGAAGAGATCCGGACACTAAATTCTTGCGTATGTCTGGCACATGTAGCACATTGTTTAGTGTCACAACTTTCCCAGATGTCATCTTTAGAGCAATTTTTCTGACATCTTCAACCTTAGAGGTTGATGAATTACCCATATAAAGTTTTTCATCACCCTCCACAGTTGTGTAGGACGAGAACATCGATCTGTTTGCACAGATATGACGAGTTGCTCCGGTATCAATCCACCACTCCTTGGGTTTCCCACCATATTACACTCGGATATCATAGCAGTTAGATTGATATCATCAACACCATTGGAAATTTCTTCCACCACATTAGCCTGAGTTTTCTGTCTTTTCTTGGCTCTGCAGTCTTTGGCTCGATGTCCAGACTTGCCACAGTTGAAGCACTTGCCAACGAACTTCTTCAGGCCTTGGGTGAATCCCTCTCCAGACTTGCTAGGCATTTTCCTCTTCTTGTTAGGTTTCGATCCTTCTTCAACAACATTGGCCTTTGAAACCTCTAGGTTCTTCCCAACTTTCTTCTCAGAGAGTCTATTGTCTTCCTCAATCCTCAACCGAACAATCAAGCCTTCAAGTGACAACTCATTTCTCTTGTGTTTGAGATAATTTTTGAAATCTCTCCAGGATGGTGGCAGTTTTTCAATGAATGCAGCCACTTGAAATGTCTCACTTAGAGTCATTCCTTCAGCATAAATATCATGCATAATCACTTGAAGCTCTTGAACCTGACTTAAGACGGTCTTTGAATCAACCATCTTGAAGTCCAGAAATTTACCGACAATGAATTTCTTCAATCCAGCATCTTCGGTTTTGTATTTCTTGTCCAGACTATCCCATAACTCCTTAGCCGTTTTTAGCGGACTATAGACGTTATAGAGAGTATTGTCCAGACCGTTGAGGACATAGTTGCGACACAGGAAGTCAGAATGATTCCATGCATCCACAGCAGCCAACTTTTCTTTATTTGTCTCTCCAACGTCCAATTTAGGACCATCCTCATTGAGGAATCTAGCCAAGTTCAAGGTCGTGAGATAGAACAACATCTTTTGTTGCCATCTCTTGAAATCCATACCATTGAACTTTTCTGGCTTTTCTCCATGATTCGGAATAGGGTTGACCGGAGTCGAAGTCGAAGCCATTTCTGAAATACAAATACAGAACATATTCACGAATAGAATCGGAAATATATGACTACGAACAGAATCTTTTGTTCATGAACAGAATTGAAAATTTCTAATATGAACAGAAACGAAAAACTTGTTCATGAACAGAATTGAAAATTTTAATACGAACAGAAACGAAAAAATTTGTTCACGAACAGAATGTGTGAACAGAATGTACAAACAGAATCGTATTCCTATACGACTATGACAAGGAACATACGAACTATACAAAAGTTCGACTTAAAGGAACGGCAATCTAGATATTTGACAGAAAAAGTCAATGAACAACGCATAAGAATATACGAACAGAACCGAAGCAAATTCGTCTTAAGATTGTTGTCGGCTAAGTTCGTATACCAGAAATTAAAATCAAACGTTAGGAAAACTAACCTGAAAGCAGTACAACCAAATAAGCAGAATGTTAATCCGAGCCCAACGAAATAACGTCGTGTCCTTAAGACGAATTTGGCCCCTCAATCAGCACCCGAGGATATTGGACAATCGTCTCCCATGATAGAACGGATCTCGTTCCTCCGAAGCGGTACGTATTCGGAGGATCCCTTCGAACGCAATTTCGCAGAATAATCGCACGAAATGATGAAGTGAAAAATGTCTAGAGTGCGTCGGGAAAATGTCTCGCGGGAATATGAATGCTACGAAGTGTCACTTTTCCCGAACTCAACTGTTCGGTCATATTAAAGTGGCGAAAATGAAGAGTTACGAGCTTCTTCGTGAACAGTAGCGAAGAAGGTTCACTTGAACCGGTTTGGTTCGTGAACAGTCACGAAGGGCTTCGGTTTTCGTTCGGGCGAACCGAACCTCACGAACAGACATGTTTGTTTGTCCAAAATAAATAAATCAATAATTTCTAAACAACGTGTGTCTGTTCGGAAAATAAAAATAAAAACCGATAGAGAATGGACCCGGACCCGGACCCCGAACCGAGCCGGCCGGACGGTGGCGGCGCGCGCGCGCGGGGGGGGGGGGGGGAACCGACCTAGCTTGGCGTAGGTCCTCTCCCTTCCACAAAAGTGGGGTACCCCTTGGGGCCCAAACCCATTTGTGAGGCTCAACTATTTGAACCCATCTCCCATCTCTCTTCTATTCAATGTGGGACACTTTCATTCGCACACTTTTCATTCAATTCTATGGGATTTGGACGCAAAAATCCCAACAGAATTACGAGTTAAGTAAGACGTACAGGAGTGGTGTCGGTCTCTATTACTAATGAATTTCAATTAGCGGAATCCAAAAAGGCTGGTCTAAAATGGGGAAGCTGTTAGACAGTCTTGGGTCTCTCTCATCCCAAAAGTTAATTCAAAAAGTAAGGTTTTCCCTCACATTTATAAACTGACCACCAGCTTCTTCCACAACCGATGTGGGATAACCCCAACAATCTCCCCCTCACACATTAGGTCTTGAGTCAAAACCTTAACAACTGATATCTCTCGTATAACTGTTAAGTCCAGACTTCTTAGTAACTTTAGCTCTGATATCAGTATTGGGTGGTCTTGGGCCTCTCTCATCCCAAAAGCTAGCTCAAAGGGTGAGACTTTCCCTCACAATTATGAACTAACCACCAACCCCTTCCACAACTGATATGGAATAACCCCAACAGAAGCCGCATGCTATTTAGTAAACAGTCAAAAAAACATTGGGAAAAAACCCCAAACTTTGCCATCTGTGACACATTTACCCCGAACTTTTTTTTGTGACACCAAAAATCCCGAACTTTGCTTTTTATGACACATTTACCCCAATGTATTTAATCCATGGGAATTTTTGTCTTTTTTGCTTTTTCTTTTTTTTTTCCCTTCCGGCGAGGGGGGCCTCGCCGGCGTCGGGCGAGGTTCGCCCTCGCCTGGGCGAGCGAGGGCGGCCCTCGCCCGACTCAGGCGAGGTCAGCCCTCGCCGGCGTCGGGCGAGGGTCGACCTCGCTCGAGTGGCGAGGGCCGCCCTCGCTAGCCCGGGCGAGGGCGACCTCGCCGACGCCGGCGAGGGTCGCCCTCGCCGGATCCGGGCGAGGGGCCTCGCCGGCGTCGAGCGAGGGCGACCCTCGCCGGCGTCGAGAAAGGGTTGCCCTCGCCGGATCGGCGAGGGCCGCCTCGCCCGGCGTCGGCGAGGGCCGCCTCACTCGCTTAGGCGAGGGCGACCCTCGCCCGACGCCGGCGAGGGTCGACCTCGCCAGATCGAGAGAGGCCGCCCTCGCTCGCCCGGGCGAGGCGGACCTCGCCCGACGCCGGCGAGGGTCGCTCTCGCTTGGGCGAGCGAGGGCGGCCCTCGCCGGACGCCGGCGAGGGTCGCTCTCGCTTGGGCGAGCGAGGGCGGCCCTCGCCCGACGCCGGCGAGGGTCGACCTCGCTGAGTCGGGCGAGGGCCGCCTCGCTCGTCCAGCGAGGCGACCTTCGCCCGACGCCGGGAGGGCCGCCCTCGCTCGACGCCGCGAGGGCGGCCTCGCCCGGCGCCGGCGAGGCCCCCCTCGCCGGAAAGGAAAAAAAAAAAAAAAAAGCAAAAAAGACGAAAATGCCCATGGACTAAATACATTGGGGTAAATGTGTCACAAAAAGTAAAGTTCGGGGTTTTTGATGTCACAAAAAAAAGTTCGGGGTAAATGTGTCACAGATGGCAAAGTTCGGGGTTTTTAGTGGTTTTTTCCCAAAAACATTTGATATGGATGGAGTTACAAGAGGGGCAAAATTGACATGGAAAGCTCTTTCATAATGTTGTACTGGGTAAAACCAGTTTGAGCATACTTCAGGCTCATTATCCATCCTTTTTATGGGTTCTTGAGGGTCCTCTATGAGGATTCTTTTGTCATATATATTAGGGTTAATACACGTGTTGCGCGTGTCGATGTACTTAGATAGTTGGGGTGTGATTACCTAGAATACGTGAGGAAAAATTATTTAAAAAGTCCTAAACCTATTAGTCATAAATATTTTAATTGTGCCAATTGAGTCCTAAACTTTTTCACGTTTTGCCAATTGAGCCAATTCGGTCAATTTTGGCAAAAATCGCTGATGTGGATGCCAGCAGTCTTACGTGGCATGGCCAGCACTGACGTGGATAATTATTAATAATATTTTAATATTTTTCGATTTTTAAATTTTTAAATTTTCTTTTTTTTCTTTTCTTTGTTTTTATTCCCCAACTATGGTTAGGTGAGGTGAGGGCATCGGACCCTTCGCCCAAATCCAAGCGAGGGCCGACACCCTCGCCTGTTGGCTGACGAGGGCCGTGACTCCTCGTCTGGTCTGGGTGAGGGCCACGATGCCCTCGCTAGCCACAATTGGAGAAAAAAACAAAGAAAAGAAAAGAAAGAAAAAATAAATAAATTAAAATTTTGAAAAAATTATTAAAATATTATTAAAATTTGTCCACGTCGGCGCCGGCCGCGCCACGTAGGATTGCCGGGATCTACGTTAGCGATTTCCGACCAAAATTGGCCAAATGAACTCAGTTGGTAAAATCTGAAATGGTTTAGAACTCAATCGGCAATTCTATTCCGATCAAAAGAAATTGGCATGATTAAAAAATTTAAGACTGAATTGACAATAGTGAAATAGGTTTATGACTTTTGGATAATTTTCCCGAATACGTGGTTGTAGTCGTAGGGGTAGTGCCAGGTATTTTTAGAAGTATGCGAGTGGGCCAAATGTCATTTAATTTCCCGATGGAGATAGGTTTACCTAGGAAAATGAGAAGGTCCGTCACCTACCCTTCGCCTTGTATAAAGTTTATGCCCTTGATCTTCAAAACCATCAAACATAAACACAAAAATGCAGTTCATAATTCCGTCGAAATGTCGAAATGTTCTTCATGAAGAATGAGGGTTTCCATTGGATATAAAATGGCAAAATCGATAGGATTGAACTCTTAACAAAAACATTCATGTAGACATAGTCGTCTCATGCGATGACAACACGCGGTTTTGCTCTGCGTAGATGTTTTTTTCCTGGTCGATATTTCGGTGAATCTAACCTTCGTAACCATATACAATAAATAATGCATGACAATTATCTCCCACCACAATAGTCTTTACTATCTTTGACTTCTTTCTACCCTTAATGAGACGGGGTCCCAGCCACCATGACAATGTTTGCGTGTCATTTTAGTGGATTCAATCATGAATTTTACATTCAGAACATGACAAAGGCATCAGACTTTTTGCATACACCACCATAAAAGCAAAGCTTATATTTTCCCACCGGTCCTCTTGATTAATGGATAACAAGATAAGTATCGCCCATAAATGGATTCCTCCAATCGGAGATGTAGAAAAGGGCAAATCCATAATGAATTGTATGCATTGTCGTTATCATCGAGTGGCTTATGGAGAGAGAGTTTTTTTTTTCTTTCTATTTTTCCGTCAAGTAACTAGATAGTGTGAATAAATAAGCCAGTCCGCCATAAAGATGATGATTGGGGTACGCGTAGGAGTATGCTTTTGGCACGATTACAAGGGTCTCACACCTATTACGGAATTTTCGGATGGAATCACTGACTACTCAACCTGATCCGTAGATGTCCAAACCCATCCTGACAAATACCACAAGACCACCGCAGCTTGATACAAATCCATTCGCCGACACAAGAATCCCATGTTGGCCTAATACCCTAAAAAACTTCGAACTTTAGTTTTTGTTCCAATTTTACCTTTTGTCTCATAAAAAATCTCCAACTTTAGATCTTGTCCCAATTCTACCCTAAACTATTTCTTATCCCATAAAAAACCCCTCAACTTTAGGTCTAGTCCCAATTTTATCCTAATTTTTTTTTTCTAATGAAAACCCCTCAACTTTAGGTTCGGTACTAATTTTACTTGAAACTTTTTTGTCTCATAAAAAACTCCAGCTTTAGGTTCAGTTTCAATTTAACTCTATTTTTTTTGTCTCATAAAAGATCACAAACTTTTACATGAGTTTCAAATCTGCTTTTCATTAACTCTCCGTCAAAATCGCGCTTAGTGATTTTGCACTCAGTCTTTGATCTCCTGTGCTTTCTCTCACGGTCAGAGAGCTTGCACTCCGGACGCTCGAACAGCTCGTGCTTTGGATTTTTCCATCTCTCAGTTGTCAACAAAAAATTTTGGACAGAGGGTTAATGGGGACAGATTCGTGACTCAAGTAAAATTTTGTGATTTTTTGTGAATCTACAAAAATTTTAGGGTAAAATTGAGATTGAACGGTAAAATTAGGACAAGACAAAAAGTTGGGGGTTTTTTATGAGACAAAAAAAAGTTTATGGTAAAATTAGGATAAGACCTAAAGTTGAAGGTTTTTTATGGAACAAAAAAAAAGTTTATGGTAGAATTGGGACATAACCTAAAGTTTGAAGTTTTTTATGAGACAAAAGGTAAATTTGAGACAAAAGCTAAAGTTTGAGGTTTTTTAGGGTATTAGGCCTCACGTGTTACTATCGCAAGCGAGTTTGCACTCGAACTCGTGACCTTGCAAACCAAGAGTTGCGATCCCGTACCATTAAGCCATTATTGTTACCGACATTTATTAGAAGTTTGAAAAAAAAAATTCGCGGTACCTCAGCACCACTGGCCAGAGTCATTTGATCCGAATCTATATACATCATACACGGTAGTTAGAAATAATAAGGGGAGGTGGCATATAGCCCCTACCATTTATGGGGTAGGTTAACAATTTTATTGTGGAGTTTTGGGTGGATGAAGGGGGCTGACCCTTTCAAGGGGGTTGGATTGCAAAAAGCTGTGTGTACTTGCCTCCCCTTTTATAGTTTGCCGACGGTTTATTACTTTAGTACAGAAAAGAAGAACACAGAGACACCCAACTTTTCAAACTCCCCCCAGAGCTCACTCTTTATATTCCGCAAGATCCTACACTCCATCATCGTCAGCACCAGTCCGATCGTGACTTAGATTTTCTCTCCCTGTCTGCGTCTGGACAAAGAAAGAAAGAAAGAAACAAGACAGAAGGAGATGAAGATGGTTCAGTCCAAGAAGTTCCGGGGCGTGAGACAGCGTCACTGGGGCTCTTGGGTTTCCGAAATTCGCCATCCTTTGTTGTATGTTACCTCCTCCTCCTCATCCTCTACCTCATTCTTCTTCTTCTTCTTGTTCTGCGATATTGCTTCGTCACCACATTTCTGAGTCGGCCTCATTCGCTGACAATGTGTTGATGACCAAAATATTCAAGCCCCCATAAGTTTCTGGTAATGTTCTGGTTTTATAAAATAATTCGAGTCAGGCAGTTGGGAACTTGACTTTTATCGCGTATAATGAGTCAATGACAGTCCAAAACACAAAAAAAGAAGTTTCTCGTTAGGATCGTGAATATTCATCATATATCAGTTCATTTCCCACCATGGATCTATTTATCATGCGTGTACTCTCAAATTACAGGAAGAGAAGGGTGTGGCTGGGGACGTTCGAGACAGCCGAGGAGGCGGCACGAGCCTACGACCAGGCCGCCATCCTGATGAGCGGCCGCAACGCGAAGACCAACTTCCCAATATCTCAAACCCCGAACGGCGACCCGAAAACGGGCGATGGCGGCAACAGCAACGCTGCCGCCGCCAATTCCTTGTCTTCCTCGAAGCACTTGGCGGAGATCCTCCATGCGAAGCTCAGGAAATGCAGCAAGACGCCGTCGCCGTCCCTCACCTGCCTGAGGCTCGACACCGAGAACTCCCACATCGGCGTCTGGCAGAAGCGCGCCGGCCAGCGCTCCGACTCCAACTGGGTCATGACCGTACAGCTCGGCAAAAAAAATGCCGATGCCATTGGAGAGTCTGGAGACCCTCTGCCACTTCCTCATCCTCCTTCCACTTCTTCTTCGTCGTTGCCGTCGTCGTCGTTACCGCCGCCGCCGCCGCCGCCGCCTTCGGAGTCGATGGTGAGAGGGGGCTTGGACGAAGAAGAGAGGATTGCCTTGCAAATGATTGAAGAGCTCTTGAACAGGAACTGCCCTGACCCTCCATTTGGAAACCCAGCGGAGGAGGAGGATAGTTTTTATCTCTAGTCCTTTAAAAATGGTAAATTTAATGTGGTTTTATGATATAAATAACAAATGTATCGTGTATAGAGTATTGCAAGAATTCGTCATACTTTTGGAAATGATAATTGTAATGTATTGGTGAACATAATGATGCTCGAGATAAATAATGTTTATAACGACTGAAATTGGGGGTAGATGAATAAATTTAGGGGATTGTGGGGATGTATAAGTAAATATGTTAAATTGTGGGGCAAAATGTGTGGTTTGAATGCAGGAAAGAAAAGGATGGGATGGTTATCATGGTTATCACTTGACAGCATTTCTTATAATTTTGTTTCTTTTTGTTTGTTTTATTCAACTACCATGTCATATATTGCGAGATGTTATGCTACTGCATGCGTCATTTGGCTTCTAGGAGGTTATATTAAGGTTTTTTATGATTTCGAAATATTTTCATATACCGCTTGACAACGAATCTTATATATTATTTATATACACGTGATCTTCCTTCACATACTGACTTAAACTTTTGAGTTAGATTTCATAACATGGTATCAGAGTTATTGTTATCATAAGAAATGTCCAAAGAATAGCGTTGCATCAACTGTGATTGTGGCTTAAGTTTTTAAGTTGAACTTTTTAACATAATATTAAAGCTATTGTAACGTGTCATGACCTCCCCAAGTGCGGCCATCAAGGGGCAAATTTAGGTGTCAATATAACGCCAGCTGCACCGGTCGCATTTCCTACCGTCCAAAAAACGGGTCTTATATGCTCTTATATACAAGTGATTTCCCTTTATTTATAGGTTTAAACTTTTGAGTTGGACAGTCTAACATTAGCAATCACATCCTCTAATTTTATTTTATATGACTAGATCATTCTACCAGTAACATCATTAAGATTTATAGTGTCATTTGATGCAACTACGTGACCAAAAAATTGATCCGGTCTAGCCGCTGCAGCCTCCCTTTCAATTCGTTTTCGACTTCCCCCCTTAACTAAGCATGTTAAATAAGTTAACTAAACGATGATAATTACCCACGTTTTTCTTAGTGGAACAGGATAATAAAATTCTTCCTATATATTTAAAATGAAATGGTTTTCTTGCATTAATTTTTTCTTTGCACGACGCATGCCATGGTGGTCAAATTGCCGCATTAACATTGCCATGAAAATATTCTGAATAAATTTGCTTGCAGCTGAAAATTTCGTGGGAACGTCGTTACTGGTCCAGCCAGCTGAATGTCCGAGACGTGGGTGTATAACTTTGCCGAGATTTGACGAAAGCTCTCCTCTCCCAATTTAGGCGTAAATCTAAATCTGGGAGCTTTTCACTTTTGATCTAAATATAGATCTGGAGTTTCTTAGAGACATTTGATATGTGGTGGTTCAACATGTTATTGTTGTCTTCGTATGTTAATGGTGTTGAGGACGCTAAACTTAAGCGCGCACTGCAAACCGTAGTTTTTAGATGGGAAGAGCTCGGCATGTGCCCATCACCATTGATGATTCCGATTATCTGCTGCTGATTATTTTTTTTATGCTGTGACAAATCTAGTATTTTGGGATGCAAGCGTTCTTATAGCTGCAAGCTATGCTATTTTGTTTTATGGGTTTTGTTTTGTTTTGCGACTTTTTTGGGATTTGCTTTGCTTAGAAATTTTCTATGTTCTCTCATGTTTGATTATGACAAATGAATGAAATTTTCTTTTGACAAAAAAAAATATCCTGATAAAGTTAATAATGAAAGATTAATTAGATGATTTGGTTTGAAAAAAAGAAAAAGAAGTCAAAACGACGAAATTGCAAAATGCCATAAACTATAGAATTAAATCTAGACTTAACCTACTTTCATCGCCTCGGGGGAGGTATGTATAAGTGATGTCATTTGCGACTTGTGTCTAGTAATATTCGAGCGAATTGGTAATCTCGATCATATTAGATGAAATTAATGTTGGATTTAATAATTAGGCCAAGATTTTGTGGTGCACGTAATTGATTTAACAGATTACTTCAATCACATATTAAGATAAAGCAAGATGCAAATCACCGGGTCCTTCTGCAAATCCACCAGCTCCTACACAGTTTTCGTAGGACGAAGATCCTTTATCATGCGCGATGTCTCCATTGGTTGACAAAACTCTCAACCGTCGGTACACTGGGCCATAACTTTTACAGCAACCCTTTTTCAAATTGATCGATGATTTGAACGAACGAGACGCCAGCAATATTGCAATTACTAATTATTAGAGGATCTCATCCCATTTCTGCATTATGACGAGCTCGCTCGATCAATGAATTGATCGGTCATTCGTATAACAAACGCATCAAATATTTTTTTTCATGCCTTGATTTCCTATCGTTGAATATATTCAAGGGTTAATATTACGAAAAATCTCAAACTAGTATACTTTTGACAAATCTACCCCAAACTAATTTTTGGGTCAACAAAAACCCCAAATCGGTATACTGATGATAAATTTACCTAAAACTAATTTTTGGGTCATTAATTCATCATAAACCCCAAATTGTTACATTCATGACATACCTACCCTCCATGCCAAATTTTACCGTGAAATTATTGAGCTTCATGATACATGACAATAACTCAATTGATATGATAAGCCCACTTGAAATATATATATATATCAATTTGAGGTCAATTTGTCATTAGTCCACTTTAATTTATGGTAAATTTATTATAAGTGCATTAGTTTGGAGTGTTTTGTAATATTAACTTTGTATTCAAAAGGGATTCACGTTATTGTTGTTGTGGTATACACGTAAACTGTGTAGGCAAACGTCCGACAATAAGTGTGAGGATGACCCAGGTAGGCGGTTCCCACCCTAGAATCGGGAACCGCCTGCTAAGGGCCAATTCCACGAATGAGAACCGGGAACCGCCCGCTAATTTTTTGACTCACCCGAGAGCCGGACCACGGTGGTCCAGTTCCTGGGTGGGTCCATGAAACCGACCGGGGAGGCGGAGAAGGGGTAGGGAGTGGCGGAGGAGGAGGGGAAAGGCGGGCACGGATCCTCGAGTGGGGTGGAGCAGAGGTAGGAGAGGGCGAGACGAGGGGTGAGATGAGTACGACGACCACGAGGTGGAGCGGGAGTGGAGGAGGGTGGGGAGAGCAGGGGGAGCGAGAGTCGGGTTCTTACGAAAGGGTCAAATTCAGGCGACGAATGAAAAGAGTGAAAGATGGTGGAGAGAAGATCTACATCTCTCTAGAGAGAGAGAGAGAGAATGGACGCAAATTTGTGAAAGGTAATAATGGACATTGGTTCGAGGCGACTCGCTCCAACGAGGCAGGCTGTGAAAGATGATGGATGCAAACGGCGAGGTATGTTTAGAAATCAAGAACGGAGGAATTCTCCTTTGAAGGTTCTTGGAGCCCAACTCAGCGAGAACGAAGAAATGGCCATGAACGTGTAGCTCTATTTAGAGAGAGGGGGGGGGAGAGATCTTGCAAGGGTCTACTTTTTTCTGGAAGAAGAAGAGAGAGAGAGTGCCGTATTAATTGAAGAGAGTGAGGATGCAGGAGCTTGAGCGAAGAGAGAGAGAGAAGAGGAGACAGAGCTGGACGCATAAGAAAGAGAGGAGAGAGCGCAATTAATTGAAGAGAGAGAGGATGAGGGGGTTTTGAATGGAGAGAGAGAGAGAGAAAAGTGGGCGAGAGTGATGGACGCAGAAGAAAGAGGAGAGAGTGAGTGCCGCAGTAAATGAAGAGAGAGGAAAGTGGAGAGAGATGATGGTTGATCCGTGATCATGTAAAGACAGAGGAGAAAGAGAGGGGGGGGGAGACAGTGTTGTATTAATTGGAGAGAGAGAGAGAGTTTAGTATTTTTGTTTTTTATATGTTCTATTCTAATTTTTAATTCACTTTTAAAATTTTTATCTTAACAGAGCATGAGAGTAGAAACTCACGTCTGAAATTACACGTCCTCATCCCTACTCCCTTGATAAATTATGGATTCGAACTCTCCACCTTCCCCCTTCCCAAATAGGAAGGGTGGCCGCCGAGACAAACCCCAGTGGTTGAGTCTAGTACTTAAAAGCTTAAATTTAATGGTTAATATTACGAAAAATCCCAAACTGATACAACCCGTGATAAATTTATTCAAAACTATTTTTTTTACCACGAAAAGCCTCAAACTGGTACACCTGTGACAATTTTTCCCCGAACCAATTTTTTGACCACCAAAAACCCCAAACTGGTACACCTGTGACAAATTTACTCCGAACTAATTTTTTTACCACCAAAAACCTCAAACTAGTACACCTGTGACAAATTTACCCTCCGTTAATTTATGTTAAATTTTACTGTCAAATTGCTAAGTTTGATGACACGCGGTAGTTAACGGGTGTACCAATTTGGGGTTTTACCCCTCTGTTTGTCACAAGTTTACCAATTTGTGATTTTTCGTAATATTAATCCAATTTAACTGACATTAACGGAGGGTAAATTTGCCACAAATTTACTAGTTTAGGATTTTTAGTAGTCAAAAAATTAGTTTGGGGTAAAATTGTCACAGGTGTACTAGTTTGGGATTTTTTGTGGTAAAAAAATTGGTTCGGGGTAAAATTGTCACAAGTACACTAGTGTGGGGTTTTTTGTGGTCAAAAAAATAGTTCGGGGTAAATTTGTCACGGGTGTACCAGTTTAGGATTTTTGGTGCTCAAAAAATTGATTTGGAGTAAAATTGTCACAGGTGTACCAGTTTGAGGTTTTTCGTAGTATTAACCATAAATTTATATATATATACACGTGTACTGGTCCGGTCCGGGTGGGCAGGCGGTCGATTCCACACCTGGAACAAAAAATCGATCTGGTACCCACCGGTTTTAAGAAATAAGAACCAGAAACCGGATCGATCCCTATGAAAATCGTCAGTTCTAGACCGATTCGATCCGGTTATTTTGCACGTCCCTATTCGACAACCCGTTTTGTCGCTGGTGTAGAAATGGAAATACTAGGATGGGGTATGCGGAGATTGATATTGACGGACACGACGAAAAGTCTCCCGGCAGCAATCGTGCACTCGTCACTTCACTAATGTCGTGTCCTTTCGTGTGTTGTGTGGGGGTGGGGCCATATTTAGTACCCCTACTTTGCGGTTCCCGCATGTTTCCTTTCTCGTGTCTCTGCGGTCAAGAAAGGGAAGCTCCTCTGTTCATCAACACCTCACATCTTACGAGTGCAAAAGGAAGCTAAAAGGTGATTGCGATTTCGAGTCGTTTCTCCAGCGCGGGTGGACAAAATCAAACCCCCCCTGCCGTTCGGATCTTCCCATCATCAACAGTTGTGGAGCCTGAGCTATGTACCTCGAATGTGATGGAAGGGGTCACTGAGAAATGCTCGGTGACTCGGAAGTTATCTGGGAATGGAGGAAGTCATGAAGACGTGAGAGCAATCGAGTATGGAAATTGCACACGAGCATCTATAGGGCTGAGCATGGTCCGGACGAGCAGTTTCACGCAAGAAATCGAGAACCGCCCATTAATGATCGGTTTGAAAAATTGAAAGTGGGAATTGCTGTTGGTTCCACGAATCACCCGGGACCGGGCAATGGGTCCGATCCGGTTCCCGAGTTGGTCCATGGGGTCCCCAATCCCAGCATATTCGCAACCAGACTACAAACATGGTGACCAAGTGCATTCCCTGAAATTATCTGCTAACAAAGGCTCGAGTAAGCGGAATCACCTAGAGTCATAGTTAGAGCAAGAGCAAAAAGCAACAAGAAGTCAAAAACCGACAAATCCCAAACTAAACTTCAACATAATTTGAAGTACCCTAGGTCGGAAATCGAATTCACCAACAATAGCCAAAAGAATGAGTACCCCCAAGCAGAAAATTTCACTCGGTTGCGAGTCTGCAACTCAACGACAGAGTTGAAGGCAAGGCGAGGTGAGGCGAAAGCCTAATGCAAAGGAGATGCGAGATATGAGGGAGGGCCGAAGGTGAGGCGTGAGTCGATTGCAAGTCCGCGACGCAATGATAGAGTTGAAGGCATGACCACATGAGACTCTCACGGTAAGAGTGAGATGAGGCTAGGGCTTCTTTCTTTTATTTCTATTTTGAGGATCGTAAGACATGAGTAGGACCGTAGGATAAATGGTAAAAGGCAAGTGAGAAAAACTCACTTTCACTTAAAGTAAACAGTAATCTTTTATATATATATATACACCGGTCCGAGTTGGTGGGTAGACAGTTCTATGCCTGAAATTAGGAATCGGACCAGTACTCATTAGTTCCAGTAAATTGGAATCGAGAACCGCCGAATATGGGCTGGTCCAATTCGATTTTGGGCAGTTCCCAGTGCCTCTACACACTCCCTAATCTATCTAGTAACCGTTTGGAGGAGATTCAAGATCTATAAATGGAAAGAATGCAAAGGAGGAAGACATGCCAAATTCTCGCATGGACTTTCTTCGTGCTCGTCGCAAAGTCCTTTGATTTCAGTTTCGATTTTCGAGTCAAGCTAACGATCCGTAATGTGTTTTGTGAATATCGTAGTAATGTCCGTGCTGTTTCCATTTGAGCGTCAGTAGTTTCCATATCGACTTCAATCCTAGTCATTTCTACGTTCCAATGATTTTTTTTTCCTCGGCAATAATTGCACTTGGTTTTTCTCCCTTTAATTTCCTTTATCCTATGCGCCGCCCCTTTAATTCGCTTTAATTTCCGCTAATTCCACTCAAATTTCCAAGCAATTTACTTTTCTTTGTCAATTAGGTCGATTTCCATGAACTCTATCCATACATTGTTTGTAGGAGGTCGCACGACTTGCACACATTCAAACCATCAAATCCATCTTTGAAAAACTTGTTTTGCGAAGGTTTGATAACTCTGTAGTCGACTTAGAACCCAAAAAAAAGTTCATTTTTTGTTTCTCCAATAGCCTAAAAGTCAGATTGTCCTAGAGAGATTTAGCTCCAGCCCCCTTATATCAATTGTCATGGGGTTGTATTAAGATGTAGAGGGAGAATTTCAAATATCATCTCCATATTTTGCACCCAATCAATTTACGTCTCCAACATTAAAACGTGTTGCTGACTCTGCTAGAAATATTGTGCATGTGCAAGAACAAAGAGAATGACTAATGATTGCCATGCGAATGAGGGTAAACGAGCCTTTTTTCTTTGACAAGAAAATCCAATTTAGGCATCTAAATTCTAGGCGCAGAGAGATATCTTACTAATCTCATATACCAGATAAAATGCGAGTAGAGCTCGAGTAGATGGCCCAAACATAGAATGGTTTGCATTTGAAATGATTGGACATCGAACTTATACCGTGCGCCTAATTCACACATAAATTTCCGTGCTTTAGTAAAAGCAACACAACTCTAGGAAAGATTCTTACTTGAAGCCAATTCTCAGTCTCATTCGTTACTGATCCAAACGCTGTCATCTGAAATGGACTCTCGGAATTAGTGATCCGATTTTCTCTATCGATTAAGCTTAGCAATTTTTTTTCAAGTAGAGTTTCGAATTGTGGGACTCTTCTGCTTCTTACTTTCCTGCACGACAGGCTAGGCTGTGCTGTTGTGCAACTGACGAAGCTTTTCATGATTCTGACTAGCACCTAACCATTTGTCTTGATAATATCTGAATGCCTTAGACACTCCAGTCTCAACATGTCACATGGGTAGCTGTGGGATCTCCTCAATGCTTAAAACTCAATTGACGATTTCCGAAATCGAGCTGTCGCATTAATTCACGTTTCGTTTTCCTGTTTTCTTATGCCTTTCGTTCGTTTCGTTTTCCCGTTTTCTTATGGTACGAGGCAGGGAAATAAGTGCCCCGAGGACCTTGGGAAGGTCGGGTCCAGGTGGTAATGGCGAAGAGACATTCGATGTACTCCTGATTCGAATATAATTAGGGAATAAAAAGACGATTCAAGAAATAAGCGCAAAATTATCAAGCTAATGGTTATTGCACATATGTAGTAAATTTACTTCGTTGTTTTATTAGCACGTACAAGCGAGCTGTTCGTGCATTATTATGCGTGTTCATTTCCCACTTGAATGGGGTCCCTAGTCGTTAACAATTATAACCCATCAGGTCCTATGCATTTATGTGATGGATCAATTACCCGAAACTTTGTATGCCTTTAATGGTGGGAAGATTGTCCAAAAAGTCCTAAACTTATTGCATTTTTGCCAAAAATTACAAAACTTGTTTACGTCAGTGCCGGCTGTGCCACGTAAGATGGTTGGCATCCACGTCGAGGATTTCTAGCCAAAATTGACCGAATGGGCTCGATTGGCAAAACATGAAAAGGTTTATAACTCAATTAGTAAATTTGAAATGTTTAGAACTGAATTGGTAAAAGTACAATAGATTTATGACTTTTTTGGATAATTTTCTCATTTTATAATTCTTTTTATACTTGGAAAATAACATTAGATGTGGGTTTTTTCGAATGCATAGGAGGGAGAGCAATGAGTGTGAGATTAGATGAAAGTGGGTTTTGGGTTTTTTACCCACTCCCTACTGTATCCCTTTCAAAAAAGATTCTTAAATTATTATATGATGCATCTAATTTTTACTTCTCTTTTTCATTTTTCCATCACTTTGTTTTTCTTACTCTCATTTGTTAGTAAGTTAATTTTGAAACATAAGTAAGTTTTAGCGTTCAAAAACATAACCACAATCGCTGTTTCATTTTCCCATTTCTTATGTCTTTCGTTCGTGTTCGTTCAACTTAATTGGGGTGACATCGAGTCCCCACGCCTAGCCCCAAGTCTTGTATCGTGGTACGAGGGAAACAAGTGCCCTGAGGACCTTGGGAAGGTCGGGTCCATGTGATAATGGCGAATAGACATTAGATGTACACATGATTCGAATATAATTAGTGAATAAAAGAATAATTCGAGAAACGAGAGAAAAAAAATATCAAGCTAAGAATCATAGTGTATATGTAACTCCCCACTTTGAATTTTGTACTCCTTTCAAAAGGACTTTCATATTTTATATGACGCATCTACTATAAACTTTTTTCTTTTTTATTTTCCATCACTTTTTTTTTGTCTAATGTCCATTTTTTATTAAATGGATTTAAATTTTAACACATAAGTAAGTTCTAACATTCGAAAACATGATTCTACATAAGCTAACGTATTGTCAAAAGATTTAGGACTAAATTGACATAATTGAAAAGCTTAAAATTAAATTGGCAAATCATTAAAAGGTTTAGGATTAAATAGGCATAATTAAAAGGTTAATGACTAAATTGGCTGCCGTACAATAGGTTTATGATTTTTTGGAGAATTTTCCTGAATTGAACAAGATCATCCCGATTATGTGAAATTCAATCTAAAGGAAAGAATGAATTCCCGTTAGGTAATTAACATGTGAACTCATTAGATATCATCTTTTTTTGCTTTGCTATGTTAATTCATCATTTTCTATATGCGATCTGATGGTCGCGAAAACGGTACCCCAAGATCTCCATAACTAGAATCTAGATCACTGTAATAGAGAAAAAGGGATTTGCGCACCTGATTTAGAATCCATCGTTCTTGATGTGGAATAGCGTCGATCCTCAAACTCAAGCACTTTTCCTCTACTGCCCTCTGTATCACTAGCTCAATGAGACTGCCCCTCATAATAGCGTTTTGCTCCTTATATGAGTAATTTGTGCATCAGGGTTAGAGAAGAGACTTGAGCATTATTTATAGAGTTTTCAGCCGCATGCCCTCTTATCACAGTTTAGGTTTTACTTGGCCCACACTAACTAGTCACATATTAAATTAATTAAGAATCTTTATATCTTACTTCATTAGACCAATCCAGTAAAACAGTAAATTACAATTTTAATTAATGTAGCCCACATTAGAAAAATTCTTGCACAATCATCTTTATACTTTATAAGCGTAATTGAACGGATGGAAATGATCGACGACCGTCTCATCTTATGTAAAATACATACATTCTAAAAAATAATCTGATTCCTTATATCATTATTAAAGTTTAAAATGTAAAGTATATGGTGCTATCGTTATGAATGAGCTGGTAGGGTGCATTCTCTACTCTCACCCACTTTTCGTTAGTTACTCCCGTTCACTATTATCTCTTTTTTAATGTTTTTCTTCCCTTTTTCCCCCTTTTCAATCACCAATGCATCTTTTGGCCAAAAAAAAAAAGTATTACTACAATAATTTATCTATTCTAGATCCTAAATGAGATGTTTAAAGGGACAAATCACATATGTGACTTCCTTCCTTTTTTTCTTTTTTTAATTTGTTTCCCTTTTAACTTTCATTTCACTATATTTACTTAAAAGTACAGTTAAGAATTTTTTTGTTGATAATGTATAAGTCTCGAACTTTCTATTTAAGTTCCTACATAGAATATGTTAACACTATTGATACATAACGTTGAAATTTTTAATATAATAATTGCATATGCCTTATACAGGGAAAATTGTCTAAAAAGTCGTAAACTTATCGTAGTTTTGTTAATGTCCTAAACATTTCAATTTTGCCAATTGAGTCCATCCGGCCAATTTTGGCAGGAATTCACTTAAGTGGACTTCAATCTTGCCACGTAAGACCGCTAGCGCTGATGTGAACAATTTTTAATATTTTTAAAATTACTTGTTTATTATTTTCTTTTTTCCTCTTTTTTCCTCTTTTTCTTCTTTATTTTGTTTACTGTGGCTGGTGAGGGCTAGATTTGGGTGAGGCCAACCTCGCTAGCCGTAAGCAAGGCTGCCTTCCCCCGCAACCGGCAAAGCTGGCCTCGCCCATGGCCGTGCACTACGCACCATAAGAAACGGAGGCCACGCGTCATCCCTCTTAGCTTCGTGTCCAACCCTTCTACTTTTGCTTTTGCCATTGTCAGGATGGCCTTTGCATCACGAAGGTGGTCGCGACCCTTGTCTAGAAGGCCATTGTGGTCGTGGGCGAAGGCGGCCTTGCCTACGGCAGGCAAGGCTAGCCTCGTTCATAATGGCCCCTCCCAGTGGGCAAGGACGGGCCCTCCCTGGCCACATTAAAAAAAAATAAAGAAGGAAAAGAGAAAAAAAAAAAGGCAAAAGGAAAGAAAAAAATAATCGAAAAATGTAAAAATATTATTAAAAAATTTCCATGTCACTGAATTTCGGCCAAAATTGGCCATATGAACTCAATTTACATATTGTCTAAAGGTTTAAAACTCAATTGGCAAAATTGAAAGGTTTATGACTGAATTGGCAAAATTGCAATAGGTTTAAAATTTTTTGGACAATTTTCCCGCCTTATACGTTATCGTGAATTCAGTATTTGCATGGGAGACACGTAATTATTAATTATCTTATTTTTTGACTAATCAAGTCAACGATACTTTTAGAGTTAATACTGTGCCATTTAATAGATTATTCCTTTGGTTTTATTGTGACAAAACATGGATAACCGCAGAAGCAATCATTTTAAGAAGTCTCCCAACTCCATATTTGACATGTGGTCTAAGATGTAGAGGTAATTTCGAAGTTATATTTTCATTGTACGTTCTAAAACCATCAAAACTTTTCTTCGAAGAAGTATTTGGATAAATTGAGATTTATAGAGAGTGCTACAAATGTTGAAAAATTAAAAAACGGTAAGCAACCTGCAATATCAAACTATAAATAATCAGTGTATTGCGTATTGCATAAATTCGTTATACTTTAGAAAATAATAGTTGAATGTGTTGGTGAGTACAATGCTAGAGATAAATAATGTTCACAGAGACTAAAGTTTGTGATTTTTCTTTCATTTATTTTTATAACAAGCGGTCATTTCTAGGAAAATATTTTTCAAATCATCGATTCTTCACGAAACAAACGGAGCACGAGATGTTATTCATCTGAAAAAATAACACAGAGTATCCTAAAATAAGTGGATTGGCACAAGACGAGTTGTAGGTTCCAAAATTAGAAATTGGTATCAAAAGGATGGACAATAAGATGGGGCAAATTGATTATGCGCCTTACAATCAAATCCTCTTAAGTCTAATTGCTCATTAAGTTAAAAAAATACCGTCTTATTTGAAATATTCTTTCTATTAGTCTCAAAATCCAATTAGACCTCATCGATAGGATGGCTTAGACGAGCTTGGTCGACTGCAAGTCTAAGACTCTTTATCCAAATCGCGCATTATTTAAAAAAAAAAAATTTGCACTGGAAATTTATCATTTAATACTTTAAGAAAAATGCTACTTGGCAAATTGTTTTTGAATGGCGATCAGCATCCACTCTTCCTTACAAGTTCCGATAGAAAGGTTCGAGACTTTTTGTTCGTGTTCTAGGATTAGGCTTGCTTATTCTTTTTCTTTTCTCTTCTTTTTACATGCTATGTCATTGAGATGGACAATCATCCTCCATCGACGCCGAGTTATTTTACCGCGGAGTTGTTGCGCGAAGCGGGGGGCGTGAGAGGTGGAGACAGAGAGTCCGGGGCAAGTCGATGACCACCACCAGCAGTCCTAGCGACGGTAGCGTGATGTAGCCAGATTGCCGTTGCCTCTCTGGTAGTCGGGTCGGAGGGCTTGTGCTTGTGATGAGACATTGGCCTTGTCCAAATTGAAGTTAGAGGATTGATGCACCAGAAAGGCATTTGGGTCATTTTTTTTTTTTGTTACCTGTCTGTCCTATTTCTAACTCTTCTCTATCTGACTTCGCTCTGCATCTTTGCAGAGTGCAGTAGTCGAACTCCGTACCTATGATACTAGCGTCCCCACCCACCAATTCCCTTATCCTTGGGCCGCGAGCTCTGTGGGTGCATTTGGGTCGTGTTCGTCGACGGGACAATGGGCTCGAGGCCCAATAAGTGGAGAGGCAGTAGGCGATGTGCTTGTTGAAGGGGACATGGGTGGAGCCACGGCCTTGGACATGCTGTCCATTAAGGGTGTCGAAGCTCAAGAGGCCCGTTTTTGGGCGTTGAGCTTGATCAGGCGGGATCCATTGCGTGGTCCTGGATGGCGGGTCCGAGAGTGACATCGGCGGGTCGAGAAGTGGCAAAGTCGGGGCAAGCCGCCCCCCGCCGAAGAATCGCCAGAAAGCTCGCGATGATGAACCGTGCGGCGGCACGGAAGATGCCGCTCGCAAGAACCGTGGCCGAGCAGAGTCCGAGGATTCATGGCCCCGTGCTGGAGTCCGAGGCCATCGGAGGAAGCGACGGCTCCATCGTCGGTCGGGTGGTGTACAGTGACGGTATCGGACCGGATCGGGCCGGTCGCAACGGGTGCTTCGATGCAAATCGTCCAAAGGGGTGACAGAAACAGTGCCATGTATCTGACGGTTTAACCAAGAAGATCCAACGGTGGTTACTAGGAACAACTTTTTTCCCCCTAATTTCCTTTAAAAGCATCAATTTTACTTCGGGTCGCAATTCTCATCCGGACTTCTTTTTTTTATTGTATAGAATATATGAACATTATTAGCTCATATTCCAATTCTAGATCAATTATTTTTAATGTAAAAACACACAAACTTTTAGTCCGTGCCGAAATTTGGCCATTGTCGAGTTCCCATCGTATGTTACTCAAAACTTTTTTTTTCTTGTCTTGCATAGTGATGTGCAAAGTACAAGTGGAACGACACGGTGTCATCGGGCGGAAACTTGACGATGGCCAAATTTGGGTACCGAATGAAAGTTTGTGTCTTTTATAAGAGAAAAAAGAAGAAGAAGAAAAGATTTGGGTACGAATTGAGACTCGATCTAAAGTCGGTATTTTTTACGAGACAAAAAGAAAAAAATACAGGCCAGAATATGAACCCTAACTAAAATTGGTATCGCTTTACGAGACTAAAACAAGTTTAGACCAGAATTAAGACCCGATTTAGCGCTTTTAAGGGAATTAGACCCTTTTCTCCCCGAGTCCTCAAAATTTGAAGGAAAAGGAACATAGGACAACTTAAATAATAATTTATGAGAATATATTTAGTGTTTACTGCAAAGGTTGAAATCTATTGAAGATGTCCGGTCAACGAGCGATCCATACCTCATTTCATCATCTATTACGAGGGAGGGTTCTCAATTTATTTCTATCATGCACATCCTTGTTTGCAGATATACTGAAGGATATTTTCCCATAAAAATTAAATTACGAACAAGTTGACCCGAAAAAAATCATTTTTATAAGAATATTATTCATGTCGAACGAGGAAAAAATTATGTGAGACTAAAACGAAGCTTTGGATTGGAGTGTTTGTCCATCATAGATAGATTGTAACTCTGTCAAATGAATAAAATAAAAAACATTTTATTATGATTTTTACGATATTTTATTTCTCGGCGGTTTTCGATTGCGCAGGTAAACGACGACTCATAAAATCGCGTCGCGTCCTTTGTTATACTAGTTTCTTCGTTGCTTAGCTAGACGATCTTGTTAGTATCATTTCATAAGAAATTTATTCGTATTGAACGATAAGTTATATGTGAGGCTGAAAGAGGCTTTTGGATTGGAGTAATTGTCCATAATAGGTAGATTGTAGCCATGCCAACCGAATAAAATAAAAAGATTTCATTACGGTTTTATAGATCATTTCGAGTCTCGTAATCTTTTAAATTAGACGAACGACTCATAAATCTATGTCGCGGCGGTGACGGTCCTTCATTATGTCAGTTTCTTTTTTCTTTTTGGGGGTCATATTTCATTATCTTAGTTTCTACGTCGCATGGCTTGAAAATATTGCCGGTTCTGATTGCTCAGCTAAATAACCTCGTAATGTAATCATTCGATCACCCTGTGTGACGAGAAATCGTTAATCAGAGCGTTGGAACCTTCGCATTCGTTCGTAATTTTTTCCCTTTTCCTATAATTTAAGTTAAACGGGGGGGTGTTTTTTTTTTTGTTAACTCAAGTTTAGTCCTACGATACATAAAAAATAAAGAGCGACTTCTATAAATTAACCCGACTTCTCGTTATATTCAATTCATCCACGTGATTTAACGGTTTTTGCGAAGTGGGTCAACGTAGGACGGAAGTACCTGACAAGGGCGGGGGCCAAAACGGCCTTACAAAAGGCCAGGCCCACCCCGGCGCGGCGCCGTGCCAGCGTGGCGGGGGCCCGGTAACTCGGTTTCGGGTTACGGGTACAATCGCCGGGCCACCCGAGCCGAGCCGTGGATAAATCTAGGGGTCAGCCCCACCAGCTCGACCCGTTATGATCTGACGCGCACGCACCGACGGCGACTTTTCTTTTCGGAGGAATCTGCGAATCTACCCGAGCATCAAATTAATGTCGTTGAAACAAAGATTTGAAGGAACCCGTGGCCCCCCCATTTGTTTTATTTATTTTCTTCGAAAAAACGATAATAAACGGGAAAAAAAAAAGAGACTTACGGAAAAAAAAGCGCGACTCAATTGACTCTCCGGAGACCGCTCGGACCGCTCGGTGGCTCGCCCCCATCGGCACGGCGGCGGCGGCTGCGGGGGAGCGGCGGAGCGACGAGAGGAGGGGGCGGCGGCGGCAGCGGCCGGAGAAGGAGGGGGGCGGCGGAACGTGTCGTGCCGGAAAAATGGGAAAAAAGGTCGGGGAAATAATAATAATAATAACGATAATAATAATAATATAATAATTAATATAATAATGAAAAGGGGGGGATTTGGAAAATCGAGGACGGGCGGGGGAAGGAGAATATCCGAGCGGCATATCCGAATCTTCCGAGGATTATGCTCCGTACTCGTGGAACTCTCCGAAGCCTCCACGTGTCAGGCGCTCGCGGGGGGGCCCGCCGCCCCCCATTCCCACCCCCGCGGGGGAGACTTTTCCTTGCTTCCCCGGCTCTTTTTTTTCTTTTTTCTTTTTTTTTTGACCCCTCCATCTCCCGTTTGACTTTGTTGTTGTTGTTGTTTTTTTTTTCTTTTTCTTATCTATTTGTGTTTTTTTGTCGTCGTCGTCGTCCGAATTCCGTCGAAAACAAAAGCTCGTCGTGCTCACATTGTTAAGCTAAGCAATCGAATCAATGAAAGAAAATATCTCTCCCCATTGTTTCGCCCAAGGGCGGCATTTTCTCGCATTTTTTAAATTTTTTTTTTTTTAGGTATTTGATTAAGGGTCGATCCGGTGAAACAATAGCGGACAATTTTTCTTTTTTTTTTTCCATTAAATCGTGTTTAAGCGTTAAGAGAGAGTTCACGACGTGGTCTTTGTCGTCTGTTTCGGGGTTCACATGTGGTGAGATGTGCCCGTACCAAGTAAAATTTGGGGGGTTTTTTTATTTACTTACTTATTTATTTATTTTTTTAACTAGGAGAGAGAGAGATGAGGTGCGGGACGGATATTCCAGATTCTTTTGGGATTATACCACGCGTCATAAATATGCCAAGACCCAAGAGGGTCCCGCTCTCGGCTCGGCTCGGCTCGGCCCATCTCGTTCGAGCCGCCGGCCAAACTGTCGGCTTAGCCGCTTTCTCATTTTTCCAGCTCGGTCCTCCGCTTTTTCTGCTTTTTCCGAAAAAGAAGAAATAGTTACAATCTCTTTTTTACCACGCTGTTTTCGGGAGCTCCTTTTTTTTGTAGTTACCGCCGCGCATCCAAAATCCCTCCAACGCAAAAGCGTCGATCGTCGACGGCAGGAGGGAAAGCGAAAAATCGCGCAATAAGAAAATGCGAAGATGGACGGCACAGGCAGTATCGACTGGTTCAGATAAGCCGTTCGTTATCGTCTTCTTGTCTTACGCCGCGCGCCAACCTGATTGATCCCCGCTCGAGCCAACCCGAGCCGAGGCTCGTGTCGGCGGCGGCGGGCCCGCCCGCGTGCCGACAGTCGCTTTCGTACGGGACCGTATCTGTTCGGTACAGTTGTACATTCTTGCATCTCGGCACAGCCTGTCGCGTCATGCTTTGACCCCGGAAGATCCCGCGATACACTCGCGCGCTTCACAAAGCATCCTCAGTGCTCGCACTCATGATACTCGTAAGCGTGAAATCTTTGTCGCCTCGGAACAGTGTCGGGTGCTGGCCGACCTACCTGTCCGAGCTTCTCCTCCAAAAAAAAAAAAAAACGTACAAAAAAAATCGATCGTGCAAAATTAGCATTACGGCTTCGGCGACACCCCCGCGCGGGGGGCTGCGAAATCCCATCTTCACCCCTTCGCTCTATTATTCTCCCCCCCTTTTTTTTTTAACCTCGGGCCGCGTCATATTTCGGGCCGATGACGTCACTGGAAAAACGGCGAAAGGACCCCGGGATTTTCTGTGTTTTTTTTTTTTGCAGAACCGATCCCTGCGAGCAAATTTTATTTTATGGCCACTCGAAATATAAGAATTACCTGTCGAGTCCCCCCCGCCACGATGGGGGGTCGCCTTTTTCTCCCCGAGGACGGTTATATACTTTTTGACTTCTCTCCCTCATCAGCTCATTCCGCCCCCCGTTTCACCTGTCGCCAAACCAGCCACGATCTCGAGCCACTGCACTACATAATAAATAAATAAATAAATAAAATAAGAAATCATTTTATTAATAGAAGCACTACAGATAATTACTAATTAAGTAGCTAAATAGGAAAAACAAAGAGTTAATACATTAAAAAAACCAAAAACTGGTATATTTATGATAAATTTACCTCCAAAATAACCAAAAACGGGATTTTCGATGGTCATTAGTTCGGGGTAAATTCGCCACATGTGTATAAAGTTTATGGTAAATTAATTTTTGATAAATTTATTATAAATGTATCAGTTTGGAGATTTTGATAGTATCAATCAAGAAAAAAAGAATTAATCCAGGTAACGCGTCTCCGCTTTCCACGTGGCGGTCTCCGACGGGTCCGGGCAATTTCGACAGGGTGGGAAAAAAGGAACGGGAAGATTTAAGTAATATTTTTGGGGAGAAAAAAGAGGGAGGGAGGGAGGGGAGGGGATGTTAACACTTAGAAAAACCAAATGGCCGGATATTCCTGGCACAAATTAACGAATATTCTTTGGCCTTCTTCCGCCATTAAAGTCCCCCTCTCCTCCACCTCCGCCTTTCCCCTCTCATCTCCCTCCCCTTCTTTTGCCGAAGAAATTCTCTCTCTCTCTCTCCCTCCCTCCCTCACGCGTTTCCCTCATCGCCGGCCGAGCAGGGGAACCACCATCACCACCACCACCACCGGCGGCGGCGGGCAGGCGGGCAGTAAGGCAGCCACCAGCCATGAAATTCGGCAAGAGCCTCAGCATCCAGATCGAGGAGACCCTGCCCGAGTGGCGCGAGAAGTTCCTGTCCTACAAGGAGCTCAAGAAGCGCCTGAAGCTCATCGACCCCAAGGGCGGCGGCGGCGGCGACCGCCCCGCCAAGCGCCCCCGCCTCGACGAGCCTCCGCCGGCGGCGGCGCCGGCGCCTCCTCCTCCTCCGCCGGGGGCGCCGAGCCTGCCCCGCCGCCGCCGGGGTGGCCGGCGAGGGCATGACGAACGAGGTGGTCGAGTTCATCCGACTGCTGGAGGACGAGCTGGAGAAGTTCAACTCCTTCTTCGTCGAGAAGGAGGAGGAGTACATCATCAAATTGAAGGTACTCCTCGCCCCCCCACCCCGCTTCGCTCCTCCTTCCCGTTTTCCCGATCGGATCTTTGTCCGTCTCCTCTTCGCGCGCTCGCTTTGATCTGCGGCGCACCGATTCCCCGCCGATTCCGGGCACCCCTTTTCCCCCTGCTGGCTCGTTCCCCTTCCATCCGTCTCGTCGGACGCGATCGTTTCGCAACCGTCCGAGATCTCGCCCCCGGACGACGTCGTTTCCGGGGAAATCCGCCGTACGAACAGCGCTCGCGTTTCCCTTCTAGTTGACACTTGACATGATGATGCCGAAAATTCCATGTGTCAGTTTTTACTTCCTCGTGAAAGTTCTAGCTTTAGAAAGTTCACGTTAACGTGGAATTACCTCGTTATTTGGAACGACACACTTTAGTGGTCATGGTACTTCGAATATAGTAAGGTTAAAAAATATATAACGTGGAGCTGACCGGGACCACTGATTAGTCGACGGAATGCCGTGACTCATATGCCCTCCTCGATTCGGCTTTGGTGGGGTCGGGATTCGTCGCGTGGCGCGTCTTGGCACGTGCGACTTGGTCCGGGATTGTGCAATTTTGTGCTAGGTAGCATGGTACGATCGAGTACGATTGAGGTACGAAATCACGTGGGGCGTCGCGATTATGATTGAAGTTAAAGTATATATTTCGCTAGATTGTCGAGGCATATACTGCATTATGTGCTGATTAATATATATATAATGTGGAGCTGACTGGGATGACGGATTAGTCGACACGAGAGATTCTGCGAATCCATGACGAATTTATCTTGCTTTATTCGCGCCTAACAGTAAAAAAAAAATTTTGTTTGTCATCTGTCGCGATTATGATTAAGTTAAAGTATATATTTCGCTAGATTGTCAAGGCATATACTGCATTACGTGCTAATTAATATATAATGTGGAGCTGACTGGGATGACGGATTAGTTGACACGAGAGATTTTGCGAATCCATGATGAATTTATCTTGCTTTATTCGCGCCTAACGGTATTTTTTTTTTTTTGTCTGTCATCTGTAGCGCCACGTGACCATTTAGTTCGGATCGGATCACGTATAGCAATATTGTGTATGACGCACTTAGTTGCCATGTGTGGTAAATGAGCATTGGGGGTACTTTGGAAGAAGTTGGGTGTTGTTGGGATCATCATCCAAATCCAAGTGAATTGGAATACGTCTTTTATGGTTACTTAGTGGTCAAGCGACGTGACGTTTGACTGGGACGACAGATTAGCCGACACAAGAGATGCTGCGTTGACCAATCGAACTTCGTTTTTTTTTTTTTTTTAATGTTATCCGCGATGCGTGCCTATCAATCGCTGCCACGTCGCTCTTTCCATTGTAACACGTGTCGCTCTTGTATTGCGGCGAAATTCTCGTCGATTCGATTGATTTTTTTTTTTTTTTTTGCTGTAGAAATCATGCTTATAGAAGGACTTGTATCCGGCTCTAGTGCACAATGCTTGTTAAATCTTGGATATAGAGAACCGTGAAATGGCTTGGAAAATTTTGAGTGTTCGGTACCTGTTCAGATGTTTGAGATGTGGTACTGATTAGAGTGCCACCTGGAGACTAAAGGGTAGTTTGATGACTGATGTTCCCATTGTGGGTTATCGCAGGAATTGCAGGATAGGATGGCAAAGGCCAAGGATTCCAATGAAGAGATGATCAAGATTAGGAAGGAGATTGTCGATTTCCATGGGGAGATGGTCTTGTTAGAGAATTACAGTGCCCTCAACTATACAGGTATCTCATTCTCAGTTTTGAATTGAATATGTGCGTAATGCGGAATGCATTTCGACTCATTTTTGTCGAGCAGCCCGTAACCTTGGATACACCATTGCTGCGTATTATTCTGCTAGACTTAGTTGTGTCGCATAGCTGGTTTCGGAAGAGTCATTAGGGTGCTTCCCGATAACTTTCTCTAACGGACAGACTGCTTTAGATTAGTACTAAGTAGTACCATTTGCAGGCCAGTCTAGGATGCAGTTAAACATCTTCCTGGAATTGAATTGCTTATGGCATTCCCCTGGTCTCTGCGTGTGTCCGTCGAGCTATCGGTTTACCGATCAAGCAAAAACAGAATCATAATCGGTTCCCTTTTGGTCGAAATCAAGAAAAGAAACTGTGATCTGATGATTATCCCGACGGGGCTTCTGATTTGCGCTTTCTATTAGCCCCTCAAATTGTTTCCTAAGTCTCTGGATTTCTTTGTGGTCACAGGGCTGGTGAAAATCCTGAAGAAGTATGACAAAAGGACCGGAGCCCTGATCCGCCTGCCCTTCATCCAGCGGGTCCTGCAGCAGCCGTTCTTCACCACCGACATGATCTACAAGCTGGTGAAGGAGTGCGAGAAGATGATCGACCAACTCTTCCCTGCAAGCGAGCCTCCTCCACCCTCGGCAGAGGCGGCTAGATTGGACGACGACGGCGGCTTGGACCCCACGACCTCCGCCTCCACCGACACCGACGGCATGCTCAGAGTGCCCAAGGAACTCGCCGAGATTGAGCACATGAAGAGCTTATACATGAAGAGCACGATATCGGCTCTGCGAGTCCTCAAAGAGATCCGGAGCGGCAGCTCGACGGTCAGCGTCTTCTCGTTGCCGCCGCTGCAGCTGAGCGGACCGGAAGAGGCGTGGAAGAAAGTCCCGCTCCTGGAACAAGAAGCTAAATAGCTGTTCTCTTTGATAGTTTCTTCTCCTTTTTTTCACCTTTTCACTCTTCTTAATAGCTGCATACAGTGTAATGTGCTATGAGATTTCCTGGGGAACCAAAGTCTATACAAGCTGCATAACTTGTGTACCGGAGGATTTGTGTCCCTAGCAGAGTTCTTACTGTACTAAAAAGATCTGCTTAATATCTTGATGTGTGGTTCGAGCTGCATCGGTATCGCCCTTGCCTTCGAATTTGCATTTTGTTTGATCTTTAGATGCATTCTTTTAGATTCATAGAGATATGTTCACTAGAAAGTCTTGAAACTTGTCACCAAAGTGCAATTCAGTCCTAAAATTTGTAAAACGTGTAATTAAATTCTAAAACTTGTCAAGTTGGTTCAATCGTATTTTAAAGTTAACAACGTTAACTAGGCTAACAGAAAATGTTGATATGTCTTATTTTATTATTATTTTTAAGCAAGTGGCAATGAGTGACATTCAACAAGCATCACATCAGAAAAAATTAAAAGAAGATAGATTAAATTAGATAAAAAAGCTAAAAGTTTTAAAAAAAAAGGAGAAGACCCATGACGACAAGGGGTTGTGGCCAAGCCCTCGCCGGTGGCCGCTGTCGAGAAGGGCCAACGACCCTTGCCGGCCCTGGGCGAGGCCCCGACAAGGGCCTATAGGCCCCGATCTGGGGAAGGGTCATTGGCCCTCGCCCCAGATTTGAGTGAGGGTCGCCGGCCCTCACTCAAATCTGGGGCGAGGGTCGCACCCTCCCCCAAATCGAGGCTTGCAGGCCCTCGCCGGGGCCTCACCCAAGCCGGTGAGGGTTGTCGACCCTTCCCGGTGGCCACCGGTGACCCTTCCAGGCGACCACCGGCAAGGGCTTGGCCATAGCCCCTTGCCGCCATGGGTCTTCTCCTCCTCCTCCTCCTCCTCCTCCTTCTTCTTCTTTTTTTTATTATAATTATTTGGCTTATTTTTAAAATTTAATTTAAATAAAATTAGTATTAAAAATTAAAATAAGCCACGTAGGATAAAAAATAATTTTAAAACAGCTACGTCAGCATTTTCCGTTAGTAAATTTGACGGTGTTAACTTTATGACTCATTTGAATCAATTTAACAAATTTTATGACTTAATTGAACTTTGCGAGTTTTTTGACTCAATCAAGCGACTTTCGCGAGACTTCCAGTGAACATATCCCAGATTCATAATAATAAGATTCATGGCAGAACTCCGTTCTCTCTCCCAATCTCTCTTCGCTCCAAAGCCTATTCCGATTAACGCCCTTCTCGCACCCCGGTGGGTTGGCTCAAACGATCGCTGCCGTCCCTCCGATCTTGGTGACTATGACCAGGAGATGGGTTTCGGTTTGACCCCGATCGTGATTGAACATCTCCCATTTCTATCTGCTCTTAGGCACCAAATCTTTGGCGATTGAAAGCTGATCCATAATTCCCTGTTCCTTTCACATTAATTTAAGTTATTTCTTTTCATATTGATTAGATAAAAAGAAGAAGAAGAAAAACTTACTAATCCCACTTACCTATCACATGACGTTTCCAAAAAGTTCAAAATGGATTCATGCAACATGTGAAGAGGTCATCAGTGATTATTCAAATACATGTTGCTTAATTGTGCTAATTGTTCAAGGGAGCTGTTGCATGCCCTTGCACGGTATTGCCAAAATTCAACATCAAGAGGTGGAGCGACATTGCTTGCGATTATTTATTTATTTATGTTGTGTTGACTAATGAGCAAGTACAAACTGATCGATAAAGTTTTTTTTTGGAAAGATTAAAATAATAAACAATTAAAGGCGCCTACTTAGATTACGTGAGTTGGATAAAAAAAAAAAAAGCTTCAATTTGCCGCTCATCTAACATTGATATTCGAAAAAAAAATTGATTTGGATTCAACTTTAATTATAATATTTAATCTATGATATATTTTGTACAATTTGTGATGCGTTGGTGGGGCGAGTGATTCCGGAAAGGGTAATTTTCTTTTGGAATTTTCTAGATAAGTGTATGGAATGGAGTGTATGAGGATGGAATTGAAGGGAAAATGCAGAAAAATAAATAAGATAGAACGATCGCCTTCCAAGGTATAAAGGATACACCACCAACCAAGGATGAGGATCGGGATCTACGAAATTCACCACCAAGGCCTAAAGATTCCACCAACCAAGGATAAAGGACTTCGGGATAGGAGAAGCTCACCACCAAGACCTAAAGATACCACCAGCCAAGGATAAAGGGCTTCTTGGCTCACCACCAAGGAATAATTCACGCTCCAAGGATAAAGAGACCGAAATGAGTTATCCACTCTCCGAAGATATTCACTCAAGCAGAGGAAATCTCACAAATTTTCATTTATCAAAATCATGCTCTTACAATGGAGATTCGTCCTCTATTTATAGGAGAAACGAAACCTAGGAATCAATCGAAATATTAAAAGAAAACCTCGGGACTAAGAAACATAATAAAGCACCTAGGTTCTACAAAGTTTGACTTTTTGAAACTTGTAAAATAGTAAAGACACCTAGGACTTAGAAATGCAATTAATAGCATGGGAACTTGCATTCTTGAGTCTTCATCTTTGCAAAAATTCGTGCTCCCCCTTTGACCAGAAGATAACTTTGTTGAAAACTCTTCAATGCTCTTTTGAAATAATCCATAATAGCCTCCCATCGATATGTCATCGATATACTTCAAGTTATCGACATTCTTCATCGTATCGATATGTTATCGATAGTATCGACAAGTTATCGACATTTTTCAATGCGTCGATATGTTATCGATAGGTTTTTGTTTCATTCAGAATTGTTGGAAATGACCCATCGAAGCACATGATGCCCAAATTCTTTATTGGCTTGAATAAGCATCGATGGTTTCGATTTGTTCGATGGAGCTAAGTCGGATGCTCCTGCATCATCCTCCCCGGGTTGTTTGAGATTTGTCCTCAAATATGAGAAGTCTTCATCTTCCAAGTAAGGAGAAAGGTCTCCCACATTGAAAGTTGCCGAAACTCCAAACTCTCCAGGAAGATTAATCTTGTAAGCATTGTCCCCAATTCGCTCGATAACTTTAAACGGACCATCAGCTCTCGGCATGAGCTTGCTCTTGCGTCGAGATGGAAATCTCTCTTTCCTTAAGTGAAGCCACACAAGATCACCCGGTTGAAATTGGGCCTTCTTCCGAAACTGATTTGCTTTCTTCTGGTAAGACTCATTGGCCTTCTCGATCTTTGATCGAATTTGCTCATGAAGCTTCTTCATCGATTCAGCTCTATCTTTGCCATCAAAGCTTACTTGAGAGTTAGATGGAATTGGAATCAAATCGATGGGTGTGAGAGGATTAATTCCATAAACAACTTCAAATGGTGATCGACCAGTAGTGTAACTTGGTGATCGATTGTAAGCAAATTCAGCATGCGCAAGCTTCAAATCCCAATCTTTCAAAGATTTACTCACCATGCCACGAAGAAGAGTGGTAAGAGTACGGTTGGTTACCTCCGTTTGGCCATCGGTTTGAGGATGACAAGCAGTGCTGAATAAGAGTTTGGTACCAAGCATTCTCCATAGTGTCTTCCAGAAGTAGCTTAAGAACCTGGAATCACGATCCGACACAATGGTCTTTGGTACTCCATGGAGACGAATAATCTCTTTGAAATATAAGTCAGCAACATGAGATGCATCATCGGTCTTGTGACATGGCACAAAATGAGCCATTTTAGAGAACCGATCGACAACCACCATGATGGCATCTTTTCCTCTTTGAGTTCTCGGTAGAGCCACAATGAAATCCATGCTAACATCTTCCCAGGGCTGTAATGGAACCGGGAGTGGAGTATACAACCCTTGATGGAAATGACTTTTTGCTCTTTGACAAGTTGCACACCTCGAGATAATAGCATGCACATCTCCATTCATCTTTGGCCAATAGAAATGTTCGTGTAGAACCTCAAGAGTTTTGTTAACTCCAAAATGACCAGCCATTCCACCACCATGCGCTTCTCGAATTAGCAACTCGCGAAAAGAACTCTTCGGCACACATAATCGATTTCCTTTAAAAAGAAACCCATCTTGTAAGGAATATGTACCTTGAACTCCTCGCTTACAGTTGTCCATGGTTGATGAGAACTCAGCATCTTCAGAATAAAGTTCTTTCATCCATTGAAATCCAAGAATTCTAGAGTCCAGAACAGCAAGCTTATAATATCTCCTCGATAAAGCATCTGCTACAACATTAGTGTGTCCAGGCTTATATTTTGAGACAAAAGAAAAGGATTGAAGAAATTCTACTCATTTTGCATGTCTCGAATTAAGCTTGCGTTGGCCGCTAATGAATTTGAGAGCTTCATGATCAGAATGAAGGACAAATTGCTTTGGCCTCAAATAATGACTCCAATGATCAAGAGCTCGGACAATGGCATAGAATTCTTTATCATAAGTTGAATAATTCTTTTTCGAATCAGTCAGCTTCTCGCTGAAATATGCCAAAGGTTTTTGTGCTTGCACAAGAACAGCACCAATGCCAACTCCACTTGCATCACACTCAACTTCAAATACTTTATCAAAATCAGGAAGGGCAAGAATAGGGGACTCACAAAGTTTTTGCTTGATTACCTCAAAAGCATTTTGAGCAGCCTTTGTCCATTCAAAAACTCCCTTCTTCATGCATTCAGTTATAGGAGCCATGATGGTACTGAAATTTTTAACAAACCGTCGATAGAAAGAAACAAGTCCATGAAAACTTCTTACATCAGAAATGGACTTCGGAACCGGCCAAGTCTTCATAGCTTCCACCTTGGATTGATCGACGGAAATTCCATCTTTGGAAACTACATAACCAAGAAACACAATGCTTGGAGAGAAGAACTCACATTTCTCCATTTTAGCATAGAGTTTATGTTCTCTCAAGACATTAAAGACCTGTTTTAAATGAGAGATATGCTCCTCCTCGTTCTTGCTATAAACAAGAATATCGTCGAAATAAACAACGATAAATCGACCAATAAAGGAACGAAGAACTTCGTTCATAAGTCTCATGAAGGTACTTGGAGCATTCGATAACCCGAATGGCATTACCAACCACTCATAAAGGCCTCCCTTGGTTTTGAAAGTCGTCTTCCATTCATCACCTTCTCGCATTCTGATTTGGTGATAACCACTCCGCAAATCTATTTTTGAGAAGACAGTAGAACCATACAATTCATCAAGCATATCATCAAGTCTAGGTATAGGGTACCTATACTTAATGGTGATGTTGTTGATGGCTCGGCTATCAACGCACATTCTGAATGAACCATCTTTCTTGGGCACGAGTAGAGCCGGAACAGAACATGGACTCATGCTTTCTCGAACATATCCTCTGTCGATAAGTTCATCGACTTGTCTTTGCAACTCCTTTGTTTCCTCCGGATTGCATCGATAAGCTGGTTTGTTCGGTAGAGGAGCGCCGGGGATCAAATCAATTTGATGCTCAATACCTCTTATGGGAGGTAATCCAGGTGGCAAATCCTCCGGGAACATATCTGCAAAATCTTTCAACAAGCGATGCATCTTTGGATGAATGGATCGCTCTATCTCACTCTTTTTCTCTACCATAAGCAAAGCAAATACATTCTTTTGTTTGCTAATGGCTCTCTCAACCCGTGTTTCATTTAAGAACAAACTTTCCTTACCAGTGTTTCCCTCCCCAGGTTGATTTCGATGTATCAATGAAGGATTCAAGGGTAAAAGGGTGATGCATTTTTGTTCCTTCCGAAAAGAGTATGTGTTCTTACGACCATCATGCACAGCATTCATATCATATTGCCAAGGTCTTCCCAATAACAAGTGACATACATCCATGGGAATCAAATCACACAGAACTTGATCTCGATAGTTCTTCCCAATAGAAAACGATATAAGAGCTCGTTTGGTTACCTTGAGATCATTTCCTTGATTGAGCCATTGGAGCTTGTACAGTTGAGGATGTTTCGTTGTTGGAAGCTTCAGCTTGTCGACAAGGGTTGTCGAAGCAACGTTGGTGCAACTCCCACCATCGATAATCACCGAACATACCTTCCCATTAATAGTGCAACGGGTGTGAAAGATGTTCTCCCTTTGGTCATTATCAAGAGAAACTTCAGCATGCAATGCTCTTCGTATGATCAACATTTCGCCATCATCTGCTTTCTCCACAACTTCTTCTTCCTTTTCAGATTCGGAACCATTTTGGTCCGGATTGCTTTCAGCCTCTTGAAGTGCTGAATTGATCTCCTCAATTTCTTGAAGAGTCGTAACTCGCCGATTTGGACAATTTGCTTGAAAATGCCCAAAACCATGGCACTTAAAGCATTTCCTCGCATCGCCTTCAGGTTTCTTCTGGAATTCTTTGGAAGGCTCTGTACTCTTCTCCTTTCCTTTGTCTTTGATCGACGTGTTCTCGACCTTGCTTGAGGAAGCACCCTTAAAATAAGATGTCGCCTTGGTTGAGGTTCTGGAGGAAAACTTCTTGCCTTTCAGTTGCTTCTCAACTTTTATGGCTAGCTTACAAACGTCTTCAAAGGACCAATACGGTTGAAGTTCAACCATATCAGCAATTTCTCTATTCATGCCGCCAAGGAAACGAGCGACGGTTTGCTCCGGAACTTCTGGAACGTCGCATCTCATTTTGAGTTGTTCAAACTCACGGATGTATTCTTCAATACTCATCCCTTGTTGTCTTAGGGAATTCAGTTTTAGGAAAAGATCTTGCCTATAGTTGTCGGGCAAGAACCTCTTCTTCATCAACTTCTTGAGTTTTTCCCAAGACTTGATTCGGCCTTTTCCTTCTCTTGCTCGCTGATGCTTTAGATTTTCCCACCATAGAGAAGCATACTTTGTCAACTTTAGGACAGCAACCTTGCACCTCTTCTTGTCCGAGTAGGACTTGAAGTAAAAAATCCGTTCTATTGTATGTAGCCAATCCACAAAGTCATCGGGATTGAGACTACCTTCAAATTCAGGGACCTCCACTTTGATGTCTCGATCATCCTCCTTATGCCTCCCTCTTCATCTTCGGATATGAGAATCGGAATCACTAGAGTTGCCCCCAGTGGAATTGGAATTGCTACTAGAACTTTGACGAGATTCTAAATCGTTACGCTGACGTCGATCATTCGGACGCCTCTCCGGTTGGCCTTGTCTCGCCGGATCCTCTAGAAGATTGAGGACTCGCTCTATTTGTTGCTGAAGGTTTTGGATAGCACGATCCCGCCTTTCATTGTGCGCTTGTTCCAAAGTCAAGCCTCTTGGAACCCGATCATCCATGTTGAATAAGGATTGGAAAATAGAAAGGAATCACTCAAACAAGTTCAACCTTGAGCTTTGATACCAATTTGATGCGTTGGTGGGCGAGTGATTCCGGAACGGGTAATTTTCTTTTGGAATTTTCTAGATAAGTGTATGGAATGGAGTGTATGAGGTTGGAATTGAAGGGAAAATGCAGAAAAATAAATAAGATAGAACGATCACCTTCCAAGGTATAAAGGCCACGCCACCAACCAAGGATGAGGATCGGGATTTACGAAGTTCACCACCAAGGCCTAAAGATTCCACCAACCAAGGATAAAGGACTTCGGGATAGGAGAAGCTCACCACCAAAACCTAAAGATACCACCAGCCAAGGATAAAGGGCTTCTTGGCTCACCACCAAGGAATAATCCACGCTCCAAGGATAAAGAGACCGAAATGAGTTATCCACTCTCCGAAGATATTCACTCAAGCAGAGGAAATCTCACAAATTTTCATTTATCAAAATCATGCTCTTACAATGGAGATTCGTCCTCTATTTATAGGAGAAACGAAACCTAGGAATCAATCGAAATATTAAAAGAAAACCTCGGGACTAAGAAACATAATAAAGCACCTAGGTTCTACAAAGTTTGACTCTTTGAAACTTGTAAAATAGTAAAGACACCTAGGACTTAGAAATGCAATTAATAGCATGGGAACTTGCATTCTTGAATCTTCATCTTTGCAAAATTCGTGCTCCCCCTTTGATCAGAAGATAACTTTGTTGAAAACTCTTCAAATGCTCTTTTGAAATAGTCCATAATAGCCTCCCATCGATATGTCATCGATATACTTCAAGTTATCGACATTCTTCATCGTATCGATATGTTATCGATAGTATCGATATGTTATCGATAGTATCGACAAGTTATCGACATTTTTCAATGCGTCGATATGTTATCGATAGGTTTTTGTTTCATTCAGAATTGTTGGAAATGACCCATCGAAGCACATGATGCCCAAATTCTTTATTGGCTTGAATAAGCATCGATGGTTTCGATTTGTTCGATGGAGCTAAGTCGGATGCTCCCGCATCAATTTGAATTTTAAATATTTGATTGGAATTTTATTAGTTTTAGCAAAAGCCAGTCCTATCGAAATGCCCACCAACTGTTCGATAAAAGTCGTCAAGGCATTTCTCGGCTGTATTTTTTCTTTAATCTTTTATTTTGGTCTTTCTTGTCATAATTTAATTTGATATTGGAAATCTTCTCTTGAATCATGTCTTCTGTTAATTATTTTCGTATGGTTGTCTTGTGGTTAAAATTGGATTTGCGCTATGTGGACAAAACTGGTAGTAACAAAAGATGGTTTAAAAAATGAGATTAAAGTATCCTTTTTTTATACGGCCATGATTATAAATACAAAGAAAATTCGGTAAAAATAAAAATAAAAATATTGGGTCTTCTAATTTCTCTTCTTTTTTTTTTTGTTTTTTGTGGTCATATGGGTCTTCTAATTGAAGTCCAGCAAGATGGGTAGATTTTCAGCATTCGAAATCTGTAGTACGTCTATAATATTACTTTGCCGTTTTCATATTAATCAATTTGCTCTTTGTTTGAATATCTCACCAAAATGAAAAGAGAACATTGGGAAATATTTTTTTAAATCTCAGGCACACGTTCAAACCAGAATAAACGAAACTCGAAATTAAAATAGCGATTTACCGAAAAAGAAGAAGAGGAAATTACAATCATGCAATGCATGGGCAGAGAACTGCTTTTAACAAAACGAATGACATATAATTTTCTGATTTATGTAATGTATCGGTTATTGATTTACATTGATTAAAATGAAGAAAACCGTGCAAAGCACGGGGCAACATAACTAGTGTTAAAGTAATCAATGTATGACTTACCGCACGAGCATGACATTACAATTCGCAGTTTGTTCCTGTGGTATGATGACGTTTTGGTTAACTTTCAACAATGCCTATCCAAAGAGGGTCGTTAGAGCCAGCAGTTTTTTCATTTATAAGAGAAAAACTATGATTGATGTGAAAACTGTGCTCTGTTTTTTTGCATCCTTAGTCACTTGAGACTCCAAAATCAAATGAGAGGAGGTACTTGTATAGTCTACACCTATCTTGATTTACTTTTATTAATTACAGAATTTTCCTCCAACGAGAAACTCCCTCCAATCATGCCAGCTCACGAATTATGAACGTCGCCTACATGCAGACTGTACCAAACTTAAACGCGAACGATATCCGTGCTTGTAAATTCATCGATTAGAGTGGTTGGAGAGAGCTCTCCAATTAGAATCATTTGGATGTCATGACCAAGCCCAATTCATTCATTATAACCTCATATTGCTCGATCATGTGCTGCAGCATCGGCCCATTAAAACAAGAGAGGCCCCCACGAACCAAGTCAAGTAACGCATTGCGCTTCTGAAAGTCGCATTAAACTCGAATCTAAGAGCCCCCTTTTCATTCCCAAGCCCGTTCGAAAAATGATAAATGACATAAACAGTCCATGAACTTTGGCCCAATATATAATCTGATTCCATAACTTTTAATTTGTTCGATGTAATCCTTGAACTTTAACCCAATGTGCAATGTAGTCCTTGAACTTTTAATTTGTTCAATGTCATCCTTGAACTTTTGGTAAATTTTCAATTCATTTCCTAAACTACATTGAACATTTTCATATAGTTCGGGGACTGAATTGAACAAATTAAAAGTTCATGGACCACATTGAATCTTAAACTAAAGTTCAGGGACTACATTGAACAAATTAAAAGTTCAAGGATCAAATTGCACATTGGGCCAAAGTTGAGGGACTGTTTGTGTCATCGCCCCTTCGAAAAACTACCCTCGCCAAAAAACAAGAATGAGCGATCGAGTTATATTGTGGCAACGAACGGAAAGAAATGCATAAGCACCGAGCGATGCGAGCGAGAAGAGAGAAGCAATTACTCATTGACAATATGAATTCGATTGATTCCGCCCAAATCGCCTCCGCATTCGGACGGATCCAGAAGGATTCGAAACACGCGCTATGGATCCGTTCGATCCTTTCCTTTGTTCTCCCTCCATCTCTTTTTCTCTATTCAAGGAAGACGCGCGTCTAAAATCCTTCGTCCGCCCGTAGAATTCCCTTGACCAAACACGATGTTTAGGACTAATGCTGCTATATTTAAGTTAGGCATGTATCAAACCTTCCCATTTGTGCTGAACAAAGCTTGAACCACCTCTATCTTCCATCAACACCGTTTTCCATATTTTTCTTTTTTAGCATCACATCTTTTAATCAAACTTGCAAGTGTGTAACGAGTTGATTTCTTTTTTTTTTCATCGATTCGACAAAAATCCCTTCTTTAAGATGCAGTACAAATTACCGGCCTTGAAATCTTAGCATTGTGACTTTCGATGTTTGCTTTGATGAGACAGGTTTGGGTCTCTATGCTAATTAAGCAAGCTATACTCGAGTCTCAAGACAGATATTAACGTTGTGTACTTAATTATGTTTCCTCACTAATGAGCAAGAGCCGAAGTTCCTACTAGGGCCACTCTGCCTGTTTAAGTATATACACCTGGCGGGCTGACATGACTGCATTTTTTTATTTAACGTGCCGGTACCCGCATGTCCAATTTCCCTAATTTGAATCTTTTTCATCTCCAAGAAAACGGAATACCCTCTTTGTGTTTAACGTTCAGGGGATGCCGATATCCGAACGTGGCCTCAGACGAAGCAATTTCACCTCTTACTTAAGAGGAAGCTTCATCCACGATGAGGCAAAGTTTAAGGTTGTGTTACATCTTTTCTCGGGTAGCAAAAGGAGGGCCAAAAGCCAAAGTTGCATAAACAGACTCTACGAATATCAGAACTTCCTACATTGATCAGCTTATAATAGTGATTCTAGATCCTTTGGTGTGTGCTCCGGCTCAAATCATAATTAGCCAATCAATCCGCCCAGTAAACACGTGAAAGAATCAAATTTCACCTCTCCAAATTTCCTCTTCCATGATAAACGAGTTTTCTCGTTCGATAATAGTTTTCACCGAAGTGTTAGAGGTGGCACAGCCCGTTTAGTGGAAGTGAGATATACCTACTAGGACCGAGACGCAGCCGAATTTTGTGACCTTTGCATTCATGAACTATCAGCCCATATTTAGGGTGCGCATGGCAACGATTCTGTGCCCGGGAACTGATTCTGTTCAGAAATAATTCTTTTTTATTCTGTGCTCGGGAATTGATTCTGAGCATTTGAAGGCGTTTGGTAACGACTCAAAATTTCCATTCCTGAAATAATAAAAGAACAGAAATGCGTTTGGTAACGGCATAAAATTTCTTTTTATTAATAATATTTTAAATATTTTAATATTTCTTTCTTTTTTTCTTTACTTTTTTTCTTCTCCTCCTTCTTGGCTATGGCTGGTAAAATATTTTTTTATTAATAATACTTTTATTAAAAATGATTTTTTATTTTTTTGGCCATGGCCGGTAAAATATTTTTTTATAAATAATTTTTTATTAAAATATTTTACTAAAAAATATTTTTATTGAAAATATTTTTTTCTTTTTTTTCGCCATGGACGGCAAAATATTTTTTTATTAATAATATTTTAATAAAAAATATTTTTATTGAAATTATTTTTTTTATTTTTTTGCCATGGCCTGGTCGCTGGCCATGGCCGGTAAAATATATATATTTTTGTATTTTTTATTAAAATATTTTAATAAAAAATATTTTTATTGAAAATTTTTTTTGCCATGGCTGGTAAAATTTTTTTTATTAATAATATTTTTTTATTAAAATATTTTAATCTCGCTAGATACGGCGAGAGTGGCCCTCGCGCCGGACATTAGAAGCTACATTAAAAATCAAGAAAAAGAAGAAGAAAAAAAAAACTGATTCTCATTTTTGTTCCCAGAATCAAGAAGCTACTTTTTTTTATTCTTGATTCTACTCCACAACTGATTCTGGGCACAAATTTGCAAGAATTTGTGTCCAGAATCAAAAAATTAAACAAACGGATTTCTATTCCCAAACTGATTCTGGGAACAAAAGAACAGAATTAAACACTATTTGGCAAGTTGCCATGCGCAGCCTTAGAGCCAACCACACTACAACACCGCTGCAACACCAGCAATCAACGGATTGTTTTTCAATCAAGAGGTCGAGAAGAGGCAACTTCTAGGCATAAACTTTAAGGTTCCCAAATTCGTTTATGGAATGTTTAGATCGATTCTCATTGTCTGCGAAAATGTTTAGACATAAATTGCTGTCGATAATCAAAACAGTTTTCTTCAACTGATTATTTCAAGCAACACGAGCAAACGTTTTTTTAGGAAAATTATTTTACAAGTAATTCATCTCTCGCAAAACAATCGGAAACAAAAATTGCTTCAATTAAGCAAACACAATACAAGCGGTTTAGAGGTTCATTGTTATAATAATCTCTTGAAGAAAAGCTAGACCCGTCTATCACTAAACTGTTAACGCTTATTTCAGAATTAGTGACAAGAGGGAACATGGCAAAATTTTGTTATGAAATAGCTGGCAAGTATATATGTACGGGAAGTCCTAAAACTTGTCATGAGGGCATGGTAGAATTTTACAACCATACAAAAGTAATTAACAGAAGACATGATTCAAGAGAAGATTTCCGATGTCAAATTATCGACCCATACTTATAGCCCACCACGCCAGCAATCAACCGGTCGTTTTTCAATCAAGAGGTCGAGAAGAGACGACTTCTAGGCATAAACTTCAAGGGTCTCATATTCGTTCAAGTAATGTTCATATCGATTCTCGCCGTCCATGAAAATGTTTAGATATAAATTGCTATCGGTAATCAAAATAGCTTTCGTTGACTAATTATTTCGAGGGTACGGGCAATTATTTTTCAGGAATATATTTTTCAAATAATTCATCTCCAGTGAAACAATCGGAGCCAAAAATCACTTCGGTTAAGCAAACACGATACGAGCTATTGAGAGGTTCATCGAAAACGTCGATAATCTCTTGGAAAAAAAAGCTAATTTGATACGAAGTAGCTGGTTCTTAGGATGATATATGTTTGGGCCCATGCTCGACAGAGTTCCTTGCCTCTTTCTCGTTTTTCCTCTTTTTGTTCTTTGTCCTCCCACGGAACCGAAACGTTGGAAAGTTGCCACACAAAACAGTTCCACACGTTTCCTCTTCGCATCGCCCGAAGCGAAATCTCACCCAAGAAACCACAACTTGCGAAATCCCAAAACCAAGACCAAGGCCTCGTAATCTCGAGTTCTTGTCTGCTTTCTGTGTTTCGCCCCGCGCCGACCGTCGTGAGTTCTTGTTCACTCCCTCCCTTCGGCGGCCTCCCCCTCGCGCCACCGCTTCCCCGTTTGCGTTTTCTTGATACGCAGAGCGAGTCATGGGAGCTTCCAGATAAAGCTCGCACGCCACCCATACGGCAGGGCAATATAATATCCCCTACAGCCCAGCACCCATCGTTGTCTTGCCATTCTTTTATTGCCCATAATCTGTACTGCAGTATCATACAGCCTGTGCCCCCTCCCGTCTTGAAGATTACTCTTGCAGCCTCGTTCCAAGCCAAACCCATCAACGCTTTCTTCCCAGACTTGCGTGAACCCTCTCTCTCTCTCTCTCTCTCTCTCTCTGTTGTTTGATTTCCCGCTTGGGGTACCGTACACTCTTCCATCTCTCTGGCAGCGTCAATGGCTTCTCTAACCCCGGCGCCTCACTCCACCTGCTTCTTAAGCAACACCCAGTTGAAATCGCCTCCTGCCCAGGTTCTCTTTCCCCTCGCGAACGCTAGCCTAGGGACTAGTTTCTTGCAAAAAGGGTCCTTTCGGGCGGTTCGCAGAGTCGCGAAGATGCCCCCGAAGGCGGTGGTCGTCGCGGCGACGACGACGGAGAAGCCGAAGAAGAGGTACCCCGGGGAGGCGAAGGGGTTTGTGGAGGAGATGAGGTTTGTGGCCATGAAATTGCACACGAGGGATCAGGCCAAGGAAGGAGAGAAGGAGGTGAAGGAGCCCGAGGAGAGGTCGGTGGCGAAGTGGGAACCGAGTGTTGATGGGTACTTGAAGTTCCTGGTGGACAGCAAGTTGGTGTATGATACGCTTGAGAGGATTGTGGAGGATTCTGCTTTCCCTTTCTGTGAGTATGGTTGATTTGTTCGCGGTTTCTTTGGGGTTGTCATTGGTTCTTGGTTTGTCTTTTGGTGTTATGATCAGGTCTCATTGATTTTGTGTGGTTGTGATGACTTATGATTATTGGGATGCTGGTTTTGAGTGGTTGGATGATGCTTTTGATATGGTGAGATGGACCTGTTAGAGATATATGGCTGTTTAGATGTCAAGCTAATCTCAGATACGGATGATTGTTGGATAGTTTTTCCTTTTATCCTGAAGGAGGATTAGTGGTTTCCCTCCTAGCAGAAAAAGGTGTCGCTCCTTTCTGAGTTTCTTTGTGTGCCTTGCCATTTTCTTGCTTCTGTGTCTTATTGCTGCAACTAGTCATTGTTTGAAAATTATGGTGCGAAAAAGTTGTAGTCTTAGCAGAGGAGGAATGATCGAGTCTCTTAACAGTTTGAAACACGCAATGGCACGTTTCTTTCTGCCTGACGAATTTAGCGAATGCGTGCATTGGATGAACTTGTTCAAAAGCTTGTCCTTTTCTTTTCTTGTGTGTGATGGGGGATTTCTTCCTGCAAGGTCATGCACATTAAATGTTCTTCTCGGTTTAAATTTTTTTTTTTAGATTTGCAGCTCTTTTGATAGTATATTGCTGGCAGCAGATAAAGCAGCATCAAACCTCTTGTTTTCATTCAGAAGTAGGACTCCTCTGCATTGCAGTCCACATTTAGTGCTCAGATATTAGTAATGCCATTTTGTGTCTATTGCCAGCCAAAGCTGGTCTATTGTGATTTAGGATCTTAAAGGAACGTAGAATTAGGATGTTGGATTCTTGGTTCTCGAACCATTTTCTTTTCCATGTGAGAATGCTGCAATTGGCTTTTCAAATGTGCTTGTTTATTATTATCACTTTGTTAATTGGGAGTTGCTTCTGTTTTTTGGGGAAACGAAGAAGGGGGGGGGGGGGGGTACTTTGTACTCTTAACACGTGATTAGCAAAATAACTTCTCTGATTTTTATCTACCTATTCTTGTTCTAGGTTGTAGACACGAATGCGAAGAAGTATTATGTAACACGGTCCTCATTCTAAACAACTAGTTCTGTGGAATCAGAATATTATCTGGCTGTTGCATTTTCTTCGTTGAAAATCTGCTTGAAAACTGTTCTTCTGGTGCTTGAACTTCAAACATATTCTGTGCATAATTTCCAGGATCCTTTCGGAACAAGTCCTTAGTTTTTCAACTTTCTCCCAAAAGAAAAGAAAAAACAAATCCACTTGGTCTTTATTTAATTTTGTGACTTGAGAATAAACTTTACCTATATTTAGGACACTATGAATTCACTGCAACCTGCTAAATGCTAGAAATTAGGACTGACCTTTGTTGACATACATATGCACCTGTTTTTCCTTTCCGTGTGCATTTATCTTGACCTTAGTCATGACCCTGAGCCAATAGGAATCTTTGAATTGTTTTGAGTATAGATGCTGAGTTCAGAAATACTGGTTTGGAGAGGTCAGAAAAACTGGCGAAGGATCTGGAGTGGTTCAAAGAGCAAGGTTATAACATTCCTGAACCTTCTTCACCCGGGGTGACATATGCCCGTTATCTCAAAGAATTGTCTGAGACAGATCCTCAAGCATTCATCTGTCACTTCTACAATGTTTACTTTGCCCACAGTGCTGGTGGTCGGATGATTGGGAAAAAGGTAAAGCCCTAAGGCTTTGAAATCAATCGGTTTATTTCTGTTTCAATTCATTTGTGCATAAATCAGTGTATTAGATGGATATTCTTCATACTCGAAGAGGTCAAATATGCTGTCTCGAGGCTAGTCCAAACAGAAGAAACTAAATTGCATGTTAGCTTAAAGATTATGAATGCCACCGAATACTCAACCATTCTGCCTCCCCCTCCTTTACGTGGATATTGAAAGCTGTGCTTATTCTTATGCGTTGTGGGTCTTTTAAATTTCTCATCTTTTTCTTGGATCCTATGGAGAATGTGTTGTACAATGTTGAATTAGAATTAGGTGGCAATAGGCAATTTATTCTTTGATCATTAAATATAATTTTGTAGAGAGGCACCAGGGGGTTGCCAAAGCCATATATAGAATTCCAAGCCCCTAAGAGCTCATCCACAAAGAGAGAATCTATAGTCTGTCAAAAAAGCAGTTACCTCGATGAGCATCTTTCAACTGCGCCAAAAGTATAAAGCGAATCTTTTTTATTTATAGAATCTGCCGGGACCCAATTCATCCATCTAAAAGTATAAAAAGTTATCTATATCTGATATGCCATGTCAAAGGCAATTCGGAAGGAGGTGAGTGACAGATAACCCGTCCTTCACTCAGAGAAAGGATTGGTTTTACGAAAACTTTTCGAGATTCATTGGCATCGTTATCCTACCCTGCTGTCTACTTCCCTGAGCATCTTCCGACTTTTCTGGAGTATCTTTTATATTCTCGATCTGCTTACGGAAGTGACATTTCATTCATCTGTAAATTTAATCTTCTTTTAGGTGGCTGAAAAGATACTTGATAACAAGGAATTGGAGTTCTATAAGTGGGATGGTGAACTTCCCCAACTATTGCAGAATGTGAGGGACAAGCTGAACAAAGTCTCTGAAGTAATTCCTCGGCACTCTTCATCTAAATCGTTTATTTATGAGACTAGATCTGTAAATGGTCTCCGCTGTTATATATTCAAATGAAAAATTTAGTTCCATGGTTTTGACTTGTAAACTACTTGTTTCGGTGTTTAACGTGTAATTTCACATGTGGTGTTGCCAGAGCTGGACCAGAGAGGAGAAGAACCATTGCTTGGAAGAGACTGAGAAATCATTCAAGTACTCTGGCGACATTCTTCGTCTGATACTGTTGTGATGCGCGTATGACAACCAAATGTTGTACCGATCTGTTGTAAGTAATGGGGCAAAAAGCCTGACAGTTTACATTTGTGTTTGGCCCTGCACAATTTCTTTGCAAACCGCAAGCAAGTCCCTGGATTTGTTGGTTTTAACCTGTCAAATGTGACCCCTGAATTCTTTTCCTCACGCGGAGCATAAGGTTCTGCTGTACATAACTTTTCACATTGAAAAACTTGGCTAATCTTTTCTTGATTTATGAAGCTAATGTCTCCCTATATGCGGGAGACATGGATTTCGTTTATGAATGGTTTTGCCCCTTAACTTTACATTGATGTATACTAGCGTGTGGAGTGTTTGTTATTGATGGAGTATCTGATTGGCATTTAGGATGCAGTTTCTTGGAACACTGACTGTGCGAAGTGTTACTGTGCCTGTTATGTTCTTGTTAGGGTTGAACCCTAACCTCCTAAACTCCTGCCTCGTTCCGAACCCTTTTCCGACAAGGCCGAGTCTTTGATGGGTCGCACAGTGAGGAGGTTATGGTCGAGTCATGTCACGAACGCAACATAGACGAGTCTTCATGACGTATGTCCACTAGAAAGAGGCTTCAAAACAGCTTAGTGCGCTTTAGAAGCTGATTGCATCTTATCGAGCCATTATTTTACCATATGACTGTCCACAAGAGATTCATCGAAATAGCCTAATCGAATTCAAACAAATTGGAATTTCGAGATGGTTCGAGTCATTTCAGGATGGTGGGTCCATTTGGGGTTTCAACATAGATAGGACGGTAGTCGTGGAAACAATTGAAAAGATTCAAATAGAATCAAAATTTTATTGTTATCATCGATATCGTTAGCACTATATGCTTCCTTGATCTGAACGTGACAATCTATTTGTAAATATCATTTTTACTTTCTAGTACTTGAGGATAATCAATAAGGATGGAAAAACCAAGAACTGAAATTGGAACAGTTCACTTCGGTCTCATTCGAAACCATGGCGAGTCAGCTTATGACGAACATAGATTCACCAAGTTCCCCAAAAGACATTTTCGAGTACAATCGAATCGTGCAGGTCCCTATCCTTTCTTCCTGTCACTATCAGGTGCTTCGTAAGAGACTGATTGAAGAATAGAATATTAGTATGGAAGTTTCAAAACCAGCGCCTGTAGCTCAGTGGATAGAGCGTCTGTTTCCTAAGCAGAAAGTCGTAGGTTCGACCCCTACCTGGCGCGAACTCTACTCCATTTTCTTATCATGAGAATGGCCATGTTTTTTTTTTTACTTCCGTTATTCCCCTTCAAATTTTCTTCACTTTTATGCTTGTTAATGATTTGCGTCTGTGTGACTGTGCGTAGAAAAGGCATGGAGCTCGCAACGCTGGAGCTTCGGATTGCCAAGCTTGAGAATTATGGCCAAGACTGATGGACGAGGACTGGCCCAAGAAGGGTTTGCTATGACCAGCGACAAGGATGCGATTGCAAGATCGGCGTCTCTTCTCGAACCACGACAGGATGTCAACTCAACGCTGCCGATCACATCGGCTCGAAAGAAATATGTTCCAGTCTTGTCGTGCCTTAACCACTCCATCAATACCTCTTCCACATAAGCTTATCTGAGAACACTAAAGAACTGAATGTATTTGTTACAGAACAGACATCATCCTTCTCCTATCAGGACTTCAAAACAGCACATTGCATACTATCCTTATGAAGGGAAATTGTATTCTGAGGCTCATGCACATTACCGAAAATAATGAATTTAGTGAAAAAGAAGAAATTCATTCGTCGAATGTGCTCATGAATCCACCGAGGAAACCAGCTCCGTTGCAGTCCCCGCACAACATCTCCTTTTTGCCTCTGCAAAACAAATTCGAAGTTAAAACCACATCATGAATTGAGGGTAAAAGGAAAGAGAAAAAGTTATTGCTAAAACTGGCCATAAGCAAATCGGTACCGTGACTAAACATATGGGAGAGAGAGATTGCTCAAGTACCTGCAAAGCCAACATATCGCGCCGGCTTTAAACTGTCCGTTGAAGTGGTCTACAGAGTTTACTCCAGTCCCTTCACATTGGGAACACTGCACTGCACCTGGTTTCACGGAGGAAAATCAAAATCTTCTATTCCAAATACCGCGCTGCATCCCACTAGAATACTAGCACTTGGTAATAAAGCAAGCCCGACATTTTTGCACAGAAAATGATCATCCAAGTAGACAAGTTTCAAGTTTCTATGATCAGATGAACTAAACAAATAGAGACACCAGATGCCACTTCCTCGGAATTTTTTTTCTGAATATTTCTGAAAGCTCGTCCTCGACCATAACGACAGCCAATTGATGGAAGATGAGAGAAACCAAGAAAACAGTTTGCCTTGTCTCTAAATGTGAGTGCATTTCTCCCTAACTATGTTGCATCTCAAAGGGACTCTTTTTTTCAAGGACTTTTTTCATGTTGAGCAGTGGAACAAGTAGAAAAACACTTGTATGATGGTCCATTTATCATAAGAATTTGCCATATAAGCACAGAGGAAATCTTAACATCGTGTTAAAAATTACAGGCCATACTCCAAAAGGAAAGCTTACTATTCAATGCTTCAGATATCATGTAATACAATGGATATAATTTGTGTATCAGGAGCAATAAGCTCATAAATGTGCATATCAGCAAAGAATGTTCATGTCAGGTACAAAATATTACATCACAGTATACAGATCGGCAGTGTATAACATAGTATTACAATAGTGGATGTGAATAGTGGAGAGCACTCATTGTGATTTTATGCAGAATGTAGCTAGTCTTGAACATTACGACAAAATTTAGGAGTCAGTAAACAGTATTCAAGAATCAATACTTGGCCATTACCATTTCCATCACAATTAGCACAAACAATGCTTCGGGTTTTCGTGCCTGGACTATTCTCTGCAGCCTGTAAAACCACGAGACAATGTTCAAGCCAAAGAAACAAAAAAACAATCATGGAGAACAAACTCAATACGTACAAATTCAAAATGGTCATTCAAAAAGGATTTTGTTGAGAAGTGCCCTCACGTCACTTGTCAAAACACCTCAATGAAGAAAATTTGTCATTTCCAATCCACTATCTTTCTTGTGTTGTGTGTAATCAGTGTATTGAAAGTAAAGATGTTTCCTTATTAAGTATGGTGAACAAGTGCTCTGGGGCCACTTGTTGACAAGACTCATCTAACGAATATCCATTTTACATGTTACTTTTGTTGTGAAAGGTTATTTCTCCATATTTGCCCTCTTGTTCAAGCTAACAATCATGTGATTAATCCTTCTATGTTGTACAAACCATTCAAATAGCCAGAATATCAATGGGGCAATACTTTTCACTGTCACTGTGGCGTAATCCAGCTTGATTTCTTGCACGAAGTTATAGCCACCCGATAAACTTCCAAGGAACTTCTCCCAACTACAAATTGCTCACAACCAAATGAAAGATCGATACAATCCACCCCTGTTGCCCATGGATTACATAATCGCCCAAGCACAGGTTACATAATTTGCAGGGGATGTCCAAGAAAGGTGATTTCCAAAAAGCTCGCGGAAATCGCACCCTCATTTGGTATGGTCCAACTCAGAGTCGTCTCATCACTAAACACCCAAGAAGTTAATGCATCAAACAATTCATCCGTTTGCTTCAGCATCAAAACCCCTCATCTCCCATATACTAAAGTCACCACAATTCAAGAAGAAAGATTAGCATCAGAAGCTATCACCTTGACTTCCAGAGACTGAAATCTTGCAGTTTTAGTCCCAATACACGCATCATTGACTCTCAGAACTTTCCCAGCAACCGGATAGCCAATCACTGCTCCTGCAACGCCCACCCCGCAAAACAGAAAAAAGATCGAATGTCAACTCAAGATTTGACAAACAAGAAAATCAAGAATTCAATGTCACGTCCACATAGGACAGGAGGATGAGGAAGAGAGGAAGAGGAAGTACCCACTCTGGGTGGAGGCCGGACAGAACAAGTCGGAGCAAAGCATAGAGAATTCGCCATGTCAAAGAGGATGCTCAAGCTCCCTCGTGCTTGTGTTGGACCGTGTACAACCGGGAGAACTCAACCTAAAAAACGAGAGGAGATGAAAATAACAGAGCAGCCGAGGTTTTTTGCCGCTAATGCCCAGGATAAGGCGCTCGTGGTTTCAAGAATGGGGACAACCACAAACATAAACTTACCGAAATACCCTCCACACCCATGGCAAGCAGTAATTGGAGTAGAGGGGGTTAAGGGTAATATTCCACTGTCTGCAGCGAAAACATTTTCTTTTTTGGGGGTGCAGTGGTTCGCTTGCGCTTGCAGAACCAGAGCTCAAATTTTCTTCTTTATTTGTAAAACAGGTGAGAGAGAGAGAGAGAGAGAGAGAGAGAGAGAGAGAGTATGGCAAGCGCTCTCTTGTCCACCAGTCTCTTCCTCCCGTCAAGAAGTAAGCAAATCAAAGCTCGTTCATTTACAGTTTTTGAAGGTTCAAAAGCTCACCTTTTTGAGCTATTTGCTGTTGATTCGCTGTGCTTCTTTCGTTGGGATTGAGGAACAGCTTCTTGTGGTCTCTAACATGCGCCATTTTGAACAGATAGAGGAGACACTGGTGGGTTCCGCGTTAGGAGCTCCAGGAGCTCATTTCATGGCGAGTTGCTTTCCAAAGCCAATCTTGTGAGGAGGGAAATCAGCAGCAGCGCGAGAGGACGCCTTGAGATTGCCTCCGTGGTTGGTTGCTCTTCTTCGCCTCTTCTTGTCTGTTGTCATATCTTGAATTCAGTCTTTTTGCGTTCAAAACTTGGCTTAGCACAATAATGTTGTTTTGCTGGGTGGACTCGTTGTTGTGATGTACAAGAAAAGGGCTTGTCTTTAACTGTTTTGGTAATTTTGATACTTGTGAATTTGGAGCTCTTCGGGGAGCTATGGCCTGATACAGTTGGTCATTGTAATGTATGACGGCTTGGGAGGAAGGTCACCCAGAGAGAGACTGTAGTTCCTGACCCTGATTATAGAATACCGATTGTCTTACTCGGTAAGTGCCCTATAACATTGCTTTTCTCACGTTGAAGTTTGCTTCTACTCGCTCTCCACAAACTTAATTGTGATAGGATGATTCAGGTGAACCTTCAGAAGTATGTAATCCTCCTGTCGTAATATTTGATCTGGGGCTTATCATACTGGCTACTGAACCAATCTTGACTGTTTCATTTTTCCAAATCTTTAGAATTCGCTGCTTGGATGTTCATATATACTGTCATTAAGAAAAAATAGATCAGTTGCTAAATGGTCAAACGGCGACGAAGAAGCTAACAGGAATGTTGATTTGAATCAGGTATGGCTGGTGGATTAGCCTATACAAATAATCTGTTACCTGCTGCCCCTGTTGGTCTACTTGGTCTGCTCTTATTATTTCAGGTGATGTTACAATTAAGGCATATGGATTCTCTACCGGTACGGTGCTCCCCCCGGTGCCTCAATAAATCTCAACCAATGATTTATGAAAATGAGACTTTTATCAACGGTTGAAATTTGTTGAGACATCAAGGGGAGCACAGCAAGTAGTAGAGGATCCTCACCCATAATTAAGGATCAATATTTGCATGTAGGTTTTAAAGTGTAGTAGAAAATTCTTGTCTGACATGCCACCCAAATTTGCTTCCTTAGTCAATAACTAGTTAAAGATTCTGAGTTTCCTTCGACAATGTCTGCTTATTAATCAATGCGAATTGTGATTTAGTTTGCCTAAATGCTGACTCTATTTTCTTTCTTCCCCTTCTGATCCAGACTACTAGAGTGAGATTTGTCTTTGATAATGAGGCTCTGGTACGTTTATCGATCTTCATCGCAAGTGTGCAATTCATGCATGAGCTAATTGACAAGAAAACTAATGTAGTGTTCTTGTCTCTATGTGTATTGTGATAGAAGAAGATTCTCCTGACCTATATCTCTATTGTCTGAATTTTTTGCACTCAAGCATGGTTCTGGCCCTTCACTATTTTGACTTAAAAGGTTCAAGGTGGACCTTGGCGATTGTAATTCTGGAAGCTGAAGCTGCTGCTTTTGTAATTCTCTATTTAAGATCATCCTCAGTTAGAGAGTACTTTGAGCTGATGTGTCAATCTGAACTGACTCCACCTATTATGGAACAATTGGAATCTGAAGATGGTTTAATACCATGATTCACTAGTTTCTTCCATCGTATGTTTACTTTCATTATTTCCGGAATTCTTCCATTACTCATATTATGTCTTAGTAAGTGTAGTTTAAGGCTTTGAGCCATGTCATAGTAACTTTAGCTTGAGCCATGACCACCCTAAAGAATTTCCCTTCATTTCAAAATCTCAAAAAGATCAGTTAGTTGTTACAGGAGGATGATTCTTCTTGTCAAGTCATATGCTATGAGATTGACTCAAAGTAATTTTAGGCTACCCAGCTCCCTGGTTTCATGGGTTTTGGATTTTATAAGAAACATGACATAACTTACTGGTTGCATAAATTCACCGCATGGTGCTATAATATTTCATAATCTTAGGAGGTGAAAGTTGGAGAGGAGCTTCAAGAATCAGGTGAAAATGTCTTTGTAGGGGGGGAAAATCGGTGGAAGTAAGTATTTAGTTGCTCCAATAACTTGGGAAAAAAAACTCCTTCCTGTTATAATAGAAGCCGCTGCTTTGCATTCTGCATCTCTTCAGATACTCCACCTTTGTGAATTGGGAGCTCTGGTGGCCAAATTTTCCTATCCTTGTGTACTTCAAAGAGACACAAACAAAACCCGAGGGACAAGTGCATTTCTTTCCAGTAATTTTTGTAAGTAAAAGATATAAGTAAATTGCAATTGCTGCAAAACCATGCAGCATCTTGTTCAGCTTCTCACTGCTTTTAGGTTGTGGAGCCAGTGAAGGTTCGAAATCTAATCTATGACTATTTTCCTTGAAATATCAGAATGGGAAGCAACTATATGATGTCATGGTGGAGAGAGCTGGTCCTTCGAAAACAAGTGGGCCAAAATAATGCTAATAGAGTTTATGCCAAAATCAAGCCATGCCATATCATGTGGGACTTTAAATTGACGAGGTATTGCACTACATACTAAAAATTGTCAAAGTTTGTCAAATCCAAGAACGAGTCATGTCTTTCTGGATTCTGTAGCAGCTGTATTTCTTCACTCTTTTGGTTGCTAGCTTCTTCATTGTGATTTTGGAAGTTTTGAGACTATCTTGATTGTCTTTCATCATCAATCTCTTAGAAAAGATATTTATTTGGCCATGTTATTGACTTTATGCTGCATTAACCCAGAGGCTTTCTTTGCTAATGGAATTATTTGAGTCACCCGGTGCCATTTGAATGTAATTAGTATTGTCGCACAAACGTCATTCTTTTCCTCCCATGACATCTGGGATTCTCTCTTTTGCAGGAAATGTTTCAGAGTGCTCGGTTAACCAAAGATTCACTATGAGAATTACGTGCAAGACAGTTTTCTCGTGTGCATATGTACCTATGAATGTTTTCTTCTAGAATGGTAGTAGCTAGTTCGAGTTGCATTGGTTATGTACCTTTATACATCACAAAAGAGAAAGGAATCCGTATATTTATAGCGCTCCTCTGATTGTTTACATGGATCCTGTCCTCTCGTTTCTCGTATCCACATCCAACTTTTTTATTCATGGAGGTGCCGTGAGACCGAATTTTTGGTAAAATGGAGAATCCTATGTTCTCTTCTCGTTCACGTATAAGGACAAACTCAAAAACCATGAAACTGTCAATTTGTATACATACTTCACCAATTAAACCAGACTACCAGTAAGTACATTCTAATTGTGGTCAAACTGCTTCATTCTCATGGAGCAATAAAATCACAGGAAAAACCAGGCTACAAGTGAAAAGGTGTCGAATATGCCTCTGTAAGGTCTGGCCAACAATTAATTCTGCATTCGCTCGTACATCGCAAGGTCATTTGTTACAAATACAAAGTATGAATTGCAATAAATGAACATGATAACAAATTGGGTGTTGGGGATCCAACAGAAACAGATCCATCCCTAACTATACTCGACAAGAAAACCATAAAGTATCTGTGCTTCCTCGCTCAATAACTGGCTCCTTCAATGGACGGCTGTGTCTCATTACACATTCCAAATCTAATTCTCCATCTAGGAACTGAGTGGAAATTCTGTCCGAGGGTAGCTCTTACAGGCAAAACTCTCACAAATAAGTCTGCTAAAGAACTGTCCCTTTTCATGCTTGATTCAGTGATCTTCCGTCAACAAGGCTAGGGTTTAATTAATCCACTATCAGCTTTTCTTGGTGCAATGCGCGTCTGTACCATGCTGGGTGCAATGACGATACCCAACAGAGTGAAGAAATTCTCGAATCTCTTTGGAACTGCTGTTACTTGCCTGCAACAACCGTTCGTCCTCCTCATAAATCAAATATGGTGCCTCGCCTGCCTTTCTCGACAGCAGCTTCACGGCCCCCTTCAGAACGTGATGCTCCCAGCCCTGAACATCAATTTTGATGAGAAGCACGGGTTCTGAGTCCGGTATCACTTCATCCAGTGGGATGGACCTTACTTGAAGTTCTATTTCTTCATTGGACTTGAATGCCAATTTGGCACCGGCCGCTGAGACAGCACTGTTGTCGAGCCGACCAACCAACTGAAATCATCAGTCAGCCTAGACATGATCAGCACAGCAAAAAGCATAGCCAGATACCAATAATAAAAGAATAACTGTACTCTCAATGTTCTAGTAAGAACGATTCCATCAGTATCATAACTCAAAACATGATCGGATCAGATGACATCCAGGACTGGAAGGAGCTCATGCAAATTGTCCTCCCTATCATTTCAATCTCATCATAGAACTCAAACACATATAGTTTTTTTTTTATTAGAATGAAGCAACACAAGAGTCCTACATCATCGCTGTAGTGCCATGGTCTCTCTTGCACCGACCTGCATACTCGTTCAGTCTTAACGGGTTCAGCGAGTATTATAGAGACCACATCCTTATTTCTTAACGTTGTAATTGTTAGTCCACAGCTTCAATGTAAACAGAAAATTTCAATGTTGGTACCCATCAATGGATACACTGTGCCCATTATTGTCATTTCAAAATAGGAGAGCTCAAGACGTTCATTGTTGAACTTGCAAACAGGGAATACCATTTTGAGAGTGTAAAATAGTTCGAAATGCACTCTATCTTCTAGTTCTAGCCACACATTGAAGTCTTTTCGAATTCAATAATTTCATTTATGCACAGAATGCATCAAAGCATTGAAATTTTCTTTCCAAAGGCATTACAGAAGATTGAGGGCCAAAGCCTACCACTCACGTTACATCCCCTTTATTAGGCCAAACCAAACCAAGCCAAATGGAGCCATATTATATTAGCCTTCCATTGACATTACCACAGAAGTTCCAGCAGATACCCTATTGGATAGGAAATTTACCTCTCCATCAGTTCAACCTTTGTATGACATGCATATTCAAATCAAACCATGTTGCCCCTAGGCTAGACTCTTTCAAGTGACATATACACTGACTGGATGAATGATAAACTACAAAATCTGAAAATGCACCAACCTCACTAGCCTCCTAGAAACAAGAGTCTCCGCCAGCAGATAAAATTCATTTCATTTTTTCTAAGAACGAAACTAACTGATGATACAGATAAAAAAAATTCAAACTTAAGAGCAATTCAACTAACTCAACAAGCATAAAGACGTCACCTTGTGAAATGTGATGTTCCCAACCCTATCCGACGCAGCGGCCTCGAACAAATCCATCAGCTCCCCAACCCGATTCATCCAAATCCCATCACAAATCCTCTGCAAGTTCTCGAAAACCGGCTCGAAAGCCAGAACCCTGAACCCCATCGCGGCGGCGGCGAAGCTGGCCATCCCCACATTCGCGCCCACGTCCACGAAAAACCCATCTCTGCCCTCGCCTCGGAACCCCTCCAGCAGCTCCTGCACCGTCACCGATATGTCGGGCCGCCGGAAGGCCTTCCCCTTGAGGGTCCGGACGATGTTCTTGTGGGGCTTGTCGGGGAGGGACCCGAAGTCGGAGAGGGAGTAGAGGAAACGGTGCTTGACGCCCTCGACGACGTTGGCGATCACGGGGTGAGCCTGGGGCGACGCGGAGCAGTCGAAGGGGGAGATGGCGGAGGGTGAGGAGAAGCGGGACTTGGGGGAGAGGGTAGGGGCGGTATTGGGAAAAGGGTTGGCGGGTCGGACGGAGAAGAAGTAGAAGATGAGGAGGAGGAGAGAGGAGGAGAAGAGGAGGCAGAGGAACTTGGAGGAGAGGAACTGGGGCTGCTTGTCCCTCCTCCATGCGTTCGCCATTGGAGGGAGGGAGAGGAGGGGGATCTTGGCTGGGTGAGTGCGAGATCTCTTGCAGGGGGGAGGAGTTTCCTGGGGGAAAATTTCAAGATTGGATCTTGCGCACTGCGCCTCTTAAACTTGGGAAAGACTCTACTCTTTTTCTTTTGGATTACAGTTGGTAGAGCGAAACTGGTTTGGTTTGTTCTAGACTTTGGATCAAAGTTCTTAATATTCTTCTACGCAAGCTTTTCAGAAGTGAATAAGCAGACGGGAATAGAGCGGTTTGATTTATGAAAAAAAAAGAGAGGTAGAAAACTCCCAATACCCACTATGAGTGATCGGTTTCGGATTAGGAACCTAAAATTAGACCGTGCAAGGTCGGTTCACAGTTTGTGCAATCGGAAATTGGTCCACCCAGTCCTAAAATCGGATTGGTTCCAAGATTCGTCCCGGAACCAGTGATTTTTTCTTCTTTTTCTTTTTTGAGTTTCTTCTGTTCTCTACGAGTAGGGAAAAGAAAAAAATAATTTACTAATTATGATTTGCTTCAAAATAAATAGATGAAAAAAATAAAGAAATCTTGACCAATCCGAGCAGTCCGTTCCCTTACGTGGAATCGGGAACTGACCCATTCCCCCCGTGAACCACCCAAAATAGGCCAATTCGGTTTGGTCTGGTGTGATTCTTGGGTTGGACCAAGACCGATGCACACCCTTACTAGTCATATCTCTTATTGTGAATGACAAAACATGGACATTACATATATTTAATTTGGGTTAGTTTTAAGTAGATGATATTCATAACTTACGCCTCCCATTGGATAACATGGTTGGAGGCAGGATTGCAGGAAAATAGCACTAGCTAAATCGAGCTCACAGTTAGTTCATTAGATAGATTTGATTTAGCAGTTTTATTCGATGAACAACTTCGGGCCATTTCAAAGATTTACAATCCGGTGATCTTTGTGCTCCCAATGGTTGACATTGGCAAGGACTCAGAAAGAATATAAAGCATAGTTGACAAGTGCCAAGTAGGCCATACTTGACTCCATTGGTTGATTGACACTAGAGAATCGTCGTGCGATCGATCTCGCCCTCGACACCTTGGTCGGCTGCACCATCCTTTGGCGTCAAACAACTCGTTTCTTACTTAGGTCTCGTTGAGGGAGCCGAACTGCCCAGAGACGAAGCCAGCATTACGAGCGAGGCCCTTTTTTCGCACGTCTCTGAGCTGTTCGATGCCGAAGAATGGTGCGGCCACGAAGGTGTCGGGGGCAAGATGTATCCATTGGTTGATATATAAATTTAACACGTGAACCCCAAATGATCATCACCATGTGTGCTTATTTAAAGTATTTCTTTTGGAAGCTTTGTCTAATGTTGAATGAGCCTGATAAAATTTCAATTTTGGTCCTTGAACTTATGCCTAACTTTCAAATCAAATCCCTTCAGCTCTAAATTCACTTGACTTAGGGTGCGTTTTTGGAATTGGCTTTGCCAAGGGCTTTGGGCATCCAAAGCCCCTTGTGCTAAAATTTAGTGTATAGGAACAATTTTAGAAACTCCCCTTCAGCAAAAGTGAGCCTTAATGTATCCAGTGGAGTCAACACGTGTTTGATGTGGTAAAACTTCTTGCAACCGTTGGTTATCACTGTTGTAAATATGAATGGCTTCGAATCAAAGAGCAATCAAGTCGGACTTTGAGGCGTGATATCACTTTCCTTAAGGATTTATTTGCCCCACAATTGTTGCTAATGGTCACCGGCAAAAATCCTCCAGGGATACAACAAAGTCTCAAAATGAGAATACTAGATAGCAATTCTAGTATTTCTAAAGTCTCTCTACGAAACAAAGAAATGATGGTGTAGTTTTCGAAAGAAGACTTGAAGAAATTGATCTCTATTTTCTTTCTTGCCAAAAACTGACATATATAGAAATCGGTCTTAAAGAACATTGGCAACTCTTCACGAAAGATTGCAAAGCTAACAAAGATATTCCTTCGGAAGAAGTTGCAAACTGAATAGATGCAACCCTTCGGAAAAGATTGAAAACTGAACAAGTATAATCTTCAAAAGTTGTCTTGGAAAGACACATGTAAAATTCGGAATAAAATAAATATATATATATATAATTCCGAATTTTCATAATTTCGAAAATTACTTAATAAACAAAAAACAACCTTTCAAATAATAAAAAATTAATAAGACAACCTTACGAAATAAGATAAAAAAATATAAAGGGATTAGTGCTAATTAAACCGCGGCCGCGCAAGCGTGCAAAGTGCTAAGTGCGCCTAATAATCGCGCCAAAATCGCGCAATTATTTGCGCACCCGCACGTGGGTATTGTGTGGACTAAGACACACCCCATTGTCTTCACTCTAAAGAAAGCGAAGATATTCACGGTTATAAAGTGGCCCACTTTCTCAAAACTTTCCTATGTGGGATAAAGGAAAATGCACTATTTTGTTTGTTTTACAAACAAACAACCAACAATCACCTCATGGAAATGCATGGGATTGAAAACCACGAAAGCACAACCGAACCTTGAGTGATGAGATTTCTTAACATGAACACTGCACTCGAGTTTTTCATGAGAAACTCGTGGTGGCTCCAATGGATACATCAACTGCAATTCATCAAATTTTGAGTGAGAGCGACTTGATTACAAAAGTTGTGCATGTTCAAAGCTGGATTTTACATAATAAGTTTGAGACAATGCTGAAATTTTACCTAATTTCAAACTAATCAATTTGCGGACGAAGTTACCCATTCACTTCTTACAACCTCATCTTATTTTTTTTCATAGCTCAAGGGGACACTAGCTCAGAGGCTCCACTATTTGGAGGTTAATAAAATACCTTCTAAGTCTCATGAACTGATTTAATTTAAGCCTTTGACTTGTACAAGTGACTCTAATTCATAGCAGTTGTATGCAGTTAGTGGGATTGAAATATGTTTGTATTGGAAATCTCCTCAAAGCTCGACCAAGGTTGTCAGACAACCTCGTTACCTCGGAAATCTACAAATTTGTAATCTATTTACTACCATTTTTCTATTTTGTAAGAAAACATATCATCAAATGACCAAGCTTGAGTGAAGAAATTTGTCATGTCAGCTTACGGATTTCATGAGACTTGGCGTGAAGATCATGTAATAGGCCATTGAGCAGATTTAACAAACTTGCCGTTGTTGTTTTCCTTCTTCACGAAAGGCCCTCTTCTCGGGACTTATGAATTTGTCTTTCCTTGTGTTTCATGCTTCTTTTTACTCTCTTCTTTCGTTTCTTTCACTTCCACATGCATTTGCTTTCTTCAACCGGCAGAGTTTGCTCTGGAATCTCTCTCTGTGTGAGGAAATCCTGGCCTTCTCTTCAAACTCAATTTTTCCATTGATTTTGCTGAAGAAGATCCGGTGCTTCTTGTTTCAACCCTGTCCTGGATGGTATTAGTTTCACTGTTTCTTCTTCTGCATGGTATCATACGTATATATTGAGTATTGACATGATTCTCTCGTAGTTTCTTGAACTTAGGGTGTTGATTTATGGTAGCATGTATGTTCATGCCACAGCATGCATGCCGGTTTGATCTGAATTGTTGCTTTAATGGTCTCTTATGATGCTAATATAATGTACATACTCTATTCATGCATGCCTGCATGCCGGTTCTATCTGAATTGTTGCTTTACTGATTAGGTGAAATGAATATATTGAGATAAATGAAGTGCTTTTTGTTAAGGAATGATTGGGAGTTCTAGTTCTTCAACACACAGAACATTCAAGTTGATTTTCTTTTGCTGAAAATAGCAATTGAAGGCATAGGCTGCTACTTGAAGCTAAGTGAAAGTCCACAGATCACGAACATTTTCAACACTTTTTCTCCGGCATATGCAGGAAAACAGTTAGCTTTTTGAATCATATGATATAGCTCATGCTTGTATTTGATAAGAAAGAAAGATTAAAAGAGAATGGTATTTATTCTCTTATAATGGTATATGAAACAATGTACATGAGAAGCCTTTATATAGGCTTAGAGGAGTAAAGGAGCCTAGCATTCTTCCTATGTGGGACCAAAGAGAAAGAAGAGATGTAAAGGAAAACCTACAAAATTATACAACATGTTCTAACACCCCCCCTCAAACTCAAGGTGGATCAAATAACGAGAGTTTGGAAAGAAGAAATTTAAATCGTTGTGATGTAAAAGCCTACGTAAAACAATCGGCAAGTTGATTCTCAGTTCCAACAAAAGGAAGTGAAATAGTGCGAGCTTGGAGATGATGACGAGTCAGATGACAATCGATCTCAATATGTTTGGTACGCTCATGAAAGACTGGATTTGCACCGATATAAATGGCACTCTTGTTGTCACAATGTAGAGGAGTAGGATCCAGAAGTGAAACTGCCATATCAGCAAGTAAGCGGCGAAGCCAAACAATCTCAACAGTAGTGTCGGCCATAGCACGATGCTCGGACTCTGTAGAGGAGCGTGAGACAATATGTTGTTTCTTGGAACGCCAAGAAATAAGTGAATCGCCAAGAAAAATGCAATAACCAGTGATAGATTTGCGATCAGTGACATGGAAGCCCAGTCAGCATCAGAATAGGCACGCAACTTGAGAGCAGAAGAGGATGGTAGAAATAAGGAACGCGATAAAGTGCCTCGAAGATTGCGCAGAATCCTTAGAACAGCCGCATAATGAGTTGTTCGAGGAGCAGCAACAAACTGACTGACAACATGAACATCATAGGCGATGTCAGGTCGGGAGATAGTAAGATAAATAAGACTGCCAACCAAGGTCCGATAGCGGGTGACATCAGAAAGGGGTTCTCCATTGTCTGGGCAAAACTTTTGATTTAGCTCAATAGGAGTGGCAGTAGTACGTGAATCTGATAGAGCAGCCTTTGACAGAATATCAGTGGTATATTTCTGCTGAGAAATGAGAATACCACGTGAATTGCGAGCAATCTCAAGTCCAAGAAAATAGCGCAGTGGTCCTAGATCCTTCATGGCAAAATGTTGCTGAAGGTGTCGCTTGGTATGCTCAATATGGTCACGATCATCTCCGGTGATGACCATATCATCAACATAAAGAAGAAGAATAGTGCAGCCTGAAGAAGAGGTATGAACAAACATAGCATGATCAGCCTCACTTTGAATGAAACCAGCAGACTGAATAGCATCACTGAACTTCTCAAACCAAGCACGAGGGGCCTGTTTGAGACCATAAAGAGCCCGTCGCAAGCGGCAAACCTGTCCAGAGGTATGAGCAAGACCAGGCGGAGGTTGCATAAAGATATCTTCCTGAAGATCACCGTGAAGAAAAGCATTCTTCACATCAAGCTGAAAGAGAGGCCAATTGCAAATTGAAGCAACAGCTAAAAAAGCACGGACAGATGTCATCTTTGCTACAGGAGCAAAGGTCTCATCATAGTCGATACCATACTCTTGCAAGAAACCTCGAGCAACCAGTGAATCATCTGATGAAGTTGCGAAACGTGCCGCTGAAATTCGAGCATGGAATGTTGCTGATCGGAAGGCATGGGCTATCATTTTTGGTTCCATTGATCCTGCTCTTCGCCCACAATTTTCTAACGTTGTTGAGGCGAAAGTTTATGGGATCAGCTTGCCGAGATGTTCACCCAGACATGGGACATTCGAGTTTATCAGTTGGAGCAAGAAGTTTACAGTGTTACGCAAGGGTCTCGCTCTATTTGAGATTTCTACAATTACATGCACTCACTTTGGAATTCTTGCTCCTATTCTCTGCCCATCATGCCTGAACTGTACTCGGTATCCATCTACTCGACTTCAGACTCAAGATAGGCACCGTCTACATTCTTTTCTTATGAAGCTCGGCTCTCCCTATGAAGGTGTTCGCAGCCAACTTCTTCACCGCTCTCCAAGACCATCCCTCCTTGACGCTGTCAAAGAATTACAGTCTGAGGAAACTCGTCTTGGTCTTCTTTCCTCCTCGGCGCTGATATATTATATGATTCAAAAAGGAGTTGCCTATCTTGACAGCGTCAAGGAGGGATGGTCTTGGAGAGCGGTGAAGAAGTTGGCTGCGAACACCTTCATAGGAAGAGCCGAGCTTCATAAGAAAAGAATGTAGACGGTGCCTATCTTGAGTCTGAAGTCGAGTAGATGGACACCGAGTATAGTTCAGGCATGATGGGCAGAGAATAGGAGCAAGAAGTTGACTCCAAAGTGAGTGCATGTAATTGTAGAAATCTCGAATAGAGCGAGACCCTTGCGTAGCACTGTAAACTTCTTGCTCCAACTGATAAACTCGAATGTCCCCTGTCTGGGTGAACATCTCGGCAAGCTGATCCCATAAACTTTTCGCCTCCGATCAGCAACATTCCATGCTCGAATTTCAGCGGCACGTTTTGCAACTTCATCAGATGATTCACTTTCAAGAGCACCAGGACAAGGACAAAGTCCCTCAACATGCTCAAACAAGTCGCGGTAAACAAGTGCTGCCATTGCCGATGGTTTCCAAAGAGAATAGTTTGAACCATCGAGTTTGACGTCAATACGGTCACTAGAATCACCCATGACGACAGAAAAAGAAATCACTAGCAAAGCTAGAAATATGAATTGAGGTGATCGAAAGGATCAAGAAAGAAGAAGCGCGGATTAGAACGAGCAAGGATGATGGCCCAAAAGCCCTAAACTCATTATCTTAATTTCTGATGCGGAAGATCCAATTTATGGCAACCGCAGAGCATACTTTAAAAAAAAAATAATGAGCTCATTGTCTTAATTTCTTATGCGGAAGATCCAATTGATGGCAACCGCAGAACATGCTCTTCAAGACAATGATCTTGGCTCTGATACCATGATAAGAAAGAAAGATTAAAAGAGAATGGTATTTATTCTCTTATAATGGTATATGAAACAATGTACATGAGAAGCCTTTATATAGGCTTAGAGGAGTAAAGGAGCCTAGCATTCTTCCAATGTGGACCAAAGAGAAAGAAGAAATGTAAAGGAAAACCTACAAAACTATACAACATGTTCTAATAGTATTATGGCGCGAGGAGCTTTTGTACAAGGAAGAAGCGGGAGCAGCTATGAGATCGGCAACAATGGAAAATCGTTCCTTCAGCTAGTGCTCACACTGAGTTCTGAAAAACTTCATGGTGAGAGTCTTACGCATAAGCTTTTTTGGTCAGGCCCATGACTGTGTTGTTCTGTTATTTGCGTTTAAAGTACAATGAAAACTCATTTGTGAATGACTGCTTTGCAACTTTGCAAGGGTACATTGGCTCGTTTTCTCATCTTTGGAACGATTTCTCGTGGCTTTGGCTCGGTGATTGTCTTCGGAGACTCCGGGTTCTTCAGTGTCTGCGATTATGGAAGCGTTGGTGATGGCATTACAGAAGATGCAGGAGTAATACTTTTTCCTGTTAATACTTTATCCACTCGATTTGGTCTATAACTTTTTCTCGCTATGTCGGATTTGACATTGTCTCCCACTTGTTGCAGGCATTTCTTGAAGCTTGGCATGCTACATGCAGCGCGCAATTCGAGAATCCGACCATGATCATTCTGGATAATTACACGTTTCTGGTACATCAGCTTCCATTCAGCGGGCCCTACAACACCAAAAATATCACATTTCTTGTATACATAGATCAACTTCACTCTTTCACCCGATTATCAAATTATTCAAACTGACCATTCCAGAGTGCAATAAAATCATCAACTCGATTCTCTTTCATTTTTCCTACATGTCAATTTCAACACATGTTTCGTTCAATTCCATAGGTATTAGGGGATATAAAAACGCACCTACCTTGCCTAGAGAATGGACAGATCTCGACCCTAGCTCATGGATCACATTCCGTGGCATAGATCAGCTTCATGTCACTGGTTTCGGTACAATTGATGGACAGGGATCAGAGTGGTGGAAGCAATCCTGCAGATATAATTCACATTTGGTACATGAAAATTTCTAAGTATATTTTTCATTCTACTTGTTTTTTCTTGGCTCGGGTCATGCAATGGACTGCAATTTTTCAGGAAGGATGCACTTCTCTGGCACCGATAGTAAGTCTTCAACCTATTACCTTGCATTAACAAACACTAATTGACATATTGATAGGACATTGATGTGTTTTTGTAGAACAATTGTGGCGATTTTGTAATTGGTTCGCAGGCTATGAAATTCCTTTGGTGCAGTGCGAGCAGTCTTAACAATATAAAACTTGTAAACAGTTCTGAAACCCATGTGTTAATCAGGGGACGCAGCTTCTTTAACATCGGCAATTTGTTGATTGAAGCTCCGGAGATAAGCCCCAACACCGATGGCATTCACATTCAACCTTTGCAGCATGTGTCCATTGCAAATACAGTCATTGGAACTGGTAATTTCTGCAATTCCTCCTGTTCGGTCTTCCTTATTGCGGTCAGAAGTCACGTATGTTCGTCTCTGTGATTTCTGTTTTCCTTAAAGTTGGGCTTGTGATCACCAGGTGATGATTGTATATCCACTGGAGACTACACTTCAAATATGTATGTCTCATCTGTCACATGTGGACCTGGCCATGGTGTAAGGTGAAGTCCAATTCTTCATGCTATCTCTGTCAATGTGATCGTATGATGGAATCAATCATGATAAAAGGGCATCGGATCATGAACACAAACATCTCTTTGGGCAATCTTAATCTGGAAAATTATCTACATCGTGATTCTCCAAGACTCATGCATAAGATGGCTATAGTTTGTTATCAGGTATTGCAGTATTGCAGATGATGCACCAATCTTGAACCTAAAAAGGAAATGAATTTTGCGTTTGTCCGATAAAATGAGGGTCGTTTCGTTCTTGCGAAAGTCAAGAAATTCCTACCCCACTTCTCGTTTTTGTCATTACTTTGTTTATGCTTTCTACAGCATTGGAAGTTTAGGCCGAGGAGGGAATTTCGTTCAAGTCGAGAACATTCACGTGAGCAATGTACATTTTAAGCATACTACAAACGGTGCTCGGATCAAAACATGGCAGGTAATGAACAATGAGTGCAAATTGCATTCATCCGAGATGGGAATTTCGTTTCATATTTCTGTTCTGTTTGCACTTCCTCGATATTCCTTTGTGTTGATGTAGTGAAGGTTGGGAAGGGATATGTGCGAAGAATCACTTTCGACCATCTTAAATTCGACTCGGTTAGAAACCCGATAATCATCGACCAAAACTACTGTTCTGCCCGGGGAGCATGCCAAGAAATGGTAAATCCCTTTCCTATAGTGATGCTTTTCTTTTCCATGAAAGGCGCAAATCATCGAGGCAGTTTCTTTCTCCCTACGAATTTTTGGACGAAGCAAACCGGAGTTCACATAAGTGACGGGGCATATATTGGCCTTTCCGGGACTTCAAGCATGGATGTCGCTATTAATCTGAACTGCAGTCGGAGCGTCGCGTGCACCGGAATAGTACTTTGAATCGATAGAGCTGACATCTGCAAACATGGATAGGCAAGTCACGTCTAGTTGCCTCAACGCATACGGGAACACCATTGGAGTGGTTCGACCGGATCCCTGTCTCCAAAGTTTGACAGAAGCCCATTAATCTCTTTGTTCTACCGAGAGAACGGTATCTAACTCTGTCGACTTCTCAAAGTTTCTTGGGCTGTTGCAGAGAGCTCCCATGTATCCTCAGCAGTTGTACAGTGAAAGCTGTCTGGGTTGTGTCTATATGTACCCATTTCTCGCTGAAAGTGCTTCTCTTCACTGGCATTCTCTTTCTGCACATAAATGTTTCTGCATTATTTTGTGATTGTATGGTCAGAATCAAGATAGCTGAGCTTAGGAATCAATATCATACAAGAGCCCAGACACCAGTTGATAGTGATGGACTTAGCTAAGCACCTGGGCGCACGCCACGTGTGCTCAGAAAACCCGACGGGAGGATGGTCCCGACGGCAATGGAGAAGGGAGAATGACCCTCGGAACAACGGGCTTCAGCCGGTTTTACACGACAGGTGGTTTGATGGATAAGACCTCCACTAAAACCTAATCCTGTTGGAGGACGAAAAGCGTTGCACTACCTAGAAATCAAGCATCCATTGGCCCTTTAAGGACGGTTTAACGGCCACGCAAGACATGCGACACCACCATTTGAGGATGTCTAGATTTATGATTCACTCCATAAGATCTCTCCCAACCGACCCCCACTTAAAAAACCCATGTCTTTCGCCCGGTCAATCACTCTCCATCCTTGTCGGATCAGAAATGGGCCTAGTTCGTTTATGAATTATGAATTGCATATTTACTCAAGGAGATCCTGCTCTGATATCATCTGTAACGACTCAGCCTGATCCACATGAGTCCAACCCCCGAACAAAGTAACCTAAGCAACCACTCAAGGTGGTGACCATTTCTGAGGTGAGTGTTGACTTATGAATCACTTAACAGGTCCTCTCCCAACTGACATGGGACTTGAGATGTCATACATATGTTATGGTTTCCTCACGTACTAACTTAAGTATGGGAGGTCCAATTGAGGTCAAAAATCCAAACGAGTCAACCCATTTTCATGCATGCAAATCCATTCCCGGTGAAAGTCTTGCCCGACTCGAAAGGATCCATCATGCATTAACATCAATAGTTTCGTCGAGAGGAACAAAGGACAAAATTGATCAACTTTGAGCATCATCTACGATTACCTCATGCCCCCGAAATTTAACACCACCAGTATGCATTGTAGTCTTCAGGAAATGAAATCATTGTCGTCCAGAACTATACAGTCTGTACCTGTATCAATTTTCACAACATTCAAACATTGGTTATGTCTTTGATATGCTACGCCAACGTTCCGTTTTCACTTGTGCCGAAATAAGACTCTGCAAGTCGAGACAATCGCAACGCGTCCGGTATTATAGGTGACCTGCTAAAGTGCAGACGAACTACAGATTCTAGTTCTAATGGCACAAGTTTGCCATTGTCCACAAGCACATATCTGAATGTGGAGAAGAGTTAGGTATTGTTCTTGAAATCTACGAATTTTTTTTTCTCTTCTTTAAAATTGTGAACGAGTTAGGTAATTTTTTTGACTTAATTTGAACAGCAATTGAGTTATGACATATTAACCGGAAGGATCTTGACAATTGCATAAGATGACCCATATGCAGTTCATGTGGCCGCCAATTGCTCTGACGACTTTGTTTTTCTGAATAGCGGATTGTCACGAGGAATCTTCTCTTGTTGCGAGTCCAACATATTTCTTGATCCCACTTCTTGTCTTTTTCGTTGACTTATTCCTATAATGTTTTTTTTTGGGGGGTCAGACTATTCCAATAATGTTCACTCGTAGCAAATATACATTAACTTTCTCGAATTTTCAAAACACAGTAGCTGAAAGAAATGCTTAAACATGAAGAGAAACTCCAATCTTTTCTGGGTACCACCGTACCAGTGCAGAATCAGTCCTTCACATTTTGATTGTACATAGTTCTCAACGTTTAGAAAATGTGCAATCTAGTTTTAATCTCACTGTCGGTGGGTTTCCAATATTGAAAATCCTATGGTTTTAAATGTCACGTGGCCACTAACCCAAGAGCTATGTATGATTTTTGACGGTGAGCTTAGGACTTGAACGCACCTTTTTTTATAATGTTAAAGACTTAATGGATCGAAATATAATGTTAACGGCTCAATTAATGAAGTTCAAAACGTTCGGTATTTTCCAACGTTGGAAGCGCGTGTATTGATTCTTTAGTAGTTGGTTTTTGAACTTAAATTGCAGATACACATACTTCAGTAATGTGCTGACACTGCCTCTGTACGATAATTTTCAGATGAACAGAAGAAATTTTTTATTTTTTCTTCTGTCTTTCCATATTTTGGCTCATACAGATATATCAGCAAGAGGGATATTCCTAGGAGCTGTTCCATGCACATTTTGTTTGGAAAAGGACGGGGGAAATAGTTTTGAGAAATCAATCACCAATGAAATCAATCGAAGGCAAACCAATGATATGTCTATAAATACAGGTACATAGATGGTCCACATTATAAAAGAGATCTACGCATATAAAGATAAGAATTAGCTTTTGCCGCTTCTTCTGCTGCTTCTTCACTTGTTTTCTTGAGCTTCTTTCAACAAAAGGAGGCAAGGCAACCATGGAAGTGATGAACAAGTACTGGACCATAAAGACCCACATACAGGATGCACCCAAGGAAGCTGACTTCGACCTCAAGACTTCAACGTTGGCTCTGTCGCTCAAGCCTGGCTCGAAGGAGATGATTGTGAAGAACCTGTACGTGTCCATCGACCCGTACCAGTTGAACAGGATGAAGAGTTCCAGCTTGTCGCAGAAGACCGGCGGTTTCGCTGTGGGAATCACTCCTGGTCAGGTTAGTCACTCTGTTCATAAAGTAGCTAAGTCTGTTTTGACATTGTTGCTGTTCTGTGAATCAAATTAATTTCTTTTTATAAAATACAATTTTTTGGGTGAATTTGTAATGCTTCCGGTGCCTGCAGTGATGACTATTTTTGTTGGTGAAAAATAAAACGACATCATCACGAAGACCAAGCTAATCATCAATCATTCTCAATAAACGCAACCAAAGAGAACTCACTGTTGTGAAAAGATTGACTTTTATGGCAAAAACATAAGTTGGGCGTTTTGTTTTATAAATATTGTGTAAACAGGAAATTGAAGCTTTTGGTGTGGCAAGAGTTGTGGCCTCAGAGAATCCTGAATATGAGAAGGGCGATTTGGTTGTGGGACTTGTCACTTGGGCAGAGTACAGCAAGATCGGAAGCAATGGGATGATCAGGAAGCTTGATCCAATGGGGTTTCCTCTGTCTTATCATGTTGGGATATTGGGTAATCTCTTTCACCATCTTATCTCTTTAGCTAGTCCTGTCACTTGATATAATGCCCTTTTCTGATCCTCCTGTATTTGTTCATCCAGCATTTAGTGGGCTCACAGCCTATGCTGGGTTCTTCGAGATATGCAAGCCGAAGCGAGGCGAGAAGGTGTTTGTATCGGCAGCATCAGGGTCGGTTGGGAACTTGGTTGGACAGTACGCGAAGTTGCACGGGTGCTATGTCGTCGGTTGTGCAGGAAGCAAGCGAAAGGTCACCCTCCCCAATGCCCAACATTACAAGTTTCCCCAATGTTTTCGTCACCAAAAGATGTTGAATAATGATGAACTTGTTTTGTTGTTTCAGGTACAACTGCTCAAGGAAAAGCTAGGTTTTGATGAGGCCTTCAACTACAGGGAGGAAACTGATTTGAACTCAACTCTCAAAAGGTTAGATTCTTCAGAGTGTATCAAGAATCTAGATTGTATATTCTGTTATCAAAAGAAAAATCTAGTCATTTTTCTTGTGTTTGTTTTTGTCAATTGACAGGTATTTTCCTAACGGAATCGATATATACTTCGACAATGTGGGCGCCGAGATGCAAGAAGCGGCGATTGCTAATATGAATGCCTTTGGCAGAGTTGCCGTGTGCGGAGTAATATCCGAGTATACAGATTCTGGGAAAAGAGCCGCGCCCGACATGTTAGATGTCATTTACAAGAGAATAAAAATCCAGGGCTTTTTAGCCGGCGATCACATTGGCCTTTTCCAGGATTTTGTCTCAACCACCAGCGACCATCTCCGCAGTGGCGAGTTGTGCCCGCTTGAGGATATCTCGGATGGCCTGGACTGCATTCCCTTTGCTTTCACAGGGCTGTTTCGAGGCGACAACGTCGGGAAGAAAATTGTTAAGATTGCAGAAGAATGAGAGTTTGCTAATTAGGATTTTAACTTAATCAAATCAGTGTTCGGTATCTGATTCATTCGAGTATACATATCATAAATTGCCGGAAACTTTTTATATCTTTTATGACGGGAATCCTGAAATGGAGAATGGCAAAACAATTTGATGCAGATCAGGCAATAAAAACTTCAGAAATTACAAAAACTAATAGTCCTAAGTAAGATATTGAAGTACCGAGTCAACAGAACATGTTTTTTTTTTTTTTTGTCATGAACAGAACATGTTATGTGGAAGGTTTTTGACAAATGGGTGATTGTCCAAGTTTTTGCATTTATCTTAGGCAGCATTTTATTGAGGTTGGAGATAGCTTAGTGTGATTTCTCTCTATGCTATTACAACCTCTTTAGTTGCAACTATTACACTGAAATGTAATAGAGCTTTAATAAGGAATATAATGATTGGTTTAATTCAAGCAAATGGTTATACTGATTGGTTTCATTAGTGACTTGTAATAAGAAGGAATAACATCAAAATTCTCAAAATACTCCCAAAATCATAATCAAGGGGACTATAATAAATTCAAACTTTAAATAATGATTCACGAGCTTAATACCTCACAGAAGTAACGTGTGATTACATTGTATTTAATTATGAAAATTCAACCACTGAGGTTTGCCCTTCCTACTTGGGAAGAGCGAGGTGAGGAATTTGATTCTCCACCTTCTCAGGAGGCTAGGGGTGAGGACTTCTAATTTCAAATGTGGGTTTCGACTCCTAAGCTCTGCAAAGAGGCATGGCAAAAGTCTACGAGTGAGTTGAGAGTTAGAGTATGACAGACAAAAAAAAATTATGAAAATTCAAGTAATCGTACCTTACAGTGAGTAGCAAACATTATGCTAGTTATTGTAGTATGAACAACCTTTTGTAAATAACTATGTATAATCAAGATATCATAGTTAAATTATATCGATTATTTAGATATTATGTAATATATTATTTATTATTCATATACTATTTTTGTATACCAGAATAAGTACGACAGGGGTTATCAATATCAATATAATATTAGCAAATTAGTTAGAATTAACATAGATTTTAATGATAATTAGTAATCTAATATTGACTGGGTGAGTAGGAAAAAAGAGGGGCACTTTTTAGAGGGTCATGTGATAGCTATTAAGTCATAGCTATTACAACTTGTAATAGACCTGTAATATCAGTAAACGGTAGTAGCTACTACTGTAAGTGTAAACAAACATTGTAATAGGCAATCAACTTGTAATATGCCTGTAATTTAACAGTCATTAGTGCAGCTAAACATGTTAATGTTGCATTTCCTCTAATGTTACTGTTGGGAAATACGTCATGTGATAGATAGACAACCACGAAAGATTTAAAGTGATGTGCTCAATAACATCAATTTTAGCGATGATAATGTAAATTACCCCAAAGTATAGAATTGACTCATCTCCCATAAAAAAAATTTAGGACAAAATTGACAAAAACGCAATAGGTTAAGGAGTTTTTGGACAATTTTCCCAAGAAAGACATACGATTCACTTTAGGCATCATGTCATCTAGTACATGTTGTAGGAACACAATTACACGATGCAATGTATTATTCTACATAAAACTCGATAGTAAGAAAATGACAAATGTTGATTGAAAAATAATTTTGGGATTGCGCTTATAAGTAAAGTCGAATACGCAATAATTTATTCTAAATATTTTAACTACTAATGTATGCAGTGAAGTACATTTTAGAGCCGAAAGAAATCTTCTCTACGCATGACTATTCCTTCATCTTTATTTAATTAATCACAATTTGTCACGAGTAATTATCTGGTCAATGAAAATGGAATCTTCTCTTGTTGCGGGTGTTGCTTGTTCTTGATCCTGCCCTTGTCTTTTTGTACGTTAGGAATCAATCTAAGTATTATTAGTATACTAAGTTTAGGAATCAATCTTCTCAGTATACTCGACATCACTCTTTATGTAGATAAATCTCGAAAATATTTTTAATTGGAATTTCGAAAGAAAAAATCTTGAATGACGTTAAAATATCAATATGTTGAAACTTTTGAAATAATCTTATTTAAATTAATCAAAGTTTACACGACAAAAATAAAAAGTAAAAGGTAGAGAGGTCAATTGCATGCAGAAGTTTTATATATATATGGTCCTATAGTATAGAAAGACTTGTCAATTTCACCCAGACAAGAATCTGTCTAGTCTCCTAGCTTCAGCTTCTTCTTGTTCTTCTGCAACCATGGAAGTGGCTAACAAGTATGTGACCCTGAAGACCCACACGGAGGGTGCACCCAAAGAATCCGATTTTGAGCTCAAAACCTCACCTTTGGCACTATCGCTCGACCCCGGTTCGGACGAGATGATCGTGAAGAACTTGTACGTGTCCATCGACCCGTATCAGTTGAACCGGATGAAGCGTTACAGCTCGTCGCAGAAAACTGGTCCCAGTTTCGAAGGAATTACTCTCGGTGAGGTGAGTGTGTCTTGTTCATAGCAGCTAAATATATGTTCACAGGAAAATCATGTAAATGTGATGGGAATTGAAAAAAGGCATTGGGTTTTCTTTGATTTTGTCTTAAAATCTGTGTGCAGGAAATTGAGGCATATGGTGTGGCAAAAGTTGTGGCTTCAGATAATGTTGGATTTGAGAAGGGTGATTTGGTTGTGGGAGTTGTTACTTGGGCAGAGTACAGTAAGATAAGAAGAAATGGGATGATCAGGAAGCTTGATCCATTGGGGTTCCCCTTGTCATACCATGTTGGAATATTGGGTAAATTTCTCTTTCACCAACGATTTCTTATGATCATAATCTTTTCAATGACACATGATTTCTTCTTATTCAAAAGAATTTTTGTAAGACTCTGCCGGGGAAATTTGGATTTTGGCATGTGCACGCTTAAGTAGCTGTGTTATTCTGGCAGAAAAATGTTTTAATGAACTGATTTTAACAGAATATACATAAGAACTCCAAATGGTATGTCTTAACAAGGACATATTACAGCAATATGTCGCCGAAGGTACACATTTGAACAAGGACATGTCTTAACAGAGTCAAGAAATGTAGGGGTTATTTGACCTTCGATCCGTACCTTGCAGAATGCGCTATAGTTGGGTGATACAAATGATGTCTCAAGCTATGTCAAGTTCTTGATCTCTGCCTCTCAGGAGACATCAAATTAGAAAACATTTGTTTGCACTGATGCTTCATACTACCAACGTTTTGTTCCCTTCTGCCAGAAGGCTTCTGGTTGTGTTTCTTTATGGGTTTTTGCTTGTTCCTTCAGGATTCAGTGGACTTACAGCCTATGCTGGGTTCTTCGAGATATGCAAGCCAAAGCGAGGCGAGAAGGTGTTTGCATCGGTGGCATCGGGGTCGGTCGGGAACTTGGTTGGTCAGTACGCAAAGTTGCATGGGTGCTACGTTGTCGGTTGTGCAGGAAGCAAGCAAAAGGTCACTTTCCCTATTGTCCTACATTACAAGTTTCCCCAATGTTTCCGTCACCGAAAGATCATGAATCATGAACTTGTTTTGTTGTTACAGGTACAACTGCTCAAGGAAAAATTAGGTTTTGATGAGGCCTTCAACTACAGGGAGGAAACTGATTTGAACTCGACTCTCAAAAGGTCAGATTCTTCAGAGTGTTTCAAGAATCTAGATTGTATGTTCTGTTCTCAAAAGAAAAATCTAGTCATTTTTCATGTGTTTGTTTTTGTCAATTGACAGGTATTTTCCGGACGGGATCGATATATACTTTGACAACGCGGGTGCCGAGATGCAAGAAGCGGCCGTCGCTAACATGAATGCCTTTGGCAAAGTTGCCGTGTGCGGAGTAATATCCGAGTATACAGATTCTAGGAAAAGAGCCGTGCCCAACATGTTAGATGTCATTTACAAGAGAATAAAGATCCAGGGCTTTTTAGCCGGCGATCACATAGGCCTTTTCCAGGATTTCATCTCAGCCACCAGCGACCTCTCTGCAGTGGCGAGTTGTACCCACTCGAGGACATCTCAGATGGCCTGGACAGCATTCCCTTTGCTTTCACAGGGCTGTTTCGCGGTGACAACATCGGGAAGAAAATTGTTAAGATTGCAGAAGAATGAGAGTTTGCTAATCGGGGTTCTCACTTAGTCGGATCAGTGCTTCAGTGTCCGATTCATTCGAGTTTACATTTCATAAATTGCCGGAAACTTTTTACATCTTTTATGATGGGAATCTTGAAACGGAGGATGGCAAAACAATTTGATGCAGATCAGGCAATGAAAACTTCAGAAATTACAAAAACTGGTGGTCCTAAGTAAGATATTGAAGTACAGAGTCAACAGAACATATTCTGTGAAAGGTTTTTGAAAAATGGGTGACCGCCCAAGTTTTTGCATTTATCTTATGCAGCATCTCATTGAGGTTAGAGATAGCTTAGTGTGATTTCTCTCTATGCTATTGCAACCTCTTTAGTTGCAACTATCACACTGAAATGTAATAGAGTTTTAAAAAGGATTATAATGATTGGTTTCACTAATGACATGTAATAAGGAAGGAATAACATCAAAATTCTCAAAATACCCTGAAAATCATAATCAAGGGGAATATAATAAAGGGTTGTGCTAACGTAACAATCTTTGAACTATTGTGAGAGTAACAGCATGTTGTGAACTCCAAATTCTTGAAGAAGTAGACCCCACAATAATTTCTATTTATTTGTTATTTATTTTTTTGTAGTCTTAAATAGATTGTTATTCTCACAGTTGATTAAGGACAGTCACATAATCATATTTCTATAATAAATTCACACTTTAAATAATGATTCATGAGCTTAATACCTCATGGATATTATTAGATTAGTAACATGTGATTATATTAACAAAAACATTGTATTATGATTATTGCTTTACTAGTCAATCATGAGTGTAATTTACCCCTGTATGTTTTGTGATATTACAAATATATAAATAATTTTTGTCTATTAGTTAATAATTAAATTATGAATAGGGATAAATGCACTGAAAGTCATTAAACTTGTCATGAAAGTGCAATTGAGTCGTAAAACTTACATAAAGTATAATTAAGTCCTGGAATTTGTTAAATTGGTGCAATCGAGCCATTTTGTTAACTCCGTCTAACTTGGCTAACGGAAAAAGCTGATGTGACTTAGTTTAATTATTTATATTTCTTATGTGGTGATAACGTGGCTAAAACATGAAATATAAGATTGAAACAATGTTATTTTAGTCCTTTTAAATACAAATTTTATTTAAATTAAATTAAAAAAAAAAACCCCGCCGCTGCCGCACCATTACTAGGAAAGTCTGGCATTGGTGGGGGAATGGTCGGTCGGGTTAGCCACCTGGCAACCCCGCCGACTGCAGGCGAGGGCCTGCAGGACGTTGTCCAGATTTGAGTGAGGGTCGCGGCTCTCATCTAGATCAGGCGAGGGTTTCTGGCCCTTAGCCAATAAAAATGTTTTCATTATCTACTACTATTTATATATAAATATTTTCGTAAACGATAAAATAAAATTTATTCATTCATTTTTATGAGTGATACAAGTTATCGTTTTTAGGATAATGTTTCACAAATCATTCATCTTTTGGAAAATAATTTATCAAAAAAATGAGTAATTTGTGAAACATTATCCTAAAACGATCGCTTGTGTTACTCACAAAAATGAATCAACGAAAAATATTTTCATTATCTTCGAAATTTTTTAGACATAAATAGGATCGATAATGAAAATATTTTTTGTTAACTAATTATTTCAAGCGGTCCTTTTTAGGACAATATTTTCCAAATCATTCATTTTTCATCGAATCAAATGGAGCCTAAGAGAAAGGATTCTTTGAAAATTTAATAAACATGTGAAGTGAGAAACTAAATTTATTTAACAAAATAAAACAAATTGGAGAAACATGTATGATACACTTTAAGTATCATGTCATAACGACAAAAATGAGCGATGCAACGTATTATATATCAAAATCTCGAGATTAAGAAATTGACAAAGGTTCATTGAAAAATATAGTTGGTATTGCTCTTATTAATAAGATTTAATATGCAACAATCTATTCTAAAAATTTGAGCTGTTATTATATGGAGCGAAATACATTTTAGAGCTCAAAACATAAATAAATCACAATCATGTCATCTTGTACTTATATTTCGAACTACTTTGTAGAATAATCACCCACTTGAGCAAGTGGCTGATTATTCTAATCGAGTAATTGTGCAATTGGAAATCGGTGATCACTATCTGGCCAACGGAAATGGCATCTTCTCTTGTTGCGGGTATTTCTTGTTCTAGATCCTGCCCTTGTCTTTTTGTCTTTCGTGTTTATTTATTTTTATTTTTTTGTATTTGTCTTAAACCATATCTAGTGTTGACCAAAAAAAACCATATCTAGTATCCTTAATATTTTTGCAAAGGACAATAACAATCACAATCACTAAACCGGCCTTTTGCCTAGTATGTGGTACTAAGTTTATTAAAACCTGTCTATAAATGTAGAATATCGAGTTTTGCGGTAGAGTATAAGTTAACATTTAACATAGTGATTATATTTATAAGCTATTTAGAGTTCGTCTTATTATTAGTATACTAAGTTTAGGAACCAATCTTCTCAATATGCTCGACATCACTCTTTATGTAGATAATTCTCGAAAATATTTTAATTGATTTTTGAAAGGAAAAAACTTAGATGGCGTTAGAATGTTAGTATCCAAATATGTTGAAACTTTTGAAATAATCTTATTTAAGTAAATCCAACTTTAAACGATGAAAATAAAAAGTAAAAGGTGGAAGCCGTTAACAGTTTTTGGTAAGTAGCACCGTGGTAGATTACCACTGCAACGGTCAATTTCATTGAGATGTTTTACATAATATGGTCCTATAGTTATAAATAGACTCTTCCCTTTCACCCAGACAAGAATCTGTCTAGTCTCCTAGCTTCAGCTTCTCCTTGTTCTTCTGCAACCATGGAAGTGGCCAACAAGTATGTGACCCTGAAGACCCACATAGAGGGTGCACCCAAAGAGTCTGATTTTGAGCTCAAAACCTCACCTGTGGCTCTATCGCTCGACCCCGGTTCAGACAAGATGAGATTGAAGAACCTGTATAAATCCATCGACCCGTATCAGTTGAACCGAATGAAGCATTACAGCAAGTCTCAAAAACCCGGTCCCGGTTTCGAAGGAATCATTCTTGGTGAGGTAAGCGACTTGTTCATAGCAGCTAAATATATGTTCACAGGAAAATCATGTAAATGTGATTGGAATTGAAAGAAGGAATTGGGTTTTCTTTGATTTTTGTCTCAAAACTTGTGTGCAGGAAATTAAGCCATATGGTGTGGCAAAAGTTGTGGCTTCAGACAATGTTGGATTTGAGAGGGGTGATTTAATTTTGGAAGTTGTTACTTGGGCAGAGTACAGTAAGATAAGAAGAAATGGGATGATCAGGAAGCATGATCCATTGGGGTTCCCTTTGTCATACGATGTTGGAATATTGGGTAAATATCTTTTTCACCAACGATTTCTTATGATCATTACTTTTCAATGATACATGATTTCTTCTTAATCAAAAGAATTTTTATAAGACTCTGCCGGGGAATTTTGGATTTTGGCATGTGCCCGCTTAAGTAGCTGTGTTATTCTGGCGGAAAAATGTTTTAGTTAACTGATTTTAACAGAATAGACATAAGAATTCCAAATGGTGTTGAAGCCATATGGTGTTGTATTACAGCAATATGTCGCAGAAGATACACATTCGAACAAGGACGTGTCTTAACAGGGCAAGAAATGATGTAGGCGTTATTTGACCTTGGATCGGTCTCTTGCAGAATGCGCTATAGTTGGGTGATACAAATGATGTGTCGAGCTAGGTGTCCTTGCTCTCTGCCTCTCAGTAGACATCAAATTAAAAAACATTTGTTTGCATTGATTGTTCAGACTACCAACGTTTTTTCCCCTTCTGGTTGGGCTTCTTAATGGGTTTTTGCTTGTTCTTTTAGGAAACAGTGAACTTACAGCCTATGCCGGGTTCTTCGAGATATGCAAGCCGAAGCGAGGCGAGAAAGTGTTTGTATTGGCGGCATCGGGCTCAGTTGGGAACTTGGTTGGACAGTACGCGAAGTTGCTAATGTTGTCGGTTGTGCTGGAAGCAAACGAAAGGTCACTTTCCCCATAGTCCTACATTACAAGTTTCCCCAATGTTTCCGTCACCGAAAGATCATGAATCATGAACCTGTTTTGTTGTTACAGGTACAACTGCTCAAGGATAAACTAGGTTTTGATGAGGCCTTCAACTACAGGGAGGAAACTGGCTTGAACTCAACTCTCAAAAGGTCAGATTCTTGATTCTTCAGAGTGTATCAAGAATCTAGATTGTATATTCCCTTCTCAAAAGAAAAATCTAGTCATTTTTCTTGTGTTTGTTTCAGTCAATTGACAGGTATTTTCCTGACGGGATCGATATATACTTTGACAACATGGGTGCCGAGATGCAAGAAGCGGTGGTTGCTAACATGAATGCCTTTGGCAGAGTTGCCGTGTGTGGAGCAATATCCGAGTATACAGAGTCGGGGAAAAGAGCCCCGCCCGACATGTTAGATGCCATTTACAAGAGAATAAAGATTCAGGGCTGTTTAGCCGGCAATCACATTAGTCTTTTCGAGGAATTCATCTCAACCACCAGCGACCATCTCCGCAGCGGCGAGTTATGCCCGCTCGAGGACATCTCGGATGGCCTGGACAGCATTCCCTTTGCTTTCACAGGGCTGTTTCACGGCGACAACATTGGGAAGAAAATTGTTAAGATTGCACAAGAATGAGAATTTCCTAATTGGGTTATAACTTAGCCAGATCAATGCCTCAATATCGGATTCCTTCGAGTTTACTACATGAACCTACACGACTATTGTCATCTCTGTTAGTACTATTTTACTCACATTACTACATATTATCAATAAATATACGCATTGCATTGGATAATTTATTATCATATTTTACCAAAGGAAAAATTTTACATGAGGTTGCACCGGCATCACCAGATGATATATAGCAAATCAATCGAGATTCTCATTGCTACCCCCGCCAGATGACTTCCAATCTGAATGTTGGGGTGAATTTTGTGATTGAAGTGTTAAAGTATTAATAAAATTGATTGTTGTGTCGACAATTCCTCCGTGAAAACAGAAAGAAGTCAACAAGAGTGAACAAGAAAGCAGATCTCTCTATGAAGATCTGATTAAATGCTTGCAGGGGAAAAAAGAAGACAAATGCTCCATGCATTTAACGAAGACAGAAATCATTGAAGAGTTCTCCACATATTTCTACGCTTGTTTTCTAACGCATTTATTATTTGTGGACTTTTTCTCTCTTAGCTTTGTGGGCTTTTGTTGCTTCATTTAATGTTGTCAAAAAGAGTGCTCCAGACTCCATGGCTCATTTAATGTATGTTGATATTTTGTCGCTAGGTAATTAGTGTATGAGATGTTAGTCTTTAGCATTAAATGTATCGTAGGTGTTCTACTATTATATAAGGACTAGAGGGTGAGTGTTATATGATAAGCCGTCAGAAAGTATTTTAAGAACAATTTCTTTCTCCAACTTGTGCACTCGTTTTAAATTTCCAAAGTCGTCATTATCCCTTTTGGTTCCAACATAAAGGTGATCATAGGGCAGGCTCGTGCTTGATAGGCGTCCAGTTGAGGCCTGATTAGGTGCTTGATTATGATTGATTTCTTAACCAGATCAGTTTTAGCTTCTTCAAGTCTCTGCATTTGGTTTAGTCTATAGTATTACCGCTTGATTATGATTGATTCATACTGTGCTAGAGTTGTAATCAAGTTGAGTCGAGTTGTCATTCATATTAGTGTTATAACCGAGCCGAGCCGAATCGATGCAATTCAATGATCAAACTCGACTTGACTCAAACATGTAAGGCTTGGTACCCGATTCGAGCTTAATCAAGCTCGACTTCTCAAACTCAAGCGTGACTTAATTTAATATTTAATAGGCTTAGAATTCAGCTCAACTTGATTCAATTAGCTGATTCCTTTTTGTGTAAGCTCAAATTCAACTTGGACTTGAGCTCGAGCTTGAGTTGGGGTCTGAAAGTTCAATGAAATTGATAAATAATACGATTGTTTTTTGTGTGTATAAAATGTAAAATTGCAGGCATCGGTTGAGCTTGGGAATTACTACAGTCTAAGAAGGGATTCCTTGAAAATAGTGCTATTTATCACATGACAGCTAGACTAATGTTGGATTTCAACCGGCTCCTATAATTCGTTTGATGCTCGTTTATTTTGTTCTCAAGTATTCTTCTAATTTATCTTTTTTCGGTCTTGCAAATTCAATAAACGTGTATAGTGAGAAAAAAATTATTTAACAAAATAAAACAAATCGGAGAAACATATATGATACACTTTGAGTATCATGCCATCTACTATGGAAAGATCACCAAAAAAATCATAAATCTATCGCAATTGTGCTAATTTAGTCGAAAACCTTTTTTTTGCCGATCGAGTCCTAGTATTATTAAAAATTATCCACATCAGCGCCGTTATGCCACGTAAGACGGTCGCAGAAAACTGATCCCGGTTACAAAGGAATTACTCTTGGTGAGGTGAGTGTGACTTGTTCATAGCAGCTAAATATATGTTCACAAGAAGATCATGTAAATGTGATGGGAATTGAAAATAGGAATTGGGTTTTCTTTGATTTTTGTCTTAAAATCTGTGTGCAGGAAATTGAAGCATATGGTGTGGCTTCAGACAATGTTGAATTTGAGAAGGGTGATTTGGTTGTGGGAGTTGTAACTTGGGCAGAGTACAGTAAGATAAGAAGAAATGGGATGATCAGGAGGCTGGATCCATTGGGGTTTCCTTTGTCATACCATGTTGGACTATCGGGAAAGTTCACCGACAATTTCCTATTATCATAATATTTTCAAAGACACGAATTTCTTCTTAATCAAAATAACTTTATAAGATTGCTGCACATTTGCGAAGGGATAGCAATAGCTCTAATATCATGTTAGAAAGATCAACCAAACTTGAGCTAATCGGTGAAAGGAGACCACTTGAATATAAAAGCATTTAGGACCTGTTGTCAAGTGATGTGGGATAATATTTCAATAGTTATTATGGTAGAAAAATGTTGTAATTAACTGATAATAACAGAGCGACCAAAAAAAAAAAAAACTGATACTAACAGAAGAAACATAAGAACCCCAAATGGTGTTGAAATCATCTGATGCATTGCAGCAATATATCACAGAAAGTACCCATTTGACTTATATAGTGTAGCACATTTGAACAAGGACATGTCTTAACGGGGCCAAGAAATGATGCAGTGCTTGTTTGACCTTGGATCAGTATCTCGCAGAATGCGCTTAGTTGTGTGATGCAAATGATGTCTCAAGCCATGTCAAGTTCTTGATCTCAGTCGCTCAAGATACATCAAACAAAAAAAAAGTTTCCACTGATGCTTCAGGCTACCAAACGTTTTTTTCCCCTTCTGTTTGTGTTTCTTTATCAAATTTCTGCTTGCTCTTTCAGGATACAGTGGACTTATAGCCTATGCTGGATTCTTCGAAATATGCAAGCCCAAGCAAGGAGAGAAGGTATTTGTGTCTGCAGCTTGGGGATCGGTCGGTAACTTGGTCGGACAGTATGCGAAGTTGCTCAGCTGTTATGTGGTTGGTTGCGCCGGAAGCAAGCAAAAGGTCACTTTCACGATTTTCTATGTGACTAGTACTTGACGTGAGCCCACTTATGAATCTCCCAAGTTTTAAACTTGTGTCACAAGTAGAACTGCTCAAGGAAAAACTTGGCTTTGATGATGCTTTCAATTATAAAGAGGAACTGATTTGAATTCAACTCTCAAAAGGTCAGGGTCCTCAATTTTAATATGCACGGATGCATTGACCACCTTCTTCTCCAGAGTTCTGGGATAAATCTAAGTTCTAAAAGATATTCCTATATCATTTTGCTTCCTGCGTTGCCAATAACAGGTACTTCCTCGACAGAAACGACAAATACTTCGACAATGTGGGTGCTGAGATGCTAGAAGCTGTGGTGGCTAACATGAATACCTATGGCCGAGTTGCCGTCTGTGGGGCGATATCTGAGTACACAGATCCTGGAAAAAGAGCCGCGCCAAACATGTTAGATGTTATTTACAAGAAAATAAAGATCCAGGGTTTTCTAACCTGGGACCACATGGGCATCTTTGAGGATCTCATTTCGACCATAGGCGACAATCTCCGCAGCGGCAAAATGCACCCGCTCTAGGACATCTCGAATGGTGTGGAGAGCATTCCCTCTGCTTTGGTAGGACTATTTCGTGGAGATAATATCGGAAAAGGATGGTTAAAATCACAGAAGAATGAATTCGCTTTGTTAAACAACTTAACCAGAGAGTCCGTAATATCTGTGGAAATCATTATAACTTTCATGCAGAAGTTTTCGGTTTCTCTACCTAATCTTGGCAACAAAAGTTTTTAAATGGTTAGCGGCGAATTCACTTCCGATCAAGTTCATCCTGGTTGAGCAGGAAAGATGAGTACAGTGAAAAAACTACAACTAGTGAGTGACGTCGGGTCACTTGGTAAAGTAGTTTGATACGAGTGATAATGAATAAGAACCTATCCAAAAGGTTGGAATCCTTGAGGCCAATGCAGAGGAGCATTTCTAATGCTAATTAGAGCATTATGATCACATTATTATTTTGGGCTACCGTCTGAACTCTCCATCCAGACAGTCATCAGAGGAACTTCCATTCTCAGAGTGATGACTCGGACATTTATCACGAGCAATCCCATTGTTGGAGCCATGACATCCGTAGTTTACTCGAGCATGGAACCTGGACCAAAAATAACACGAATTGTACAAGAAAAAATATGTTGTTACATAGAAAGAAACCGAGCAATCTTAAATGGATCACAATGAGTGTGCCGTCACGAACTAATGAATCCTACCCAAACAGTTTGTGTAACTAATCTCTCTTACATTTAGATTCCCCAAGGGAGTGTCAGTGTAACATAGGAAGACCAAAAAAAAGATTATAAAGCGTAGGATCCCTGTGAAGCACTCAAAATAGGGATGACACAGTGACAGAGGGTCTACGGTAATATACTCCACAACATGTGAAGATAAACCAGCATACATACTACTGATATATACAATCAACATTCCATGCACAAATTTGATCTAAATTGTCTTGAGGTACACCAGACATGTATCGAAGTTGGATCTTCCATACCGCAAAACCATATTTACTCTGCCTCTAGCGATGGATTAATCAACCTTGTAACCCTTCCATGTTAGTTCCTTCAGATTCATTGGCTACGTTTCTGCCAGGATACTGATAAGAATTTGATGATCCCTGCAAAAGAGAAAAATAGTAGTATAAATTCTTTAAAATGTGGCATGAAAGTGTCAAATTTCTCATGATGCATAAGGTACCTGACTCAGTACACCTGCATATGCTGTGTTGCGATATTCAGACATCTACATTAATCAGTAACATCAGATATCAAAAGGAATATAAAAAGAATGCTACAACAGTGGGACGGTAGATTCAGTTTACATAAGTGCTAGGCTCAGTAAATGCGTAAAAGCCACTCGCAAACGCAGGTGAATGGTGAACACTTGTTACATCTAGATAAGTAAAATGGTCTCGTTAATCAAATGAAAAAACATATCTCAGGCCAAGAGAAGATACCCCATTATTGAGACTTGGATTTGTAGTTGGACCCCCAAAATTGCAAGGCGAAAAACTTGACTGCTGACGTGAATGTGACAAATGAGTTGGTAAATAGGCTTCATCCAGAGTAGCGCTAACAACCAGCTCTTCAATACAGAATGAAATTGTTGTTATGTGTAGTGTAAAGTAATATAGCTCAAATAATTAATGGAAGTAAACTCATAATGCAAAATATTATCCCAATCACCTCGACTTTGAATTGCGGTTGAGGTTGCTCCTTTCGATGATTTCTTTTGTTTTTTCTTTGACTCAATCTCGACCCCATCACCCCTTACTCCCTTCGCTTTCCTTGGAGCGTGATCTGATATTGACGTTTCACTAACGGAGTAAGAACCCTCATTACCATGCACAACCTTATCGCTGTTATCTTCACCATCTTTTGTCAAAAGATTGGATTTGTGCCCTAGAATTTCCTCCATCGTCTTGTCCAAATTTCGCATTGCAATTCTCATTGTATTTTCATCTTCAGCACCCGAGTTCATAATAGCAAAAGCTTTTTGCATCAATGTAGAATAACGACTCATCTTTGATGAACACGGTGACACTTGTGGAGAGTCATTATCCACATTACAATCCTTGGCACCCTTAGTCCATCTCTTCAAAACATAAGCAGATGGGATTTTTGTAACCATAATGTCCCCGTTGAGTACATACAAAGCATGACGGCACAACCACCCATTTGATTCAAATAATTTACATCCACAAGAGACGGAAAAATTAGCAGAATCATATCTCACAACATTTTCCCCATGAACCCCATGGCAGACTAAAGTGTATTCAGAGACTACCCCATCAGAAGTACAACGCAAAACTCGTTCCGACATACTTTGCAAAAATTCCTCATTAAACTTGGAAAATATGGTGTGAGTGTACGCCAAAGCGGCATGTGTCAAAATCTCATTATTTGACACAAGCAATTTTGGCTTACCTCGAGAATTGTGTTCATCTCGAACTTCAATCTCCCTCATATATTTCACCTGTTGTTCATGGTGGTGGACAAATCCGATAAGGTTCATACTATTAGCAGGCATTAGCCGGAAGATATTATTTGTGTTCTCACTCCTTTCAGTTGATCCAATACCACATGAATATATACCACGAGCAAAGACCGCACTCCATTTATTTCTCGATTCATATAGTCTGTTAAGCCAAGAATTGTCCTTAGTGCCCCATTCCTCTTCCATTTCCTTCCAAGTGGATTCGAATACAGACTCTGTTTCACATCTATATAGTAGTTTTGAGAAATATCTGTCCCTAAACTCAGGCTTCTCATAAAGATTGGGGATGTTTACAGCAGCATGTTTTGCAATGTGTGATGTGCATACACGATGCTGTGTATTCAAAAACACCTTTTCAACAGCTTTTTCCATAGCTTGGTCTTGGTCAGTGAAAATCGTTTTGGGTGCCCTATTTCCCATTGCCTCCAAAAATGTCTCAAATAGCCATATAAATGAATTTACCGTCTCATCTAACAAGAGAGCACACCCAAATGAGGTATTCCTCCAATGATGATTAACCCCAACAAAAGGTGCACATATCATGTTATATTTGCTAACGCGATATGTGGTATCAAACATCACCACGTCACCGAAACAATCATAATCAAATTTAGACAAACTATCTCTCCAAAATAAGTTCGTCAATCTACCATCTTGATCTACCTGTACAGCATAGAAAAAGATGGGATTTTGCATCTGCATGCACGTGAAATGATTCAAGAGAGTTTGCCAATCCTCCCCCCTCACGATACTTGATCTTTGAGTTTGCAAGAAATTATGGCTACCACGCAAACTAAACCCCATATTTCTACTTCCTCCATCTTCATTTTCCAAAAAGTTAAATGAACTGAAATTTACAATACCAGCTTTCGCCATGTCAGCTAAGACACCTTTACTTGGATCAGAAATCATCCTTCCACATCTGATCAAGTGCCTTTGATTTTCCGGAAGAAATGCATGGTTATGCTCAGACATGTACTCTATGACTTCATGAACGCCATTTTCAACCTTAAATCGAATATGTGCAAGACAACCACACCTATTCTCAGTCCTTTCCATCTTTTTTTGCTGGTCGGGTGGAGTGCAAGAGAAACCCTCACAATTACACAGAAATGTACGCCGAGTGATTTCTCCTTTGGAATTTCTAGCTTTTTTACCCTTCCGAACTCCAAATCCCTTACGTAATGCATATGCCACATACGTATGATATGCTTTGAGTTCACTTGAAAAGACCATCCCCACTTTAAAATCGAAGTTTTTCGGGAGATTGTGTATTGAGTGGTGAAGATGGGCATCGTCACATTCTACAGTACAGAAAAGTTTGCGTAGAAAATCATCAAAACATGAGATTCATAAGTTGTAAAAGCATAAGTTTGATTAACAAACTATTGGAGGTCATTAAAGATTTCCCTACAAAGTAGAGATCTACACACCTTCTGCTATCTCCTTGCTTGCATCCACTGGTTCCATATTATCTCTCATCCTGGTACTAAATTCACAAAAGTCAGACACAAAGCCCCCAGTAACCCACAAATATGATCCACAAACACAACCGTCCCATAAACTGTATAGCGACAACTACTGAATAGCAAAAATTGGACCTTCTCCTCTTCCTAGAGAGAATCCAATTTCTGATCAAATATCAACCAGCCACCCACAGATTACCAGCTCATGAAGTATCAAGAGATGCTCCAATTTCATTGTTTCAAATGAATGCAATTCAAGATACCAACTTAAGGGCTAAATCAGAAGCACAAATCTCATTGCTGTACAGAGTAACACAGTACGGAACTCTCACTAAACTACGAGAGAGAGAGAGAGAGAGAGAGAATCTAAACCCTTAAGAAGAAAGACAGCAAAGTGGAAACCAGCACGTTCATATGCTTCTTCGGGCTCAAAAGAAATTGAAACTTGACAAGTCCAACAGTGAAATGAACTCGAGACGTGAATGCTGCGGAGAAGAGAGAGAATTAACCTGGGGCTCCTGAGAACGACAAGAAGCTGGAGACAACCGGCACCCCCAGAACGACGGCGGCGACGCTCGACCGTACCACTTCCGGTGATCTTCACGGCGGCGCCGTCCCGATCTCCGGCCTCCTCCGTTCGACCAGAAAGGGAGAAGGATCGGAGCTGGAACGAAACTCAAAGGCCCGGCTCCAAAAATGGTCGAAATTGCCCATTCCTTGTATTTTTACTGATTTGATTTGCTTATATAAAAAAAAGAAATAACGGAAATTAAAAAGAGGTTATTGTGGCTATAAGAAAGTTTTTCAATTTTTACCTTTCTATCAAGGAAGGGTCACTAGTCACACTTGTGAATGTCGCTGAATTTTTATGGTATCAATTACTAATTTCTTGTCTTGAAAGCTTACTAGTCATGTTATTAAGCTATCATCGTTAATACTCTTTCCTATTAGACTGGTGATTGATCGAAGAAAGTACTAGTTATTGAAATGGTGTAAGATGTTTTTACTTGAGAAATCACTATCGATTTCGACAAGTTGTCCGCCGGCCATAGAGAGAGTTTGAACTTACTATTCTTAGTATAAAAGTACCAGCCAAATAATGAGAAAATTTACTAATTGTTCGGTAAGTACTTGTTTTGCCCACATATAACCATATTAGTATGATGAAGAAATTACGTCCCATGATCACTATCAAGGAGGAAGGTCCCAACTGCTGTATTGCAAAGTCCTTTTTAGTTATAAGTTATTAATGATATAGAAAACTACTACTTACATTACATGTACATATTTACCTTTTTTCTATTAGTAGTTACTAACCGCTTGATGCATTGATATATTTTTCAATATGATTCAATTCCCAATAACGACTCTGCCAGAATCACAACCATTTATCGTGTGGTCTATGTGAAAAGTTGTAGATGAGTCAAATCGGATATGAATGTCCTTGCTTGAGATCCATTATATGGGGATATATTCTTATCTAGATTTGAATAGATAGATCGGGTGTAATCGCGTGAGATCTGTCCGAGCCCATAATATTAAGTTATCGTGATTCGATAGATTGACCTAGTTGTGAGCAAATATTCCATGGATCTATTATATATTAAACTCAATATGGATCGGACCTAATGGGATTTATATAGGACCTATTAATTTCGATTGTCCAGATTTAGTTTAGCACAAACACTACGCTCATATCATTTATAGGCAAATTAATTAATTACATTCGATACATATAGACGCAGTACATGCAATTTATTGCATCACGTGGTTCTCACGTGTAGAATAATGCTTTGTGTGTACATAAAAATATGAGATAAATGCACTAGAAGTTCAAAAATTTGTCACGAACGTACAATTGAGTCTTAAAAATTTCAAAGTTCAATTAAATTCTAAAATTTTTCAAATTGATGCAATCAAATCCTTCCATTAACTTCGTCAAATTTGATTAACGAAAAATGTTGACGTTAGTTTTTTTTATTTTCTCTACCCTTTGTGGCGTTGACATGACTAAACTGCGTATTCTTTTTTTTTTCTTTTTTTAAGTTTGCTTATTTTTAATATAAATTAAATAAAATTTGTATTAAAAAATCAGATAAGCCCTTGCCGCCGCCATCCCACCATCGTTGAAGAGGGCCGGCGATGTGGGCGAATGGTTTGCGGGGGTCGCCGAGCCCTAGCCAAAGGCCAACAACCCTCACTTAGATTCCTTTTTTGTGTGTGTGTGTTTTTTTTTAAGTTTGCTTATTTTAATATAAATTAAATAGTATTTGGACTAAAATGATGTCGTTTTAGTTTTGAGTTTCATGTTTTAGTCACGTTATTGCCACATAAGTGAGATAAAAAAATATAAACAAAGTCAAGTCAACATTTTTTGTTAGCCAAGTTAAACGGAGTTAACAGAATAACTTGATTGCATCAATTTGATACATTTTAAGACTTAATTGCACTTTTTAAAAGTTTTAAAACTCAATTGTACTTTAATGATAAATTTTAGAATTTTCTATGCATTTCTATACAAACATGAGAAAATGACATTAAAAGTGTCAAAAGTTATGTACGGCGCGCTCACTTTAATACCAAAATTTTTTATTCGAATAACTTAACTGTTACTTTAAAAAAATCTTAGACAAAGGAACCGACCCAGTTGGCGGTGAAGTTGTTGGGGTCGGAGATGATGCCCTACTTCAAGGCTTGGAGAGTGATGTAGGCATTGTGGAGGCGGGGGTCCTCGAAGTAGATGGATGGGTAGACGGCAATGCTCTCTCTGCGGTTGCCAAACTCGTCGAGGTAGCGGAGGAGGTGGCAATGCTGGTGTATTGGGTGGTGGCTCCATGGGCGGTGGTGGACAGGATGGTGAAGGAGGAGAAGAAGGTGAAGAAGATGTCAAATGAATTTCGGAGGAACGCCGTCCTTTTACACAAGTATTTATCCATGTAGACTAGTTTTTATGAGAAAATGCTACCTCAAATAAAATTTTGAATTATAAAAGCGACGTAATTTCTCACCGGAAGTACTTAAGTGATCGTTTTTTCTTTGATTTGGCACTTATGTGGGTCGATGAAAACTTTTGGCACTAAAGTGAGCGTCATACGTAACTTTTGGCTCTTCTGGCATCCTTCTCCCCTCTGTTCCACATTGCTCAACACCTTATCTAATTTCTTCTTTACAAATTCTTCCCCTTCTCTATTGTTTAATCAAGTGAAGGCACTTCCCTTGCATCCAATGTCCATTAATACACAAGAGTTCAAAAATCTCCTAAAGCCATTAGATGATAATGTTTTGCTTTTCTCTTCCCTTCTTTCTCATAGTAGTAAAGTATTTCATTAAAATCTTCCAAAAAAACATAAGGAAGGGAATTAAGAGAGCTTATCTAGTGAAGATTGATAGAAGGGATCTCTCTTGATAATCATTAGGGGCATGCACTAACGTAACTCTCACCCACTTTTTATCTTCCTGAAATTACAAATTAAGTCCACAAAATCTACTGAAGCAAACTCTATATCAATTTTACCTAATCATCCCATAGGATAGCTAACCCACCTCCAATTCGTTAGATTAACAACAAATTGATTTTAAAAACCGAGACGCTTCTTTACTCTTTTTTGCAATTGCTCCATGATTCTTAGTTTCCACCAGAAAAAGTAAGTTGCGCTTCTTTTGAGCAACGAAGGCTCTAAGATTCTGGATTGTCAAGGGAGTGCCCAAACCTTGATAGATCAAACTTAGTAGCTCCATTTTTCATCCGGTGGCTTATTAGAGCTAGCCACCAAAGCATATTATGTTGCTTCCTCTGTCACTAAGATTTGACTGTCAAGGAGTTGGGACTCATCTAATAGCAAAATTGTCCAAAAAGTCATAAATTAATATTGCACTTTTATCAGTTCAGTCATAAAATTGAATAGAAAATTTCAAAAACAAAAACAAAAATAGGACGAAAAGATCCGAAAAAAATCCTTTCAATTTTGCCAATTGATTCGACCCTAAAAAAATTGCCAATTGAGTCCTAAACCTTTTCACAGTTTGCCAATTGAGTCCATCCGGCCAATTTTAATCGGAAATCACTATCGTGGACGCCGGTAGTGCCACATAGGAAGGCTGGGGCTAACGTAAACAATTTTTAATATTATTTTTTTAAAATTTTTAATTATTTTTTCTTCTTTTTTCTTTTATTTTTTTCTTTCTTTCTTTCTTTTGTTTTCTTCCAAGTCTAGCAAGGGTCGGCGAGGGCCTCGCGACCTTCGCCGTACTTGGAAGAAGAAAAAGAAAAAGAAAAAAAATTTCAAAATTTCAAAAGAATTAATATAAACTCAAAGAGCTTTTCCCGATAAGCTCCATCGAAAGCCTATGGTGAAATTATGATGGCATTACGTTAATAGAGGGACAATATCACAATTCAAACGTAAACTGAATCTCTTACTTTCATGATTCCTTAAATTTCTAGCTCTTTCCAAACTTACTTGAATATTTTTATTTTTCTTTGTAAGTTAGATAATCTGTTATCTCACATAAAAATCAAAATTCATTTTCTCAAATGGATCAAATATTTAAAAGCTCTTTCTCTAAATACTTGAAATTTATATTCATTTGGATTACATAAAATTTCCACATTATATGTTGTTGGCCAGCCCAGCGGTCTCGAGAAGTTCCTTTTGAATCCATTGCTACCTGGATGTACCTTCCGTCATTTATTCTTCTTTCAATTTTCAGTATCTCTATTGTTTTTCTATTAATTTCATTTGCATTTTGAATTTGTAACCTTTATTACATAACACTTTAGTCTTGGACAATAGATAGGCCTTAGAAATAGTTATGCATATGATGATCGTAAAAGAGGGGTTTGCAAACAAATGTCTAGCATGCACTCTTTTTAAAATGGCAATCATGCATTATTTTAGGGAAAAGTTTTAGCATCTCGATGTTATAATTTCTAGTCATACCTCAACTGCATTTCTTTTTAATAAATAAAGTTGTCGTCATGAGGTTCATATGTATACCCGATCGTTAAGAATAACCATGGTTGCGGCAATAATTATGCATGATAGGACCATGGAAGAATGAGACAAGTGGAAAACATGCATTTAATAGTGGCAAGCATGCATCATTCAAAGATAATATTTAGTCTCTTAAACTTTTAGAGAAAAAGTTTTTAATGATTGTAATTAAAACATTTATCTTTAACCATCTTTCAAATGTCATTTCTTGCACGCATGTAACGTGTACGTTCATTTGCTAGTATATAGTAAAATAAACTCGAAAAACTTTTCCTAATAAGTTCCACCAAAAGTCTATGGTGAAATTATAATGGCATGACTTTAATAGAGGGATAAAATCGTAGTTCAAACAAAAACTAAATATCTAAGGTTTTTTTTAGTTAAATAATCTGTCATTTCATATAAATTAGAATTCACTTTCTCAAATAGATCGATTCTTTAAAAAAATTTTATCTAAATACTTGAATTTTACATTCATTTATAATAAAGAAAAGTTTTCATTATATATCGTTGGTCAACCCGGCCGCCCCAAGAAGTTTCTTTTGGATCCATTTATACCTAGAAGTACCTTGTGTCGTATATAACTTTTCTCTACCTTCTTCTTTCAATTTCAGTTTCTCTATTTTTTTTTAGTTTCATTTGCAATTTGAATTTGTAACCTTTATTGCATAACACTTTAGTCTTGGACAATATAGATAGGCCTTGGTTATGCATGTGATGAACGTGGAAGGAGTTTGCAAACAAATGTCATGTACTCTTTTCAAAATGGCAACCATGCATTACTTTACGGAAAAAAATTTAGCATCTCGATGCTCTACAACGTATCTCTTTAATGAATAAATCCGTCGTTTTTGAAGTTTATATGCATATTTAGTTGTCGAGAATAATGTTGGCTATGGCAATAATTATGCATGCATGACCATAAGGGACAAGTGGCAAACATGCATTAATCAAAGACAAGTTTTAGTCTCTTAAACATTTATCATTTACCATGCTTGCATTAAAAAACATTTACCATTGACCATCTTTCAAATGTCAGTTTCTTGCACACATGTAACGCGTGTGCTCATTTATACAGTACAATAATGGCATAATGTTAATAAAGGGATAAAATCATAATTCAAACATAGACCGAATCTCTAGATTTCTTAAATTTCTAGCACTTTCCAAACTCACTTGGATATTTTTATTTTTCTTTGTAAGTTAAATAATCTGTCCCTTCACAAAAATTAAAATTTACTTTCTCAAATAGATCAAACCATTAAAAGCTTTTTTTTTCTCTAAATACTTGAAATTTTTATTTATTTGGATTAAAGAAAAGTTCTTCATTATATATTGTTGGCCTACCTGGCCACCCCCAAGAAGTTTCTTTTCGATAAATCCCTACCTAAAAGTATCTTGTGTAGCATATAACTTTTCTCTGGTTTCTTCTTTCAATTTCAGTTTCATATATATTTTTTAATTTCATTGCATTTTGAATTTGTAACCTTTATTACATAACACTTTAGTCATGGACAATAGATAGGCCTTAGAACTAGTTATGCATGTAATGAACGTGGAAGGAGTTTGCATTAATTTACGGAAAAACTTTAGCATGCTCTAATTCTAGTCACACCTTAAATGTCTTTCTTTTTAATGAATACATTTGTTGTTTTGAAGTTGATATGTATATTTTCTAGTCGAGTATACCGTTGGCTGCAATAAGTATGCGTGATATGATCATTAAAGAATGAGACAAGTGGCAAACATGCATTATTCAAAGGAAACTTTTAGTCTTTTAAACATTTATCTTTTGCTATGTTTGGAATCAAAAACTATTATCTTTGACCATCTTTTAAATGTCAGTTTCTTGCCCATTTGCGAGTATATAATAAAAAAAACTCATAGAACTTTTCCTACTAAGTTCCATCAAAAAGCCCATGGTGAAATTACAATGGCTTAACGTTAATAGAGGGACAAAATCGTAAATCAAACTTAAACTGAATCTCTAACAAATCAATTCACGACTCCTTAAATTTGTACCAATTTCCACACTTGCTTGAATAATTTTATTTTGCTTTGTAAGTTAAATACTTCACTATTGTATTAAAATAAAAAATCACTTTGTCAAATAGATCAAATCTTCAAAAACATTTTGACTAAATACATTTTTTTTAAGACGGAGAATAAATGGGTGTTTTAGTAAGTGTATCCCTCTCACACCCCACAGTATATAATATTCATTTTGCAGAATAAAGATTTTCTCATTGCAGTGCTCAAACTCAAATAATATTGATTGAAGAAGAGGGCCTCGCTTTGTGCTTCTTTTCATCACCATGAACCTGAATCTGGAACTTGTGCTGTTGCTGCTCCTATTTTTCAGTCTTTCTCCACGTGAGATGGCAAATATTTCCGACGAGGATGATTTAGATTTGGAAAGCCAGGTTAGAATAATGAACAAGCCATCCATCAAGACTTTTACGGTAATTTTCCTTCAACCCCCTATTTTTTTGCAATAATCCCATTTAAATTTCACGGAGGTATTGCAATTTATCCGGTTAATCTTCGAAATACGATTGTTACTCTGCGATTGATTAACTCTGTTTGATTTTATCAAGACTAAAGAAGGAGACACAATTGACTGTGTTGATATCAACAAGCAACCAGCACTTGATCATCCCCTACTGAAGAATCATAAAGTTCAGGTAAAAATTGATCATTTTCTCTCAAATCAACTGATGAATATGTGGACCGATGTTGAATAATTTAGGTTAAATGGTCTACTTGATACTTCTATGATCAGTTTTTTCTTCTTGTAGAAAGAGCCGAATCTACACGTGAGCTTGCGCAAAACTTCTCCGATTGCAAAATCGGTAAGATCTGGGTTGAGAGAGCTTTGCCCCATTGGAACGGTACCCATTCGTCGAGTAACAAAAGAAGATTTGGTGAGCGCAAGGTCCCTGCCCAAGATACCATCTGTCGCGGCAATGGGGCAAAGTCCTCATTCTCCAAATCAACATGTACTATCGCTCTCTCCCATGCTCATATGCATATCTACACATATACAATAACATCAGTGATTTTTCTTTTCCATTCTACTAATGAGGTTATGTGTCTCTAAATTTTATGAGCCCACATATCAAATGTCCACTTAGTACAATCTCAAGATCTATTCTTTCCATGATTTGTGTAGTAAAAGAAAAATCAATACAACTTTTAAAGTAAGATCGGTAAGCATAGGTGAATATGAGATTATTTATCATTTCTAGGTGGTTAACTTACAAATTATCATTTGTAGGTGGTTTCTCTAACAGACCTCATGGTAGAAAATATTAAATACGGAGGAGGTGGACGTGTGACGGTCTACAATCTAACTACTACTCCTGATCAATTTACTTCACATCATGTGTGGATTGAATCTGGTCCCTCGGAGAATGTTAGCATGATTATAGCTGGTTGGATGGTAAGTGATTTTTCAAGTAAGTTAATGCCATAAATTTTTTTGGACATAATAAGTTTAATATATGGTAAAATGATTTGAGAGAAAATTCTCTTATTTTTCTAGGTTGCTCCACCATTATTTGGCGATACCATTTCTCGGTTGTTCACGTATTGGACGGGTGAGCTGTGAATGATTGTTAATTCTTAATTAAAGCATTTTTCCCTTATTTTCGAAAGCCAAACTAGAAATTGAAGATTATTTGAATCTCATTGACTAAAGCATTGTCCTCATAAGGTGATGGCTATCGCAATGGGTGCTATAATGCACTATGTCCGGGTTTCGTCCAAGTGAGTAGGGAAGTAACCCCCGGTTTTATATTAAAACCTACTTCTACTTATGGTGGAGATCTATATGAGCTTGCAATTGATATCGAACAGGTATGTTTGATCTTTTTCATGGTACTTAAGGTAATGATTTTTTGCTAAAATATATTAGCTACTAAAAGTTTTGTTCTTAAAATTAAAATTTTTCGCTATCATTCTGCCCTACTGAAAGTTATCCATATAAGCATATAATCCATCATTGCATCCATGTTAGATAATTTTTGCAATTTTTTCCATTAGCACTTATTATCAATAGCTCTTTATAATCAGGATCGAAATACTGGGAATTGGTGGTTGGTTGTGCTCGGGGCAAAGATTAAAGTAGGCTACTGGCCAAAGGAACTATTTTCATATTTGCGCGATGGCTCACAATACATAGCTTGGGGAGGAATTGGCTCAGCTGGAAGCGATGGGATCTGTCCCCCAATGGGAAATGGTCACATGCCTTATGATAATTTGAAGCATGCTGCCATCTTTCGACAACTCCATTGGGTTCGATCAGATGGCAAATCCCTACCTCCTTCGGATAACACGAGGGAGTGGGTGGATAGATCCAATGTTTATGGTTTGGTGAACCATCACCATGTGAAACAAGATCGAAGTGGCTATGCCATTAGTTTTGGAGGTCCGGGGGGTTATTGCAGGGGATAGAAAATTAAGATGACAAAGCTATCTTGAGCGATTCAAATAACAAAGCTATCAATTTTCTATTCCACACTTTATTATTTGTAAATTAGTGATTTTTATTTTCGTTTCCTTCTTCCCGTGGTAGATAAAAACCATCTATTTTAATTTTATCAACTCCCTTTTACGATTCGTATTTCACATTTTCTTTTCCTTTCTTGAGATTGAGAGTGAGATTGCAATTACCAGCGGTCAAGATTAGTATGGATAGACTTTAATATAAAAATAGGCATGCTGGTATAGATAAAATCATTTATTGTGCATATAATGATTATAAATGACTTCCTACAGCAAACTATATGATTAGTGGCAACAATTGCTGTGTCACGGCTAATATTAGAGATGTTACTGCTAATGGTCTTATTGCCAAATTTCGAGTCATCGCTACCCGCAAATAATAATGTGATTAATAGGTACCCTACTTAATTTTTTATCCAAAAAGAATTTGACCCTAGATCTCACGGGTCAAAAAATACGTATGAATATAGTTGGCAAGCATTTATCAAGTAATTTTTAGCAATACTCATTTTGTCGAAACCTATAGGCACAAGGAGTTTCTCAATCTTTTCAAAAATAGAATCTATCAATTTCCATTTATTAAGAACTGTGTCAATTTAAAAAGGAGAGAACTGTTAGATGTAAAAATTCAGTCAAATTTCCTCATTAATTAGCGTATAAAAGAGAATAAGAATAGAACAAAATATGAGACCTCCGAAGAGGCAAAGTAGCTTGAACCGAACTGACCTATTTGATAAAGTCTTATTCTTGAAAAATATTTGGTGGAGATGGGATACTACGTCATCAGCCCATTAAAAACCTGCCAGCTCAAAGATTGTGTTACTTAAGTGTCACTTTAAAAAAATCACTTAAGTGCCATCGTCACCGGAAATCTAACGTGACCATTTTTTTATTACTTTCTCTATCTGGCATGGCTCACCGACGTGTTCAATCAGCATATATAGCCCAAAATAACGCCATCTCTGTGTTTTGCCCAAAATTTTAAACCCTAAATTGCAATTTGCAAGGAAATTCCCAAATTGGAACCCTTAAATCGACCACAACCCCACATCCGAACCTTTTCGATTTGGCCCCCAATGCAGATGGAATGAACGAGCTTGAGGGCGAAGTATAACCTTTTCGATTTGTCTCCCTCGACGTCGTCTCAATCTCTTGCTTATCAAAATTGAGGGCGAAGTATTACCTTGTCAAACAAGCAAATCCTTGTCGTGGTTGGTAATCAAGTTGGTTATAGAAGCTCCTGGAAGTGTGGATGACGGAGATCGAAGCTAGCGAGGGAGTAATGAACGAGCTTGAGGCACTTCATGTTCCTTGACCGAGAAGTAGGGCAAAACAGATGACTTGCGTGCGGTGGTCGATATGGCCTTGAAGGTGCGATTGTTGGTCACAAACGGCGATCAAACTAGAGAGCTGATGTCCTGGAGGCGTAAAAGATGGTGATCGGTGCCGGCGAAGAAGGATCGAGCAAATGCAAAGCACCTCGGTCGCTCAAATCTGAAAAATAAAACAGAACAGAGGCACGGTCGAGACTCCGAGGCGTGAACAGCTCGATCGGCGATGGCTACGGCGTTCAGAAAGTGACGGACAAGGATTACCAATGATGCCACTTAGAGTAAGCTGACGAAAACTTTTAGTATTGAAGTGAGCATTGCACGTGACTTTCCATGGTTCTATTGTCCTTCTCAAGTCAAGCCACGACATTCAATGACGGGATGGATTTGGTCCACCTAAGAAGCTCACCCCGTAGGTGCGAAGATAAAAATTGGTCTTTTTTCGTTGGAGCGACACCAAGAAGATGAACCAGACGGACCATTGCCAATGACCCAGAAGGCCATCACGGCCAGCCAAACCACCACCCTCCTTTCCCTCGCGAGAACATGCACAGCTCTGTGCCAACTCAAGCAGCTCCACGCCCACGTCCTCAAGCTCCACCTCCCCGGAAACCCATCCGCCATCGGACCTCTGCTCTCCGCCGCCGCGACTTCCGGCGACCCTTCTTTCTTCTCTTACGCCTGCTCCGTTTTCGAGCATCTCCGTTGCCGCAGCACCTTCATGTACAACACCATGATCAGAGGTCACGTGCAATCCGGGTCCCCTGTTACGGCGGTGTCGTTGTACTCGGATATGTTGAGTTCTGGGGTCGAGGGCAATAACTATACTTACCCGCCACTGATCAAAGCTTGCGTCTTTATGGGTCCCGATTCGAAAGCTATTGGTTTGCTGGTCCATGCACATGTCGTTAAGCTCGGGTATCGTGCCGACCCTTTTGTGGTTAGCGCGTTGATCGAGTTTTATTCGTCGGTATGCGATTTGGAGAGTGCGCGGAAGCTGTTTGATGGAAGTACTGTGAGGGATGTGGTCACATGGACTGCACTGGTCGATGGTTATGGGAAAGCGGGGGACTTGGAGAATGCGAGGCTCTTGTTCGACGAAATGCCTGAGAGAAATGTTATATCCTGGAGTGCCATGATGGCAGCTTACTCTCGAGTCAGCGACTTCAAGGAGGTTCTCTCTTTATTCAGGCAGATGCAAGAAGTGGGTTTTGAACCTAATGAATCTGTTCTCGTTAGTGTACTCACTGCTTGTGCACATCTCGGTGCTGTTACTCAAGGGTTATGGGTGCATTCATACGCTAAGCGGGTGAATTTCATTTCGAACCGCATATTAGCTACGGCACTGGTCGATATGTACTCGAGATGTGGTCTTGTGGATTTGGCTTTGTCAGTTTTTCACAATATTTCTGATAAGGACGCCGAAGCATGGAACGCTATGATCGCCGGGGTCGCTCTGAATGGAGACATAGTGAAGTCTCTTGAGCTATTTAAGAAAATAATTGCACATGGGACTCAACCCACAGAGACCACGTTTGTTGCTCTTCTCACGGCATGTACTCATGCCAAGATGACTAAAGAAGGCCTTAAGCTTTTCGAAGAGATGGGTAACATCCACGGCATTAGGCCAAAGTCGGAGCATTTCGCATGCGTTGTCGACCTTTTGGCCAGGTCGGGTATGGTGGAGGAAGCCGAAAAGTTCATGGAGGAGAAGATCGGAGGACTAGGAGGAGCGGATGCTAATGTGTGGGGAGCATTGCTACACGCGTGTCGCATTTATGGGAATGTAGAACTCGGGAATAGGATCTGGAAGAAGCTTACTGATATGGGCATAACTGATAGCGGGACTCGTGTACTCTCGTACAATATTTATAAAGAAGCTGGTTGGGAGAATCAGGCTAATGACTTGAGGAAGTTGATCTCGGACGCCCGAATGAAAAAGCTACCCGGTTGCAGCGTGATCGAAGTGAATGGCATCGTTAAAGAGTTCCGCGCCAGTGATTTTTGTCATCCACAGGCACTGGAGATGTGTAAAGTACTTGATTCTTTTTCTAGCATGGTAAACTTGGACGAGTTGTACATTAATTGAAATGTTCTCCTGGACAGTGATTTGGGCTAGGACTTCAGAGAGTTTTGGTAGGATTAGCCATTCTTTAGATCTGTAACATTTTGATTCTTGTATCAAGCTCAGTGAGTTATCAATCTTGCATTCATCCATAAGAATTGCATCATTGATGGGTTCTTGTCTGCCAAATCAAATCAATATCAACACAAAAACGAACTCCGATAATCATTGATACATTTGAAATTCTTTTACCTGGGAGACTCCTAATCTAGCGAGACATGAAAACTCACTCTCAAATCTCAGGCTGTCAGCTACAGCTTTAAAGGAGGGCCCCACCGAAAAACTAAAGCTTAAAAGGAGCTTAATTCTAATCTTGATTCGACTTAATCTAATTGGAAAAGAATTTAGGTAAATATTCTTGTTTCTCGAAGCATAATATAATTACTTCTGAAAGTACCAAAAAGATTCACTTCAGGAGAACCTGATAGTACTCATATAATAAGACAAGAACCATGTAGACTTGCTTCATCATGTAAAATATGTTGAGAATGATGTCTTGTATTCTGTTATATGGAAAAGCTAAATATTTTAGGCTATGTGGGCAATTTTGTAATTTGTGCCATGTAGGGTTTCGCTATATATGTTTAGGGCGAAACATGTCTCTAAAAAAAAGAGAGAAGGAGGGAGTGAGAAAGAGCGGCTGTACACTTTTCTACGTTATTAGTGAAACAGATCTCATCTCCCCGTGGACGTAGGTAGGCGGAACATCTCCCCTGCTGAACCACGTAAATTCTTGTGCTGTGCGAATTTCCATTACTTTTCTTACATCGTTGATAGAATCGAATTAGATATTCGACAATTGGTATCAGAGCTTGGTTCGGCGATCTATCAAGATGGCAGGAAAGGGTTCGAGTGTCAAGTACGACATCGAGAGGTTTAATGGAAAGAACAACTTCACTCTCTGGCGACGAAGAATGATGGATCTTCTGATTCGGCAGGGCCTGTTGAAAGTGCTGCTGGGGAAAGGGAAGAAACCAGAAACGAGTGATGAAGATTGGGGGGAGATGGAGGAAAGGGCGGTAAGCGTCATTTGATTGAACCTATCTGATGAGGTTCTGCAGTATGTGGTGGATCTCAAGTCGGCTCCGCAGGTGTGGGCGAAACTTGAGAGCATCTATATGACCAAGTCCCTAACGAACAAACTGTTTTTGAAAAAACAGTTATACTCTCTACAGATGGAGGAAGGCTCAGATCTATTAGAACACATCAACACGTTTAATCAGATTCTGAGTAAACTTACAAGTCTGGAGGTTTCAATGGAAGATGAAGACAAAGCCCTATTACTGCTATCGTCACTACCAGCATCTTATGATCATCTGGTGACGACACTCTTGTATGGAAAAGAGACGCTTGAGACAGATGAGGTCACTGCTGCCCTATTATCTAATGATACGAGAAAGAAGGTTAACAGTGCTACGGCACAGGGTGAGGGTCTCATCGGAAAAGTCAAGGAGCGGGAACGGGGAAGAACAATCCAGCGGGGATCCGGGAATAAGGGTCGATCGAAATCAAGAGGGGGTAAAACGAAACTCTCTTGTTATTATTGCAAGAAGGAAGGCCATCTGAAAAGAAACTGTTTTAAGATAAAGGAAGACTTGAAGAAGCACGAGAAAACTTCTAATCAAGCAAGTGTGGCCGATAGCTCAGACGGTGATGATGGAGATCTTCTCTCTATATCATCAGGTAAGAATCAGTTCATTGATTCATGGATTTTAGACTCTGGATGCTCTTATCACATGTGCCCGAATAGGGATTGGTTTGATTCATACCGGTCATACAGTGGCGGATCTGTTCTAATGGGGAATGATGCGGTTTGCAAAACCATTGGAATAGGGACTATTAAAATCAGAATGTTTGATGGTATAGTCAGAACTTTGGTGGATGTAAGACACGTTCCAGATCTAAAGAAAAATTTGATATCTTTGGGTGAGCTTGATGTGAATGGCTGCAAGTACGTAGCAGCAGGTGGAGTTCTCAAAGTCATCAAGGGAGCTATGGTTGTCATGAAAGGAGAGTTGACTGGAAGTTTATATAGGCTCATAGGAAGTACAGTAACAGGTGGAGCATCTGTGACTATAGCTGCAGAGTCCGATACAGATGACACTCATCTGTGACATATGCGGTTAGGGCATATGGGTGAGAGGGGTATGATGGAGCTTCATAAAAGGAAGCTGTTAAAAGGTGTCAAAAGCTGCAAATTGAACTTCTGCAAATACTGCATTTTCAGGAAACAGAGCAGGGTTAGTTTCAAAACTGCGAAGCATACGAGCAAGGATGTACTTGATTATGTACACAGCGATGTATGGGGTCCTGCACCGATCAAATCAAAAGGTGGAGCCGAATATTTTGTGACCTTCATTGATGATTACTCAAGGAAAATCTGGGTCTACTTCATGAAGCAGAAAAACGAAGTCTTCTCCAAATTCAAAGAGTGGAAGGCTGAAGTAGAAAGGCAGACAGGAAAAAAGCTAAAGTGCTTGAGAACAGACAATGGAGGGGAATACAGGTACACACCATTCCTGGAACTATGTAAAGCTGAAGGGATCACACGTCACTTCACAACATCAGATACACCACAGCAAAACGGTGTAGCTGAGAGGATGAACATGACACTTTTGGAAAGGGCTCGGAGTATGAGGCTGAATGCAGGACTGAGTAAAAGTTTCTGGGCAGAAACAGTTAATATGGCATGCTATCTCATTAACAGGTCTCCATCTACAGCCATTGAATGCAGAGTTCCTGAGGAGGTATGGACAGGTAATCCGATTGACTATTCTGGTTTGAGAGTATTTGGTTGTCCAGCCTATGTTCATGTACAAAGTGAACATCGTTCCAAGTTAGACTCAAAGTCTAAGCAGTGTATCTTTCTTGGCTATGAGAAAGGTGTGAAAGGATTCAAGTTATGGGATCCAAATGCACGGAAGACCGTGGTTAGCAGGGACGTTGTCTTTAATGAATCTGACATGGTGAAGGCAAATAACAGTTCACATGCAGATGGCAGGAGTGAAGAAGGATCTACTGTGCAGGTGGAGTCAGGTGAACCAGAAATAGCGGGAGGAAGGGAATCATCCAGTAACTCACCAGAATCACAGGAGACAGTAGAAGATACCTACACCATCGCAGAAGGTAGAGGAAAACGTACTCACAAAGCACCTGTGAGATACGGGTTTGAGGATATGGTTGCTTATGCCCTCACAGTAGGTACAGGCGATCCATTTTCCTATCAGAATGCGATATCTGATGCTGATAGTGATAAATGGATGTCAGCTATGATGGAAGAAATGGAATCCTTACAGAAAAATAGGACTTGGAAGATTGTGGAGAAACCTAAAGAGCGAAAGATCATTGGGAGTAAATGGATCTTTCGCAAGAAAGAGGCAGTGTCTGAGAATGAGCAGGTAAGGTACAAGGCTAGACTTGTAGCTAAAGGGTATGCACAGAAGGAAGGGGTGGATTATAATGAAATATTCTCTCCAATAGTAAAGTACACTTCCATTCGGGTTCTACTTGCCTTGGTAGCCATGTTTGATTTTGAGCTGGAGCAACTTGATGTGAAGACGGCGTTTCTTCATGGAGACTTGGAGGAACAGATTTTCATGGAGCAACCTGACGGGTTCAAAGTGTCAGGAAAGGAAGATCACGTTTGTTTGCTTAAGAAATCACTTTATGGCCTTAAGCAATCTCCAAGACAGTGGTACAAACGTTTTGACTCTTTTATCGTGCAAATTGGCTATTCGAGAAGTGAGTATGATTGCTGTGTTTATTTTAAAGTGTCAGATGATAATTCGATTATTCTTTTGATGCTTTATGTTGATGACATGCTCATTGCTGCTAAGGATATGCATAATATTGTTTCTTTAAAGTCCTTGTTGAATAATGAGTTTGAGATGAAGGATCTTGGTGCTGCTAAGAGGATCCTTGGTATGGAAATTCATAGAGATAGAAGTGCAGGTAAACTCTGGGTATCTCAAAAGAGGTATGTTGAAAAGGTACTTGAGCGTTTCAACATGAATAAGGCTAAATCAGTGAGGACACCATTAGCTAGCCACTTCAGGTTATCTGAACAACAATGCCCCACAAAGCATGAGGAGATTGAAAAGATGACTCGAGTTCCCTATGCTAGCACAGTTGGGAGTCTCATGTATGCTATGGTGTGTAGCAGGCCAGATTTATCTCATGCAGTCAGTGTTGTTAGCAGATACATGAGTAATCCAGGGAAGGAGCATTGGAATGCAGTCAAGTGGATCTTTAGATATCTGAGCGGGACTGCAGACTTGGGTATTATGTTCAGTCGCGACGGAGGTTCAAAGGAGCTAGCTGGATATGTTGATTCAGACTTTGCTGGTGACCTAGACAGGAGGAGGTCTACTACAGGATATGTCTTTACATTAGCTGGTGGACCTATCTCATGGAGGGCGATGCTCCAGTCCACAATTGCATTGTCTACTACAGAGGCAGAGTACATGGCAATTATAGAAGCTGCTAAGGAAGGGCTCTGGTTGACTAGGTTGGTTCGTGAGTTGGGTTTAGAGCAAAGAGGTACGGTGTTACATTGTGACAGTCAGAGTGCCATACATCTCGCCAAGAATCAAGTGTTTCATGCAAGAACAAAGCATATAGATGTGAAGTTTCACAAAATCAGGGAGCTTGTGTCAGATGGCAGCATTCACTTGAGGAAGATTCACACGAATAGCAATCCTGCAGATTGTTTTACCAAGCCAGTCACTATTGAGAAGTTTGGGTCCTGTTTGGGCTCAATTAATATAACTCGCTGTTGAAGGTGAGGGACGCACTCAATAAGTGCGGGAGTGTACCTCTTATGGAGGTACGGGGATGAAGATATCTATATTTCATATTCTTTCACAGGTGGCTTTACAGAATCCAAGCCAAGGTGGAGATTGTTGAGGATGATGTCTTGTATTCTGTTATATGGAAAAGCTAAATATTTTAGGCTATGTGGGCAATTTTGTAATTTGTGCCATGTAGGGTTTCGCTATATATATTTAGGGCGAAACATGTCTCTAAAAAAAAAAGAGAAGGAGGGAGTGAGAAAGAGCGGCTGTACACTTTTCTATGTTATTAGTGAAACAGATCTCATCTCCCCGTGGACGTAGGTAGGCGGAACATCTCCCCTACTGAGCCACGTAAATTCTTGTGTTGTGCGAATTTTCATTACTTTTCTTGCATCGTTGATAGGATCGAATTAGATATTCAACAAAATACTACGTTGGTGGGCTTTGGTTTGTGTTCCTCCATATTGAAGAGAGCTTTCACTTCATTCTCTCTCACCAACCCGCACCTTCATGATCACCCGCCATCTCAAAACCAGGACACTCCACAGAGCAGCAAGCCCACGTTCGTGTCGTTCAAACCGATCTCTCTTCGCTAGACCACCTTCGTCTCCATCGTTCGACCAAAGTCCTCGCTCCAATAATGCATTCTCCATCAACCGTTCGATGGTAGATTCCATCCGCAAGAGACACCCGACTCAAGCTCTCTCCCTCTTCAAGAAGCAGCTCCAGCTGGGCTTTCCCGGCGACGTCGACGAGGCCACCATCTCCCTGGCGCTCAAGGCCTGCAATGGAGACCTCGGGCTCTGTCGCCAGGTCCATGGCTTCGCCATCTCTTCTGGGTTTGTTTCGTTCACCACGGTTTCGAACTCTCTGATGAACGCTCATGCTAAAGGCGGGAACTTTGACCGAGCTCTGTACATTTTCGAGAACTTGGAGCGGCCCGACACCGTTTCTTGGAATACCGTTCTATCTGGTTTCCGGGATAGTGAGGATGCGTTGAGTTTCGGTGTTAGGATGAATTTGAGTGGGGTTGGTTTCGATGCGGTGACATACACTACTTTGCTTGCTATCTGCTTGGATTACGAAGGGTTCCTGTTCGGACTGCAGTTGCATGGTCTAGCGATTAAATTTGGATTGGATACTGAAGTTTTTGTGGGCAACGCTCTTATAACTTTGTATTCGAGACAGGACATGCTGGAACATGCCAGGAAGGTGTTTGATGAAATTCCCAGTAGGGATATGGTTTCGTGGAATGCGATGATATCGGGCTACACGAAAGAAGGAAGTTATGGGGCGGAGGCGATACGGTTGTTTATTGAAATGGTGAGGGAAGGCATGAAGCTTGATCATGTCTCATTTACTAGCGCTGTTTCGGCTTGTGGCTATGAGAGAAATTGGGAGCTTGGGAGACAAATTCACGGCCTGACGATAAAAGTTGGATATGAGAAGCAAGTCTCTGTTGGTAATGTTTTGATCTCTAATTATTTGAAGTCTGAGGCCGTGGAGGATGCCAAATTGGTATTCATGAACATGAGCAAGCGAAATGTTGTCTCGTGGACTACAATGATCTCCATGGATGAAGATGCCGTGTCTCTTTTCAATCAGATGAGAGTGGATGAAGTTTACCCAAATGATGTTACATTCGTTGGACTTCTGCATTTCATAACAAATAACAATTTGGTCAAAGAAGGCGAAGAGATTCACGGATACTGCTTAAGGACTAGTTTTTGCTCAGAGTTGAATGTTTCCAATAGCCTCATCACAATGTATGCAAAATTTGGAACCATGGAAAATTCGTTGAAGATTTTTGAAGAGCTCAACTATAGAGAAATCATATCTTGGAATTGCTTTGATATCTGGGTACACCCAAAATGGACAGTGCCAGGAAGCAGTCGAGACTTTCTTTTCGGCGACAAAAGAGCTACAGCCTAATGCATACACATTCGGCAGTGTACTGAGTGCCATAGGAGCTGCTGAGGCTATTTCTTTGAGGCATGGCCAAAGATGCCATTCCCATCTAGCAAGGAATGAAGGTTATTGTGGCTATAAGAAAAGTTTTTCAATTTTTACCTTTCTATCAAGGAAGGGTCACTAGGCACACTTGTGAATGTCGCTGAATTTTTATGGTATCAATTACTAATTTCTTGTCTTGAAAGCTTACTAGTCATGTTATTAAGCTATCATCGTTAATACTCTTTCCTATTAGATTGGTGATTGATTGAAGAAAGTACTAGTTATTGAAATGGTGTAAGATGTTTTTACGTGAGAAATCACTGTCGATTTTGACAAGTTGTCCGCCGGCCATAGAGAGAGTTCGAACTTACTATTCTTAGTATAAAAGTACCAGCCAAATAATGAGAAAAATTACTAATTGTTCGGTAAGTACTTGTTTTGCCCACATATAACCATATTAGTATGATGAAGAAATTACGTCCCATGATCACTATCAAGGAGGAAGGTCCCAACTGCTGTATTGCAAAGTCTTTTTTAGTTATAAGTTATTAATGATATAGAAAACTACTACTTACATTACATGTACATATTTACCTTTTTTCTGTAAGTAGTTACTAACCGCTTGATGCATTGATATATTTTTCAATATGATTCAATTCCCAAGAATGACTCTGCCATAATCACAACCATTTATCGTGTGGTTTATGTGAAAAGTTGCAGATCAGTCAAATCCGATATGAATGTCCTTGCTTGAGATCCATTATATGGGGATATATTCTTGTCTAGATTTGAATAAATAGATCGGGTGTAATCGCGTGAGATCTGTTCGAGCCTATAATATTAAGTTATCGTGATTCGATATATTGACCTAGTTGTGAGCAAATATTCCATGGATCTATTATATATTAAACTCAATATGGATCGAACCTAATGGGATTTATATAGGACCTATTAATTTCGATTGTCCAGATTTAGTTTAGCACAAACACTACGCTCATATCATTTATAGGCAAATTAATTAATTACATTCGATACATATAGACGCAGTACATGCAATTTATTGCATCACGTGGTTCTCACGTGTAGAATAATGCTGTGTGTACATAAAAATATGAGATAAATGCACTAGAAGTTTAAAAATTTGTCACGAACGTACAATTGAGTCTTAAAAATTTCGAAGTTCAATTAAATTCTAAAACTTGTCAAATTGATGCAATCAAATCCTTCCATTAACTCCGTCAAATTTGATTAACGAAAAATGTTGACGTTAGTTTTTTTATTTTCTCTATCCTTTGTGGCGCTGACATGACTAAACTGCGTTTTCTTTTTTTTTTCTTTTTTTAAGTTTGCTATTTTTAATATAAATTAAATAAAATTTGTATTAAAAAATCAGATAAGCCCTTGCCGCCGCCATCCCACCATCGTTGAGGAGGGCCGGCGATGTGGGCGAATGGTTTGCGGGGGTCGCCGAGCCCTAGCCAAAGGCCAACAACCCTCACTTAGATTCCTTTTTTGTGTGTGTGTGTGTTTTTTTTAAGTTTGCTTATTTTAATATAAATTAAATAATATTTGGACTAAAATGATGTCGTTTTAGTTTTGAGTTTCATGTTTTAGTCACGTTATTGCCACATAAGTGAGATAAAAAAATATAAACAAAGTCAAGTCAACATTTTTTGTTAGCCAAGTTAAACGGAGTTAACAGAATAACTTGATTGCATCAATTTGATACATTTTAAGACTTAATTGCACTTTTTAAAAGTTTTAAAACTCAATTGTACTTTAATGATAAATTTTAGAATTTTCTATGCATTTCTATACAAACATTGGAAAATGACATTAAAAGTGTCAAAAGTTATGTACGGCGTGCTCACTTTAATACCAAAATTTTTTATTCAAATCACTTAACTGTTACTTTAAAAAATCTTAGACAAAGGGTGTAACGTCCTGAATTCGATCCACTTTCGCAATCAATGAAATTGATGTATTTCTCATTTCGTTTTGGTAAGTCTCGCCCGGAACTGATCATTCTCGGGATACTGACCAATAGGGAAAGGCCAACTGGAAAAACGGTACATGGATCCAAGAACTCGATCGTGAATTGAGTCCGATTCCGAGAAGCAACGAGTGATTATTTTGTACCAATGTGGGCCGATCCAAGGAGTGTGACGGATTCGATTTGGCCAACGATGTACGATCGGATTGCGGGTGATTCCGCACGACCGAGAGTACATGTGGCGAACGGTCCCGAACTTATTCCGAACGATCGCGACCCCTGGAACTAGTGATAAATCCTCGTGTTCTCTGGGAAATCGAGACCGTCGCGACTCGAGTAACCCTAGGTCGATACGCATAACCCCTAAACAGCCGCCCGTTAGTAAGAGACGCTAAAATCGCAAATTGAGCGAAATCGATCGTGGAATTGAGTCCGGACTTCGGTGTCGAATTTCATGGGCGTACGCGACTATTTTGCAAGGATGACGTCATTTTTGTGTGGCCAATTATATTTGGGTTCGATAGAGTCGAAAATTGGAAATTCGACCCGGGATTGGAAAATTACAATTTTGCCACTAGGCCTAATTATAGTGTTCCGAATTTTGAGATTAATGGGTGGATATTTGGGGTTTAATTTATGGTCTAATCAGCCCCAATAATTCAGAATATTATGGACAAGATTGCTCCTCCATTATTGGACTTGGATCAACCTCAACCCTTGGATTAGGGGCATGATGGTCTTTTGTGCATTAGTAGTTCAACCACCCCACTAGCTAGCAATGTGTATATCCCTCTCTAGTCTCTCTCTCTCCCCCTCATTTCCTCCCATCACCTCCGGCCACTCCCCTCCTCTCTCCCTCTCCCGCGAGCTCTCCCTCTCTCCCCCCCTCGGCCGCGTGAGGCTCGCCGGAGCCGGGGCCACCGCCGACCACCACCACCCCGCCTTCCATCACCACCAACCCAACCATCTTTCTCTCTCTCTCTCTCTCTCTCTCTCTCTCTCTCTCTCTCTCTCTCTCTCTCTCTCTCTCTCTCTCTCTCTCTCTCTCTCTCTCTCTCTCTCTCTCTCTCTCTCTCTCTCTCTCTCTCCCCCTCTAATTGCGCCTCTGTCTAGCACCATCACCTCCCCTCTCCGCCGATTGAACCGCCGCCGAGGAGCCGCCGTCGCTTGCGCCACCGAGGAGCCGTCGTGCCTCAGCTCAGCCCGCCCATTTTCCCCACCTATTCAGCTCAATTGAGAGCTTAGGAATCCAAGTGAGTACAACCCTAAACCCTAATTAGGCTAATGTACATTTCTAGATGAGTTTTAGGGGTTAATTAGGGTAATTTAGGGGTTAATTTGTGGAGGATGTTAGGGTCTGATATTGTGACTAATTTGAGAGCTTAGTGTGATGATTTAATTAAGGTTTAGTGGCCCATATCGTGCTGTGTGGTGGCTGACCGTAGGCGCCGTGATTCGGGGCGAAAATGTAAAATTGGTGGGTGTAATTTGTGAACCGAGTAGTGGCTGTTTTCACGGTGATTCTTGTGGCCTAATGTGATGATTTAGAGATAATTTAATGGCCTAGGGTGGACTGTTCATGGCTGATTTGGTATTGGATTGATTCGGGCCATAATCGGTTAATCGAGATTTTAGGGCGAATCGCCAAAGGAATTGTGATCGGCCCATGAGGAGGCTGAATTAAGTAGGGCTTGATTGTGGTTGTGTAATGCCTTATGATGTGCTTGGCATGGCCAATTCGTGAATTGCTTGGTAAACTATCGGCATGTGTAGTTTTGGTGTTTTAATTGCGTGAAATTGGGGTGCCAAATTATTTGTTGCGATTGATTTGGTCTGATTGGTCTATTGAGCTTGTTGCGACATTATGGGAATAAATAGCCAATTCATATTGAGTGCCCCGTGTGAATTTCACGAATGCCAAGTGTGGATATTGTGGCCTTGTGCGTGCATACTGAGTATTGGCATATCATGTACATTATGCGTGTGCACACGAAAGGCATGAGCATGTGATCACCTAATTGCCCTGATGCGTTTTACGCGGGGTTCAGATAATAAATGGTGTATGTAAATGTGTGATCACATAAAGCCCTGATGCGTTTTACACGGGGTATTGAACCCGTCCTGAGGCGTGTTACGCGGGACGATGCCCGGACTACCGGAAGATGACCAACCTAATGCGTTTTACGCGGGTTTTGTGTCATGAGCCTGATGTGTTTTACGCGGGCCAGAAATCGATCTCGAAGTGATAGACCTGATGTGTTTTACGCGGGTCGGAGGAGAATTGGTAAATTACAAGTGTGCAAGAGTGCAAGTGTGCGAAAGTGCATTGATGAGATATGAGCACGAGTATGAACATGAGCATGAGCATATGCCTGACATGCGTTGTGACCAAGTGATGTTATGTACGTGCCACGATTGGGTTCTGTGCTATTATTGTGAATTTATAAAGTGCCTAACCTGCAGGGTCACTTAAATATTGGATTTGGGCCCGAGGGCCTAAGTCATTTATGTTTTGGATTATGTGTTGTTTAGTGCTCGTCAGGAAATGCATGTTAGCCTAGCTTAGATTTAGGGGGCCTACTCGTTGAGATTTATTCTCACTGTTGTATAAATCTAACTTTTCAGACCCCCGGCCTTGAAATGTCTGCAGTACCTATTCGTTTTGGGATCCCTTACCAGATAGACCGGGAGGAGACGGAGTACCCCGTAGGGAACGGGGATACATATGTTAGATATCTGACTACAGTTTGGGTTGATGCGGGTGAGCAACTTGACCAGTCCCACATGTACATAGGGTGGTGTATCAGGGATCTCACAGGGACTTACGGACCGCTTCGATCTTTTGAGGTCCCGTTTAGTGAGTCAGGGGATGTTGACCCTCAGTGTCCCGATGGGGACTTGGCGAGCCCTGACCATGCGTCCAAGGAGAGCTCTAGTGCTGACTTAGAGCACGGGCCAGAAGTTTGGGAGATGGACGAACCAGAGCAAATGGAGGAGGAGCCGGAGGATGGGGACCCAGGCCCGAAACCGATGGATTCGGAGGATGAACCAGAGCCGATGGAGTAGGACCTCGAGCTGGAGGCCGCACATGAGGAGGACGGTTCAGACGAAGAGTCATTCGAGATCGATACCGAGTTGGAGTCTATGGAGTCTGAACCGGAGTCATTCGAGAGTTCTTCCGACTCGTCGAGTTCTAACTCAAACTAGGAGCCCTAGAGTAGACCTTAGATCCTAGTTAGGTCGGGCCAGTACTTTTTTGACCGGAGCCCCACCTAGTTCTAGTACCCCTGACTGCCTGGGCCACTTACCCCTTTTTGTCAGTAGTGGCCATAGACCCGCTTTTGATTTTTGGGCTCATGCTGTATATGGATAGTGTATATGTTTCCCAATATTAATGCAAGTGTATATTTTTAATGTTGTCGTAGTATGTGTTATCCTTGGTCATGTGTGTTTAATCGTACAGGCGTTTATATTGTTTCCGCATGTGCTTGATCTCTGTGTTGGGCGTTGGGTCGGCGACGCGTCCTGGGACGTCGCACTCGAATCGACCTCGGTTGGGTTGTCGCGTGCGCACCGTAGGGTTCGGGGCGTGACAAAGGGACCGACCCAGTTGGCAGTGAAGTTGTTGGGGTTGGAGATGATGCCCTACTTCAAGGCTTGGAGAGTGATGTAGGCATTGTGGAGGCAGGGGTCCTCGAAGTAGATGGATGGGTAGACGGCAATGCTCTCTCTGCGGTTGCCAAACTCGTCGAGGTAGCGGAGGAGGTGGCAATGCTGGGTGTGGTGGGTGGTGGCTCCATGGGCGGTGGTGGACAGGATGGTGAAGGAGGAGAAGAAGGCGAAGAAGATGTAAAATGAATTTCGGAGGAACGACATCCTTTTACACAATTATTTATCCACGTAGACTGGTTTTTACGAGAAAATGCTACCTCAAATAAAATTTTGAATTATAAAAGCGACGTAATTTCTCGCCGGAAGCACTTAAGTGATCGTTTTTTCTTTGATTTGGCACTTAAGTGAGTCGATGAAAATTTTTGGCACTAAAGTGAGCGTCATACGTAACTTTTGGCTCTTCTAGTATCCTTCTCCCCTCTGTTCCACATTGCTCAACACCCTATCTAATTTCTTCTTTACAAAGTCTTCCCCTTCTCTATTGTTTAATCAAGTAAAGGCACTTCCCTTGCATCCAATGTCCATTAATACACAAGAGTTCAAAAATCTCCTAAAGCCATTAGATGATAGTGTTTTGCTTTTCTCTTCCCTTCTTTCTCCAAGTAGTAAAGTATTTCGTTAAAATCTTCCAAACAAACATAAGGAAGGGAATTAAGAAAGCTTATCTAGTGAAGATTGATAGAAGGGATCTCTCTTGATAATCATTAGGGGCATGCACTAATGTAACTCTCATCCACTTTTTATCTTCCTGAAATTACAAATTAAGTCCATAAAATCTGCTGAAGCAAACTCTATATATCAATTTTACCTAATCATCCCACAGGATAGCTAACCCACCTCCAATTCGCTAGATTAACAACAAAGTGATTCTAAAAACTGAGACGCTTCTTTACTCTTTTTGCAATTGCTCCATGATTCTTAGTTTCCACCAGAAAAAGTAAGTTGCGCTTCTTTTGAGCAACGAAGGCTCTAAGATTCTGGATTGTCAAGGGAGTGCCCAAACCTTGATAGTTCAAACTTAGTAGCTCCATTTTTCATCCGGTGGCTTATTAGAGCTAGCCACCAAAGCATATTATGTTGCTTCCTCCGTTACTAAGATTTGACTGTCAAGGAGTTGGGACTCATCTAATAGGAAAATTGTCCAAAAAGTCCTAAATTAATATTGCACTTTTCTCAGTTCAGTCATAAAATTAAATAGAAAATTTCAAAAACAAAAACAAAAACAGGACGAAAAGATCCGAAAAAGATCCTTTCAATTTTGCCAATTGATTCGACCCTAAAAAATTTACCAATTAAGTCATAAACCTTTTCATAGTTTGCCAATTGAGTCCATCCGACCAATTTCAATCGGAAATCACTATCGTGGATGCTGGTAGTGCCGCATAGGAAGGCTGGGGCTAACGTAAACAATTTTTAATAATATTTTTTTTTGAATTTTTAGTTATTTTTTCTTCTTTTTTTCTTTTATTTTGTCTTTCTTTCTTTCTTTTGTTTTCTTCCAAGTCTAGCAAGGGTCGGCGAGGGCCTCACGACCTTCGCCGTACATGGAAGAAGAAAAAGAAAAAAAAATTAAAAAATTAAAAAATTTCAAAAGAATTAATATAAATTCAAAGAGCTTTTCCCCATAAGCTCCATCGAAAGCCTATGGTGAAATTATGATGGCATTACGTTAATAGAGGGACAATATCACAATTCAAACGTAAACTGAATCTCTTACTTTCATGATTCCTAAAATTTCTAGCTCTTTCCAAACTTGAATATTTTTCTTTTTCTTTGTAAGTTAGATAATCTGTTGTCTCACATAAAAATCAAAATTCATTTTCTCAAATGGATCAAAATATTTAAAAGCTCTTTCTCTAAATACTTGAAATTTATATTCATTTGGATTACATAAAATTTCCACATTATATGTTGTTGGCCAACCCAGCGGTCCCGAGAAGTTCCTTTTGAATCCATTGCTACCTGGATGTACCTTCCGTCATTTATTCTTCTTTCAATTTTCAATATCTCTATTGTTTTTCTATTAATTTCATTTGCATTTTGAATTTGTAACCTTCATTACATAACACTTTAGTCTTGGACAATAGATAGGCCTTAGAAATAGTTATGCATATGATGATCGTAAAAGAGGGGTTTGCAAACAAATGTCTAGCATGTACTCTTTTTAAAATGGCAACCATGCATTATTTTAGGGAAAAGTTTTAGCATCTGGATGTTATAATTTCTAGTCATACCTCAACTGCATTTCTTTTTAATAAATAAAGTTGTCGTCATGAGGTTCATATGTATACCCGATCGTTAAGAATAACCTTGGTTGCGGCAATAATTATGCATGATATGACCATGGAAGAATGAGACAAGTGGAAAACATGCATTTAATAGTGGCAAGCATGCATCATTCAAAGATAATATTTAGTCTCTTAAACTTTTAGAGAAAAAGTTTTTAATGATTGTAATTAAAACATTTATCTTTAACCATCTTTCAAATGTCATTTCTTGCACGCATGTAACGTGTACGTTCATTTGCTACTATATAGTAAAATAAACTCGAAAAACTTTCCTAATAAGTTCCACCAAAAGTCTATGGTGAAATTATAATGGCATGACGTTAATAGAGGGATAAAATCGTAGTTCAAACGTAAACTAAATATCTAACGTTTTTTTTTAGTTAAATAATCTGTCATTTCATATAAATTAGAATTCACTTTCTCAAATAGATCGATTCTTTAAAAACTTTTTATCTAAATACTTGAATTTTATATTCATTTATAATAAAGAAAAGTTTTTCATTATATATCGTTGGTCAACCCGGCCGCCCCAAGAAGTTTCTTTTGGATCCATTTATACCTAGAAGTACCTTGTGTCGTATATAACTTTTCTCTACCTTCTTCTTTCAATTTCAGTTTCTCTATTTTTTTTTAGTTTCATTTGCAATTTGAATTTGTAACCTTTATTGCATAACACTTTAGTCTTGGACAATATAGATAGGCCTTGGTTATGCATGTGATGAACGTGGAAGGAGTTTGCAAACAAATGTCATGTACTCTTTTCAAAATGGCAACCATGCATTACTTTACGGAAAAAAATTTAGCATCTCGATGCTCTACTACCTATCTCTTTAATGAATAAATCTGTTGTTTTTGAAGTTTATATGCATATTTAGTTGTCGAGAATAATGTTGGCTATGGCAATAATTACGCATGCATGACCATAAGGGACAAGTGGCAAACATGCATTAATCAAAGACAAGTTTTAGTCTCTTAAACATTTATCATTTACCATGCTTGCATTAAAAAACATTTACCATTGACCATCTTTCAAATGTCAGTTTCTTGCACACATGTGACGCGTGTGCTCATTTATATAGTACAATAATGGCATAATGTTAATAAAGGGATAAAATCATAATTCAAACATAGACCGAATCTCTAGATTTCTTAAATTTCTAGCACTTTCCAAACTCACTTGGATACTTTTATTTTTCTTTGTAAGTTAAATAATCTGTCCCTTCACAAAAATTAAAATTTACTTTCTCAAATATATCAAACCATTAAAAGTTTTTTTTTCTCTAAATACTTGAAATTTTTATTTATTTGGATTAAAGAAAAGTTCTTCATTATATATTGTTGGCTTACCTGGCCTCCCCCAAGAAGTTTCTTTTCGATAAATCCCTACCTAAAGGTATCTTGTGTAGCATATAACATTTCTCTGGTTTCTTCTTTCAATTTCAGTTTCATATATATTTGTTAATTTCATTGCATTTTGAATTTGTAACCTTTATTACATAACACTTTAGTCATGGACAATAGATAGGCCTTAGAACTAGTTATGCATGTAATGAACGTGGAAGGAGTTTGCATTAATTTACGGAAAAACTTTAGCATGCTCTAATTCTAGTCACACCTTAAATGTCTTTCTTTTTAATGAATAAATTTGTTGTTTTGAAGTTGATATGTATATTTTCTCGTCGAGTATACCGTTGGCTGCAATAAGTATGCGTGATATGATCATTAAAGAATGAGACATGTGGCAAACATGCATTATTCAAAGGAAACTTTTAGTCTTTTAAACATTTATCTTTTACTATGTTTGGAATCAAAAACTATTATCTTTGACCATCTTTTAAATGTCAGTTTCTTGCCCATTTGCGAGTATATAATAAAAAAACTCATAGAACTTTTCCTACTAAGTTCCATCAAAAAGCCCATGGTGAAATTACAATGGCTTAACGTTAATAGAGGGACAAAATCGTAAATCAAACTTAAACTGAATCTCTAACAAATCAATTCACGACTCCTTAAATTTGTACCAATTTCCACACTTGCTTGAATAATTTTATTTTGCTTTGTAAGTTAAATAATTCACTATTGTATTAAAATAAAAAATCACTTTGTCAAATAGATCAAATCTTCAAAAACATTTTGACTAAATACATTTTTTTTGTTGAAGACGGAGAATAAATGGGTGTTTTAGTAAGTGTATCCCTCTCACACCCCACGGTATATAATATTCATTTTGCAGAATAAAGATTTTCTCATTGCAGTGCTCAAACTCAAATAATATTGATTGAAGAAGAGGGCCTCGCTTTGTGCTTCTTTTCATCACCATGAACCTGAATCTGGAACTTGTGCTGTTGCTGCTCCTATTTTTCAGTCTTTCTCCACGTGAGATGGCAAATATTTCCGACGAGGATGATTTAGATTTGGAAAGCCAGGTTAGAATAATGAACAAGCCATCCATCAAGACTTTTACGGTAATTTTCCTTCAACCCCCTATTTTTTTGCAATAATCCCATTTAAATTTCACGTAGGTATTGCAATTTACCCGGTTAATCTTCGAAATACGATTGTTACTCTGCGATTGATTAACTCTGTTTGATTTTATCAAGACTAAAGAAGGAGACACAATTGACTGTGTTGATATCAACAAGCAACCAGCACTTGATCATCCCCTACTGAAGAATCATAAAGTTCAGGTAAAAATTGATCATTTTCTCTCAAATCAACTGATGAATATGTGGACCGATGTTGAATAATTTAGGTTAAATGGTCTACTTGATACTTCTATGATCAGTTTTTTCTTCTTGTAGAAAGAGCCGAATCTACACGTGAGCTTGCGCAAAACTTCTCCGATTGCAAAATCGGTAAGATCTGGGTTGAGAGAGCTTTGCCCCATTGGAACGGTACCCATTCGTCGAGTAACAAAAGAAGATTTGGTGAGCGCAAGGTCCCTGCCCAAGATACCATCTGTCGCGGCAATGGGGCAAAGTCCTCATTCTCCAAATCAACATGTACTATCGCTCTCTCCCATGCTCATATGCATATCTACACATATACAATAACATCAGTGATTTTTTCTTTTCCAATCTACTAATGAGGTTATGTGTCTCTGAATTTTATGAGACCACATATCAAATGTCCACTTAGTACAATCTCAAGATCTATTCTTTCCATGATTTGTGTAGTAAAAGAAAATCAATACAACTTTTAAAGTAAGATCGGTAGGCATAGGTGAATATGAGATTATTTATCATTTCTAGGTGGTTTAACTTACAAATTATCATTTGTAGGTGGTTTCTCTAACAGACCTCATGGTAGAAAATATTAAATATGGAGGAGGTGGACATGTGACGGTCTACAATCTAACTACTGCTCCTGATCAATTTACTTCACATCATGTGTGGATTGTATCCGGTGCCTCGGAGAATGTTAGCATGATCATAGCTGGTTGGATGGTAAGTGATTTTTTAAGTAAGTTAATGCCATAATTTTTTTTGGACATAATAAGTTTAATATATGGTAAAATGATTTGAGAGAAAAATCTCTTATTTTTCTAGGTTGCTCCACGGTTATTTGGCGATACCATTTCTCGGTTGTTCACATATTGGACAGGTGAGCTGTGAATGATCGTTTATTCTTAATTAAAGCATTTTTCCCTTATTTTCGAAATCCAAACTAGAAATTGAAGATTATCTGAATCTCATTGACTAAAGCGTTGTCCTCATAAGGTGATGGCTATCGCAATGGGTGCTATAATGCACTATGTCCGGGTTTCGTCCAAGTGAGTAGGGTAGTAACCCCCGGTTTTATATTAAAACCTACTTCTACTTATGGTGGAGATCTATATGAGGTTGCAATTGATATCGAACAGGTATGTTTGATCTTTTTCATGGTACTTAAGGTAATGATTTTTTGCTAAAATATATTAGCTACTAATAGTTTTGTTCTTAAAATTAAAATTTTTCGCTATCATTCTACCCTACTGTAAGTTATCCATATAAACATATAATCCATCATTGCATCCATGTTAGATAATTTTTGCAATTTTTTCCATTAGCACTTATTATCAATAGCTCTTTATAATCAGGATCGAAATACTGGGAATTGGTGGTTGGTTGTGCTCAAGGCAAAGTTTAAAGTAGGCTACTGGCCAAAGGAACTATTTTCATATTTGCGCGATGGTTCACAATACATAGCTTGGGGTGGAATTGGCTCAGCTGGAAGCGATGGGATCTGTCCCCCAATGGGAAGTGGTCACATGCCTGATGATAATTTGAGGCATGCCGCCATCTTTCGACGACTCCATTGGGTTCGATCGGATGGCAAATCCCTACCTCCTTCGCATAACACGAGGGAGTGGGTGGATAGATCCAATGTTTATGGTTTGGTGAACCATCACCATATGAAACAAATTCGAAGTGGCTATGTCATTAGTTTTGGAGGTCCGGGGGGTTATTGCAGGGGATAAAAAATTAAGATGACAAAGCTATCTTGAGCGATTCAAATAACAAAGCTATCAATTTTCTATTCCACACTTTATTATTTGTAAATTAGTGATTTTTATTTTCGTTCCCTTTCTCTCGTGATAGATAAAAACCATCTATTTTAATTTTATCAACTCCCTTTTCCGATTCGTATTTCACATTTTCTTTTCCTTTCTTGAGATTGAGAGTGAGATCGCAATTAACGGCAGTCAAGATTAGTATTGATAGACTTTAATATAAAAAGAGGCATGCTGGAATAGATAAAATCATTTATTGTGCATATAATGATTATAAATGACTTACTACAGCAAACTATATGATTAGTGGCAACAATTGCTGTGTCACGGCTATTATTAGAGATGTTACTGCAACTGGTCTTATTGTCAAATTTCGAGTCATCGCTACCCGCGAATAATAATGTGATTATAGGTACCCTACTTAATTTTTTATCCAAAAAGAATTTGACCCTAGATCTCACTGGTCAAAAAATACGTCTGGATATAGTTAGCAAGCATTTATCAAGTAATTTAGCAAAAAAAAAAAGCATTTATCAAGTAATTTTTAGCAATACTCATTTTGTCGAAACCTATAGGCACAAGGAGTTTCTGAATCTTTTCAAAAATAGAATCTATCAATTTCCATTTATTAAGAACTGTGTCAATTTAAAAAGGAGAGAACTGTTAGATGTAAAAATTCAGTCAAATTTCCTCATTAACTAGCAAATAAAAGAGAATAAGAATAGAACAAAATATGAGACGTCCGAAGAGGCAAAGTAGCTTGAACCGAACTGACCTATTTGATAAAGTCTTATTCTTGAAAAATATTTGGTGGAGATGGGATACCACGTCATCAGCCCATTAAAAACCTGCCAGCTCAAAGATTGTGTTACTTAAGTGTCACTTTAAAAAAATCACTTAAGTGCCATCGTCACCGGAAATCTACGTGACCATTTTTTTATTACTTTCTCTATTTGGCATGGCTCACCGACATGTTCAATCAGCATATATAGCCCAAAATAATGTCATCTATGTGTTTTGCCCAAAAATTTAAACCCTAAATTGCAATTTGCAAGGAAATTCCCAAATTGAAAAACCCTTAATCGACCACAACCCCAAATCCGAACCTGTTTGATTTGGCCCCTGATGCAGATGGAATGAACGAGCTTGAGGGCGAAGTATAACCTTTTCGATTTGTCTCCCTCGACGTCGTCTCAGTCTCTTGCTTATCAAAATTGAGGGCGAAGTATTACCTTGTCAAGTAAGCAAATCCTAGTCGTGGTTGGTCATCAAGTTGGTTATAGAAGCTCCTAGGAGTGTGGATGACGGAGATCGAAGCTAACGAGGGAGTAATGAACGAGTTTGAGGCACTTCATGGTCCTTGGCCGAGAAGTAGGGCAAAACAGATGACTTACGTGTGGTGGTGGATATGGCCTTGAAGGTGCGATTGTTGGTCACAAACGGTGATCAAACTAGAGAGCTGATGTCCTAGAGGCGTAAAAGATGATGATCGGCGCCGGCAAAGAAGGATCGAGCAAACACAAAGCACCTCGGTCGCTCTAATTTGAAAAATAGAACAGAATAGAGGAGCGATCGAGACTATGAGGCAGTGAACAGCTCGATCGGCGATGGCTATGATGTTCAGAAAGTGATGGACAAGGATTACCAATGATAAAACTTCTCAAACTCCTCGAGAGAGGATTTTTTTTAGTGAGGTCGGTGGTGCATTTTTTGGGGCTCTCTATTATGGTTCTCTCAGTCGCAAATCCTGTGACTCCGATGACCGGTAACGGAAAGAAAGCAACGGTGGGTGCTGATGTAAAATTTCAAACGGAAGAGCCGACCTAGCTGGTGGTGAAGTTGTTGGGGTCGGAGATGATGGCATGCTTCAAGGCTTGGAGGGCAATGTATTGTCGCGGAGGCCGGGATTTCTCGAGGGAGATGGATGGGTCGACGGCGAAGCTCTTGCGGCGGTTGGTGAACTCATCGAAGTAGTAGAGGAGGTGGCTGTGCAGGGTGTGGTGCTTGGTGGCTCCATGGGCGGCGGTGTTGAGGATGGTGAAAGTGGAGAAGATGACAAAGATGTAAAAGGAATTTTGAAGGAACGACGTTGTTTTACACAAGGTTCTGTCCCTGTGGATTGATTTTTTTTTAAAATGCCACCTCACATAAAATTTTTAATTATATTTTCTTGTCTAAATTTATAGTCGGAGACATTTAAGTGATCATTTTTATATTAATTTGATATTTAAATAAATAGAAGAAAATTTTTTATACTAAAGCGAGCTAGACAATTCTATAGCCCTTCTCAAGTCAAGCCATAACATTCAATGACGCCGGGGATTTGGTCCACCTAAGAAGTTCACCACGTTGGTGCGAAGAGAAAACATGGTCTTCTTTCGTTGGAGTGGAGTGACACCAAGAAGATGAACCAGACGGACCATTGCCAATGACCCAGAAGGCCATCACGGCCAGCCAAACCACCACCCTCCTTTCCCTGGCGAGAGCATGCACAGCTCTGAGCCAACTCAAGCAACTCCACGCCCACGTCCTCAAGCTCCACCTCCCCGGAAACCCATCCGCCATCGGACCTCTGCTCTCCGCCGCCGCGACTTCCGGCGACCCTTCTTTCTTCTCTTACGCCTGCTCCGTTTTCGAGCATCTCCGTTGCCGCAGCACCTTCATGTACAACACCATGATCAGAGGTCACGTGCAATCCGGGTCCCCTGTTACGGCGGTGTCGTTGTACTCGGATATGTTGCATTCTGGGGTCGAGGGCAATAACTATACTTACCCGCCACTGATCAAAGCTTGCGTCTTTATGGGTCCCGATTCGAAAGCTATTGGTTTGCTGGTCCATGCACATGTCGTTAAGCTCGGGTATCGTGCCGACCCTTTTGTGGTTAGCGCGTTGATCGAGTTTTATTCGTCGGTATGCGATTTGGAGAGTGCGCGGAAGCTGTTTGATGGAAGTACTGTGAGGGATGTGGTCACATGGACTGCACTGGTCGATGGTTATGGGAAAGCGGGGAACTTGGAGAATGCGAGGCTCTTGTTCGACGAAATGCCTGAGAGAAATGTTATATCCTGGAGCGCCATGATGGCAGCTTACTCTCGAGTCAGCGACTTCAAGGAGGTTCTCTCTTTATTCAGGCAGATGCAAGAAGTGGGTTTTGAACCTAATGAATCTGTTCTCGTTAGTGTACTCACTGCTTGTGCACATCTCGGTGCTGTTACTCAAGGGTTATGGGTGCATTCATACGCTAAGCGGGTGAATTTCATTTCGAACCGCATATTAGCTACGGCACTGGTCGATATGTACTCGAGATGTGGTCTTGTGGATTTGGCTTTGTCAGTTTTTCACAATATTTCTGATAAGGACGCCGAAGCATGGAACGCTATGATCGCCGGGGTCGCTCTGAATGGAGACGTAGTGAAGTCTCTTGAGCTATTTAAGAAAATGATTGCACATGGGACTCAACCCACAGAGACCACGTTTGTTGCTCTTCTCACGGCATGTACTCATGCCAAGATGACTAAAGAAGGCCTTAAGCTTTTCGAAGAGATGGGTAACATCCATGGCATTAGGCCAAAGTCGGAGCATTTCGCATGCGTTGTCGACCTTTTGGCCAGGTCGGGTATGGTGGAGGAAGCCGAAAAGTTCATGGAGGAGAAGATCGGAGGACTAGGAGGAGCGGATGCTAATGTGTGGGGAGCATTGCTACACGCGTGTCGCATTTATGGGAATGTAGAACTCGGGAATAGGATCTGGAAGAAGCTTACTGATATGGGCATAACTGATAGCGGGACTCATGTACTCTCGTACAATATTTATAAAGAAGCTGGTTGGGAGAATCAGGCTAATCACTTAAGGAAGTTGATCTCGGACGCCCGAATGAAGAAGCTACCCGGTTGCAGCGTGATCGAAGTGAATGGCGTCGTTAAAGAGTTCCGTGCCAGTGATTTTTGTCATCCACAGGCACTGGAGATGTGTAAAGTACTTGATTCTGTTTCCAGCATGGTAAACTTGGAGGAGTTGTAAATCAATTGAAATGTTCTCCTGGACAGTGATTTGGGCTAGGACTTCAGAGAGTTTTGGTAGGATTAGCCATTCTTTCGATCTGTAACATTTTGATTCTTGTATCAAGCTCGGTGAGTTATCAATTTTGCATTCATCCATAAGAATTGCATCTTTGATGGGTTCTTGTCTTCCTAATCAAATCAATATCAACCTAAATACGATCTCCCATAATCATTGATAAATTTGACATTCTTTTACCTGGGAGACTCCTAATCTAGCGAGACATGAAAACTCACTCTCAAATCTCAGGCTGTCAGCTACAGCTTTAAAGGAGGGCCCCACCGAAAAACTAAAGTTTAAAAGGAGCTTAGTTCTAATCTTGATTCGACTTAATCTAATTGGAAAAGAATTTAGGTAGATATTCTTGTTTCTCGAAGCATAATATAATTACTTCTGAAAGTACCAAAAAGATTCACTTCAGGAGAACCTGATATTTGCTCGATGTAACGGATCATAGTATTCATATAAAAAGACATGGACCGTGTACATTACTCCATCGTGTGAATACTACGTTGGTGGGCTTTGGTTTGTGTTCCTCCATATTGACGAGAGCTTTCACTCCATTCTCTCTCACCAACCTGCACCTTCATGATCACCCGCCATCTCAAAACCAGGACGCTCCACAGAGTAGCAAGCCCACGTTCGTATCGTTCAAACCAATCTCTCTTGGCTAGACCACCTTCATCTCCACCGTTCGACCAAAGTCCTCGCTCCAATAATGCATTCTCCGTCAACCGTTCGATGGTCGATTCCATCCGCAAGAGCCACCCGACTCAAGCTCTCTCCCTCTTCAAGAAGCAGCTCCAGCTGGGCTTTCCCGGCGACGTCGACGAAGCCACCATCTCCCTGGCGCTCAAGGCCTGCAATGGAGACCTCGGGCTATGTCGCCAGGTCCATGGCTTGGCCATCTCTTCTGGGTTTGTTTCGTTCACCACGGTTTCGAACTCTCTGATGAATGCTTATGCTAAAGGTGGGAACTTTGACCGAGCTCTGTACATCTTCGAGAACTTGGAGCGGCCCGACACCGTTTCTTGGAATACCGTTCTATCTGGTTTCCCGGATGGTGAAGACGCGTTGGGTTTCGGTGTTAGGATGAATTCGAGTGGGGTTGGTTTCGATGCGGTGACATGCACTACTTTGCTTGCTATTTGCTTGGATTACGAAGGGTTCCTGTTCGGACTGCAGTTGCATGGTCTAGCGATTAAATTTGGATTGGATACTGAAGTTTTTGTGGGCAACGCTCTTATAACTTTGTATTCGAGACAGGACATGCTGGAACATGCCAGGAAGGTGTTTGATGAAATTCCCAGCAGGGATATAGTTTCGTGGAATGCGATGATATCGGGCTACACGAAAGAAGGAAGTTATGGGGCGGAGGCGATACAGTTGTTTATTGAAATGGTGAGGGAAGGCATGAAACTTGATCATGTCTCATTTACTAGCGCTGTTTCGGCTTGTGGCTATGAGAGAAATTGGGAGCTTGGGAGACAGATTCACGGCATGACGATAAAAGTTGGATATGAGAGGCAAGTCTCAGTTGGTAATGTTTTGATCTCTAATTATTTGAAGTCTGAGGCCACGGAGGATGCCAAATTGGTATTCATGAACATGAGCGAGCGAAATGTTGTCTCGTGGACTACAATGATCTCCACGGATGAAGATGCCGTGTCTCTTTTCAATCAGATGAGAGTGGATGAGGTTTACCCAAATGATGTTACATTCGTTGGACTTCTGCATTTCATAACAAATAACAATTTGGTCAAAGAAGGTGAAAAGATTCACGGATACTGCTTAAGGACTAGTTTTTGCGCAGAGTTGAATGTTTCCAATAGCCTCATCACAATGTATGCAAAATTTGGAACCATGGAAAATTCGTTGAAGATTTTTGAAGAGCTCAACTATAGAGAAATCATATCTTGGAATGCTTTGGTATCTGGGTTCACCCAAAATGGACAGTGCCAGGAAGCAGTCGAGACTTTCTTTTCGGCGACAAAAGAGCTACAGCCTAATGCATACACATTCGGCAGTGTTCTGAGTGCCATAGGAGCTGCAGAGGCTATTTCTTTGAGGCATGGCCAAAGATGCCATTCACATCTGGCAAAACTCGGACTAGACACCGATCCGATTGTTTCAGGTGCTCTTCTCGACATGTATGCAAAGCGTGGGAGCATTTCTGAGTCTCTTAAGGTTTTCCACGGAACTCCTGTAAAGAGCCAATTTGCATGGACAGCAATAATTTCTGCTTATGCAAGGCATGGAGATTGTGAGTCGGTGATAAGACTATTCAGGGAAATGGAGAAGGAAGGCATAAAGCCCGACGAAATAACGTTCCTTTCGGTGTTAACCGCTTGCGGTAGAAAGGGAACGGTTGATATAGGCCAAGATATCTTCGACTCGATGGTTGAGGAGTACTTGATCGAACCATCGCCCGAACATTATTCATGCATGGTGGACATGTTAGGCCGTGCAGGGAGGTTGAACGAAGCAGAGGAGCTCGCTAGCCGCATTCCAGGAGGCCCGGGATTGTCTGTGCTCCAGAGCTTGCTCGGGTCTTGTAGAGTGCACGGGAACGTCGAGATGGCAGAGAGGATCGTGGATGCTCTGACGGGCATGGAGCCCACGGAATCGGGGTCCTACGTGTTGATGTCAAACTTGTATGCCGAGAAGGGACTGTGGGAGGAGGCGGCAAGAGTGAGGAAAGGGATGAGAGAGAGGGGAGTGAGGAAGGAGATAGGATTCAGCTGGGCGGATGTGGGTGATCCCGATGGTTCGTTGCGCTCACATGGATTCTCATCGGGCGACACGTCCCACCCTCGGTCAGAGGATATATTTCGGATGGTGGAGTGCCTTGGATCGGAAATGCAGTTCTTGAGAGAGCAAAAGAGACAGAGAGAGACTCAGAGGATGCTTGCAATGTGATTTCAACTCGCTCGATGCACACATGTAATCTCTCATTGAACTGTACGATGGGGGATAGAGACGTAGCGCCATTGCTTCATGTCAATGGGGGGTCTGAGTTACTTGGGGACTTCGTGTGGCGAGAAACGTGGAAGGAAACAAGATTTTGTAAGGAACTGCGGTATCTTTGCTCGCCGAAGAAAAATTCAACGTCAGTTTCCCATGTCCTGCAGAAGTTGAGACCATGACACATTCCTTGAGGGGTCGATCCGAAATGATTTCTTGCTTAGAGATGGCATAAACTTGGCATTAGAGATCACTAGTCTTCGGGCACGCGTACGCGCGATTACTTTCATTGCTTGAGCAATGGAATGCTCGGCATTATTTTTATGACGACATGGAAGTTTTCATGCAAAGTAAACACTAAATCACTATTTTTCGACCAAAGTGTTAGATATGATTAAGAGATTCATCACATCTCCCTTAATTTTCTGTTTCTCTCGTTAATATACAAATGAGATTTTCCATATCTCTCTTAATTCTCTATATCCTTTAGCATTGTACATATATTGATCTTAATTGATTGTAATTAATATTGTAATGTCTTGTTAGCTTAGATAGTCGTCATCTTGCAAAAGTAAAAAATATAACATGTACTCTCCGTTATAAACCACACAAAAATCGTACGACTCTCTTCTGCGTATGTTTATCTTGGTATTAAGCTCTTGTTGTCGGAAGAAGCGATCATCGAGTCTTTCTTCACAATGATCGTTCCAACGTCAGCCGAACTAGTGTCTGTGTCCACCTAGCCGACGACTCTTAAACTAGTCATATCCTTGTATTTTGTCCCGTTGGTCCACGCGCCACCATGTGTCATTGCATTAGGGTTCGTGCACTATGTATGCATGAGTGCTAAACAATCAACCATATTACCCAATTTTCACGTTACCGCTATGTTCATGGCCACCTTTAAGACTCAAACGCATATTTGTCACGTCAAACTCAAATGAGCATTTGCCATCGCCTTTTTTCTCGTAGAGTGCCATGTCAGCAACCACAAGACTCAAAGTTAATCTGCCACAATCACATCGGCCTATTATCATGTAGCCTTCACAAATCAGTCTTCTCTCGTTAGCAAACCAAATCGGTTCGTCTAGCCTACCGAACCAATTCTCATACTGCTATTGTCTTCACTAAGACACATCCACCGAGCATTTTTTGGATCTTTTCTTCAAATTTCAATTGGACTTCTTTACATTGGAGTATGTTAGAGATAATTAGGATTTTCATTGTAAGATTTGTTGCCTTAGACAATCATCATTTTTTTTGGGCGTAAACCTTAGACAATCTTCTTGCAAAGCCAATAAATACCTCATGTAATGTTCGATATTACACAATCATCGATGTTCTTATTTTGTAAATATTTTAGGATATTTAAGAAAGAGGGAGAGAGAAAATACTCGAGGCTAGTCTTTACTCAATAACTTTACTTTTCAATGTCTTACAATCAACAATATACGAACAATATATGTAGGAAAGAGGAAAAATGTTAGAAAAGTTATAAATCTATTGCATTGGGACAATTTAGTCCTAAACCTTTCAATTGTGCCAATTTTATCCGAAACCTTTTGGCATAAAGCCATTTTAATCATTCCGGCTAATTTTGGCCAAATATTGCTGGCGTAAACATCGGCCGATCTACGTGGCACGGCTGGCACCACATGGACATTTTTTAAATAATTTTCAATTTTTTTCTTTTTTTTTCCTTTCTTTTTTTCTCTCCTTTTCTTTTCCTCCTCGTTCTGGGGTTGCCCTTGCCAAATTTGGCGAGGCCGACGATGGGCATTTCTGCATTTTCTTTGGCTTCGTGTTGGGGTTTGGATCCAACGAGCGAACGTTTCGGGCAAAGCTTCAAAGTCCAGATCTCATGCCATTCCTTCTCCCGACTTCAACTTCGCAGACCCAGAAGCATCAAGCTTCTCAACCCACTCCTTCTCACACCAGATCTGGCGACGCCTAGCAAGGCCGCCCTGGCAGGCGTCGCCAGATCTGGCGAGGGTGGCCTCGCTAGCGCTTGCCCTCGTCGGCTACCTAAAAAAAGGATGAAATAAAAAGAGAGAAAAAAAAGAGAGTAAAAAGAAAGAAAAAAATTCAAAAATGATTTATATATTATTAAGAAATGTTTACGTCAGCACCAGCTGTGCCATGTAAGTCGTTTGCCGCTATAGATAGAAGTGTGTTCATCTTTTCACAAAGCTGAGAGCATTGTTATGCCAATAAGATATGCAGAACTATACATGTCTTTTTAAGTACTTCATCTACAACTCTTATTTGCTCTAGGTATTTACTTGGATATACAATTCTGCTCATAGCATTGTCTTGCCATAACAGTTTTTGGTGGTGGTGCCGGCTATTGCTCCAGCGCTCCATTCAGCTGGGCTGTAGATGTCATACAGTCACTTGATTCAAACTTGATTTTGTTAATGAATTCACCCTTAAGCAATAAAGGTCGGACCGCATCATTTATAATCCTATCGGATAGAAATTTATTCAGATGTAATATAATCTAATGGAAAGCAGATTGGCAAGAGGAGAGTAAATGGCGAAAAGAATAACTAAGGACCTGTCATGTTCCCAACTTTCCCTTTTCCCTTTTACCATTTGCGTTTGCTCCTGAACGAATTTCAAGTTTAGGCCTAGTCGTGGTTGACACAGTCAAACGGTCGTGACTCTGCATTGTAGATTTATTACATGTTTAGGTAATTGTAGCGTGTGTTGGATGAAAAGGGTCGTTGAGCCTCTTCGTGTATATGCGGAAAGTTTGGATGTAGGTCACCTATGTTGGTAGTGCTTTAGCCTGTGCTCGCTTAACTTTGGAGTTCCAGAGCAAAGCTTGCCGTTACATCAAAAGACTCTTTGTGAGTTAATTCCAGTTTATATATATCATAATCGCTTTCCCCATATTCGATATACAGTTTGGTTCATTCCTGTCACAAACCGATGGGTAAACTGAAGTTGCTAATCGGAGTTCGGGAAATCTTTTAAGAAGCTTAGTTGGATCTAACCTACGTCAATGGTAGCAAGAACTGAGCGGTAGCATCATGAGAACATTTACTAGGAGCATCAGCCACATTGCAACAGAAACCCCCACTCATTGGAAGTCGAAAAATCCTATGCTTGTAGAGGAAGCAAATTCCTATCGGAGTACATGACATACCTTCTTGCTCTGCATCCTTACATGTCGTCCCTCCCCACTGCCGACATCTGTGGAGCAACTAGTGAACTCTCTCCCAATGCCGGAGGGGATGGAAACATTTGGGGATCAGGCTGCAATGCATGCATAGGCAATGGCTGTTGGTGCTTTGGAGCAATTAAAAACGGAAATTGTGAGGCCTCTAGAGCAAATGTTTTTATAACTCATCAGCAGAATCACTTACTATTGAACTGAAACCCAAAATTTTCAGTTGTTCTTTCGAATCTTTAGTGCATTCACTTGTCCACTTATGTTATTGGCTTTGAGCAAATTCTCAGATGTTTCTAAGTTTGCAATCATGTGTAGAGTCACTAAAGGACTAACAATCTTGCTTACACAGGTCGAGAGAGAAAAAACTTGCTAATGCTGTTAAGCTTGAGTCAGAGGGAAAAACTGATGAAGCGTTCAACAGTTATAAAAAGCCATAGAAGTCACACCATTCATGGTATACGTGCTCATAAAGGTATGAAAAATACTCGTGCTCGTGCAATGTGTGGTTAAAGTTAAAGTATCATTCCTGATGATTTTATTGCATTTTGATTGGTACGGTTGCATGCGGCAGATCTTAAAGGAGAGGAAAATTTCTTACATCGTCGCCCCTTATGAGGCCAATGCACAACTCGCATTCTTAGCAAAAAATGAACGGGTTCATGCCGTGATCACAGATGACACGGATCTTATACTGTTTGGCTGTCCCGAGTGAGTTATCCTATAGCTGCTTCTTGCTATATCTTATCCATTACACACGCAACCCCTAAGCAAACTATAGCCTTTTAGACCCACTTTATTAAGTGTTTTCTGTGGTTGGATATGTTTAATTTTTCAGATAATCTTCTTAATGCAACAGTCTGGGGAAGGGAAGGAATTCAAGTACTCGACTCTACTACAGAACAACAAAAACTTTGAAGGATTTACTGAGCAAATGGTTCTCGAGATGAGTGTACTGAGTGGGTGCGACTATTTCAAACCACACCTTAATCTTGAACTGGAAAGAGCGCGTCAAGAAATCAAAGAACACAAAACTTACGATAAAGTGAGTATACATTTAGTTGTACACCCTTATAGAACAGGATTTCAATCATCAAATAATTTTTTTGTCTCTTTCTTTGTAACTCCGGCATTCTTTGGATACAGGTCATTGAGAACTTGATAGAGTTGCTTCCCGTGGAGCAACTTGAACGTAAACTTTCTCATGTTTTGCATGACTACTACTCACCACCTCCTTCCTAACTTTATCCATTAAATAAAACCACCGTCACACAGCTATTTATTTATTTATTTATTTATTTATTTATGATTTCGAGTTTTAAAGGGAGCGTGCCCCATACACGCGAGTAGTCTTTTCCACCCATACTCTCTCTCTGTCTTTTAGCTTTTGGGCACGGCTAATCATTTTGCTATTCTTATCTAATAACAAAAGTTATTCAAGATTCAGAAAGAGAATAAGAAAAGCATTTAAAATTTGCTCGCATGTAGTACAAGGAAGAAGTTGTTAAAAAAAAAGTTTTGTCTTGATCTTTCTCTTTTCTTTTGTCTTACTAACGTTTCTCAAGTTTTAAGTTTATAGATTTGAAGGAAAAATCAAATGAAATCCTCAATTAAGTCTTTTTATAATCTTTCTTTTTGGTTTTTTTGGAAGAAAAGGTAAATGGTTTTCTTCAAGTTTGGTTCAAGCAAGAATAAAAAATTAAAATTTAGATTTAAACCGAGATAATAGGGAAGTAGCAACTCAGAAATCATTAATTTTCTTTAAAAAGATATTAGTAAATATTAGAACATGCCTAATAAAGTTGAAGGTTGATTTGGTCGCTTAACACAAATAGCATATGCTTTAGCAAAAAAGACCTGAGAAATAGGACCATCCTCATTTACCCTCATTTATGTAGTATGTCTTTATCCAACTTACAATTCCTTTACATTCTCTAATTAAACATATTGTACATGATATTAAACTTGAGTTTAGTCAACTTACTGGTACGATAAAAAGTTCCTCCACCTTACCTTCACGTGCAATAATTACTAGTATCACTAAACATTAAAAATTAGACTAACAAGTTTTCCGTTGACGCAAAAATCGAGTCAATTGGATGTTAAATGAAAAAGTTATGTGCAGTCAAAATTTAGGCAATTTTATAAAAAAAATTAAAAATATCAGTATAATTAATTTGTTACAGAAAAGAAAAATGGAGACTAATGTGACAAGTGGAAGCACAGATGATTGAATTTCTCTAGATCAGTATAAAGATTGTGTCTAAAGTCTCGGTCTTTGTTGGACAACGCATCAGAAGACAAGGCTATGTGGAGATTGCTTCCAATCTTTTATGATTTTCCTCCTATTCTGTTTGCAACTCCTTATATCTTGAAAAAATGAGTGAAAACACTGTGGAAACATCAGGGGAATTGAATCCCGAGCAGAAGGTGAAGTTTGCATAGAATATTGACTTAACATGCCTAATTTGGGATACTAAGTTGATGCTTGGTAATTTTCAGGGTTTTATTAACCTCGTGTCCAGAATAAAGAAAGAGATTGAGATCTCAGGTGGTGTATCAGCTCATTCTCTCATCAAATTGAAGGTAGCTGCATTTAGTAATGAGGGGATTAGAGTATTCAATTGTGAATGTTGTTTAATAATTTTTCCTTAATTCGTGTAGGGCTACGAGACAAAAGTTGGTCATCCCAAGTGCCGAGTCAATGAACAACAAAATAGAAGAAAATACCTCAATGAACCTCCTTTCTTCCAACAAGATTAGATAAAATCTCACATCGTAAACACACAGTGGATGTAAAGACCTCCGATTCTCATGTTAAAGGGCGTGAGCGACAAGATTCAAACCTGTACGAACAGAGCTAACATGATTTCTAGTGATGCTCAATAACCACTCCTACACACCCAATCATTGGTTATTTTCCCTTTCATCTCTCTCTTAATCAATGAAATCCTCATTTTTTTCTAATTTTTAATCGTTTTTTTGTTTTTGTTATTTTGGAGGAAAAAGTAAATGTTCTCTTCAAGTTTGGTTCAAGAAAGAATACAAATTAAATTTTGATTTAAACCAAGTTAGGAAAGTGGCACTCATAGTAAATTTTGAGTCATATATAATTTGATCTGCTTTAGCAAAAAGATGTGGAAATAGGATCACTCATATAGTATGTCTTTAGCCAATTTGCAATTCCTCTCCATCCTCCAATTCAACATATCATACCACCATATTAAATTTGAGTGAAGTCCACCTATGGGTATAATAAAATTTCCTACAACTTCCATTCACGTGTGATCATTACTTATATCACTAGGCATTGAAAATTTGACTCACCAAATTTTCATTGGTGCAAAAATCGAATCAATTTGATGTCGGACGAAAAAATTATATGAGATCAAAATTTAATCAATTTTGTCAAAGTTCTTTAAAAAACATCAATATAATAAATTTGTTACAGAAAATTCAATGGGACACTAATGTGACAAGTGGAAGCATGGAAGAATGAGTGGTCTGAGTTATTATCAAATCATTAAAAGTTACAGAGGGAATAGGGCAAAAATGTGGACGAAACAGTTATAGACAAGAAACTAAGAGGATTGGAGACGGCATTAACCATAATAAATCTAAGAGGTCCAGGCAACCCCTTCCCTACTCTCTTCCTCTCCTGCAATTCTCTCTCCTCCCTTTCTCATCTCATCCACGAAGTTGCAATCTTTTACATCATTAATTTACAATCTAACTACAAAAAAAATATCTCAACTTTAAGGTTTTTTCTACCCATTCTATACGCCATTCTCCACCGGAAATTGGTTTATAAGTGAGGACTTAGACTTGTCACTTTTTTAAAGGAAAAATTTTAGTATGACTGGTTGGTTTGGGCTTGGTTGGCCCGTTGGAGGAATGGATGTGGAAAAGGCCGTGTTAAAGTGACTGTGTAAGCTCTGAGGCATACCTGAGTCGACCACAACTCTCTGTCAAATTGCGTGGAGGCCTTGTCGATACCGTGATGGGCTCGACAATCACCGTTTCCAGCAACTATTTCACCCACCACAACAATTTATTCCTCATTGTAATTGCAATAGACAAATAGCAAGAGTTCATCCGTCCATTTACGGCATCCAATCCGGCAATATTACAACCTGCATGTATTGAAAACTTAGTATGATGTCCTCCAGAACCAAGAATGTCCTTAGAAGCGCACGCCTAGTTCTTCTTTATTTTGTTATGATTTATTGATTGGTTTCAAATCTTATCTATACTATAGTTTTGGTTCAAAAGAATGTCTGTTAGAGCATTTCCATCCTCATAATGGTTATATTAGTTTTTTCTTCAAGAAAAACCTTTCACTCTTTTAAATAGATTAACCTTCGCGTACGCATGTCAAGCATCCAAACACCACAATGATAAGGCATGCATGTAGTATGAATATATTGGATGATATCAAGTTCAGGAGTTTTTATAAACGACTTTGGAGCGGACTTTTTCTTTCTTTTTACTTATAACTTCCAACTAATTTCCCTCGATAACTTGAAAATGAAAAAAAAAATACCTTAAATCCGAAAAATTCACAACAATAATTTGATTTTATATGTCAATATTTATATGTCTCGAAAGATTTCAAAAGTTCAAATTAAAGATAATTGAAAGTGTACGGATGGCAAAATCAATAAAAAATAATAATAGTTAAAAATAGAAGTAAGCTCAAATAATATGAAAAGAAAGATTCACTCTACACAATGTGGTAGATCGAAGATTTGGAGGATAGCCAGTAATCCACATAAATGGTCCGACCCGCATGCAATTATTAGTAATATTCACTAAACTTTGGCATATTTTTCATTCAATGATAATTAATATGTGCTTGGAAAGGTTATGAAAAGAAAGGAGCGGGAAAAGCATAAAAAAGAAAAAGCGTAATCCACATAAATGGTCCGACCAGCATGCAATTATGAGTAATATTCACTGAACTTTGGCATATTTGTCATTCATTTATAACTAATACGTGCTTGGGAAGGTTACGAAAAGAAAGGAGCAGGAAATGAATTTTTACGAAAAGAAAGTAAAAAGCGTGAGCGGCAGGATTCGAACCTGCGCGGGCAAAGCCCACATGATTTCTAGTCATGCCCGATAACCACTCCGGCACGCCCACTTCCTTGAACAAAATGGTGCCAAAAAATATATATATTAATTACTCTGAGGCTGAAAATTCCACAAAGTGGAAGACGCTTGGGAGATAAACGGAGGAAATCTAGGTTCCTCTTCTCCCCGTCGTTCATGTCGATTGTTGGAGGTGGAGGTAACCGGGCAGCAGCAAGAAGGATTCCAGCGCAACATCATATTGAGCTCCGAGATCTAAAAATATGGGTGCTCGCGACCAAGGCTCCATCGTCGGCCTCATCTAAACCACTCCGTAATCGCTCACGGCCAAACTCCAAAGATTTGGAAATCTGGGCGCTCGTGGCTAAGGTTCAATTGTCATCGCTCATGGCCAAACTCCAAAGATATGGAAATCTGGGTGCTCATGGCTGAGGCCCTACCGTCGGCGTCATCGAAACCCCCCCGTTGGCCCTTAACACATGGTTGTGGATGGATGAGAGCTCGCCAGCGGTGGCAAAGGAGATGGGGAACACAGAGAAAAAATCCAGCTTGATTTTTATTTTATTTTTTATTTAAGTCCAGGTCATCAACACGTGTCAAGTTGTGATTGGGCTTCGACAAAAACGCATGCCACGTCAACCTGTGACATGATTCTAGGTCACGACTGAATACTTTTTCAGTTGTTTCCTAGTTGGCTCTGCTTCTACTCGCCGATAAAGAACTTGTAATCTCACTTTATTAACAACTTGCATAAATTATGTTGAACATATTTCGGATTTCTCTTCATGTCGAACTTGAATCATAAAAACGTTGGACAATACATGCTAAATTGATATCTCCCCGAGGGAAAAAGCTCAACCCAGCAGAGAAAATCCTGGCCTTGATAGTTCTCAACATGAAGAGAATGCCCAAGAGTCGCAAATGATCATATGCTATCATACCATTGGCTTAGTGCCTAGTTCAATACTGACTTCAACGAGATGTGAGCTGAACCCAAAGCACATGCTCACGAATTTGATGCTCAAATGATACAGAAGGATAATCGTCATATTAAATAGAAAAAGAAGAAGAAGAAAAGCCCCGGGAAACACACAATCTCTCTCTACTAGCAACTGTTTCAGTCAAAGCCTCCCAAAGCGCAACAGAGTCAAGAGGCCCATCACACCGATTCGCCCTTTCACAAAGATTCAAATCAAGAGCTTCTCGATTGCATCCTGCGTTTCGCAAACAATCAGGCTGGAAAACAACCTCAAGCATTATGATTATATGTTTCTTCTTTTTCCTTTTTCTATGAGGCAACACAATGAGAAGGCAGTAACATACCTTGAGTTGCTGTATCTGAGACTTCAACTGGCTCCCTTCATTTGTAGTCACGGAACAGGCAATGACAGGTCTGGTGACCCCGCATGCTCGACCAAGTGATTGTTTTGAAGGTACAAACACATAGGGCACATTCTGCCATTTCATTCAACATTTGAATTAGGGTCTACTTGCTGTGAAAAAGTTAGGAGAATGCAAATATAGCAGTAGCTATCACATCTAGACCATGAATTTCCTAAAAATAAGTTATTTCTCAAAAACAAAAACAAAATCAGGGAAAGTAATCGATCATTTAATATGTTAGGTGCATGCTAGAGTCATGATTGTAGCTACAACAATCGCAATAATTAGATCCTCCGAATACATTTTCGAGATAAACACTTTTATAACCTTCCAAGGAAGAACCACTATATGAATCTCTCTGTCGTAAAAGGGTTAGGGAATTACAACTCTCCGAAAGAATCTACACATTCTATTAACTAACTCTTTAAACAAGCAACTGGCATAGACAACATAGGTTAAGCAAGGTTTTGAAGGACATTATGCAACAGGAGCAATAATTCTGGATAAAAGTTATCCTTTTCATGAAAGAACTACGCAATCGGTGGGTTCTTTGACAACTAGAAAAAAAAAAAGGATACAATGACCACATATAAAAATTGAAGCTAATTGCAGAGCCGAGACCAAGCAGAATCACTATCACCCTGAAATTACTATTTGTTTCTGACAGCACGTCACAGATAGGAAACCAAACAAGTACCACCGGTCTAACTGTACAAGAAGTAGAAAACATCCTTCCACGCATGATCAGCTGATATGCAACATTCACTTCACATGCCTGATCAGCAATACTCACTTACAAATGCCTGCTAAAAAAATTAAATTATGAAGTTCTAGGCCACAATAGAAGCAGCGCAACATCCTCTCCCACATGCCTACTTAACCCAATGAGCAGAAGGCCGTCTAGCACAATCTAAGCAATCAACTTGCTTCCAGCAATAGAAATACAGTGATTACCGATGGTTCCACTTTGACTTATTTAACTATGCAAACCATCACAATTAATAGAAGATGTTTGGAACTGAACAATTACTGGCAATACAAGGGTGATTAGCCTAAAGGGATCAGATCAATAACAAAACTAGAATGCTCAACCTACGTCATTTAATCCGATACTATAAGGGCTCGTAAGCCGATTCTTACGGTCCAACCTCCTAAAATACTTCAGTTGGTACGCACAGTTTCCTGTTACAGGCCTCGTGTAAAGAGTTAACAAATAACACAGATATAGAAGACATTCAACTTTCATCAAATCTTCTGATACAATTTAAATGCCTCATTAACCAAAGCATTCGATAGAGATGACAGTGAAGTTTAGTTTCCAAGAACCATGCGGAGCCTGAAAGAATCTCCCTAAACCCATTTCCAAACAATGAGAACACCGCCCATCATTATTCCAATGAAGTTAGGAATTAAAAGCAGGGACTTTACATAAGTAGAACAAAGTCTCCAGTATAAGAGCATAAATCGAAAGTGGTAGCTTCATATTAATCGATCACCCCATCCCACCTACCAAAAGTCGCAAACTTTTAAACGAGGGATCGATGCCCGGACGGATAAAAAGAGCAAACACGACATAATCCAAAGCATCTTATCAAGCTTCTCTTATAAAGAAACAAATTCCAGTAAGAACCAAAACTACTCTTACTCAGCAGTTCTATCGGAGAAACTATCATCATTTTACTCACGAAAAACTCGGGAGCTCATTAAGTCAAAAAGAAGAAAGACGAATGCTGCGCGAGCAAGTCACCTTATCTTCAGCAAGCAACGGGAGATGGAGGAGGATCTCGAGCGGCTCGGTGTCCGCAGCCATCACCACGAACTCGGAGATACCCCTGTTCAGCGTCTTCGTAGCTGAAGAAACACACACCCACAAAAAGAAAAAAAAAAAAAGAACAACCAAACAAAACAGAACAGAACCCGTTAATTCCCCCAACAAAACCAGACACACCCAGTACTGAATTCCTTAAAATCCCCCAAGGAAAGCGACAAAGATCCACCACCTTCGTTAGCGCCCTTCTTGAGCTGCTTGTAGTTAGCAGCCTGCTGGACGAGATCGAGGATGGTGTTGGAGAGCTGAGCGTCCGCGAGAGGGTAGGCCTTGGGATTCACCGCTTCGCCCGTCTGCACCAACAACAACAACAAGCATGGGTAATCACTCGCGCGCGCCGTGAGGAACGCCGCGTAACGGGTGAACCAACGAAGAAAGAAAGCAAATTGAACAAAATACGAGAGAGAGAGAGAAGGGGGCTGCGATCGAGGCGAAGAGGAGATGGGGAGCATTACCATTGTCGATGAGCACAGGCCGTGCAGAGAGAGAGAGAGAGAGAGGGGCTAGGGTTTTTGCTGGTGAAGAGAGGGGGCGAAGGAGAAGGAGGAGAAGACGCCCGAAAGGAAGGGTTTTTATGTGCAGGTTTTCTCTGGATGATGGCTGCGTCTTTTGGAGCTCAGGTGAACGCCCAAGACGGCGCCGTTTAGGCCCCCCCAAAAAAACCAAACAAATGAAAAACATTTTCGAAACCGATGAAACATACTTTTCTAAGTACAAAGTGGAAGTTTGTAAAATGAATTCATTGATTGTCGAGGCTTGTACATCTTTCGTGGATCGTCGCATTTGATCCCAAAGTAGATCAATTTCGATACGTTTCGTGTAATGACTTTTGGTTTTCATCCCGTAATTTTTTGATCTATCTCGATTAGTACTTTCTAAGGTAAATTTAAGTCGTGTCCATTCAAGTTAAGTTGATTTTACAATTTGAGACGATGAAATTAATTTCCACCATTTAATGCGCTCGATCTTAACATATGTGATTAACGATTCGATATTCCTCGATTAGAGGATCGACCGACTTATCTGGAAATTGCTAGCACGAGAGACACGTCATCACTGTGTAGGCACACAGAGACCATTATGGGAATATGAACAAAGTGCAATAAGTTAGAGGGTAAAAGCCACAAAAAAATCTTAAAACTACACTCATTGTGACACATTTACCATGAATTTTTTTTGCCACAAAAAAAATCTCAAATTTGTATTTATGTAACGCATTTACACTCCGTCAAAGTTCTGTTAATGAAAACCATTAAAAATCTATTTACATGATTGCCACAAAAGCAAATAGTGTTAACATAGAGCCCACGTGGGTTAAGCGAAATAAAAAACGATATTTTTTTTGCTAAAAAACCATCTAACGGAACTTTGACAGAGGCTAAATATGTCACATAAGTACAAATTTAGGATTTTTTGTGTCACAAGAAAAAGTTTAAGGTAAATATATCACGACGGGTATAGTTTGGAGTTATATATGTTTCTCCTAGTGCCAATGAACTCTAAGGGTGCACATGGAATGCATTCCGGAATAAAAATTCTGTTCCGGAATGCATTCCGGAACAGAATGGCTTTTGTTAAAAAAATTTCGGAATGCATTCTGGAGCGATTTTTGCATTCTGGAATAAAAATGCGTTTGTTAAAAATACTTGATTCCAGAATGCATTTTTGATTCCGGAATGAGTTTTTGGCAAGAAAAGTGAAGCTACTTTTTGTAACTTCTTGATTCCGGAATGCATTCTCCCTATTTTCTCACAAATTTTTTTTCAGAAAATGCATAAAAATTGAAAAATTCTAGAAAAATTCATAAAAATTTCCAGAAAATAAAAAAAAAAGTCAGATTTCGGGAAAATATGAAATTTGGTGAATTTTTTTTAAAAAAATAAAAAAATAAAAAATTTTAAAACTTCACAGAATAGCTTAAAACACATGTGGCCACCCACTTTGAGTGAAATTTAAATTTTTTGAGATGCCCAAAAAAAATCAAAAATTTCAAAACTTCACAAAATGGCTTAAAATACCTGTGGCCACCTACTTTGGGTGAAATTTAAATTTTTGAGGTGCCCAAAAAAAAGAAAAATAATAAAAAATAAAATTTTTCAAAACTTCACAAAATGGCTTAAAATACCTGTGGCCACCCACTTTGAGTGAAATTTAAATTTTTTTAGGTGCCCAAAAAAATAAAAAAAATAAAAAATTTTAAAACTTCACAGAATGGCTTAGAATATCTGTAGCCACCCACTTTGAGTGAAATTTAAATTTTTTGAGGTGCCCAAAAAAATAAAAAAAATAAAAAATTTCAAAACTTCACAGAATGGCTTAGAATATCTGTAGCCACCCACTTTGAGTAAAATTTAAATTTTTTGAGGTGCCCAAAAAAATAAAAAAATAAAAAAATTCAAAACTTCACAAAATGGCTTAGAATACCTGTGGCCACCCACTTTGAGTGAAATTTAAATTTTTTTAGGTGCCTAAAAAAATTTAAAAAAAATCAAAAATTTCAAAACTTTTACGTAATGGCTTATAATACATGTGGCCACCCACTTTGAGTAAAATTTAAATTTTTTTAGGTGCAAAAAAATCAACAAATCAAAACAGATTGCCTGAAATCAATTTCTGAGCGAGATTAGTCATGTTTTACCAAACAGATTTCTCCTCCAGAAATCAATTTCTGGCAAGAATTCCAGAAATCAATTTCTAGCAAGAATTTGATTTTTGGAGTAGAATGGTTACTATTCACACCCTATGCAACCTAGGCCCAGAGGGAGCTTGCCCCGGAGTTTTTCCCCCCTCTCCAGTTGGAGAAAATATTAGGTGGTCCGGGACCGCCAAGCCAGCGTGGTCCCGGACCACTCATGAAGCGCCACGTGGTCCGCGTGGCGCTTGTGGGGCCGGCTCGCCCAGATGGAAATTTTGCACAAAAAAATAATATTCATTATTTCTCCTTAGCCCTGCACGCTAGCCCCTCTCTCTCTCTCTCTCTCCTCTGCACGCATTTATTTCTTCTCTCTCTTCTCCTCCTTCGTTTTCGCATCGAAGAGGAAAACCCGCCGCTCTTTCCTCTCTGGCTTTCAAATTTATTTTGAATCTCTGCGATTTCGCTCTCAAATTTCGCTCGGCTTCCTCGTTGCTCCCCCCTCTCCGACTAAGCCAAGGTTTGGGTCCGTCGTCCTCGCTCCGTCTCTGCTCCAGCGCACGCTCGCTCTCGAAAAATCCGGCGCTCGGTACGTCGCTCGCTCCGTCTCTACACCGGCGCAGCTTTCCTTCGCCCATTAATCTGCTGGGGCGGCCGAGATCTGGGGATCCCATTTTCACTTCATTCAGGTACGGATGATGAAACTTGCATTACTCTAATTGTTTGCTTGGTTCTACATCTCTGCCAATGCGCCCAATCGAACACTGAGATATGTTGGAAGTTTTGATTTCTTTGACCCTTTTTTCAATCCTTTAAGATGGAAAAATTTAATTCTGAGTTGATTGAATTTGAACTTGTTATGGCTGTATGTCGCTGGACAAGTGTGTTTTGATGGTCTCTTTCAAGTCTTGGTGTGCGTTCGAAGCTTTTAATTGCTCGAACGTCCACTGCGCACCATGTGTTTGACAGAATGTTTGAACCAAGGTCCGATTTTGAGTCGCTTCGAATGCGTGGTGATCAGGTTCGCTTAATGATCTTTCACTAACGTTTTTTTGTCGCCGTGGTTCAATATGCTTTTTTTTTTATCCTTTTAGAGTCTTGTCCGGTGCCTCCTCATAAACCGGGGACTCTTGAATACTGATTTCTTACGATACTTGACTGCACTTTCCTGGTATTCCATTTTGTATGTTACGCATCATTCTGGAGTCATAATCGAGGGTGGATGCAGGTGGTAGACAGTGGTGAATTTCGCATAGTGCTTGTGATGGTGGTCCAGAAGAACTCCCAGTAGTTCTGGCCGGGCATTTCTGGACGAACGTGTAGGGATGAGCTCAACTATAGTTCCTGACCAGCATCATCAGTCCAGCAGCCGATCCAGCCTCGGTTCTGATGGGGCTGCATCTCCTTATGCAGGATGTGAAGATAGCCATTTTCGTAGAGCAAAAGAGGAATTGCAATCAATGTTCAAAGCCTTTTGAGAGAAATTGATTTAGGTATGCGAGTTATATATGTTCTACTAGATTTTTGGTCCTATTATTATACATTTTATGCTCTAGAATCCCGTGCTTGTTCTCTTTATGATGCTTTCTTTCAAGTGCTTATTGCATTTGTTTTTTCCTTGGTGCGCAAGGTGCCTTGCATGTGAACTTATCGATATGATCATTGATACAGGTCACGGTGAGTTCAAGGAAATAGCGAGGTGTTCCACTCATACTGTATTGGTTGCTTGTGGCCTTGAGCACAGGAGGAGCGAGGTCTACACGATCCCTCTGCCATCCTTTTATTCCCACATAGACAAAATGGCAACTGGACAGACAAGTCTGATGAGTGGAGTTTGCTCAACATGTTTTGATGTTTTCGTCAAAGATGTAACCCAAAACATAATGTACACAAGACTACCACTGCGTTGGTTAAGTTTAGGTCTTTACGAATTGATAAACATGGGCTGCCATTTTTTGCATGTCCATGGTTAATTTTGGGGGGATTTAGATGAGAAGTAGGGGGGTTTTTGTCCATACTGATAACTGTTCGTGGTCCCAAGAGGATCCATTTTTCTGTGACTACATTGATGATATTTATGTTTTGGTTGAAGGGGTCCTATTTTTGGAAGAGGTAGGTTAATCAATCTCAATACTACTTCCTTTTTCTTCCTAGGCGGTTCTCCTCTCTCTTGTGCATCTAATTCAATTGCATAGGAGTGGCTAACTCACTTCTCAGAGAGTAAATTCGGACTCGAACCTAGTCAGAAGTTTAAATGTGGCATGGAATGTTCTCGTTCCTATGCACTGTGATTTGGTCTTATTTTGGTCATTGGAAACAGAGGAAGATATCATCAAGCGAGACTAGCATTGACTGATGATATCTTTCCACTTAAATGAATATAACAACGCCTGAATGCAATGCCTAGTGCCGTGAAAATCCTACCCCCACTCCATTCCTATTACTTCCAAGTCCTAACTACAGTAAAATTTAGCGATTCTCACTCAATATTCCTTGCTTTTTCGATAGTGCTTTGATATGTTTATGAATAATACATGGTACATAGACATAAAGAAAAGTTCTTCAATATCGTTACTTTTGAGAGGTCCAAGCATCACACAGGAGCTATGCACAACATTGTTTCCTCGGGTCAAAACCGAAGTCGACAAGGAAAGAATTACATTTTAGCTTATACACCCTATTCCCTTGCTTCCTATTTTAATACATCAGCAAACAACAAATTCACCCCAGGCCAACCATAAAGATTGTAGGGCCGGATTCTCGGTCACGTAAGCTCCAGATCACCCGCCATTCTGCACCTACTCATAAATTATCGTCGATGACGGTGGATCATAATAGCTCAGACACAAATTCACATCTTTTTGCCCTCTCTTCATGATCCTTGTCTGACAAAGGCAATGCTTGACTGTGGCTGGCACCAACAAAAGGCGCATATTAGAAACAAGAACACCAACCTCACAAGACAAGTGATGAAACGTTCAACCAAAATGTTGAGATTGTTACGCTAAGGCCTTTAACGGCAAAACAAATTTCACCACAAAATTCAACCTATCTCTAACAGTAGTAAGAAATTGAAACATTCATGCTTTGCTTGTCATTAACACAAAAGATGCAGCTGGAAAAAAAAAATCTCGCAGTAATACTCACCCTGTCCAACATGGCCATCAAAATGCTTGCTCCAACCAGGCATCTTCCGCCACCATCATCTTTACCTTAATTTGCTCCTTCCACGATGCCCGCATCCAATAGTGTGCTCCACTGCAAAATATCATATCAAGGGTTTAGCATATTCACAGATGATTTTTGTTCTTCAGAAATGAGGAACACTAGAAATCGGACTCTTCAACGAAAAACAATCTTCACTTACGCTAAGGGGCTTAATGCAATGATCCAAAACCAGTTGTTACCAATGTCCAGAACAATTTGCAAGAACAAGGCCAACACTAGTGAGGCTAATGCAGGAGCAGAATGTCAGCAATGCCGCTTGCCCTTGGCTCGGAGCCATCATCCCTTCAAACCTTCAAACGAGAGCACGAAGCAAATTCACTAGCAGCACCTTTAGAACAGAGCATCATGCTTGGGTTTGTTTTCATTTGCAGTAACAATGGTGGCAAAAAACCAGAAGGGGACTCCCTCTCCCCACCCATTTTGTACCGAACCCACCACCACCAAAGAGAAAAGTAAAAGAAAAAGACCAATCAAAACCGCTCAACGCGGGCACACAAAAAAATGGATCGACGAAGAATCCAGGCGCGGGGGAAGAGGAGAAGAGGGGAACCTTGCTTGCGGCTGGCGCCTTTCTCGACGGTATGGCATTGAGCAGAGAGCGAAAGATCGCCGGAGCAGCAACAACGCCACGGAGGGATCGCCGGAGCAACGAGGAAGCCGAGCGAAATTTGAGAGCGAAATCGCAGAGATTCAAAATAAATTTGAAAGCCAGAGAGGAAAGAGCGGTGGGTTTTCCTCTTCGATGCGAAAACGAAGGAGGAGAAGAGAGAGAAGAAATAAATGCGTGCAGAGGAGAGAGAGAGAGAGAGAGAGGGGCTAGCGTGCAGGGCTAAGGAGAAATAATGAATATTATTTTTTTGTGCAAAATTTCCATCCGGGCGAGCCGGCCCCACAAGCGCCACGTGGACCACGTGGCGCTTCATGAGTGGTCCGGGACCACGCTGGCTTGGCGGTCCCGGACCACCTAATATTTTCTCGTCCAGTTGGGTTGGGACGTGTCTCGGCCACTCAAACAACGACACGTGGCCATCCTGTCCATACAACGAAGGTTTGTGATTGGCTAGATGAGTCGTGCGAAGCGAGAGACGCTTTCCAGTTCTCGCAAGCCTATAAAAAGACAGAGAAAGCTCCAGTTCTATGCAACTGTCAACTTGAATTTTCTGCGCATTCTTGCACCAACCCAACGCACACCCAAAGGAATTCCGGAGCTTTCCTGGGTTGGTCTCAGGAAAAAGGGATCACAGAACAGAGGTTGACACGAGGATGGGTTTCATAGGAGAAACCTTGGACTCCTTCAAGCCCACGCAGCTCAGGCAAGCTCTGTCTCAGGCCATCTCTCTTGGTTTGTTGCTCTCCCTCTAGCTTTTCAGAAGTCCATTTGTCGAGAAGCATGCGCTTTCTTGGATTCTTTTCGTTGTAATTTGTACTGTTCAATCGAGACTCTAGAGGCATTCGTTCATTGCGAGTGAGTGAGTGAGTGATTGAGTGAATGGTAGTTGAAGGGGGTGGTTCTTGGTTTTTCACTTATGGTTATGTGGGTGATGAGATCGTGCGGTACATTGCTTGCTGCTTTACCGTCTGTCTGTCTCTCTTTTGCCGCGGCGGGCTTAAGTTGGGTCCCATGGATTTCGTGCGCATTGATGGATCCGAGATCTCCCTCTCTCGCCTTTTGGAATAGTAGCTTTCGGCAGTGACTGATCCTAATGATTGTTATCTATTTAAATTGTAGACTGAAGAGATGAGACAGCGTTGGTCGGGTGGCGTTAGTTGTCATTAGAGTGCGGCTACTTTTAGGAATTCTCCGGACCGGCAATCCGCCGGGAGATTTCCCAGGTACTCCAAAGTTTAGGCCCTGTTGCAAAGCCATTGTGCTTTGCTGATAGAGTGTAGCCACCTAGAAGTAAGAGCTGTAAGGGAGTCGGTTACAAAGGCACAATTAGTCCCGCGTCATTTCTATAAGAAATTGATGAATCCGCGGTTGTCGCGTTCACGGCTAGTTCTTGTTCTTTTTTTGTGGGGAGTTGTCGTACAGTTGGTCTAACTTTTCTTTATGAAGTGCACTCGATGATGGAGAAGCTCATCACCATGGAATGCCTCTACGGCAGGATCTCTAGGCTTCTTTCCTAACTGTTCTTGCTACGGATGGGATGTCTGATTAGTCCCTCAAAACATGAGATCCAAGTTGTGATACGTCCAATTGGGAACATTACGTGCTGCTTGTCAAGATTGATCCTAATTCCCGTTTCTTTTGCTTTTTGGCGAAAGCAGGGGTGGAACGCCTAAACATGTCCCTAAGCTTCATTACTTTGAGCTATAATCTCTTTCAAGAGTATTAGCTCCTACTGTTTGCTGAATAGCATCGTTGTGTTAAAGTAAACAACTAGAAGTCATAGCATCGCATGTTAAGTAAACGACTAGAAGTTCTCCATTTTCTCCGAAACTTATTGGGTGCCATTTGTTACACATGATGAAAGTCGAGCTTCAATCTACAGTATAGAGCGGGTTACTTTTATTTGGGAGACGAGAACGCATTAGTTATTCTTTGCTCTAATATGGTGGCATAATCATTCTGAATCAATGCTCTGAGTGTGTGCTCTAGGATATTTAGGATGTGAATACTGAAACTCTAATTTGCTCCCGATATGCTCAACTCTCTCAGGCATGATAGCGACATCAGCCTTGATGATATGGATGGGCTTGATGTACTTTACCGGTAGTGAATCGCCTGTTGTTGTGGTGCTCTCTGAAAGCATGGAACCTGGCTTCAAAAGAGTGAGTATAGTTTTTATTGGCACTAGTAAATGTTAGGGACTTGAACCAGCTGATTGGAGCAAGGTTCTGCTGTCTTTCTCCTGTTCCAATGGTAGTTTTTATAAGCAATTGATCTAGATTTGTATATAATCATGTCTGATGTTTATAATGCCAAAGATGGTGCTTTTTGTTTTGGAATGTACATCAACACTAATTGCTCTTATTTCTCTGACGATGAAGAATGAATTCTTCCATTCAGACTTCAGAACATTCCTTGATTACTAAGTTTTTTAATCTCTCAAGGTATAGATTCTGATGCCCATGCCTGTAACAAAGCACAACTTTTAGTTTAAACTTTTTTGCTTACCCACCCTTCAGATTTCCATAGCCTGGCTAATTTGCTTGAAAATGACTTCACCCAAGAAACTAGAAACTGGGATTTATCTGGATGATTATTGCTCACCATCCATCGCACATCATCCCTTCACTTGCGCATCATGAAAATTTTGCAAGAAGAAGAGAAATTAAAGCTGCAAAACCAGTAACTCCTCTCACGTTGTGACATGTTATGGACAAATTGCATAGATCTGGTTTACAGTGCTTTGTTCGTCCCACCTGATCCTAAAAAATTTGCAGTGAAAGCAAGTAGAGTTTACCTTGTTCGTCTGCCTGGTGATTTAATCTGCATACACAACTTTCTCTTGCAGGGTGACATTTTATTCTTGCATAAGAACAAGGATCCCATTCGGACAGGAGATATTGTTGTTTTCAATATAGACGTACGTCCATTTAATTGGCATTTATAACCAATTTACTTGCTTTGTATCTAGTTTGGATATGCCTTTGAATGCTTTTGACATCTGATGCACTTAAATGAGGAGGAACCCTTTCACACAAGACTTGTCTACAATCTGCAGCATCATTGAAAGCCTTGAAATCAGAAACCATTGCTGGAAAAGAGGCATAGGCCTCTCTGTCTCTCTAGTTGCAGAAAATTGTTTGAAACGAATGGTCTCTAACATCCCAGTTGGTTTGGACCTACTTCTTTTTAGTGTAATATTAGTTGGTGTTCATCTGGCCATTGACCTACAATCATAGGCTGGTACAAACATCTCATGGAATTTTATTCCACCCGTGAAGCAAATCATCACAACTACAATCCAATTAATTAGGAGAGACTCAGTAGGTTCGTTTTAGGAGCAATTCATCCTTCCCTAAAGCATGCGCTCTTTAAGTGTGCTTGTTCCCCCTTCTTCCTTACCATGATAAGTCTTTGTGAAATTTCTTCGATGAGCAGAAAAAAGAAGGCATTGTGTCAATAGGTCGCTAGCTACATTAGTTCATGAATTCTTTTCTGGATATATCCTTAACTTCTTATGCATGTCATGTACGCTTGGCCCATAGATACTGAACATCATTTTCTGTTTCTGAAATGCGGACATGGTTGCTTCATCATCCAGGGACGTGATATTCCAATTGTGCATCGAGTTATTGAAGTAAGGCTCTCTTTCTCTCTCGACTCTCATGCGCACTCGCACATCACATTCTCTAGGGCCTGTTAGTGCTCCCGAAAGCCAGTTGATAGAACGCCGAAAATTCGCTTCTTTTGTTTAGGTTCATGAGCATCGCGGCACTGGCGAAGTCGACATTTTAACAAAAGGTAGAGCACAAGACTAGAGATCATCCAATTGTACCTTGGCAAAAACAAGCTAACCATTCCCAGGGAAAGCGCCGAGCTGTAATTTCATTGTTTCGTATCTATCACCCTGAAATGCTTTCTTTCCTGAAGTCAATCAAAATATGAGGAGTGGCTGACGAGCAGCCTGCTGTGATTCTTATGCATGATGCTCCTTTTGTTCTTATTTGCCTTCCACCTTACCCAGCTTCGTGATCTCTTTGTTTGGCTAAATTATCAGGTGACAATAACGATGTAAACGATAGGATCATGTATGCGCCCGGCCAACATTGGTTGCAGCAGCAGCATATCATGGGGAGAGCCGTTGGGTAATTCTGCCTTTCCTTTGAACATTTTGTTGGCAAATTTAGCATTTGGAATTAGGGGTCATTTGCAAAGAAATCCGGCATTTTCCGTCTCCCATGCTATACAGGCTCTTTGGATCCCAGAATACTTTTCTTTCTGCCTTGTTCTCCAAGCCTCACTTCGTAGTTGATAAAGTAAACTTGGCTTGTTGTTTAAGGGGGAAAAAAGAACTCGTCGTCTCCTTGAAAATGATGCAACCGGAGAGACCCTAGCATTCCGTGGTTTCACCGGTTATAGAAGCATTGTGAAGCATATCAGGATAAACAGAGCTTACCAAACGCTTGACTAATCATCTAAATACTTCAATTCTTCTGCCAATGATGCTAATGTGAAAGTGCAATTTCCTTTGAACCCGCAGGTACTTACCTTATATTGGGTATTTGACAATTATCATGACCGACAAGCCTATTATCAAGGTTTGTTGCCTCTCCTTAGGAACATCGAGTCTTTTAATTTTTCCGTCTTTTCTTGAGCTCCTCCTTCGATGTCGCCGTCGTTACTCGTCATCTCTATACAGTCGAAATGCCTTTCAAACATTACCTGAAGACGCTCTGTAAATCTCTTGCAGTACGTATTAATAGGTGCATTGGGCTTGTTTGCTCTAACCTCGAAGGAATAGGATTCGCCAAGCTTCCGGTTCTACGCACCGTTAAGACCGAAAACGGGGGTTCACTCTGGAGTCAGAAACAAGAGTCTCGAGTCACAACCAGCGTTGACTATTGTCACAAAGCAATTCACTATGTGAAGATGTACGAGGGTCTGTCTGACTTGTCAAAATGGAATGTTGTTTCAGTTGTTGATTCCTTGAGACATATCTCCATCCAACGAATATCGTCGTTTGGAAATGTACAATCCCAGTGCATGCGTCTAATTTTACCACGACTTTACTTCTCAAAATCTGGATTTGCCATCCTCCACAGCTAGGCTTCTGAAACCCGATGTATGCTGTTAATTCGGGAACCTCACTGCACAATTGTTAAACCATCGACTCGCCTAGAAAATCGTATTGCTTACTCCATTACGTCTGAGTTAGTCGGAACTATGGCGACCCATCAGAAGCCCACAGCTCTCACTGCTCTTTATCCCGGCGATGTTGAAGGTAAAAAGAACCTATCGAAGTGCAGCAGACGTGACCTAGCCCTAGAGGGCCTCTACCGATCTCATATGAGATCTTTGGCCGGTCACTTTATATCATATTCAGCTCACATCCAACATAATCCCGATTACTGACTGATTTGAAGGACGAACCACTCCACACGGCATGCCCTTCATCACATTTTTCATCATGAATCATAACATATCATATCTTGTCAGGGTAGATTGTTGAGTGTACCTACACTGCTCATTGCAGCATCCAACTTGCAACCTCCGGGATGAGTGTTTGATATAACCAGCCCCAGAAAAGGAAAAATAGGAAAGACTATCGACCTATTCACTCTTGTTTCTGAACTTTAGAAGAAAATAATGGATCTACCATTGCCAATCCTGTAACTGTTTGATGCGGTATATCGCAGAAATCAAAACATATCAAGACTGCTGTTTTCTCCATGATCTCGAACGTTTAAAAGATGAACATGCATACGGAGAGAGGGGGGGAGAGGAGGGAGAGAGATTACTAGCCTCACGGATAGGGCTGAACGTACCCTAGTGCAAGAGCTAATCATAAAAAACCAACAGGCAGATCCAAACAACTCACATGATGAAATTAATGATGTTTCCCACTAAATCATATGTTTATAACAGGAGACAAACTGCATTGCAGCAAAACAAATGCTAATAAGTATCTTCTGCATAGTCCATGGCATCCCACCACAGAAATTTATTGTATGAAGACAAGTCTTCTACACAGCAAAGCAACAACCGCTTCCATATAAACAGCCATACTGGCAGTTAGCTGGAGAATAGAGCCTGGTAGTACCATATGTGCAAGGAACTCGATCGAATTAAGAGCATTACGATAGCTTCATATCTAAATTCCGATATAATGACGACTCCAGAGGAATCGACACTCAGGCGGAGTCCCATTGACTGTTCAAAACTATTATAGTTAAACAAACAAGAATAACCTATGGCAGAAATTCATATTATATGTCTCAACCCCGGGCCGCAGGGCATTACTAGCTAAAGGGGTAAGGGGGAAGTTCAGTTCCGCATTCACAACAAAAATTACTTTTGAGGTCCATCGCATCAGCTTGCAAATGAAAGCCAACATCTCCTTGGGAGAGACAATGGAAGAAATGTATCCATTGGACAATCTGCAAAAGAGACAGCAGAAACAAAGATAAGAAAATCTGGCTTTCGGCGTAGATATATGCAAGAAAGAATTGAAGATTATCCCATCAAACATAAACTAAATTTTGAAGAATAAGCAGTTAGTTCGACCCGAAAGAACAGACACAACAGCTCAAAAGTCTTGGCAATCCCTAATAGACGCCACTCAATCATCAAAGCCGTTGCTACAGGAAAAACTCATGTTCAGCTAGGGACCACAGTGACTTCAAAGCAAATTCATATAGATTATGTAAAAACAAAAAGTACCAAACACATGGAATTCCCCATACAAAAGGGCAGTGTTACGCATTAGAAGAAATAATGGGAATTCTAAAAAACCTAGGTATTCCTACTACTTGCTAGCATCGATCATAGCCCAGCTAGTAGTTGCATCAATTCCACATAGAGCACTAGAGCAGCAACATCAAGCAATTCAAAGCAAAAAAAAAAAAAAAAATAGAGCAATTACAAATGCTACTCCTCAAAGAAGAGCCAATAAATAATTTAAATCCTCTCAACAGGGAAGTTTCCAAATACTGAAAGCATCCATAGAATGTTGCTCTTCGGAGCCACCTAAATGATAACCTCGTGCATGCTCTAAATAAAGATCCTAAACAACAAAACGCACGAGTCTGCATAGCTGAGGCAAGATGAGCAGCAGTGACCAGGTTAATACTCATATAAATTAGGCCAAGAACACAGGCCAGATTCATGCAAATGCAAAAAAAACTTATGGAAAAACAACCTCATCTCCACGCTCATCAAGCCACTCCCTCGAACTTCTGCAACATGTCGCAATGCGGCATCTCCTTTATAAATCCCCATTGCCGCCTCTGCATCTCAACCCTACAGTTCTGCGCCAGGATGGAGATGTAATCCCTGTCGATCTTCACCTCAAGCCTCGCCCTTTCGTAGCTATCCGGGGGATAATCCTGATCAAACTTTGAGGTGGACTTGACATAATAATTCACACCCCTCTGCGTCGTGTACTTGTACTCGTACGGATACGACCTCGATAGAGAGTAAATCGGGTCCGAAGACGGCAAGAAGTTCAATAGCAGGATCAAAATGACGGGCAGCAGCTGAATCAACATCCTCAGATTGAATCCACTCGACGCGTTATCCGCTTGCCTCTGCCCCATTCCATTCCCGAAGCTAAACCCTCGGTACTGCGTCGTGGTCGCGGGGTGCATTCCGCCGAAGAAGAAGTTCCTGAATATCTCATCGGCGTCGAACTCCGCCTCGTAAAATCCATTAAACCCTTGCGCCGGGCCGCGCCTGGCCGCCCGAGCCATGTGGACGGGCTCATCGGAACCGGTGACGTCATACTTCTTCCGGCTCTCCCCGTCGCTCAGGCACTGAAAGGCCTTCGAAACCGCCTTGAACGCCTCCTCGGCCCCGGGAGCTTTGTTCTTATCAGGATGAACCTTCAGGGAGAGCTTCCTGTAGGCCTTCCTCACATCCTCCACGGTGCAGCTCCTCTCCACCCCCAGTACGTCGTACAAGTCCTTCTTCTTCTTGATTTGCCTCACGATCGCAATCTGCTCCTCGGTGTACGCCGCGGCGCTCGACGAGGAGGACGACGACGAGGAGCCGGCCGACGGACCGCGGTGCCGGACCGACGGCCTCTGCTGATCCGGCTGCGCCGGGCCAGATCGGTCCGGCGCCGGCCCTTCACCGCCGTTGGTCGATTCCGGCTGCGACTCGGACTGCCCCTCGATCTTCGACAGCAGGTCATCGACGGGCAGGTTCGGATCGAGGCGGCGAGCTTTGGCGACGAACTTCAGGGCGCGGGCGCGATCGCCGGACTCGAGCGCTTCCTTCCCGATCTTCAGGCACTTGAGCGCGTCGTCCTTGTTGCCGTCCATCGTCGGAAGCGGCGGCGGCGCCGAACCGATCGGATTCGGAGCCGGGAAAACCCTAGACGCGCGCGGCGATCGTCGGAGGGCCGCAAGAAGCCGCGCCGGATTCGGGATCGGACCTGCGAATTCGCGACGATGAGGCGTCGAATTCGCCGGAGATGCGAGCAGATTAGAGGTTGGATTTTGAAGATCAGAGCGGGGGCGAATTGAGAGAGAGGGAGAGGGAGGGAGAGAAGAGAGGCCGATGGTCCTCTGGAATCGTCAATCGCTCGAGGAGGTCGCCATTATAGAGTGGGTCGCGTTCGGGTGTGGGCCGGTGCATGGTACCGCGCGTCGCGACGATCCCGGCCGTTCACGCGCCCCCTCCCGCCTTCTTGCGCCGCCGTAGGATCGTGTGTCGATTGATGTTTGATCGTGCGGCGGGCATGGGTGCTGAGGAGGAGTAGGAACTGAGGAAGTGCCAGGTGAAGGTGAATTACCCATTTCGGTCATTTTGAATCCCACTCATGCGTGCTACAAATAAAATCGGTTATTACAAAAATGAAAACCAACATACATATTTATTGTGTCATGCTCCATTTATTTTACGAAAAATATGACATTTTTTTTAAATAGTTTTCACGACAATGACGATATTTTTCTGATGTTTAGCTGAAACTTGAAAATGAACAGGAAAATATTTTCCGTCGCTGGGTAAGGAAAATCCGATTTGATTTTCTTATATAGACAGACATTATTCGGGCGCTAGTGATTTACGTATAGGTAACTAAGGCATCGATACGAGTATTAGGATCTCGGGTTCGGCCTCGATGGACCTCAATTCGAGCGCCAGGGACTAGGGCATGTGCTCCAGGGTGCCGAGAGCAAGTGTCAAGGTCCTTGGCTCGAACACCAAGGTCCCAAGACCCACCTCGATGGACATGGACCCAACCTCGATTGACCTAGGCGAGTGCCAGCATCCCGAACCCAATCTCGATGGACTCGAGACTCGAGCCCGGGCGTTGGGGTCTCGAGCACGGGCACCGAGGTCCTGAGCCCGGCCTCAATGGACATGCACAAGGGTGCCAAGGACCCAGGCCCAACCTAGATGGACATGGGCCTAGGCGCTGGGTACTCAAGCACTAGCACTAAGGTTGCGATCCCAACCTTGATGGACGTGGTCTCGGGCACGGGTCTTGAGCCTAGGCGTGGTGGACTTGAGCACAACCTTAATGGACCCAGGTGTGGGTGTTAAGAGATTCCGACTCAAGCACTAGGGTCTCAAGCCCTCCTCTGTGGGCCCTGGCTTGGGCACCGTGTTTCGAGCCCGGCCTCTTAGGATCCAGGCTTGGTTTCGATGGACCTCGGCAGACTCGGCTTAAGCCGGAGGTTGCTGTCAAGGGCTTGGGAACAAGCGTTGTGTTTCTGTGCCCAAACGTAAAATTTTTTGTCTAGGTACAGATATTTAATCATATTTTGAAAAATAATTTCTATTTTCTAAGGAGAAATTTATGTTTAATGATTTAAACATAATTTTCCATTGACATTTCCTAAACGATCCAAACATCTAAAAATGAGAAAAATGTTTTCCGCGAAACAAATAGAGATTCACGGAAAATGAATGACTTATATTTAAGAAAATATTTTTTAAATTATTCATTTAATTTATATTTAAGAGAATATTTTCATTTTTCGAACAATCGGTCTTGAGGTGATCCTTTGCATGGCGAAGTTGTTGCAATTTGTCTCCATCATCGGACGCAAGAATACCACGTCAACCGTCAGATGCGAAATCACCGGTTTGTAAAACTTACCATCAACTATCGAACTTACGCGCGACCATAGGCATGCTCGCAAAAAGAACCACGTTCAAAAGATTAATCACCCTCACAAGATCGACCAAAAGAATCAGGGAACCCGATAGGAAGGTGGGTTATCTTCTAACGACAATATATCAGCACAAGATGGGGCCATCCATCAAAAGTTAAAGATCCTTGAGGAGAACGAAGCATGCCTTTTCGTAAAGGCAGTAACAGGTCAGGTAAAGTGTGATGAACACAAGTTGGAAGCTACTTCTGTAAAAAACCCCCAAACAAAAACTCCGAGACAGTAAAAAAGCTGCCCAAGCCTGAACAGCCCAAATTTGTTTTCCCAGTTTCCAACCTGTAATGTGTTCTTGAAATAGCTCTCCTATCACGGTGCCAAAGCTAAAATATATACCCCATATGTGAATGTGCTGTGTCAACACATAAAGATGCAAAAGCGGGACCGAGGCGAGGCGAGGCTACTCCCAACCTCTGGCCACGATTGATCCATGACTCGTGCCGTAACCGTCCGACTCACCAGCGTGAGAATCGTTATTAGCACCATCATAGTAACCGTGACTTGCGGAATGGTACGAATCAGCAGCAGCGTAGCCGTAAACATCGGTGCTGGGAGGGTGAGCATAACAATCTTCACTAGAACCATAAGCATGCGCATCTCTGTAACCGCTAGAAGAAGAGTAGCCCCTGTAGCTAGATTTCGCACCCCTTCGGAAGTCATTGCCACCAAACCTGCTCGCCCTATGGTTCCGAGCCCGGCCATGGCTACCATTACATGACTGTTCGGCACACTCACTGAGCCAAGAAGGGACTTCCTGTTTTGCCTCTTGCATAAGTTGCACGAGCTCTGTTGCAAGTGACATATTCTTTCCACTGAAGAATGCAGTTGCCAACCCAGATTTACCAGCTCGGCCTGTTCGGCCAATCCTGTGCACATAGTCGTCTATACTTCTGGGCAAGTCATAGTTTATAACATGAGCAACGTGCGGGATATCAAGACCTCGTGCGGCAACATCCGTCGCTACCATAATGGGAATGGCTCCGCTTCTGAACGATCTCAGAGCTCGCTCTCTTTCCTTCAGAGAAGAAGATGAGGGATTAAACACCCCACAAGAAAAGCAGGCAACAAAGGAACGTAGACAAAAGATCTTTCAAGCAGGATTTTTAACAAACATGGGTTAGGCAACTTGATGCCACCAGGTACAGCAAAGGCATAAGATTGTACCATAAAGAGAATAAATGCAATTCAGATTATAAAAACTAACCTTTTGAACTTTATCTCCATGTATAGCTATAGCACGAAAGCCACTTCTCGACAGCCAGTTCTCGAGGGCATCCGCTCCTCTCTTGGTCTCAACAAACACTAAAGTTAAAGCTTGCTGCAGCAAACGATGATTCCATTTATGTTCACTAAGTCACTAGAGTATCATATTGAAACGGTCACATAATTGGGGAGAAAAAAAACAGAATGACTTTTCTTCTTATGAAATGGTAAATCAGAATGTAATTAAGTAAACAGCAATGTTGCGATAAATGAACATGTGCCTACTGAATTCGGTAATTCTAGTACCTTGCTGCCAAGACATCCATTTTTTGATTGGGAACGAAGAAGATCCGCAAGATAGCTTCTCTTATCCTTATCATCAACAAATTCAACCTTTTGAGCAATCAGATCCGTGCTGGAGCCTACCCTTCCAACAGCAAGAAATATATAATCAGAGAGAAAATCGGACGCCAGCCTCTGCAATGTGGAAAGAGAAGATAAGTTACATATATCAGCCATAAAATCCAGTTTTTACGTACTTTAGGATTAATTAATAACTAAGCTCCCCCCACAGATGCTGGCAGCTTATCAGAGAGCATTTATAAACCTGTATATCATCTGGAAAAGTAGCACTGAATAGCATTGTCTGCCTTGCTCCAGATGGTGGCATGTCCAACCGTTCCGCAATCTTCCGAATTTGGGGCTCGAAGCCCATATCTAACATACGATCAGCTTCATCCAAAGTAAAATATCTAATCTTTCTAAGAGAGACTTTATCTCTTTCAATCATATCCACTAAACGACCAGGCGTGGCAACTAAAATGTCAACACCCTTTTCCAGGGTGCGAACCTGAAAGAAAATCAGTATAGAGGCCAGACATTAAAACGGGATCCGAGTGTTGTGAAAGGAAATGCATAAAACCTTAGATATTAAGCAATTTAAACCTGTGGGACAAAGAGTACAAATCTTCCCATGAAAGAGATCCAGGTAGTCAAGCAGAAAGCAAGATTATGATATGGGATCCCAAATGCCATTAATGTCACTTTTCACATTCACGAAGAGCTTCTCATGTGATCTCCAGAAAAGAACACCTACGAGTGGCTACTCTAATCCAGTGGCCAAAAATCACCACAATGGCAACTTGGCAACCTATTAACAAAAATCTCCAAACAAATTGGCATGAAGGATTTCTTGTTAATAACTATGGAAGGAAAGAATGACCGAACCATGCTTGTCAAAAGGAGAAATTAAACAAAAGAGAAATACACATACAGAGCAAAAGAGGAGGTTTCAGTAACGAAAGTCCAAAGAAAACAAACAACAACCAGAACTTTAGACAGAGTATTAGACCATACACCATCGGTGTAAAGAAAAACTTACACTAGGAGCCTCATCCACCCATGATTTAAGGGTTGGTAAAAAAGTGGATGGTCAAAACCCTCAAATCAAATTCGACCAAAAAAAAACCTCTCAGATCAAGGTTTGGTAACGCCTCTTATAATAAAAAAAAAAGAATTACACTGCGAGAGGAGTACGCTAGAAATACACATATTAGATAGTGTCGCCACATGACCACCCATGACCACCCTCGACTTGGAAATTGAATGTCCTAATTGGTCAAGAAACATCATAACGAGTGGTGTAAGCACAAGGACCCACAAAGTACAAAGCAAATCCAAAAGCACTAGCACCACTACTGATTACATGCCTTTTCAAATTACAACAATTTGAAGACCCAGTTACAACGATGGAGGCAACCACTCCCTGTGACAGAATCGAGCCTCACCGCCCACCCCTCCAGCTTACTCAACTCAAAAAGGAATGGAGGAATGCAAATGCAATAATAACTACTACTCGGCACGACAATTAATAAGCACAAATCCATCCTTGATACTCACTCTCCCTCAGCAAAATGTACATTCAAATTCAAAGTAAACCTGGAGAACAATTGGTCACCTCAATAAGCACAAAGCATCAGAAACCAAACACAAGAAGCTCTACCTGCTGACCAAATGGTGCACCACCATATGCAACAGCAACCTTCACAACAGTTTGATATGCAAACTTCTTCGCCTCCTCATATATCTGCACGGTCAAAAACCACACAACACCCCAAAGAGAACACAAACTCATCGTAAATTCCGGCATAATCATGGGCCGATACAATGTCAAGCAAACCATTCTTGTTCTGCATCATTCTCAAAGATATCTAACGTACAATAATTCAACCCGTCACAATGCCTACGCCATGCAACAGTAATACAACTCGTTCTTCTTCGTTTTTTCCCCCCACAAGGCACAACCAAAGCAAGAGATGGCTCTTACCTGACAAGCCAGCTCCCTCGTCGGAGACAGAACAAGGCCCGAGGGACACGCGCATCTTCTCGACGACGGGTGCCTCTCCCTCGTCACGCCGTCGCTCAAGACCCCAAAGACCATCGGCAAGCAATACGCGGCCGTCTTGCCGGACCCGGTCTGGGCGCACGCCATGAGGTCGCGCCCGGCGACGGCTATCGGGATCGCGTGGCGCTGTATCGGCGTCGGCTTCGCGTACTTGCAACGCCTGATGTTCAGGCTCAGAGCCTCCCCCAAATCGATCTCCTCGAACGTGCCCGCCGCCGGCGGCACCTCGGACCCGCTGGCTTCCACCGGCACGTTCTCGTACGCGTCGAAGTTGATGGCCTCGCCGCCGCCATCGCCGCTCTCCTCGGTAACCCCGAGGTCGCGGAACTCGGCAGCCGGTTCGGACGCGTCGTCGAAACGCCTCTCGGGGCTAGCGTCCCGGCGCACCTCGAACCGTCGTCCGGCGAAGCGACCTCCGCCGCCGCCGCCGCCGCCGCCCCAGTAGCCACGGCTCCGGCCACGGCCGCGGCCGCTGGCGGGCCTGGCGTCGTCGAAGGCGCCGAATCGGGGGCGATACCGAGCCGGAGCCGGCCCGGCGCCGGGGCCGAAGTACCCGTCGTCCCGCCTGACGTGGGGAGGGGCGTAGAAGGGCCGGCTGGGGCGGCCGGGCCGGTGGGGAGCCGAAGACTCGCCGAACGGCTCGTTCCACGCCATCTTCGCGAGGCTCTCTATCTCTCTCTCTCTCTAGCTTTTTCGCTTGCAGCGTAAGTTTCCCGCAGCAGGGAGGAAGGAACAGACCGGAGCGCAAAGAAGGGAAGCGAAAAACCCTAAGAGAACGAAACAGAACCTCCGACGATGCGGGCGCGAAATGGCGCTTGGCTCGTCCGACGCCGCCGCAAGAAATGTAGAGAGAGGGAGGGGGGGGGAGGGCAATGCGGGTGTGTATATAGAGGGAGGAAATGGGAGGGAGACGATTGGTGGGTCTCCCTCTCGCGTACGTGATCTCCTCGAGATCGAGAGAGAGGGAGAGAGAGAGAGAGGGAGGATCAATGGCGGAGTGCTACGTCGCGCGACGTCGAGCTTTGCAGCTAAGAAAACCTTCTCAGAGAAATCACACAGTAGAGATAGAGAGAGAGAGAGAGAGTGTGTATGACGGAGACATGCGCTTTTTCGCGCACTCTCTGTTTCGTCAGGAGAAAATGTCACAGACAGTCTTCAAACTTTAATTTAATATATAATTTAATTTCTAAACTTTTAATTTATTTAATATAATTTTTAAATTTTAATTTAATATTTAATATGATTCTTAAATTTTCAATTTATTCAATGTGATTCTTGAACATTTAGTACATATTCAATTTAGTTCCTAAACTTTATAAAAATATTCAAGGACTACACTGAACATTTTATAAAATTTAGAAACTAAATTGAATATGTATCAAAAGTTTAGGGACCATATTGAGAAAGACTATATTAAACAAATTAAAAATTTAGAAATTAAATTATATTTTTAATCAAAGTTCAAAAATTATTTCTGTCGTTATTCTTCAAACTTTAATTCAATATGTAATTTAATTTCTGAACTTTTAATTTATTCAATATAATTTTTAAATTTTAATTTAATATTTAATATGATTCCTAAATTTTCAATTTATTCAATATGATTCTTAAACATTTAGTACATATTCAATTTAGTTCCTAAACTTTATAAAAATATTCAAAAATTACACTGAATATTTTATAAAATTCAGAAACTAAATTAAATATATACAAAAAATTTAGGGACCATATTGAAAAAGACTATATTAAATAAATTAAAATTTTAAAAATTAAATTATATATTTAATCAAAGTTCGAAAATTATTTCTGTCGTTATCTCTTTTATTTAATGCGGGGCAGGGATGCGGGACGTGGAGCCACAACGACCTTCTTCCGCACCGAATTGACCGAATTACCCCTCCTCCTCTTCCTCTTCCTCTTCCTCCTCATTTGTCAATGCTAAAGCGCCGGGGATCCTCGTACATGAATAATTACACCGACGTACGAAACTCCCTAAAGTTTTAATTTTCATTTTTTTTTTTTCAGTTTATGACGTTTTTTTTAAAGCCGGAACATAATTTTTTTTATTTTTTATTACACTTCGATGTCCGTCAAAAGTTAAGGCCCCGAAAAGATAAAGTTTTTGTCGTAACTCCCCTCCTCCTCCGAAACTTTGATGCCCCCCCGCCCCCGCCTTCTTTAGTCCCCCTTGACGCCTTGCTTTGCACGCAAGGAACATCGCGGTACGAGGTTACGCTCCTATAAATGATTCGGAAAAGTATTTTTTTATATAAATAATTATTTACATCGCTTAGAAAAATGAATTAATAGAAAATTATAATGTCATCATTTACGTAAATATGTTGTTGAGTCATAAATTGTTGCTGATGACGAAAACATTTTTCATTAACTGATTATTTTGTAAGCGGTACAAGCGATCAGTTTTAGGAAGCGATGGATGATTTGGAAAACAGTGTTCCTGAAAATAGTCGCGTGCACCGCTTATGAAATAAATGAACGGGAAATATTTCTCTCATTCACGTAAATGTTTAGACGTAGATTATTGCCAATAATGAAATCATTTTTCATCGACTAATTATTTCAAGAGATGCAAGAGTATCTTTTTAAGGAAAATGTTCTCCGAATCGTTCGTTTTCCATCAAAACAAACGGAGCTCAAGAGGCGACTAATCTTATAAAACACAGCTCTTCCTCAAAGGCTACGTGTAGTACGAAAAGGGAAACGAAGAAAGCGTTTGATACTTTTCTTATGTTTGGTTTGCCACATTCGAAAGGCATGGAATTTATTCCTTTTGCGTTCGGAAAGAAATTGCACATTTGACAGTAATCGGAACTCACATCGAACTCGAATTCACTCCCCCGACGAGCCATCCCGTCACCGCCGTCCCCGTTCCGAAAAAAAGCTTCTTTGTTTTTTTTTGGGTTGCTCTTACAAGACAAGGTCTACTTTCCAAAAAATTTCATTTATTTGGGAGTCTCTTGTTTGATTACTATTGATAAAGATTGGATGCTGGTAAAGCCCAAGAAACATGAATCGAAAGAGATTCTCAGGCCTACAAAGCCACGACACTAGTGGGCCTCATGAAGGGCTAGTGATATCGGACACGGCCCGTTCGAGCGACGCGAGGTAAAACATCAACGGCGGAGAGAAATTTCGAGTATGACATGACACGCCCGATTTTTTATATGTTGACGTGAATGGACACGTTTTCATCTCAGTTCAATTATTTGGCAAGTAGAGTCATAATTAAGATGCTCCGAATAGATAGGAATTGCCAATCGATTATGGCACGAGAACACGAATCGCTAGCCTTCCAAGACAATTGGTGGGTCTAAGTACCTTTTCCACCCTCTGATTGTTAATTGGTGGTCTTCCGAATGGACTGCAGTGGCCCAATTTAGAAAGTTATAGACTTGGCAATAAAAGTTAGGGTTAATACCACGAAAAATCTTAAACTGTTACACTTGTGACACATTTACCTCAAACTATTTTTTTGACCATAAAAAATCCCAAACTGGTACACCTGTGACAATTTTACCCCGAACATACCACAAAAAACCCAAAACTTGTACACATGTGACAATTTTAGCCCAACTAATTTTTAATATTATTTTTATATTTTTTTGAATTTTTTCTTTTTTCTTTTCTTTTTTTTTTCTTCACTTCAACCTCTAGCCAGGTCGCCTGACCAGCGACCGGCCTGTAAGCTGAAGCCTAAGAAGGGCCGCCTCGGCACCGCCGGGCGAGGGCCGCCCCTGCTCGACTCGGCAGGTGGTGACCCTCGCCGGATCTAGCGAGGGCGGCCTCGCCCGACCTCGAGGCAAGGGCCGTCCTCGCCCGCCTGTGCCAGCTAGGGTCGCTCGCCCGACGCCGGCGAGTGGCGCCGCCCGACGCAGCGAGGGTCGCCTCGCCCGACGCAGCGAGGGTCGCTCGCCCGACGCAGCGAGGGTCGCTCTTGCCCGGGCGGCGAGGACGCCCCTCGCCCTCGCCAAATCCGGCGAGGCGCCCTCGCCCGAGCCGGGCGAGGATTGCCCTTGCCCGGGCGGGTGAGACCCGCCTCGCTCGACGCCGGCGAGGGCGGCCCTCGCCCGACGCAGCGAGGGTCGCCTCACGGATCTCGGGCGAGGACGGCCTCGCCGACGCCGGCGAGGGCGGCCCTCGCCGGCTTCCGCCTCTGGCCAGTCGCCGGCGGTCCGGGGTTGAAGATAAAGAAAAAATAAATAAAAGGAAAAAAAATAAATAAAATAAATAAAAATTCGAAAAAAATAATATTAAATTTTTAATTCAGGGTAAAATTGTCACATATGTACGGTTTGGGGTTTTTTGTGGTAAATTCGAGTAAAATTGTCACATGATGTACCGGTTTGGGGTTTTTGATGGTCAAAAAATAGTTCAGGTAAAATTGTCACAGTGTCGCATTTGGGGTTTTTATGGTCAAAAAAAAATAGTTTGGGGTAAATGTGTCACAAGTATACCAGTTTAGGATTTTTCGTGGTATTAACCCTAAAAGCTACTAATGTCGAATCATGGATGCAATTTAAGGTTTGTATGGATTGCCTTTTTTGCTTTTTACATTTTTATTTAATCAAAATCTTAAGGTCTATGCATTTTCGTGCTTTTCTTTTAATATAAGAAATACTTGAAAGTCACTAAACGCAAATGTTCACACATAAATTTAAATATAAATCTTTTCATAATTTTTTGAAATAAGAGTAACATTTTACTATGACCTTATTGATAATTATCATGTCGGGTCACGAGCCCGTATAAATTCTTTAGATTGTTTGAGCAATTAAGCGTTTGATTTGGATGTATCGTGTGTCCATATCACATTGTCTTTCGGGGGGCACGCTTGCCACTTTATAGGTGGAAACCTCATATGATGTACGCAAAAAGGAGGCAGTTTATGCGTATTCATGAGGTTTAGTCGAGTTGAAAGATTCAGGTGTTTTATACTAGAAAGAAGAAAAAGAAACTAGTAGCCGCTCATATTGTCGGCTTTTGCTTCCTCTTCCATAAACATTTCAAAATATGTAGTGTTTAGGAAGTAGAGACCGGGAGATGTGTCCCAATATATTTTGCTCAGTTCATTTCAATAGTTCTATTCGTGTCTTGTAATATATACGGAATCGTCAGACGGCTAACAAGACATCGATAACCCACCCATGCTCACTCGGGAAATCAGGCTCGCTCCGCACGGATCTGGACATTCGGTCAGAAAGTCTAATCCGACCCGATCAAACACGAACCAAGACCCACCCATTCCAAAAACTACTAATGTCCATGATCAGACCCGAGAAATGAAGTTACCCCCAAACCCGAGGTCCCAACACAACACCGTCCCGGTTCTGTCCGCGATCGAATCTAGTTTCTCCATATCTCCTCATCTACGAGGGAATTTTTTCCGTTTTTACCTTCCACCTGAACCTCGTTACTTGTCGGGCTTCACACGTTAATCTCAAAGGTCAAACTCATGTAGCATCGTGGCCAAAATTTGACTTCTCTGAAGGAGCAATTTGAGAGGAGATGATGAAGAGCATTATCTTGTTGACCGAGTCAAAGTGCACGTCCTTTTCATTACCAAAGTATAGTATTTATTTCCCCATCGTTAGGTGACGATCGTATCAGGAAGCGGGGACAGGAAAGCAGGAGAAAAAATACTAAAAGAATGGATGGCGATCTTGGCGTGGGTCCCCGGATTCGTCCATCGTTGTTTTGGTAGGTGTAATAGATTTGCGGCTACGTTTGGTTCCGACACGGGGAACAAAAGGCATTCCAATCGTTATTCATTAAAAAGGGTTAGGCCCGTTTGCCAAGTTGCCAAATAATAATAATTTATATTTTTTTGTTCTCAAAATCAATTTTAGAATACAAATTCGTTTGATTAATTTTTTGTTCCCGGAAATAAATTTGCCAAAATTTATTTTCAAAATCAGTTTTGGAACAGAATCAAGAAACAGAAAAAAGTAGCTTCTTGTTTTCAGAATTAGTTTTGGAACAAAATCAAGAATCAAGAAATTTTTATTTTTATTTTTCTTCTTCTTCTTCTTCTTGGCCTGTGGCCGGCGAGGACTGGACCCTCCCCGCCTGGGCGAGGGCGGCTCACGGTCTGGGCGAGGGCTGCCCTCGCCCACGCCCTCGCCGACCTTGGCCTATGGCCAGTCGTCGGCACCGGCGACCAGCCATGGTCAAGGAAAGGGAAGGGGAAGAAAAAAAAAGAAAAAAAAGAAAGAAATATTAAAAAATTCAAAATATTATAAAAATATTATTAATAAAAAGAAATTTTGTGCAATTATCAAATGCATTTCTATTCTTTTTCTATTTCAAGAATAGAAATTTTGGGCACTTACCAAACACCTTCAAATACTTAGAAATTATTTCCGAGCACGGAATAAAAAAGAATTATTTCTGAGCAGAATCAGCTTTCGGGAATATAATGATTGCCAAACGGACCCTGATACTGCCACAAAAAATCCAAATTGGTACGCCTGTATCACACTTACTTATGTCATAAAATCCTGAAATCAATATATTAGTATCACATTAACCCCAAACTAGTTTTTGTATAATAAAAAATCCAAAATTGGTATACTTGTGCTACATTTATCCCAAACCGGTGCACCATAAGATTTTTAACCACAAAAATTACTTTGGAATAAATGTGGCAAATAATTACTTTTGGATTTATGTAGCATGGGGTACCTCAATGTGACATGAATATACCAGCTTGTGAGTTTTTATGATATAAAGATTAGTTTATGGTAAATACGGTATATGTGTACCGGTTTGAGATTTTTTGTGGTATTAACCCTTCATAGGATCGGTACCGATTTCAGATGTATTACGAACTGTTGATCTCATCTTTTTTTGTCTCCCTCCCTCTTGCTTCCGCAACAAGGGCCCATTCGGATAGATTTTTCTCTCGTCTAAATTTCATGGCGGATGCACTTTAACTTTTTTTATTTATAATTCGAAACATTCAATATATAAATATCGACAAGTAAATTCACGCATAACTCGTTCATTGTTTTTTAGAAATTTGAATAGTATTTTATTTTGTAAAAATACAAACAGACACGTATCAAATTGTAATCTCAATGCTAGAAAGAAATTATACACAAACAAGTCAGTCGTAAATGTACTTTGGATCGATAAAAATGATATTTTTAAAATTAGAAATAAGAGTCAAAATCATCGATACATACGATCGAATATACATTAGCAAGGAGACTAAACGAAGTCATCTCCGACAAAAAAAAAAAAAAACAACAACGCACGAAGGTTTCGTCTTAAACGACGAGGGGCGGGCAAACAAACGAAGTAGTCACTCAATTCCACATTCTATCTTTATGATCGATGATGCTCACTAGGACCCATGCCATATATCTTATGCTTTAAAGAGCATAAGAATCTTCGGATGGCCTCCTTAATTACGAATCAACAAAGGTCATGTGCGACGAAGTTATGATATATAGTTTTTTTCAATGCGGTCCATGAACTTTAACTCAATATACAATACCATCCTCGAACTTTTGATTTATTCGATGCGGTCCTTGAATTTTCAGTACATATTCAAATTCGCCTTTGGACCATATGGAAATGTTCATTGTTGTTTATGAACTCAAATTAGTGGAATGATAACATTGGTTATGTCTGAGGATTAGTCTGAACATTTACTAAAAATTTAGGGATCATATTAAATAAATTAAAAATTTAGGAACGATATTGCACATTGAGATAAAGTGCGTGAATCATATTGAACAAATTGAAAATTTAAGAACCGAAATGTAAAGCAAGAAGAGAGTATTCCCACCGCTTGTGGAAGACAAAGATAAGAGGGAATTGGAAGTGCCGGACGTGCCGGGTATCGACACGTTAAAACGAGGAACACATCCGTGATCCCCGTTTCATGAAATCGGGAATCGCCCGTTGGGTCCCCGGAATCAGTCCCCGTACTCAATCATTTCGCTGCAGCGAACGTACGAACCACGCGCCTGCCTGCCTGCCTGCCTGTCGTCTTCCCTTTCCCCCATTTTTTCAACCATTTTGACCTTTCAAAATCCCCCCCTCGGAAATCCCAAAGCCGAACATCGAAGCCACGAGCTCGAAGGATCTCCAGAGCACGAGCAAGCAGCAGCAGCAGCGATCGCCGATGGGAGCCGCCCACATCTGGAACGCCACGGAGGTCGCCGGGGAAGCCGGCGGTGGCGGCGGCGGCGGCGCTATTCCCTCCTCGCCGCTCGCCGTCGACACCTCCCTCTCCCTCCCCGAGATGTCCCCTCGCGTCGTGTGCGTCCTCCGCTCGGCTTCCTCGCATTTCCGTCGCTCGTCGCGATTTCGTTAGCCTCTTGGGGTCTGGTCTCGGAGGAATCGGAGGCTTTCTCCCTTCCGATCCTCCGACTCCGATTGCGTGCGGTTTTGCTTCTTCGCCGTTTCGGCCGAGCTGATGTCTTTGTCGCGCGAGATTCGGTTCTCTCGGGACTTGGACGCGCGTTTCTGCTCGTTTGTTTCTCTGTTTTTCTTTTTTTCGCGAGCTTGAGGTTGCGTTGATTTGCTTTTTGAGCAGGGAGCTGTGCAAGGATTTGTTCGCGGAGTGGTCGAAGCTCGACGATTCTCGTTTCGCCGTGGAGACCGTGTCCGGCGGCATCACGAATCTATGTGAGTTTCTAAACATCAGCTGTGGTGTGGTAATGAGTCGTGTGCATCGATGATTCCCTGTTAGTGTGTATGTTGCGATCATCGGCGAGGTTTGCTGGTAGGGATGGATGATTAGCCGTGACTGGTTTTTGAGTTTATCCTAGTCGGGGTCCTTATTGAGGATTTGGTGCAGTGTTGAAGGTGTCGGTGAAAGAGGAAAGCGGAAATGTGGAATCTGTTACTGTCAGATTATACGGGCCTAACACCGAGGATGTCATTGATCGCGCAAGAGAACTCCACGTGAGTCTTTATTCCGAATAACTATGTAGTATGTTAACAATTTGTGGGTCGATCATTTCCTTCTTCCTTGCGTTCTAGTCGACTGGACTTGTTTCCCTGAGTGCTTTAATAGAGAATTCTGTAATCTTTCCTTTAGTTAAGTTTTTTCCTTCTTGATCTCTTTGGGATTCATAAGGTTCTTAGCTGACATAAATGGAAAATGTTGAAGTTGGCATCTGTTACAGCAATACATCTTTAAAGTTTTCCAAGGGAGACAGTTGGATGCACCTCTCCCGAATCCAGACACATTGTAATCGTGCAAATGCAAGCCGATAGAATCTAGAGCCGAAACTAGTCGGGATAGTGTCAAAAGGACTTATATGGTTTGAGGGATCCATTTCGTTATTTCTATTGTGGTTACAATAACTAGTCTAAGAAATGTGATGATTATGATGCTAACCTGTGAGAGCAATGTAGATGAATGGATCACATACAATTCCTTGAATTACTCACACACGTAATTATTGCTAGACAAACTCAGAACTCCTTCCACAGTGATTTGGCACATTCGTTACCATTTTGTCTGTAGGACTGCTATGACGAACGCCCCAGTTTCTTCAACAGACTTGGAAAAAGTAAAATGCTTCTAATACTTATGGTGCTCAGTTACTTCTGTGTGTAATGACGGCCTTCAATGCTGTACTCTGCTTAATAATTGCTTAACGGATTTGTTTTAGGCTATCAAGTACCTTTCGGCTGCAGGATTTGGTGCGAAGTTGCTTGCAGTTTTTGGGAATGGCATGGTTCAGTCATTTATAAATGCTCGTACACTCACTCCAGAAGGTATGAATTTATCATTCAGCATACTAGAGAATTCCAGATGATGTTGTGGATTTCAGAGAGTTGCTCTAGAAAGTAACGGTCCATATGAAATGGTCACAGTTCCACAGGTCTAAAGTGGTTTCAAAATCCCACTGACCATCTTTCGAAATAAGGCCTTTGGAAGGGGATAGTGATCTTGGATATATACCTGTCAGTGTCAGCTCTTCAGACTAACATGAGAAAGTTTGTTGTTTTCTGGTCCAGTCTTTCAAATTTGTTTGTTCGCCTAATTTTCTTCTTTTCCTGAGTTGGGGTCTTTGTTGTAGCCACTATGAAAACTAATTCAATTGTTAAATCTGTTTGACTTTGGATATCACAACTTTATGTGAGTTTTTGTGCCGATTCTTTTGAACTTGTAGTTATAGGATCGTTTTCTTAAAATAGACTTTTCAAAACCTGTATATCCTGGCAATAATATATGAGCTCCCATGAAGTCTGATAACATATTAATAATGAGTTCCCATGACTTATGACTTGTTGCTCGACATCATGTTCAATTGTTTATTTTCCACCTCATGCAACAGATATGAGAAAACCAAAGCTGGCAGCTGAAATTGCTAAGCAGCTGCACAAATTCCATCAAGTGGAAATTCCAGGTTGTAAAGAACCTCAACTGTGGAATGATATATTCAAGTTTTTCGAGAAAGGTTATTCCTCTTTAGCAGATCACTTTCTCTTTTCTTCATCACTTCATGGAAAAGTTATTTCACTGTTGCACTCCGTCAAATGTTTCTTTTTAACAAGATGCTTTTAACTTATTGTTTCTTTTGAGTCATGTTTGTGCCACCTTTTCTGATGTAGCATGTGATCTCAAGTTTGATGATAATGAAAAGCAAAGGAAGTACGAAACAATATCTTTTAAGGAAATTCATGATGAACTTCTTGAGCTAAAGGTAAATTCCTCTCTTAAGGAGTTTTTCTAAATATCCCAACTCTTACATGATATATGCTGTGGGATAACTACTACATCAATAACGTCTGAAACATATATTTTCATTCAAGCTCTTTTCAAATTGTCCATTTGGTACGCCAAAAAGTATGCCTGAAATTATTAACTGCTTAATACTGCAATGAGTATATGATGTACGACTTGCTGAGAGGTCTTAGCATGTCATGTCATGAGTTTCTCACTGGCTTTCACATAATATCATGCAGTTTGTGCTAGGATGTGAGGTACTCTAATGCTCCAGAATCGTCTCCTGAGTTACTAACAATTTCTTGTCTTTTTTATGCTTTTAGGGAAGGTTGCCTTTAAGAGCAAAAATTAGTATTCCCTGGTGTTCATAAGTGTTAAATCAATTTTATCCTCAATGATCAGTACATTATATATATATATAAAACAGACTCTTGTGCTCTTATGTGATGAAATCTGCTGCTTGATGGTGGAAACAGGAATTAACCGGCCTTCTTAATGCTCCTGTGGTATTTGCTCACAATGACTTGCTCTGTGGCAATTTAATGCTCAATGATGAGGAAGGTACACATTGTTGCTTGGGGTGATAAATTCTATTTTTCATTCTTTCATCTCTGTTCTTGACTGGCATGAACCGAACAGTTGTTGTCAGAAACATTTAGTTTTTCCTCCTCCTATTCCAATATATCTTTTGTTTGCGTCATGTTCTCTTGATCTAACTCGGACTCCATGAGCAATGAGCATGCCCAAGTAGACTGGTCACATTGAGACACGCGCATGACATTCTCGCTGGTGGCTTTTACTTTCTTACACTTAATTTTTCTTTCTTTTCATACATTGTATTAACTTTTCTGGTTATTTCTGCTCACTTTTCAGGGAAACTCCACTTCATTGATTTTGAGTATGGGTCATATAATTACAGAGGGTATGACATAGGAAATCACTTCAATGAATATGCAGGCTATGAATGCAACTACAGTTTGTATGTTCCTCAACTTATGCCTTTCCATGTCATAACAATTGTATGAGTTGATGTTATGTGACTTATGTTCTTGGTAATCAAACTTTGACATTTTGCAGGTACCCAAGTAAAGATGAACAGTATCATTTCTTTGGGCACTATCTGATGCCAGACAAACCGCAGGAGGTATCTCAGGATGAACTCATGCATTTCATTTTTTACCATTTCCAGTAACCACAATCATGCTTATGATTTGTAGAGGGACTGGTGTGACAATCTCGAATTATGTTGATTATCTTCATTTGGAAGTAACTACTTTCCAGTTGTGGGCGTAATCCCATGTTAGAACCAGAAAAATAAAATAAATGAAATGCCGGGGGGAGCTTGTGTACTCGGTCATCTGGCTGATGGTGTTGTATACATGTCATGTTGCCGATGCTTCATATCCAATTACTCTCTAATGTGCTTTAAGTCAACTCTCAATTTGATGATCTATGTTACCCTTTATTGCCATACTGTTTCTCTATGGTGCAGCGTCTGTCTCCTGTTATTGACGCAGATTCTTCTGGGTACATATGTATTTTCATGAGATGGAGCCTATAGCATACGGCATTTTATTGCTTACTTATTCAAATACTCAATTTGTCATAGCGTCATAGTAGGTTTTCATTTATTCACTGTTCCTGCTCGATTGTTCCGTAGTCTAATGCCGCTGCTATAGAATTTGAAATCGGCTGTTTACTTTACCTGTCAGATCCTCATTCCACTATCACAATCTCAAAGTTGAAATACTGCGCTTCTTTCTTGATAGGTGTCTGATAAAGATCTCGAAGCTCTGTACATCGAGACCAACACATACATGTTGGCAGCACACCTATTTTGGGCATTATGGGGATTAATCCAGGTACTACCGACTATTCTCATGTACTGAAATCATCATCGACGTTGTGCATCGCCTCTCAAGTATGCTCACATAAGAGCTGATGATCCTACAGGCAAAGACGTCGCCCATCGATTTTGATTACATGGAATATTACTTTCTGCGGTATAACGAATTCAAGAGGCAGAAGCAGAGTTCCATCTCATTGGCCAGAAGCTACCTTATGGGATCTTGAGCCGTGGGGGTGTTTGTTTGTACACCCACACCTAGCCGTCTGTAGAAGCTTTTGGATAGATTTTTCCACATTTAGGACTCGTACCGTAATGCTGGAAAACTAGAGATACACACTCTGGAAGAAATTGCTAGAAATCTTGGGACGCGGTGTCGTGCATAGTTGTAGCCTTGTTGTTGTGCCTTATTCGTTCCCTATTCTTTTTTCGCTTATAAAGATGTCAGATGTTCAAACTCAACACCTTGAAGCATAAATAGCGATTTACTCTCTTTTGTTCCCCTTTCTTTTGAATTGCCTCGTCGTTAAATGTTTCTGCAAGCTGCAATTGAAAACGTTTTGCTATGGACTTCTGATGAATTTAAAAGAACATGATAAAACCCCGGCAAAAGCAGTTTGTGGAGGAGTGTTACTGCATTAAACTTAGAACCAGCAAACCTCGCTTCGGGAACTACGGAATAAATACATCAAGCAGCATCAAGCAGAAACAATCTTCTCAAATGTATCACGAAGTACGGATCTGGGGAACCATGCCGGATTAAAAGTCTTGTATTGCCAATCGAAAAACAAATAAACATGGAAGGCACTCCAAAAGATTGAACAGCCGAGACAGGATCTCTCGGGACATCGCGATAATCACCTAGAAGTATTGGCAAAGATCAAAAGTCACTTGATTCGACGAATCGGTTACTGGCTATTTTTACTCAGGTAACCTGACACCTGGGTTTCCTGTATATCACAAATGCAGGAAGACGACGAGGACAAGGCAGTCCACAAGCCACGGAGGCCAAGAGAGCAAGCAGGTGCAAATTCTGTTCCTAGACTTTTTAAGGCTCTGTTTGCTTATTCAACGGATAAGAGAGAGGGTAGACGTCTCCAGAATGCCCTTCATGAACCATATCGGACTTACTTTTGACGATCAGGTCAAACCAGTTCACAGCATATTTAATATAACCAGTGTTGAATAGGGAACATAAACAAGGTCTACAAAAGCAAAACCCGAAAGTCAAACAAGCTAACTACAGATGAGCTTTTCATCACTTGATCCCCGTCCTCTACCCAAAGCCAGCCATGTATCTTCCAAAATTTCTTTTCCAAGCCCCGAAAGGTAAAACATCCACGTATATATATAGCGACTCTAAAGTGGGACATTTGAGCTTCAATTTGGAGTGCACATCCATTTAACATCGTCAAATCCGATTTTGACAAGCTTTTGGCCTCATCTGGACGCAGTTCCATATAGCCAAGGCAAGAAATTTCCGAAAATACATAACCATGGAACTGAGTTTAGCGTACAGTTTCTAGGCTTGAAGAACCTGGCAGTGAACAATGTGACTCTTCAGGCGGTTCCTCCCCGCGAGGTTAGACCAGAGATTCGTGACCATGGTCCTTAATTGGCTTTTTCCTGCTATAGTTTCCCACAAATGTTCAGCAGTTGCACCCCTGCCACCGTCAGATTTTGAAACATCAACGACAGAAATGCTCATGTTGTTTCTGATGACGCACAGTTTCCCATTGAGAGGAACGAGTGCAGCCGCCTCTAGAGCCTGGGAATTTCCCAAATGCATCTTACTGTCAATGTGCTTACTCCAAGAATCTGTCACTTCATCGTAAACCCTCAATTTGCATCCGTCCTTGCAATCCAAAGCATAGAGGTGCCCATTAAAGGAGACACTGGGGTTTCTCCAGCCGGCGACCATTCCATCGTACACTGGGAACCAGCTATCCGTATCTGGTTGGTAGACCTCGCTAAGAACCTGCCGGTGTGACCCGAGCCCCTTCAGATACCACTTTCCCTCGTAAACGACGCCAATGAAGGGCACCATGGCCGTGCTCATCTCTGAAATGAAGGACCAACGGTTTCTGTTGGGATCATATACCTCTGCAGACCTCATTGTACGGTGAACACCCTCGTTCTCACCACCAGCTACGTACAAGCAGTTGTTTATGACACATGAACCAAAGAAATGCCGTCTCCGAAGCATGTCGGGGGCACGGTGCCATTTATTTGTCCTCGCACTATAAAAAACCACTCGTCTCATTGAGCCTTTCAGTGGGTCTTTGCCACCGAATAAGTAAAGGTGGCACCCACTTAGGACGGCACATCCGAAACCTAGGGCTTCCGAGTATTCCTTCGGCACTGGAGGGAGAGGCTGCCAGAGCTGATATATGGGATCAAAAGCATGCCAAGAGATCTTCCCATCTCGGTCTCTCTTGATTACGTATACCCATTCTTCTGCGATTCCGAGGCTCTTACGCAAGGAGTAAAAGAAGTTACCCGAAAGAAGCTTGTACCATTTTTTGCAGACTAGGCGGAGCTTACAGTGTTCCACTCGTGGCACCCTAATGAGACACGCGATGGCAAGGTCATCGGGTAGGCCTGGAAGTAGAGGGGATTGATTCCGGCTTCTATCTCCTCGTGCGGGCTTGTTCCTTGTTGGATGAATGGATGGTTTGATGTCGGGCTGGAGACAGAGCTTTGTTCCAGGTACGTACTTTTTGGCCCCAGCAACAGTTTTGAGGCTCGTATCAACTCTACATAGACACGCTGTCGAATCAACCTGAAGACATGCAGGTGAATAGTCATTAACATTTTTCAGCCACTCTTAAGTTATAGGACAGAAGTTCTAGATCATTTGTCTATATGCATTATTAAATGTACACAACACCCAAAACCAATATGCATAATCTACTATATCAAATTAAGATCGAGTTATTGGAAAAGATGATAGACATGACATTCCCACAGTTTCTCGAGAGAAGAACCAGAAGCAACTCTTCTGGAATAACCCTTTCCAAATTCTTGTAAAACTGTTAAATGACCGTCCAACATATGCAATATATTACCATGTAACCTAACTTTATTCTGTCACCAACATTTATCAGGAAGCAGTAGCATAGTAATAGTCACCCTCTGAAGGGAGAAAATTGGGCATCTTTCAAAGAGAAGAAAGACTAGAGCTCCTAAAAGATGATGCCAGAGCCCCGCAAAAATGTGACTCCTTTCTAAATTGTGGTGACGAAGAATATCAGGATCAGATTTAGGAACTATCTCCAAGACAACTTGAAGTTGCTAGATTTACATGAAAATTAATGAACTTCCATTTCGACATAAGTTTCCATCAACAACCAAACTAGGCAAGAAAACAGCATAATCTCCAAGACAAGTTGGACAACATAGAAGCCCTTCACCAAGTCAACAATTTCGATTTAGTTTTCCAAGGACATTCCAGTCAACAGCAGCAGACTGCACCCTCTACACATGAGAATCACATTACAATAATTGCATTGAAATTCACAATCCAACATCTTGAACAACTCCAAGGGCTCAAGTAGCTTCACTCGTTGAACTGCTGAAGCAACAAGAGACAGAGAGCTTGCAATGAAGCTCCCACAAAAATGAGAAAGGGGAGTTGCTACATCTTGCAAAACAGCCCCAAAATGCATCAAACTGTTTGAAGTATGCATGAATTTGTGTTGATACAATTAACAAAGAAACGATTATGCTTAAAGCGTGACCAAAATATAGCAGAGAGAACAATGAAAATAAGAACAAAAGACTTACCAAAGGAGGTTGGATCACCCTATCCATATCTCTTCTCATGATTTAAAACCCCCTACACCAGAAACTCTCACAATCTTCCTCCAATCTCAAACTCCTTCTTCACAGTCTATATTCAAACAGAGAGCACAAGGGCAATTGCGTTGAAATCAGGTAACCAAGAAACTGACCTTCCACCATTCCCCCAATTCCACATTTGTCTCCAAGTAAAATAAAAGAAGATCAAGACCTTTGAGATCGACGTCGTTGACCTTCTAGACCACCAAAAAGGCTCCTAATTTTTCCAACACCAACCCTGTAAACATGAAGACCAAGAAACCAACCAAAAGCTCTCACGGAATCCACGCTCCCTGCAGACGCGGAACACGCCAACCGCCGGTCACCAAAAGCCGAGTAAAGAGACAGCGACTAAACCCACCTCCAAGACCGCGAGCCCAGAAGGAAATGCTCCACAATGGTTCAAGCGGAAACCACCAAACCGACGAAACCCACAAATCTTATCTTCACAAGAGAAGGGAAAAGAGGAGAAAGAAAGAAAACCCAGAAACCGGAATTGGGAGACAGCAAGAAAATGGGGGGGTGCAAAGAGAAAAGCAGAGAAAGTGAGGGAAAGAGACCCCTTTCACCATTAAAATCCCCTCTCTAGTGGAGTTGAGGGCCCATCACACACATCCCCCCTCAAACGGCACAACCTACCAAGCAGAAGAGGGCAAATTTCTTTTCAAGAAAACGGAGGAAAAAAGAGACGAGGGGAGCAAACCTAAACCACTACACACAGAGATAGAAAGAGAGAGAGAGAAAGAGGGAAGGAGAAAGGGAAGGGACACTTGGGTTGGTGGTTCATTGGACAAATGATGAGGAGCAGATCGCAGGTGTGGATGGCAAGATTAGCTTTGGTTGTGTTTGAGGGGGGGAAGGAAGTGGAGGAAACTCGAAAAACAAAAGTGGAAAAAAGAGACGAAGTCAAACGTCAAAACTGCAGCAGATTCCACTTTCTCCGTCTTCCTTCTTTTCATATTAATTTGTGATGTAGAAAAGAGCGAAAAAAGAGTGAATAAGGGTATGTTTAGTAACGTTTCTGTTTCTTTGTTTTTCGTTTTTTTGTTCCTCGGAACAGAAAAAGAATAAATCCGTTTAGTAAAAAAATCTATTTTTTTGTTTAAAACAAAAAGTGTTTTGAAATAGATTTGGAGCAACGAAAAGCAAAAAATATGCTTCTTGTTTCTGGAACAAGAAAAAAGAAACGATTTTTTTTCTAGAATTCTCAAAAAATAAGAAACAATCCATCGGCCGCAACCCGCCCACCGCTACCTCTCGCCGTCCTTCGCCGCCACCTACCGCCCGCCTTCCGCCGCCCGGGCTACACGGCAGCTGCCGCGGCCGCCTCCCGCTTGCCATTGGCCGCCTCTTGTCGTCGACCACTATTCTCCGCGCTCGACGCTTGTCGCCACCCGCCACGGCCGCGTCCTCCACCGTGCCGCCGTGCTCCATCGCCCGACACCGCCGCCACACTGCGGGCCGGCGCCTCCCGCCAACCACCCGACGCCGGCGATCACCCACCACCGGTCGCCGTCCTCCACCACCGCCGGCCACCCACCACCGGACGCCATCCTCCGCCGCCGGCTATTGTGCTCCATCGCCCGACGCCGGCCACCACCCGGCGCTGGCTGCCCTCGGCCGCTAGCCACCTCCCGCCTCTGGCCACCCGAGGCCGGCGGTCACCCACCATCGGCCGCCATCCTTCACCACCGACCGCCGTGCTTCATCGACCGACGATGGCCACCCTCCGCCACCAGCCACCTCCCGCCGTCGCCCCTCGCTGCCGTCACCGCCGCCCGACACCACCGTGCTCCGCCGCTGAACGCCGTGCTCCACTGCCTCCCACCGCCAGCCGCCATCCTCTGCTACCGCCGACCACCGTCCTCCGCCCCCCACCGCCACCCGCCGTCCTCCGCCGGTAGCCCAGAAGGGAGAAACTCGTTCATGGAATATAAATGGATCATTCGCGCTCTAAACGCGTTTCTATTCTTTTTCTATTCCAGGAATAGAAATTTTATGCAATTACTAAACGCTATTTTTTGCTCAGAAACTGTTCCAAGAAATAGAAATAGAAAAAACTATTTCTGATCAAAAATTGTTTCTGGGAACAGAAACGTTGCTATGCAGACCCTAAAGCTCCGGTTCAACTGCGGTGAATTCCCAATTTTGCCACTCCTAGTTGTCCTTTGCTTCGCTTTTACCCTCCCTGAAGATTGCTTTTCATCTCAATTTACACCCTTCTAGTTCCTATACGGAGATCACGGTGATCCATGAATTTTAATTCAATGTATAATGTGATCCATGAATTTTTATTACATATTCAATTTATTTCTTGGACTAAATGAAAATATTCAATATTGTCCCTGATCTTGAATGAATAGAAGGACTATATTAAACTTTTTCATATAGTTCGGGGAGTACATTGAATAAATTACAAGTTCATGGACCACATTGAATATTAAGCTAAAGTTCAAGGACCATGTTGAACAAATAAAAAATTTAAAGACTACATTATACATTTGGCCAAAGTTCAAGAACCATTTGTGTCATTATCCCTTTTATAGACGTGTGGATTGCTGAGCCCTTCAAGTCGTCGGCCAAAGGGAGTTTTTGAGAAAGAAATTAATCAGGTGAACAATTAAATAGTAGGGGAAAATATGGTAAAAACCAAACCTCTCTAACTAGAGGCATATGTCATGTTTAAGTTTGAAAAGACAAGAAGTGAAAAGTAATCAATTTAAGGTTTTCGAGATATCGATTTAAGATTGAATTGAACTCTCTTTCGCGAGCTACCGTTGCACCTCGTGTTGATTGGAGCCATCATTCATATCAATTAAGGGTGCGAGTATAACCCCGAGTTAATGCCTGGTGTAGTAAGCTCCGATGCTCTATTTAGCCAAATTAAAAGAGCTTTTTTGTTCGCATCGAAACGAGTGAATTTTTATCATTCTCAAAGGTAGATTTTACTCCAATTTTCTGCTTTTACTCACTCTTGTTTTCCTTTTTGCCTCGTTTTACCTTCGGAGCAATTCCTGTTCCTTCGATTTTACACCATTGAGTTGTCATTTCAGCATATTAAGCAGTTTGCATAGACCCTTCACATATTCGAAAGTTGCAACACCTCGAAACCAGGCGAGACAGCTTCCTAGAAATCTACTATCGACTATTGCAATGGTGGAGATATTGCGGATGTAAGGTGTCTACTAAATACCTTTATAGAAAGCCAGAATGCTCGTTTTTCACGGTTCCGTTATAAAATTATACCAAATAGGCTCTAGGACTTGACTCGGGTTATCGAGCATCCTTAATTGTAATTTTACTGCTCAAAACTCCTCCAACATATATTAGTGAGTAAAATAGCTGGTCTAACCTACATTTCACTAACCAAGAAGAGTCTTTCGACTATGTCTTCAAGCAACTGTCAATCAAGTTAGGTCTGACTGGTCAAATTAAAAATGATGGGCAATTCAACTCAAGGTTATTTAATTTGAAATGAACACATCAATGGGCACTCGAAGCATTCGAGAGAACCCAATTTCGTGAATTTAGATTAATAAATTTTTTTTTTAAATCAGGAGATAATGCGAGGCAGTATTGGACTATCTAATTTATTCCTATCTCTTTCTAATATGTCTTGACCCACGACCGCATGAAAAGTAAGACATTACTTCTGTTCAATCCCATAAAAAAAAACACAAGGGTTATTTTCGTAATTTTGCCAGTCACTGTTTGATCATCGCTAATCTGGGATTAGTGGGGGAGCTCTGTGGGACTTCTTTGTGAAATCAATTGCAGTGATTGGACTATGATAACCACCTGCCCATCCCATCAATTGCTTTCTCCCTTTTCTTCTTTGTTCCTCGAATATTTATTGATTTAATCATCACATCAAAGTTCATTTGAATATTATCCTATTGTAGTAGTGTTGTTGCCATATTCTTATTTTATTATATAGTACAAGGAATATCAGCTCATGACGCAACGTTTTGTCTAGGGAAGTTGGGTAAAACCCATCACGAGCTTGTATCATTTCGGTAGACAAAAGGGTTGACCTCAACCACCTATTAGGTTTGCAACTTCGATGAAAAATTTAGAGTGTGAATGATAACCATTCTGTTTTTGTATTTTTCTGTTCCTGGGTACAGGTTTAGAACAGAAATCCGTATGACAACGTAATTTCATTTTTCTATTTCTGAGACAAATTTTTAGCTCAGTAATAAATTTGGAACAAAAATGAGAGGTAAAAATTTTATACCTTTCTCTTTGTGGAATAGAAACAAAAATAACAATTATTCTTAGAATAGAAATTTTGTGTCGTTATCAAACGCTACTTTCTGCTTAGAAATTCATCTAGGAAATAGAAAATAGAAAAATCTATTTCTGGCAAGAGATTGTTCCCGAGAACAGAATGGTTATCTTTTGCGTCCTTAATTGTCCGAGCGAAGTAACATATGTAGGTTGATCTCGGAATTGAATAATGTTACGCTAATAAATGAATAGAACCGATGAGAATTTAATTTTCACGAAAATCTTTATATTATGAAGGTTAGTAATATGAAATTATGTGGATGGATAGGATGGCTCGAACTAGAATGTACATAGTTATGTGTTTTTTTATTGACATGGAATAGATGTTGGCAAATGAGGATGGGGGGTAAATCTCTAATTGGACCATGAATTAGTCATGTAATTTGGCACCTCCGGTGAGCATCAAACCTTTAAGTAGGGTGATGTATGATTTTTTGAAAAATTCATTTGTTTATTATGTCCATGGTTATTTACAAGCATAGACACCGTAATATACAAGAGTAATTCTTGTTTGTCCAGCATCGACACCACCATCGACATTGATGGTGGCACAAGTGTTGTGTTCGCTACTCTCGTACCACCACTACCTACTGATTGCGTGATTATCGCAATGTCTCAATCTCTTCAAGTGACCACCACCACAGTGGCAACACTTCTCGCTTGTTTCTTGCCCTCTCTACCATCAACCATTATGACCATGGCGGTGGTGGTCATTGTTGTCAATGATAGCAATATGTGACGACGGTGGCTACAATATTTAGAAACGGCTTTTTTTTTCTTTTACAGTAACTTATTTGAATTTTTTCTTTCTTTTCTTTCACTCCTAACCTAAGTAATTGAACATTTAATTGATTGGATATAACCGCATCTTGTCGTTATATACAGTATTTTCTCGAAAACAAGATAGAATATAAGCAATTAGGAGGAGTTCTTATCCTCCTCCATCAAATCCTACCCTAACCCCTCTCTTAACATAAGAGATGGAAACCCAAAAATAAATTAGTGGGTCATTAACTTTTTTTAAGTATAAGGTGGAAATTGGCAAGCCACTCAAGTCTCCATCTTCGTGATGGTGAAGTTCCCTGGTATGAAGTCAATGGAGAAAAGTATAAGCTAGATTTCTAATGCACGTGTGTCATACTTTGAGACCAAGAAAATAGAAGAAAATTGCTTTGTTTTACAACAAAATGGTGAAGAAGCACAATTCTACTCTCAATTTATTCATTCAATGATTTATTTATTACAATTTCGGCTCCAATCAAGCGAAATTCAAGCAGAAATTACGTGAGATATTATTGCAAATTAGGGTTTCTTTGCATGCATTGGCTTGTCTGCATGTCCAATGTGAGATTTTTTCTTTCTTTTGTCCCGCAAAATAAGTCGCCCGCGGTGTACGGTGCTCGAGCGGTGACCTCCTGTCTATATTCTTTTGGATTCTTCTGATTTTCCTTCGAGTCATTGCTCGTTCTACTTCTATAATTGCAAAATAATTGCAAATGAGGCCAATTTATATGAGGTAATCCGAAATTGACCCGACAACAACTATTCTTGACTGCAATTTTAGGGCTGACCATACAAACAAATAAATGTGGCAAGTAAATTATATTCAAGATTGCCGTTATTAGAGACAGATTGTTCATGATAATTAACAACGAAAAGGGATGTTTAAATATTTTTCTATCACGTATGCGTAATTCGGGTATTAGATACCTCACTTATGTGATTAAAGACGCTTAATTTCCATCTGTACACAAGTTTTACGAAGGAAAACAAATAATATTAAGAAGGGCAAGATCAATCCATTTGGCTAATTGTTGTTCTATTCTCTAGCAATTTTGCTTAACTCCGTAGGTTTACTCAGCTAAACAAACGCATGTGAGGAGCCATGTCAATTGAGAGCACCCATGAAAATGCCATTTATCCTCTCCAAAGCAACTTGCATTTATAGTTGGGAAATTATTACATAAACTTGAAACTTGATTTTCGGGATCAAGTTAAACCTGATGAAATTATAGTGAGATCCGCATAATTACAATAAGACACATGATATGGTTGTGTTCCTCGCGGAGCTTTATTCTTTCTTTTTTTTTTTATGCTAGAAATGACAATGGAAAGGAAGACAAATTCCAAGGTTTAACCAAATATTAATTAAATATATTTATCAAACTATATAGAAAAAGACATAGATGTACCATGCATGATCTCTTGCTTAACAAATTTGGTCAATCTCCCACATATGTTGTAAGTTTTTTTTGTACTTAGTTCAGTCTCTGTCATCAAAGCGGCCGAATAAAATGGTTTTTCTAAGGGTGTGCTTGTTCATCGAATGTATTTTTTCGGGAACTGATTTGATTGGTTATTGGTGTTTGGAATACGAAAAATGAATGGTAATTACGAAAGCATTTTCCATCGATGAAATCTTGTTGGTATAAAAGCCAGAAAATGATTTGGCATGCTTAAAAAAGAGGAAAGTGTTTTTCGAGCAATAAGAACTGAGACTAGTGTTAATCTAAATCATTTTCCTCTATTCATAAGTTTTTTGCCGAATAAACACACTCTGAATCAAAGGAAATTAAATTAGCTTACAAGGTGACTTAAGCTTCATTTCTTTGGCCCTCTCTTCACCATTCCTCTCGTATTGTAGTTTTCACCTGTAGAGATCAAAAAGACTAAAGAGCCTCGAGTCCTTTGATTTTGTTCTTGACGTGTTTGTGGGTTCTAAATGAGTAATTTTCTGAATCGGTAAATTCTAATCCATAAAAAACCTAAAAAAAGGAAAAAAAATCTAAAAAAGAAGAAGAAAGAAAATAGGCCAAAGTGGATGCCGCTCTGCAATTACTCTTGACATGGAGATCTCAGGAAATTGAATTGGTCAGCCGTGATTCATTCCACTGTTGATGCCGACTCAAACGAGATTTTTATATATATATATATATATATATATATTTCTATGCATATATTTAATCACTTATTTATATTTGCTATGGGACAGAGATCGTACTACTTTCTTGAACTTTCTCCTTTTTTTTTTTTTCTATCTTATCCTTAAAATACATGTGTAAGGATGTAGAGTCTAGTAATATACAAGAGATCCTTGTTTGTCTAGGATTGACACTACCGTCGACATTGATGTTGGCACCAGTGTTGCGGTTGCCGCTCTCATTCAACCATTACGTAGTGTAGTATATAGTTGCGTGATTATCACGATGTCTTGATCTCCTCGAGTGACCATCACCACAGTAGTAATACTTCTCGCTTGTCTCTCACCCTCTCTACCATCGACGATCGTGACCAAAGTGGTGGTGCTTGCTATCGTCAATGATAGGAATAGGTGGCGACAGTGGCTACAATTTATAGAAATAATTTTTTTGCAGTAACTTATTTGATTTTTTTTTTTCACTCATAACCTAGGTGCATCGAACATTCAATGAATTGGATATGACCATATCTCTCCTCGTTATATCCAATATTTTCCTAAAAACAATATAGAATACAAGCAACTAGAAGGAGAGTTCTTATCCTATTTCATCGTACCCTACCCTAATCCTTCTCTTAACATATGAGGTGAAAACACAAAAATAAGTTTGTGGGTCATTAATTTTTTTTAAGTATAAGGTGGAAATTGGCAAGCCATTTAAATCTCCATATTCGTGATTGTGAAGTTCCTTGGCATGAAGTCAATGGAGAAAAGTATAAGCTAGATTTCTAATGCGCGTGGGTCAGACTCAGAGACCAAGAAAATAGAAATGGAAAAAACAATTCTTTTTTTATCTCACAACAAAATTGCAGAGAAGCACAATTCAACTTTCAGTTTATTTATTCATTGATTTATTTATTACAGTTTTAGCTCCAATCAAGCGAAATTCAAGCAGAAATTCGTGAGATATTATGACAAATTAGGGTTTCTTTGCATGCATTGGCTTGTCTGCATGTCCAATGTGAGATTTTTCCTTTCTTTTGTCCCCCAAAATAAGTCGCCCCCCGTGTACGGTGCTCGAGCGGTGACCTCCTGTCTCCATTCTTTTGGATTCTTCTAATTTTCCTTCGAGTCATCACTGGTTCTACTTCTATAATTGTAAAATAATTGCAAATGAGGCCAATTTATATGAGGTAATCCGAAATTGACCCGACAACAACTATTCTTGACTGCAATTTTAGGGCTGACCATACAAACAAATAAATGTGGCAAGTAAATTATATTCCAGATTGCCGTTATTAGAGACAAATTGTTCATGATAATTAACGATGAAAAGGGATGTTTAAATATTTTTCTATCATGGATACGTAATTCGGGTATAAGATACCTCATTTATGTGATTAAATACGCTTAATTTCCATATGTATACAAGTTTTTAGAAGGCAAACAAGTAAAATTAAGAAGGGCAAGATCAATTTAATTGGCTAATAGTTGTTCTATTCTCTAGCAATTTTGCTTAACTCCATCGGTTTACTCAGCTAAACAAACGCATGTGAGGAGCCATGTCAATCGAGAGCACCCATGACAATGCTATTTATCCTCTCCAAAGCAGCTCCTATTTATTGATCGGTAAATTATTTTTCAAACTTGAAACTCAATTTTTACGATCAAGTTAAACCTAATTAAATTATATTGATATCTACATAATTACAAGAAAACGCTTGTCTTGGGTGGGGCTCATTTCACAAAATTGTTTTGGCTAAAACATGCCGATTTTAAGTTGATTGAACAATTTTAACCAATTCGCATAATTTTTTATAAAAAAAAGAATGTGAAAATAATCCCACTCTTTAATGATTTTGGGCAAAAATTGAAATAAAATCATTTCAGACAGAGGTTTTGTTTGTTTCGCGAAAAATAAATGATATTCTCTAAGTTCAAAGTAATTAGAAGACCATTGATGAAAGTAGTTAATTAGCTTACAAGATAAGTCATGTTCGGTTTGTTTCACAAAAAATGAATGATTTGAAAAATATTTTCTTAAAAATGTTTGTTTGTATTGCTTGAAATAATTAATTAATGAACATATTTTCATTGTCGATAATAATTTATGTTTAAATATTTTCATGTACGATGAAAATATTTTTCATTTATTAATTTTTGTAAGCAATATAAGTAATTATTTTTAAATTATTTATTTTTTGCGAAATAACGCACCTTAAATTTTATATTTTTTGCTCACTTCACCATTCCTCTTACGTTGTAGTTTTCACCAGTACAAATCGAAGGCCGAAGGGACCTGAGTGCTTTGACCTTGTCCTCGACGTGTTAGTGGGTTTTGAATGAATAATTTTCTGAATCAGTCACTTCTAATCCACAAAAAACCAAAAATATGAAAAAAAAAAAAAATAAAAACAGAAAGATATAGGACAAAGTTGATGCCGCTCTGCATTTACTCTTGAAATGGATAGCAGGAAATTGAATTGGTCAGCTGTGATTCATTACACTGTTGATGCCGACTCAAACAAGATTTCCTGACACACATATATGTATGTACATTTATATTTATTTATATAGCAGGCCGGCATCCTTGTCAGAAATTGCCAGCTAGAATTAGTCAGAAGAACTACATCGTCAAAATGCTTAGTACTAAATTAGCTAAATTGAAAAGTTTATGTCTAAATTGGTATTCGTATAATAGGTTTAGGACTTTTTCGATAACTATCCCGAGTGTAATATAAGCAGGGAGGTAACGAAATTAATTGCGAAATGAATGAAGGGGCGGAACAAATTTTAAAAAGCCAATTTATGAGTCCGGTAAATGCCGGTTTTTGCGGCAGAAAATATTTCCTCAGATGCATAATTTTTTGCTGGGTTGCATCTATGTGGCGGCTATTTTCGTGGAGAAAGTACCAAAACCTTTTCTTGCAATGTCGAGAAGACCATTCTTGCAATTAGAGACAAAAAACTTTTAGGAGACAATGTTATAATGTATTTCGATGGATATGTCTGGCAATTAGCATGCCAAGGAAAAATCATTGTGACTCTATGAGCAACCTCTAGCAATTAATGAACTTGCATTTTATAGATGTCTGCATATAAATAGAATGCATTAAATACTTGTCACGATAAAGTTTGCTATCGGCACCAACTATTTTTTTCCTTTAAAGTCAATCACATGACCGACCAAAAAAAAAAAAAGAGAAAAAGTCAATCACATGCAGTAGATGAAAATGTAGATTTAATGTAGGAAGCGGGAAAATGACCTCCTTGATCTGTTATATCTATTTTTTGTGTTCCTGCTTGAATGTACTCATTTTCCAAAACGAGAAAATAACACAAATGGTTCATGAATTTTGACTCAAGTGTAATATGATCCATGAATTTTTAATTTGTTTAATGTGATCCATTGACATTTATTGCATATTCAATTTAGTCACTGAAAATGTTCAAAGTTGTCGCTGAACTTGAATTAATTGAATGACAAAATTGAATATTTTATATAGTTTAGGGACTAAATTGAATATGTACCAAAAGTTGAGGGTCTACATTAAACAAACTAAAAGCTCATGGAGTACATTACACAATAGGTTAAAGTTCAGGGATCACATCGCACATTGGATGAAGGTTGAAGAACCATTTATGTCATTATCCCTTACGAAATTAATAAAGAACATTGTCCAAAAAGTTTTAAATCTATTCTAATTCAGTCCTAAACCTTTAAATTGTTACTAATTGAGTTCTAAATATTTTGACAATATGTCAATTGAATCAATCCAGCCAATTTTGATCGGAAATTGCTGACATGGACGTTGAGCTGTCCTACATGGTACGGTCGACGACGGCCAAAGTTGACATGGACATTTTTTAATAATATACATTGATTTTTTTCTATTTTTTTTTTTTGGAGTTGCCGACCACAATGAGGGCGTCACGAGTCGTCACCCTTGCCCAGACCTGGCGAGGGCCACGACGGCCTGGGAGAGGGTCGCAATGCCCTCGCCTGCCAAATCGAGAATTGAATTGGCACAATTAAAAGGTTTATGATTCAATTGGCATGATTAAAATGTTTAGAAATTGAATTGACAAAAGTGCAATATGTTTAGGACTTTCTAGATAATTTTCCCAAAATTGATACTGATGTTTGGAAATATTGATTTGTCTCACTAATGATCCTCAAATTTTATTTTAGAAAGTAATATGTCGTAGTGCTTGGGAGAAAAATGAGAAATTGATCCTTTTTAAGGTCTACCAAGAGCGTCCTTCTAGAAAAGGATATTCACTATTAAGTCGGCAACATATTCAATTAGAGAAGGATGTTCACAGCATGATTCACGGCCCGCATGAGGATTGACCCTTGAATCCAATGCCGCCGGCGCTGCACTACCATTCGCCGCTAGGATTACCCTGCCAGAACCACACATTAGAAAGATCGGGCAAATTCAGAGACCAAACGTTTGTAATTTCCCTTTACCCCTTCAGTCTTCAGTCCCCGAAATCTCAATTGCATGCAGCGTTATGAAAACTGGAATAATTAATCGGGTGTCGGTCTTGTCTCTGCTCCATTTTTCTAGCCCTTTTTTTAACCCCCCCCCCCTTTCAACCTCGTTCCATTAAGCAATCTAATGACGCTCGTTTTTTAAAAAGGGTTAATACCACGAAAAACCCTAAACTAATACACTTGTGATAGATTTACCCAAATTATTTTTTTGACCACAAAAAACTCCAAACTGGTACATCTGTGACAATTTTACCCCGAACTATTTTTTTGGCCATAAAAAATCCCAAACTGGTACACCTGTGATAATTTTACCCCGAACTAATATTTTAATAATATTTTTTTAATTTTTTTTTGTTTTTCTTTCTTTTCTCTTTCCTTTCCTTTTCTTTTTTTTTTCTTCATCTACTTTATTTTCAACCTCTGGCTGGTTGCCGGTCCGTCGATCGGCCAGAGGCGGGGGCCGACGAGGTCGGCCTTGCCCCACCCCGGGCGAGGTTCGACCTCGCCAGTTGCCGGCGAGGGGTCGTCCTCGCTATTGCTGGCATGGCGAGGCTCGACCCCACAGGCAATTGGCGAGGTTAGCCTCGCCCAGAAGCAGCGAGGTTGAGCCTCGCCAGCGACGGCAAGGACAACCCCTCGCCAGGGGTGGGGCAAGGTCGACCTCGCCAGTTGCCGGTGAGGGGTCGTCCTCGCCATCGCTGGCGAGGCTCAACCTCGCCGCTTCTGGCCGAGGCCAACCTCGCCAGTTGTCGGCGGGGCCGAGCCTCGCCAGCGACGGCGAGGACGACCCCTCGCCGACAACTAGCGAGGTCGAACCTCACCCAGGGTGGGGCGAGGCCGACGTTGCCGGCCAGAGGTTGAAGATAAAGAAAATGAAGAAAACAAAAAGAAAAGGAAAGGAAAAAGAAAAGAAAAGAAAAACTAAAAAAATAAAAAAAAATTTGAAAAAATAATATTAAAAATTTAATTCGGGGTAAAATTGTCACAGGTGTACCAGTTTGGGGTTTTTGGTGGTCAAAAAAATAGTTCGAGATAAAATTGTCACGGATGTACCAGTTTGGGATTTTTTGTGGTCAAAAAAATAGTTTGGGCTAAATCTGTCACCAGTGTACCAGTTTAGGGTTTTTCGTGGTATTAACCCTTTTTAAAACCACTAATCAAGTATCACAATTGTCTTTGGTTATTCTTTCGGTTGAAGAACCCGATGGCTTTCTACCGCGCGACATTCACGATTGTACTATCGTAACGTTTTTTTAAACTAGAAGTGATCCCGGCGAGACGACTCGTTGGGCTCACCTGGGCCCGGTCAATTCGAAGGTGAGAATGAGTAGGCCTGGACAAGTAATGACCTTCTTCAACCTGGCTAGCCAAGGCCAGATCAATCTTTCTATTCAAAACTTCGTAGTTTCGTTTTTTTTCCCATCCATTAGGTCTCCCATAAAAGATGGACAAGGATAAAAACGTGCAAAACACACAAGCTTAGGGACTCAGCTTGATGTCAGACTTTCTATCCATCCATTATTTTGGAGAAAATTACAAGCACTGTCAAACTTTGACGACGACTTCCATCTTTCCCAATTTCTTAAAGGACAGGCGCCTCCTAGGAGTGCATGGAAATCACCCTAACTCTAGATTTTCTATTATAGGAGGGGGACCAACGCGCCACGAAAAAGAGGGATGAACCTAGAAAAGAAGAAAGATCAGCAATTGATTACCATCGATCGAAATGGGATCGGTGCTTTTTGACCAGCTATAAACGTGTTCTCTTTTGGGAACTTTTCGAGAGAGACGGCAAATCACGACCAAGAGGCCACAGCGTTGCTTGCATGCCTTCTTTGTGCAATGATAAATGTTCTCCAGTTGGTGTAGCTCTTGCTGTATTCCCAAGACTTCCATGTTTTTCAGCCTTGAATTCCTCTTTTTAGGAAGAATCTGCATCATGCAACTCATTGCCAGTCTAACGTGATGCGCAGTACATGAGAAACCATACATTCTTTTCGGGACTCATTCTACTAGACAGGAACGAAACCCTCGTATCAAGAAGGGATAATGACACAAATGGTCTCTGAACTTTATTCTATTGCACAACGTGGTCCTTGAATTTTTAATTTATTCAATATGTTCCATGAATTTTAATCCAATGTGCAATATGGTCCTTAAACTTTTAATTTGTTCAATGTGGTCCTTGAACTTTTGGTATATGTTCAATGTAGTCCCTGAACTATATGAAAATGTTCAATGTTGTCCTTTCATTAATTCAAAATCAGGGACATAATTGAATATTTTCATATAGTTCAGGACTACATTGAACATGTACCATAAGTTTAGGGATAATATTAAACAAATTAAAGGTTTAAGGATCACATTGCGCACTAGGTTAAAAATCAAGGACCTTATTGAACAAATTAAAAGTTCGGGGATCACATTGCACATTTGGCCAAAGTTCAGGGATCACTCGTGTTATTTTTCCTATCAAGAAATAATGAAATATACGCCAAGTCTCGCGCAAAACCAATTGTTCCCATAGGAAGACGGCGAGGTCTACGTCGTATTTGATATGAAATATGATTCCGAGAAGTTATTCTGTAGACTTCCATTAGAATTAAACTAGTCTCATACGAAAGAAGGTGGGAAACGAATCGGGTCGCGCAAAAGAGAAAAAATAACACAAGGTTTCGCGTATTTTTCGTAGCAGAACGAGCATCTTCAAGGGTACGATGTACGTAGATGCGCATGCATGCACGTCAGTGAATAATTAAGAACCTGCCTGTGAAGCATATCGGTCTCTCCCTGTTATCTGCTGGTGTGCAATATAGCTGTGACCGTGATTCATTTGTCAGTAACAATGCTGATTGAGTGATTTTGAAGCAACGTATTTCGTGTCCGCAACACAATCATTTTACTACCAAGTTGTCCCCCCCAAAGCCCGTCAATGAAAATCCGCCAACGTGGAACCAACGTGGTATGGATAATATCACTCGTGGTTGTTGTGTTGCCCGCGTACACCTTTTCTCTTCTCTGTTTTTGCATCTCCAGGTCCATATATATACCCTCCAACCATGGCCTAAACTCTAATATGTTCTCTCTAGCTTACAATCTCTCTCCACATTCCTAAATTCATCGCAAAATTTAAGCTGTTGAAGCTTTTTCGCGTTTCAGGTTTTCGAGTTCTTGAAGTTTTTAGTTTGCATTGTCGTCCCAGAGAAGGGGGAAGGAGAGATGTTTAAGGAAAGGATCATTGAGAAGAACCCTCTGCATTTGAAGTGCTTGAATCACATATCGATGCAGTGCCGATCGGTGGAAGAGTCCATCGACTTCTATTGTAACGTCCTCGGTTTTGCTCCCATCCAAAGGCCCGGTTGCTTCGACTTCGACGGCGCTTGGTACGTATGGTGATATCGATGTAATAAGAAAGTAGTTGCATTGTCTTTGAAACAAGGGATGAATGAGAAGTGAAGAGAGCAAGTATCTTCCTTGTGATAACATTGTTGCCTTGATAGGGTTTAGGATGTGGTCACTGATATTTTCTTTTCTCCTGTTCAACTTGTAAAATGCAGGCTATTCAATTACGGAATCGGCATTCATCTGATCAAATCTGAGGACCCAGATGGAATGCCGAAAGTCGAACAAATCAATCCCAAAGACAGGCACATCTCTTTCCAGGTCGTCTACCTTTTTATCCTTTGAATTTGGAGTATCGCAGACATTGCTAGTTATCTAGCTTGTTCAAATCATGGATAATCAACTAACCTGTGAAAATGTACATTTCATGACCAACAACGGGAAGGCATTTGCGATATCATTATCTTTACATCCAAAGTTTTCAGCAACTAAAAATGAAACGGTAATGTCGATATATCGAAATTCTTACTAGTGTTTTTCATTAGCAGTGCGAAAGCATGGAAACGGTGGAGAAGAAGCTGAGGGAGATGAAGATAGGGTACGTGAACGGCCGAGTGGTGGAAGGCGGCGTCGCCGTCGATCAACTCTTCTTCCACGACCCCAACGGTTCTATGATCGAGGTCTGTAACTGCGAGAACATCCCGGTGGTCGTGCTCGACAATGGCGGAGACGCCATTCGAGGGTCCTCGATAGCGAACAGCAATAACGGGGTGGAGCGAGACCGACAGTACAAGTTTGTCAAGCAGCGTCAGCCGCAGATACATCGAACCGTGTGCGACACCATATGAAATGAATTGGGCTAACGATTTTCATGCATGACAGTGAAGAAGAAGAAGAAGAAGAAGCAAGATGGAGAGATTCAGAATTTGTTGTTTTGTCGAGCATTCGTTCAATCATTTTTGTATGTGTATGCTTTTGGTTTTTGAACTTTTGTTGCTTTCGGACTCGAGTTCGATGTGCATCCAAATTTCATTTTTTGATCAATAATATGCATCAAATTCTCTAAGAAGAAAAAGCGCTTCTCATTCCGCCAAAGTTTGTTCGAGATCTCAAATGCAATATCATAACCCAAGGGCTTCTCGAAAGTTGGTGAAAAGATTAAGAGTATTACACACTTCAGGAAGTTGAATTCTCAAGTTCAAAACCTACTCGGCGCAATCACTTGGGTTGGGATGAGGATAAAAATAAATAAATAAATAAATCGTAAGGATGATGTTACCGTTCCGTACGTTACAAAAGAATAATTTTTTTTCGGTATCTGTAAATTTCTGAAAGTGTTAGTAAATGTTAGAATCTAGTTGGTAAAAAATTGACGATCACCTGATTTCCTATGACTTGTTGATAACATATTGACAGCTTTATGAAATTACAAACTTCTTTTTTATCTTTTAAAAACTTTCATTTGTCTTTCTTATCAATGCCTTATATTTGCCAACTCTTATATAAATTTATTAATTTTTATTTGAGCGACTTACCGACTTTTTTCTAATTAAATGTACATTCAATTGTTGAAGCCCATCATATACATGACATATTATGATGACTCTATCTAAGGTAGATGATTAAGGGGAACCGATTAGCGGGTGACCTGCACCATATTCGCGACATATATGACATGCTTTGGCCTAAACATTTCAATGAATCCCGAATAGTCCGATCTCAATGGATGGTTGAAAACCTTTTAACTGTTTGTTGTTACGACACTTTTTGTTCAAGAATTACGATGGAATGTGTTCATCCACCGCACGTTACGGCGGTGCATCGGTTCTCTCGATGGATCCTAGAAACCCCCCGCTCTGTTGCGATCTTGTTCATTAATAAACCTTTAAGTAAGCAAAGCATTGAAGAGTAGGACGAACAATTTGGACGACAACTTGGACGGTAAGACAATCAACCAAGTACAGCAGGAGCTATCAAACAGCTGATGAATTAGATTGATACAAACCATGGGCTGAGGTTGATGTCACGAAAACGACTCGTACTTAAAAGAGAGACACCAATGATTACATAGACGACGACAACACCAGATGCTTTGTTTTTGGACCTTTCTCGGGTTCTGGTCGATTGTTTAGGTTGGTAGCATCGCCTCCCGCTTTCTTGTTGATTAATTAAAAATTGGTATGTTTAATGACCATATTGCTAAGTTACCATTTGGTTGGGTTTTGAATCGAATGTCGTCAACTCTTTGGAAAAAATTATCTAAAAAGTCTTAAATTTATTGTATTTTTACCAATTCAGTTTTAAACTTTTCAATAGTACAAATTAAGTTTTAAACTTTTTAAAAATTTATCAATGTAGTCCATTTAGCTAATTTTGACTGAAAATCGTTGACATGGACACCAGCTATCTTACGTGATATTGATCGGTGCCGACGTTGATATATTTTAAATATTTTTTGAATTTTGAATTTATTTTTTCTTTTCTTTCCTCCTTCCTTCGCTGGTCGCCTAGTCTCATTAATGACCGGCGATCGGCCAAAGGCTACGATTGGAGAGGGTTGCTCTTGTCGGCCTCAAGTGAGGTCACCCTTGTCGGGATTTGGTGAGGGACGATCTCGTCGGCTCGCCTTCGCCAAATCCAGCGAGGTTGAGCCTCGTCAGAAGCTAGCAAGGGTCGCCCTCGTTGAACGCCAGCGAGGGTGAGCGCAACCTTGCTTAAGGCCGACGAGGGTCGCCCTCGCTGGTCGTAGCCTTTGGCCGATAACTAGCTATCGCTGAGGCTGGGTGACTGATCTAGGACGAAGGAGAAAAAAAAAGAAAAAGAATAAATATAAATAAAAATTCAAAAAATATTAAAATTAATGAAATTTGTTCACGTTAGCGTCGACCAATGCCACATAGGATGGCCAGCATTCACGTCAGTGATTTCTAGCTAAAATTGGCCAGATAGATTACATTTGTAAATTTTTAAAATGTTTATGATTGAAATGGCAAAAGTGCTAGAGGTTTAAAATTTTTTTGAACAATTTTCCCCGACTCTTTGTCATCGATGGGAGCGCCAGAATTCTCTCTTGACTAAATCTTGATTTCTCCGACATAATGATGGTAAATTATTTTCATTTCTTCCTATGCATGGACTAACAAGAATTATGGATTTCTGCAGGACATGAAACAGAATATTTTCCCTTTTCAAACTAAACTTAAACTGATTCTGGAGCTTGATTCAAGTATTCATGCTTGTCCATAAGTACCAATAAATTGCAGAAAATTAACAACAAATATCGAAAAATCATCCTCAAATTCTCAAATTACTTGCCGATTATAAGAGAGACCGAGAACTAATATGTCATGCAAAAAGACTGCTCTAGCAACCATGATGGCTGCTATTTTGCATGACGATATTCTTTAAGTTCGATTATATCGCGATTTTTTGAATTCTTTTCCTGAAAAGCGTACTCCTTTAGACGGTTCGACAAGATTTGTTAAGATCATTATAGGAATGAAAAACGTTAGGAAGATTTCACCAGCGAATGCGATAGACAGACGAAGAACACCTGCAACTCGTGGAACTCAAGATGGTTGTTGAAGTGCAATGAAAAACATCAATATAGACAAATATTCAGCTGGTCCGAGAGCTAAACCTAGACATCTCTCATGTCTTTGCGTGTCACAAAGCCTTAATGCTTTCCTCTAGATGCCTCAAGCTTATGTCCTAAGGAACTCAAGCACACTCTTAGCAAGAACTACTGATGTGGAGATTCAAGAAATGCTTACCTATATCTGGTTCAGAACCTTTGCATAGTAATTCTACGATTTGCGCTTCTTGTTTCTCGAGTTCGACTGATGGGCAGTGCCCGGCTTGCCAAAGATGCCACAGAGTCCGCAGCGGGAGACTCTCGGGGACGGCGGGTCCGGCGGTGATGGCGACTCGACCTTGATGGCATGGCAGGGCTGTCCGCTGTCGGATTGGCTCCGGTGCACCGTGTCGATCGATCCGGTGCTCTGGGATGGCCGTAGCTCCCTGTGGCGGTCAGCTTTCCGGTTGGCTTGCTGTTGGTTAGACCTCGTTTGGTTCGAGGGATCTCCTGACAAGAACTTGTCATCCCACACCAGGCCCGACGATCCTTGTCTCCTGAATGATTTTGCAGACCTTTGCAAACCAACCATCCCTGCGTTCGTGTGTACGGATGTGTGAGGTTCAGAGCAATATTTAGGGAGAGGATTTGGGGTCAAACTATGGTGGTTTTGTATTTTTCTTGTAACGCATGCACATAGATGATATAAACAAAGTGACAAATGAAGAACACGGGGGATGATGATAAACTTGGAATAGACCTGCGAGACTTTGAACGCGTTAAACTAATCCCTGTGTTTGATGATGGTCACTCACCCCATTTGACAATACATTAATAGCAAAATGCTTATATGATGTTTAAGATTGCGCAATCAAAACCCTGTCTTTTCTTTTATTGGGCGGGTAAGATCTTTTCCATGTCTCCGGCGGTGAGATGATATCATAGATCATCATTCGTTTTGCGAAATTAAATGATTATTTAGAAAAGAGGATTTTCCCCCTCTTATCTGACTTTTGGCATGTTATATAATACGATTAATCTTATGAGAGGCCTCGCCAAATCAAATAATTCTTTTACATAGATGAAGATATGAAATCACGATTGATATAAAAAAGGTTTGAAATCATTGAAAGTTTCATAAAATTGCACAACCGATCCATTGACTTAAGACCCAATTTGTATAAAATCTTTAAAAATAACACACTTATCTATAATGACTGGCTAGTTGGAGATGGAGTGAGTCTCAAGTGCTGCCTACATATGAATTCCGTCATCCGATAGCAAAATTTGTGACATGCGACATGATTTGTACCTCAAATTGTTTCTAACTCAAAATTACAAGTCCTGACATGAAGGACCCGGACCACATAATTTTTTTCCGTTTTTTTTTTTTTTTTACTTCTATAAATAACCTAATATCACTAGCTCCTCTTGGGGGTTTCGATCACCTAAGATTTTCTCGGATCTCTATCTCTCTTTTCTATTTCAATTTCTTAAATGATCTATGTGCACTAGATAGGCTCTGTTTTATTAAGTCTTAAGAAAGCTAAGAACAAGAACTAAAGAGCTTTTGTCAGGCATTTGTTGCCAGTCACATCACTGGCTGAGATCACAATGGTAATATTCCGCAGATTCTCTACTAGGCAGTTCGTATCCGGACAAAACAATTGAATGGTTCTTTAGCCTTTTCTCTTTCCTGGAATGTGGACTGCATGTTCTGACTTGAGCAAAGCACACGAGCAAAATCTACCAATGGGAAATAGCTTTTGACATTCCCAGCTCTGACCCGATCAATTCGATCAAGAATTTAGCACCAGTGACGTCTGGAGATAGACAGAAACCATCGGTCTCGCATCGATCTATTGAAGATATACTACTCTAAAAATAAGGTTTTGGTGTAATTTTCTCTCTTTTTCTCGAACGGCCTTCAGATACTCATATAGATTATATAAGTTGGACGATTCCCTGAACAATCCCCTCACAGTGAAATTCTTATTTGAACTTAGCACACTTACACTGGCAAAGCAATATAGCCAGCAAAGGAAGTCGGACATCGATATATGTCCTGTCAATATGAGTAAGCTCAATAGGTGTATGTAACCTAGAGGCAAATTCTATACGGAGACGAGACAATTCATAGCACATAAGCAATTCCAGGTAAGCGCTGCATGCAAGATCCGGTAAATAACCGAGTTGAGCTGCTGAATGCTTCACCTAAAGACCATTTTCCCAACTTCACCTACCAAAAAAAAGTAAAAGGGTTCTCATTCATCTTCCACGGCAACCTCGGAATCACAGGAATGCACAGAACATCTAGTACAACCAACGCAATACCGTCAATGTTCTAATTCCTGTTTCTTATGAAAGAGAACCATTCAAAAGACAGAAAGAATAGTAGGGATCATGCTCGGCATGCAAAAAGACACCTCAAGATTTTCATCTTGTTCCATCAAGCGATTGTAATTTTTTCTTTTATTCTTTTTCAAAATGACCATTATTTCTATGTTACATCTCTGAATTGACATTTCCTTTGTCCTTAAGAAGTTCACTCAGAGGTTTAGGCCCCTGGAAATCTGCTGCCAACTTTTTACCAGAACACCCACCTGACCGAAACCAAACCTCTTTAGCTCTCCTCTTATCTTCTTTGATCTGTGCAAGAGTCTTGGGACCGGTAAAAGAAGCAGCGTCCACAGCAGATTGCCGCCACCCTGAAAGTGGTTTTCTTGAAGCTTTGGTTGTATGAGACCTCCATTTAGGCAGCCTTTTCTCCTTATAGTGAGCCCTAAACTTATCCATTTCTCGGTGCCTGAGCCAACCATGCCTTTTAAAGCCATCAAGAAACTTTTCTTTGTCTCGAAATGATTCGACGGCATTCTTCCCCACTAATGCTAATCTTCCATGCATCCTCCGACCCAGCACAAGCCTTTCCTGTCTATGAACACCCAGATGAAATGAGCCATGCCTTCTCGGTAAACGGGAAAATGAATCAATTGTATTGTTTTTCCTTAAGGGGCTCCAGAGATCCAAATCATGGTGGTCATCATGTCTGAGTTCCATATGCGGCATCTCTCTTTCACGTAAGAACACAACATCTGAGGCAGTCTCCCTAAACCGAACAGATAAACTTTGGGCATCATTAGAACTACGGTCAATATGCGAGTCATTGTCAGAATCATACGTTTCATATTCACATGAATTTTCTGCATCAGGGTACATGGGCTCATGCTCAGCTGAAACATCCGAATCATAGTCAGAGACATGGCCATCGAAATGCCTATACTGTGGATCAAGTTCCAGGAAACACTTTTGATTACCCTGGATGGCCAAGCTCTTGGATCCACCATTCACTAGGACAGGCGATTCCCAATATCCCTCTCTCACAACATGGTCTTCCACTTGTTCCTCTGAACCATGACCAGGGTCCCTATGCGACCTACTTTGAGTAAGACCTTCTGCAGTAAGCATATATTCAGACCCAGTTTCAGCATCTTCTTCACAATCAGACATGGAAACCTGAGGAGAGTCATTCAGCTGTACACCATCTTGAATCAATACATTTTGTTTATCTTCCTTATATAGACAACTCAAATTCCCTGCCGTTGGCGAAGATCCGGACAAGTTGGGATGTTCCTCCAGCGGTGCTGATGCAAAATCATCGCCATCAGTAATCTTCCATTCTGACGGTGTTAATTTTGTCATTTTAGATTCTTTATGTGAAGATAAATCGGTATCATGTCCATCCCCAGTAAATGCCTTCCTGTCTAAGGACAGAGCGTTGATTACTTCCAATGTTTCTTTTGAAGATACCGCAGCACATCTACCAGAGCCAGATCCATGAGAATAGGTACAACTGTCACCTTTGTTGCAGAACCCATTATAATAAAAGTAACAAGGAGTGCTGATCTTATTTGCAGGTGCCATATGTAACTCAGATGATACTTCATCATGTGTATCCAGTGGCTGCAAAAGCATCGACAACCAACAAGATAAGTGACAGTACTAAGTCAAGTACTACAAGCAGGTTAGGAAAACTTCCTTTAAGTCAACATCAAAACATAATACAAGTTTACGACAGAACTGCAAGGAAAAAGGAAAGAAAGCCATTCATATGTTTAAGATAGCATATAATTAGTGGAGTTAACATATGATACTGAAGCACATGATTTATTATGGATTTCTAATTCTCAAATATTACAGAAGCAGCAGCCAAAAATACAACATTAGGTACGATACTACTCCCCAATGTTCAATTGAGCCAATACCTAAAGAACTCCTTTACTTTCTTCCACAAGTAACATAAGAATTTGGGAAACATATAATTTGCCATCTCAATTTGAATTCTGTATCAGTTTGGTCCGTGTAGTTATCGTGGATCATTTCCTCTGTTATGGTTTTATAACCAAATCTAACGATTTGGATTTGGCCTGACCATTTACCTGAGTTTGATAAGGCCATATAGGGTATGGTTGACAGATACGAACACGTAAATGTGTTAACCAGTCTAACTCTCTGTTGTTACCTAAAGAAGATAAAATGACAGAAAAGATAGCACGACTACCCTAGAGTTCTGAAAAGCATCTGTTCACCTGTGATCGCCCACTTATGACAAACTCTTTCTAATGAATCATAGCATCCATCAGAAGGCGGACCTCAGAATGTATTTATCGCAAGTACCTCCCCCTTCACTTCCACAATAGTATAGCAGATGACAAAACGATATCACAAATTTCATAGAGCTAAACTCAAGTTATAAAATTGCGCAAAATCGTATTGTTAACTAGGAATTGCCAAGAATTTTCCAGCATAATAACTTAGAAAGGGACGACGACCGTTCCTTAGAAGAAATAAACCGAAAGAAAAACGAGCTTACAGGATGCCTGAATCCACAAGTGGGGTTAAGACAGTTTCCAGCTAACCAATACCAGCAATCCGTTGGGTTCAGCCTCGCGATTTCATTATGACGGTACTCGCAATCAAGCCCCTGAAAAACGGAAAGCAACATTACGTTACTACCGGAAACCGACTCACAGAAAACAAAGCCAATCTCTCAGGCAGCAAACGTGAAGAAGGTGACAACCACACCACTCGAAACCGGAGTCCGATCTTCTAATGACTACGGCACGATAACAACACCGACTCGCTGAGAAGACGAGCGACTCGGCAAGAAGCACTACCACACAAAACACGACGGCGCCATCCACTCCGACTCCAACATCAACCACTCAATTCACGCAAAAGAAACCTCCAGAAGCAAGCGCATCGACAGCGCAGGCTCTCGCCGGCATAGCAACGGCATCCGAAGCAAGGAAAAGACGAAGGCCAAAAGCCTCGCGTCGATCGGGAGGTAGGGCGGGAGAACCGCGAGCACACGGCGCCACACAATGCGATCGACGCGGGAAATGGCGGCGGGGGGGGGGGGGCGATCGGCTCGCGCCGGACTAACCTTCTTGCAGGTAAGAGGCGAGGCCAGGAAGAAGACGCAGTCGGTGCTCCGCTTCTGCGCCTCGTCGCTCATTCTGGAAAGGAGGAGGAAGAAAAGAAACCGGGAATCGGCCGAGAGCCGGCCGGCCGGCGACTGCGCCGGCGGACGTCGACGGAACCTCGACGGCGGTGGCGGTGTTACCTTCTGATCAGAGAACTTCCATGGAGGAATGGGTGGCGGTGACGACGATGACGGGAGAAGAGAGAGGGAGGGAGGGCGGCAGTTCGGTCGCGCTGATCATCGAACGAACTGAATGGACGTTTTCGCTTTCTCTCGGTTTTTATTATTGGTTTTCTTTTTATTTTTTTTGTAGCAATGGGGGCATTTTTGTAATTTCGGTTTTGTGTTTTCATTTTTCGTTTTTTGGTTATATTTTCTCTTTCCAGGTCCAACATTGCAAATTTGCAAATGAACGAAGGTTTATCATTTTCTCAATCTTATGATCAATGGTCTAAATTGGTCGGTGTGCATGGTTATTGTTGACATCAAAAAGTGACCGAATCTTTGTAATCGATATATGGCGCTGATCTAGATGAGTATAAAGCTCGATGTCAAGTACGATTTAGCTATCTATGAGTTATCGATAATGGAAATACTGATGATTTATCGATGATCGCCGTATAAAGTTGTCGACATGCGATGATGATTGGTCAGCGATTATCACTCGAGAAATCCGACTAAGTGATGGACACGAGAAATGAAGAAAGAGAACAAATTTTAGATACGGTTTAACGGTTATGTTCAATGGCACTTAAGAAGTCGCCACCGCCTGTGGATAAGGTCAACGATCATGGGTCCTAATGTTATGAAAATGTTGTCGTAACTGTCAATTAGAATACGTGCTTTGTAGTAGACTAAATAAAAGTAAGGGTGCGTATTGAAGAGAGGCAAGATCATCAACAAAAAAATTATGTATTTTCTCAATTTTAGTTTGTCAATATATATATCGGTTCCTAGTCTCAATACTATAAAAATTTAGTTGTTCTCGATCCTTGTTACGCAATTCAAATCCCGTTCGCATCGCTAAATGTACGTGATTTAACTAAATGTAGTTTTAAAGCGCCGCATGAAATAAATTATCATTATTAAGATTACCGATCATTAAGTAACTCATCTTGAAAAGATTTTGTATTTAGAGAAAGGCGAAGAACGCCTCTCCTTTTTCCTTTGGTCATTAATCAACAAATAAAGCACTTTTTGAAGTTCCTTTTGAACCGGTCGTCACCACATCATTAGATACGAATTGCAGCATAGTAAGAGTTATCATACATTTGACACACGCCAGACCAATGCCACGGACAGATCAAGACCTTGTGAAATCGACCAACGATTCGGGAATTCGAAATCGGGACCGAGAGGGCTTCCATCAGAAAATTACGCAATTCGGCTTCTTCTCCGGATTGCCTAAAAAAGAGGAAGGCATACACATAACATGATCCAGTGTCCATGCTGCCTTAATGAATTATGGCTGGGATGCTCAGTGTAGCTGTCAATGCAAAAGGAGCAGCAACATAGCAAATATGGGCAAAAAGAAGGAAGGAAAAACCAACGAACGTCATGTTTTGGACCACATACAACCCTGAACACTGCGGAGAAGCGGAAAGACCGAACAAAAAGCAACTATTATCCTTCGAATTTCATCATAAGGAATTAACCTACGAAACCCCTGAATGTACTTGAGAAATTCAAGAAACATTAAAAAAAACCTAGTCACCTTTATGCTCCTTAACCTTCATAAAAGATATTAATTTGAGCAGCAAGAACGAATGAGAATTCTAAACGACAAGAGCAACTAAGGACAAAAGGAACGGAGACTGTTTCGCATAAGAGACATGATTATCTAGACCCAGTTCGATATTACAACCACTCAGATCATAGAAAAGTTGAGGCATGCTAAACTCCTCATAAAAGATGGAAGAGTCATGTATCTTCCATAGGCATGATATGACTGATTCTACTACCTAAGCACCAAGCAGTATATACCGAAAGCTTCTGTCCTTATTTAAGCATGCATCATATCATTACCACATTTGCACCCAAAAACTGAAGTCGACTAAAAATTTCGTCAATATCTTTACATGGATTGAAATGCATCATGTACCTCTGTCAGAAAAATTTACACTCCGGAAGCACAGTCAAAGTGTGTGCTTCATTTTATTTCATCAGTTGCCATAAATGTGCATTTTTGTGAAGGGAAACCCTGCTTCCTAAAATCAGCAGAAGCTGTCACCATGAGACATTTAGTATTTCCCGTGCAGATGATATCCAATCTCATGTTCAGTCTATACTAGGGGGATTTATTAATTGCGCATTATCTTCTTGCACATAGAGCTTGATTGAGATGCAAAATTGTGACGAGCACTAGAACTTGTACACCATCTGCTCAGTATAACCAAGTTCCTTCAGTATCCCGGTGAGCTGAAAACAGAAAACATTAGCAGAAAAATTATGAATGGAAGTAAATAAAAATCCTATAACATGAGGAAATGGGAGATAGTGCTGTTACCTCGCCTTGTGAACGGTCTTTGGCCTTATCTCCAGAAATATGTTTCATCATTCCAGGAGGACCACAGACCTGATATAGTACAATCAGATCAGTAAAAAACTAAACTCTCTCTACCCATCTTATCAGCAGATAATGACAAAATCAGGACAAATTGGCTAGACTATTTATCTACTGAATGTACAGATAACCCATTTCCTAGCTAGAGGTCAATCTATAGAGAAATTTACATGTGGCAACCCTAGGTGAACAAAACATGTAAAGGATAGGTAAGTAGCTGCCTAAGTACTTGAATTAAGACAGATGTTCCCATAATCAGAGAGTCCAAGAACAGAAAAGCATTAGATAGCCAATCTAATCCATATCTAAGCTCACATACACAACACTCCCATCAACTCATGCAGAAAAAAAAATGGAGAGAATACTTTGATGGCATGAGTATGAGACTGGTTTTAGCAAACTCAGGTCAAACATATGATCTTGTTTCAATTCCATTCACACTTGATCTTAACAATTGTCATGGTGCAATGTTGAAGACAAAGTGTATCCAGCTGATTGCCTAATGCTGTTAAATGAAAATTTCACAAACAGCAGGTCCTAATAAAAACAACCAAGTAAATTTCAAACTACGCCACATTCAAACACTTGGCTAGTATGTCATTAGCAATTCAAACACTGGTATGGTAATCCAAAGATCATCATATTTGTTGTGGGTGCATGTGTGTGTTGTGTCGCTAGGTGCCTCAAATAATTAAAATTCTATGTGGAGAGCTGCAGTTGGGCACATGTTTGGCTTTGTAAAAAGTTGGACTTGAGATGGTAAACTGAACACTTACAAGTATAAGACCGTCCTCACTTGGAGCTGGCAAGCCCTTGAGGACCATATCCTTTGATATGTAGCCTTTACCTCCCTTCCAATTCTTTGAAGGATTATCCACCGTATAGAATATCTAAAATTAGTCACAAGAGGAAAGAGACAACTTATGAGTGGTTAAAAAGGAGTTGCAGAATAAAGTAGCAATGACAGCATCACACTAAAATAAGTTGAGATCAAACACCTTTAGATTTGGGTGGCTGGCTGCAAGTATGTCAAGTTTCTGTTTCAGCAATATGTCATCTGGAGAGACATTAGCATATAGCAGCGACACCTATTGCAATAAAGAGGCTGGATAAGTTGGAATTTGCACATGTTCCACATGAGGATAATATACAAAAGAAATAAAATGAAACTGTCTAATATGCAGGGGCGCAAACATCTCATTCATACGACACTTCAAAAGGAGAACATGCAACCTAAGCCACTCAAATGTCCCATATATAAGTTACAAGGGAAAATGTTCATAGGATATGCAGGTGCATGGAGCATTATTCGGTGAATAGCAAAAGTATTTCGACAGGTAAGGGACTTATTTACTTTTGAGGAATAAAATTATCTTATCTGCATATTGCAAAAGCTTACAAGAATAAGTTTTTACACGAAGCACCAATCGAAGGATCTTGAACAATTATACAAATCACAGCCCGCATAGTGACACACAAACAGCAATATTCTTGCTGCTTGGCCATCTCATATACGAAGAAAATGCTCGAATTATGTAATCGTTAGCAGCATCAAGAGAATAATCAGATATCAAACACAATAAGAACAGAGACATGCAACAAAAAAGAACAATCCTCACCTGAGTATTGTCGTCAGGGTTCTTCAGTACGGCATCAATTACCTGAAGCATCGGTGTTATGCCAGTGCCTCCTGCAATCTAATAGGTAAGGAGCATCAGACAATGATCTTTTACTGCCCAAAAACTAAATAAATAATGATCCTTCGGATGCATTAATTGCCCAATGCTGCTTCATGCAAGTTCTAAGCTACGAAATGCACATGGGTATATTCATATTTATGATCCCAACTACAAGGACAAAAGGGTGCACCTAACCATATCTTACCATTCCAATGTGTTTCTTCATGTTGGGGGTATATTTAAACTTTTCAATGGGCCTGCAGCAAACAGAATCTAGTGATGAATATGATATCAAATTATTGTTAGAAACTTTTAAAGCAGTCTTTACCCTTTAACTTCAACTGCATCACCAGGCTTTAATATAGCAAAATGCTGGCTCATTTTACCTTCTGGATACACCTGAAACAGTTTATTGCACACATTATACTAGGATATAGGGGAAATAGAAACCAAGGAAGCAAAGATAGATAAAAAGGTTGAGAGACAAAAAGTTAACAGTACCTTAATCAATAAGTCAAAGTACCCTTTAGCATCAGGATCTGATATAGGCGTATACCTACGCATAAGCAAATTTAAATACGTATACAAAGTTAATACGGGAATACAGAGGAAGTGACGAGGCCACAGGATTATTGTCACTATGGGAAAAAAAATTGCAGTTCTTGCTTATTTCTGTCAATCATAAAAAAAGGTTTCTTCTAGAGAAGCGGGGTTTGCTTAGCAAGAAGAAACAGAAGCCATTCACTCTAAGGCACAAGGAGTATAAATATATATGACTAGCCGCGGACTTGACCATGCATCTCAGCCAATTGAATCATACAAATGAATACAGTTTATTGAACATGAATGGAAAAAATAGCAAAAAACAAAGATCTGAGTCCACCAGAAGATTGATCTAAAGTTCTATTTTGCTCCCAAACCACCTTCAAATTTGAAATGGGCGGCATCTTGAGTAGATGTATATTCCTATCGAGCAACTAATGGACCACAAACTCTGAAAACCGGGGAGTTCTATCATAGGCTATGATGAAAGTTTTCAAAGAGTCCCCTCTCATATGTATTAAAAAGAACCACAGGATCTCCAATAAAATATTTAGACATACCAGCATAAATTACAAGATTAGTCAAAGTTGACAGTTCCGAGAAGATAGTGTATAAATACATAAATTCGTCTGTTCTTCGAAAAATGGGTTGCTCATGCACAAAAGAAAATAAAACCAAACATAATCATTGTTCAACACGTGTTTACATATCAGTAACGAAACCAGCTGAGAGAGTACTACTATTTTACTATGAAGTCAACCGTAATATGAGCAAAAAGGTATTCAACAATATGTAAAATTTTGAGCACTTTGATTTGAGCATAAAATCAATCCAAATTAGTGATAGGAAGTACATTGTACATCTCGTTCTTTGTAGGATGGAATTGGCCATCTAGAACATTACTTGATTGAAAGCATGTGCATAATTTTTAGCAAGGAGATATCGGCCATTCATATGCAAAGGGTAAAAGAAAGATTGATGAAAAGAAGCATCCTGAGGACTTTTTAATCCAAGAAGATACTCACGGGCGAACAACATATTTTGTCTTCCCTTCAGTATCTTGTCCTATTGGAGCTCTGCAATCATGAAAACACCATCAAGATGATGAATGAGACGTACTATGTGGAGGAAGCTATCTTTCAACTTTGAAGAGCAACCTCCTGAAAAAAGTTCATAGTTCATGGATACAAGATCACTTCTTATGGACATCACAAGTACCTTGTCAAGATGCATGAAGCAACATGTAAACCTAACTTGGCATTCGGATCAAATGTAAACCTGCATCATGAAAACAAACTGTATTAGCTATCTCCAGTAAATATTGGAAACATTACAGTGAGACATCACAGGCCAACATAGTGGTCCATGGGAGCATCTAACAAAACAATCAGGATACAGGTGTATTATGTCCATATGCACTGAGATGCATATTTTTCCTAAAGCAAAGTCATGGAATTACCAACTTAAATAGAAAAAATTTCCATGCAAGAAGGTCGGTTCTTATGGTAGAATAAAATCCATGTTTCTTCAACTAATGACAGACAGAAAGAAAAACTGAAGTGCAAGTACCTGAATAGCTGAGTGTTGTGGCTAACCCTCGCTGTGTCTTGCAATTTAAATTCAATCCATTTATCCGGATTTAGAGCTGAGATAAATTGGAAAGAAGTCCCAGTAAGCGCAAAATGATTAAGTATATCTAAGAAAGTTAGCTTCTTGAACGTCTGAACTTCAAAACCGCCAAAGTAAAAACGGAAATTCAGGATGAACGAGACTGACTTAACCAAGATAGTCTAATTTAGCATCTTAGTCATAGTTCAGCCAGAAAGTCAGGTCAGAAATCATACACACGAACGATACTAATGATTTTTAAGAGAGGGTCAGATGGACTCACCAATTTTTGAGCCCGTGTCTTCATTTATTTGGTCTAGATGAGCCTGCGACAGAGAGAAACATAAAATACCAAGCAACCAGGGAAAGGAAGTACATAAAGAACATAAATGACCACAATGGAGAACTGAGTGGTCAAGACTTCAAGGAAAAAGGTTCAAACATTTTACACCCAATGATTCGTACCATCAATGCAATGTAGCATGCCTAAGCCCCAGAACGATCTTATATGCAGCATCTCTGATAAAATGGCGAATGCTAGTGATTGGAATAAGATACCGGTAACCAAAGGATGCATGACCCTACACTAGCTGCTACTGCAGGGAAAAAATTAAGCCGAATTGCCTAAAACAACATGGGCATCCATGAAATACTAGACCAACTCGATATCCACCTCACAAAATCTCACATCCTGGACTCAATTGTCAGCAATTCAAACTAGTCCGCCCCAACCAAATGCAGAACCAAAAACACTGATGCAGCTCCACATCGCGTTGGCAACATCTCTAGTCCTTCTCCTAATCCCTCAAGCTAGCAATAGGTACAATCTCCCACCTCACAAACTCGCAAGTGCGCACACATTATCGCGGCGACTGATTAGCGTGAAAAGCAAACCCGCCAAGATATTCGGCGGGAGGGGAGGGAGGGATGAAATACCACGTTCGGAGACGAGGCGAAGTAGAAGCAGGACAAGCCCCCGGAGACGGCAGCGATCGCCCCGGCGACGGGGATGCGGAAGCCGCCGGAGCTCGACCTCGAGCGGCGGCGGTACGAGTCGGCGACGGCGATCGGCGCGGACCGGGCGAGTTTCCTGAGAAAAGTCGAAGCCATTTTTTTGCCCCTTCTTCGAAGTGCGGAACCGGACTGGAAGCTCTGCCCGAGTCAGGGTTTTGGAATTTTCCGAAGGGGTCGAGCTTCCGCCACGTGGAGGTGATCCATTGGGTGTGCTTTGTGGGCCCAATCATGCCGGGAAGAAATTAGGTGTGAGCAAGATGGACCGCCCAAATCGGGACCGGATCGAACCAACCGGTTCGGTCCGGTTCCCGGTTCCTAAAAGTGGAATCGGTTTTCGAACAGTCCGGTTCCCTGTTCTAGGGTGGGAATCGGATTGGACCAGATCGATCGGACCGGACCGATAAATATATATTTTTCTAATTTTTTCATATATATTTATTTACTTTTTAAAATTTTTGAAAAAAAAAAAGAAAATATTTGCTTTTAAATCCTCAGGTTGTCATCACGAAATACTATCACCTATTCTGTAATGACACCTGCATCCAAAACATAACAGAAACTCGTCCTCGCAAATGCCCATCCTGTGGAGCTAGTTTCGGGCCTAACGACGTCAAGCCTGTTTATTTCTGACGCAGCATTGGGAGACTTGTGCCGCAAAGACTTCTGTAGTGAATGATCTGAAAACCGCTTGAATACCCAAGAAGGGGATATTAGAAATTTACTTGTCACTTGTCTTGTTCTTTAGGCAAGTTCTTGTAGATATCTTTCTAACTGCTTATTGTTGATTCTTGCTGAGCACCATTGCTTCTTTTGCTTCCTTGAGCACATTCACTTTTTATAATGGGGGATTAAATTCCCTCTTGTCTTTACCAATAAGTGATTGGTCCCATTGGAACCGGACCATCGGTTCGATCCGGTTCACGGTCCCAAGACTAGCCGGTCCAGTCCTCGATCCTAGAAACTGGGAACCGGTTTGGTTCCCGGTTCTTGGGTTGGACCGGACCGGACCGAAAACCACTCACCCCTAGAAGAAATGGGGAAAAGTGTCAAAAAAGTCTTAAACCTTTTGCATTTGTGCCAATTAAATCATAAACCTTTTTTTGGTGCAAAGTTAGCAAAATCCGGCTAAAATTGACCGGAAGAACTGAATTGGCACAAATGCGAAAGATTTATGACTGAATTGGCACCAAAAAAAAGGTTTATGACTAAATTGGCACTAATGCAAAATGTTTAGGACTGAATTATCACCAAAAAAAGTTTAGGACTAAATTGGCATAAATGCCAAAGGTTTAGGACCTTTTTGACACTTTTCCCGGAAGAAATGAGGTTCGGGGAAATTTCTGGTTTGGGCTTGATCCAACTGGATTTGGGCCGGTCAGCCCAATTGAAGGCCCATCGAAGAGTCCCGCGTGGGCAAGTCCCAAAAGAGCCGATGAATTTGGGCTGCAGGGATTATTTCCACAATTTATCAATTTTTTTTTTCCCCTTTTTACTACAAGACTACGTTTTTCCGAATCCGTGAGACTACACTGCTTCTCGTTAGAAAACCGTAGCGTTTAACTCGAGGAGTAACCGGCGTCAATGGATTGCGACATCGAGTTTGTAAAGAGACGGAGTCGAGAGTGAGAATCCAATATCCCGAAAACCTAAGGGAGCTCCTCCACAAGATTCTTCCGTGGCGGGGAGCGGCCTCAACGAGATTTTCGATCGATTTTGCATTATGTAAATTATAAGATCGTATGCGGTTTTTTCTCAAGCAAACAACTAGATGAAAGACGGTTCGCGTGTGTCTAACAGGGTCAATAATCCCTGTTACGTCCTATCATTACAAATTTTATGCATTGATGTTGAATATGATGAAGAGAGATGTATTTCGAGTAAGCAGTAGTCCGTATCATTTCGGAGTTTTTCGATAGTTACCTCCACGAGTGTATTAATTCATATTAGAAATCGTCACTGGTATCACTCATTGCCATGCTGGTCAAGTCAATTTCTATGTTGTCTAGGCCAAAAAATTCTGATTTAGGGCCTGTTTTGTAACCATCTTGTTTTTCTATTTTTCTGTTCTTTTATTCCTCGGAATAGAAAAAGAATAGAAATTCATTTGGTAACGTCAACTAATTCTTCTATTCCCCAAAGTAGAAAAGTGGCCAGGGAATATATTTGGAACATAAATAAGAAGTAAATAACACCTACTTCTTTATTCTCAGGAATAATTTCTAAAACAAGTCATTTTTTCGTTTCTTTTTTTCCTTCCTTCTTCTTCCTCTTCTAGCCGGTCATGGGCCTCAGCCTTGCCTAGCCATCGGCGAGGCTCGACCTCGCCCAACTACCATGAGGTTGGCTTTGACCGGCCATCGTTGAGGCCCGGCGATAGGCTAGACGAGGAAAAAGAAGGGAGGAAAAAAACAAGGAAAAAATTCAAAAAATTAGATTAATCTCAGAAAAAAATTTATTTAAAACTAAAAAAAATCACGTCGCAAAATTTTTTTTAGGGCCGTACCAAATGTTTTTATGTTTTTTTCTATTATGAGAATATACATTTTGTGCAGTTACCAAATGCGTTCTTCTGCTCAGAAATTTGTCCACGAATACAACTAAAAAAATATTATTTCTGAAAAAAAAATTTGTTTTCGAGAACAGAAATATTACTAAACGCGCACCCTTAGATGCCTTCTTTGTTGCTTAATGTGGCGCATCGTGAGCAGCGAAGTAACTTGGCTGCCGGCTTCTATTGGAACAACTGAGCGACTCCTCCAAACATCAAATTACAAATGGAAAAAAGTTCCATTGGGAGGCTGTAGAAGCGACAAGGTACTGTTTTCTTTCATTGTGGAATTCGAGATTGTGGAATTCGAGATTGTGGTCCGGGCAAATATTCCCAAAGACCCGTCCAAGATGGACCGCGTCGGTACAATTATTGACCTTATAGATCCTAAAAATTCAGACAGTTGTGATGACATGTAAATCAGGAAACATGATTCACACACGTGAGATTTTCAGTACTTGGTGGTGTCAATTTAGTGAGTAAAAGTAGTAGAGGATGTGGTCACAAAAACGACCGACCACCCTCGCCGTATAATTAGTGGATTTGTCGGGAAGTCACTCATTCACTGAATCCTTTTTTAGTAATTAATAAAGGACGCCCTCAAGGCTTCAAAGCTAAATGCAAACATGGTACCTCACACTTCTCGAAATGTAAACCTCAATAGACCCTTTGTTTAGGAGGAGAAGAAAATGCCAAAACTTTTGTTTATGAGGATCTTGAACTTATGAAGGAGTCGGAGGTGAATAAAGATTTTCATTATCCCCTTTAATCAAGAAAATGAAGGGTTGCCCTGAATGTCAACTTCAAGCATGTTAGCATCGGTGGGGTGGACCACTACACCCATAGTGCCAATTATATCACAGGTGGAAACAAAGAAGCTGATTTGGAGCCTAGTGACCAAACAATTTTGTCTCGAAGTTAATCTTGAGATGTTGAATGGAATACCTGTGGGCCTCTGTCTCATTGGCTTGCGTTCCTATCTGTCTTTGAAGATGGAAGCAGATCCCCAATAATTTTAGTACGAACCAATGGCATGGATTGTAGAACAGAGTAGAGACCCACCACTTTTCGCGTATTGATTTGCCGGCTGCCCGCGTTTGTCTGGTCTATTTGTGGTAATAGCGATGAATTCACTTGGATCAGGCAGCATCAACGTCAGTCAGGGAGAGGAAAAACACCAGAACACAGCAACAGTTGTTTCGAGATAGTACAGTCACCATATGAAAAAGCAAGAAATGAGGTGTCATTGGCAAATTCTTGCTCAGATTGGGTCCAACCGAACAAATGAATCACAGCCGTTGATTTTATGAAGCTCACGCGCGATCATAAAATCAACGGTTTATTATCGACCTCGTCTCTTGGTAAGAAAATCTCCGTGTTTTTTTCTTCCCAGATTTTGAACCCTGGTGGTGTCCGAGGTGCGTGGCAACTGATTAGATAAAATCCACCATTTCTTGGCAACACGCTGAGTAGGTAACTGGTGATTTCTAATACAAGTGTAGTGTAAAAGAGCTAAAACAGTCCTGTTGTTTGTTCTTTTGTAGCTTGTGGACCATAGCCAAGTTCTTGCTTTGTTTCTGATATTTTGGGGGCTTATAGACCTCAAAATCTCATCCTTCTATTCTCAGTTCTTGTCTACTTCCTATCTTCAGCTTTAGAGAAGTCCCTACCAACATGTTAGACAAGGACATGACGATTCAGGCCAAAATCATAGACATTATTTGTCTTCATGTATGATCAAAACTATCAACGGTCATTAACGATGCTCTGGCGAAATCTTAGAGATTGCTGCCGGTCCCGCCAATGTTCACGTCACCTGAACATTTCAAAGATCAGACATACACCTTGGACAGCAAATATATTGATTCTTCGCCGCCTTTCTCCAACATAATTGCTCAATAACAGATTTTTCATTCTGGATTTGTCAGAGTTCTTTGCATCTAGTCATTCTTATGTTAAGTGAATGAAACCGTTAAAGCGGAGCAGAGAGCGCTAGCTATATTGCCTTTGGAGCAGGTACCACGCATTGGGATTTTGGAGATCTTTTTGAGCATTGCAAAAGTTCTTTCAACCCCACAAGCGTTCGATGACAAAGCTTTCTAGATGGATAGTTTGGAGCTCAGAGAGATTTTAGCTTATTCAGGTTGGTAATTTGGATTCTGAATGGAGAGCCACTGACCAAGAAGTTGATCGACTTTATGTGGTCATTGGAGATGCTGAAAGGAAGCCTAGGAATGTCCTTCCATAGCGCAAATAGTTGGCCAATCTGTAAGGACGATGTGAACAAGGTTAGGACTTGGTGCAGAACGAGGCCTAATCAGTCTGAAGGTCAAAAATTGTCACCGGATCTGGCACCATCAGATGCCGGTGGAAATCCACCCGAAGCAAGAAATTTTTCAGGGTCTAGTTCAGCTCCACGAAGTCACCCTCTCCCAAATCCTCTGCTTGGCCATGGAAATACTGTCGGCATAATTGGAGGACCATATGTGCTATCTACGTTAGTTTTCTTGGAGAAGCTTGTCTTATGGAGCTCCAAGGGCGGTGAAGAAAGCGTCCCTTTTGTGGTCTGCAGCGACCCGGCTTTAAACAAAGACCTTTCCCTCTGTAGCCCATTCCGCTCGTCACGCAGAAGAAATGTTCGATTGGAGTTAAATGAAGATGCAATCATCGAAAACTTGCGGAGAAAGAGAGCATTTCTCGAGGATGCAGGAGCAGGGTGTGTAGTCATGCCGTGTCACTTGTGTCATGTGTGGCACGAGGAGGTATCCAGAGGGTGTGCCTTGCCATTCCTTCACATGGGCGAATGCGTCGCGAGGGAGCTCAAGAGGGCCAAGTTGAAGCCGCTTGAAGCTGGAAGTGATGCACGAATCGGGCTGCTTGGGATGGACGCTGTTTTGACGAGTGGCTTTTATCAGGAGCAGCTCCAGAGGCAGGTATAAACACACTCTTTACTCACCTCTGGTACTGAATGTGTTGGAAAATGGCTCAAGGAGAAAATTCTCTTTTGAGTGGCATTCAAAGAGGAGTGTCTTAGCGTAAATGACTGTCATAGAATGCAAATGGTTCTAGACATAAAAAGCTGTACTCGATCTTTTTCTGCATCATCTCTTTCGAGATACAACTATGGTGAACGGTCATATCTAGGCTTATAGCTTCCTCATAGGCACAGCTAATTTTCTCGTTAGTCATTGATATCCTGTCTTAGTCCTAGGACTCAAACACTTACAATTGAATTCTACTGATCTGGATTATGGTTCATGTTGAGTTCTGAAGCTGAAGATGTTCAGATGGTGAATATATCACCTACTCTCTGAATCATATTTTCTTTTCCCTATCTGATCATGAATACATCTCTATTCCTATGCTCAAGGGCTTCGAAGTCATGCTGCCCGACAAAGCAACCATGGACCACATTTACATTCCCGCAGTCGAGGCATTGCACAGGAAGGACATCGAAGGGGCGCGAATCCTCTTAAGAATAGCGATCCAAGTCCTCCTAATCAGGGCTGCAAACACCGTAGTCCTCGCTTCCGACGAAATGCAGAGTCTTCTGCCTCATGATGATCCTCTTCTGAAGAAGTTCACCGACCCCATGGATGCGCTGGCAAGGTCGGCGATAGAATGGGCCAAATCTAAAAGGCAAAAACCTGCATAAGCAGGGTGAAGCTTAATCTTTTTAGGAAAACATATGAAGCCATAGCTCTCGGTCAAAAAAATTGTGCAATGGTAGAGGAATTCCGCTCTTGGAATAAGCAAGCTCAATGTCATCCACAAATATGCTAAGCAAAGATAGCGATTAGACACATAAACTGGACAGATGATCAAGCTTTTGATGTATATTCAGTGATGGTTTTGATATATCCATCATTTCTTCCATCGACATAGAGAACAAACATATATTCAGCATTTGGAAACTATATCGTTAGAGAAATCTTCCTATATCTCCGACATATATTCTGGATCAATGGAACGAAAATTCGTACTCAAGGCGCCGATAGAATTTTAAAGATAATTTCACGATGTAGAAGCCAGTTAAACGCAGTAATAAAAAATAATCTCGCAGGCTGATTGATTGGTATTTCGACGGATGGCGACGGCAAGAACTTGACAAGAAAAAATCTCCATTAAGTGTGAGTCCCTAGAGATGGCATAACTTTGGCTTGCTCTCAGAATCACATTATGAGCATTCCCATTTGTGTAATTAGGCAACTATACAGCTTTGAGATTACTGTATGCTGATAAATTCGAATTAAATCATTGAGATAATTCCATGCACTAATTAATATGCAGAACTCTTAGAGCAAAACAAGGCCAAAAATGCACCATTCAATGATTATGACAGCGACAAGAAAAGATCATGATGACAGCCACAAGAAAAGATCATGATGACATGCAATCAAATGCTTGAATAGCTAGAGCTGGAGTGAAGAGCAAGAGACTGCATATCTTATCCTCTTACGAATCTCCTCTTCATGAGTAAATCGCTGACTTTTTCTGTGCTTCCGTGTCTAATAACTTTCTGACTGGAGATGGATCTGGAGGAAACACTTTGGTACGGGACAACACCCAACTATCATATAAAGTTGAACATATTTTCCTGTGGATGAGCCAATTTTTGATTAGTTGTTTGAACAATAATCTACGACACTTGAGTGATGATAATAAAAGCTTTTGCAGAATACTAAACAATCAACACTCAGGATAGTATCTTAAACAGAACAACGTGTGTGATAATGATAAGCTGATCATAGTGAATCAAGACAATCACACTGCGATTTATGGTGATTTGGCATTTATATCCAAGCCTACGTCCACTCTCGGACTAACAACCTTAATAGCGGCTAGATTCCACTAATGATGAATAGAACAAGTTACAACCGGCTGGTGTTGTTCCTTATAATTGATAGATCACACTATTAGGATATACACACTGCTCTTACACTTGTACATTCGACTATTAGTTGTTCTAGTGCTAAACTAAATACAGAGAGCAATACAAAGCAAGATCAACTATAGTTTATGTTTGTGATAATGATCGCAGTATTCAATATTGTCACATCCCGATTTTTGAGCCTAGGAAGCCGCAGGTAAAATGTAATATCCTCAATTTCGGTCCCTGGGAATTGGTTATGGTTTAAGTTTGGTGGTTTTCCAATCGGAACTAATATTTTTACTCTTGTTTTGGGAAACCCAGTTTCGGACCCTTTGTACCCCCTAGTTTTGTTATTTTTGGGGAGACTTTTGTGGTCCGAATTTCCAAATACTTTCTTCTTGAAAGTTGTTCCAAGCATCATGAAGTTTTACATACTTTAATTTCAGAATTTTTGGAGTTGATATGAATGGTACGATGGCCTGATTTTCGGACCGTGTAAAATTACCCAGAATGGGTATTTCGGTGATGTTTACACTGTATTTATTTTCTACAAGATTTTCTGGGTCGATTTTGGAAAAGTTTCCTTCACGAAATTTGTTGAAAACTTCCTTTTTTATAACGTGTATAAATTTGGGAATTTTCCGAGATGATTTGGATTCTGGACAGAGCATAATTTGAGAAACACGAATTCTGTTCCAGTGAACTGTTTTTAGTCTGTATTTGAGCTACTAAAAATGGTGTTTACAGAGAGATTCCGATTTTGTCTTCTTACGAGAAATGTTTTTTAAGGCCTTGTTTATGACATATTCAAATTTGAGAATTTTTGAAGTCCATTTACTATGTTTTCAAGTCCGATTTCGTGAACAGTGCAAAGCTGTCGGGTTTTGTCGGATTTTAAAGAATCAGCATTTTCTATATGAGAACGTTGGAATTTGGACTTGGTGTCTTCTGGTGATTTAAAGTACACATTCTGAGCTTTCAAATGAGATATTTTATGCTTTTTTGGAGGTTGGCCCAGGGGGAAACCAAGAGAGAGAAGCAAGCTTGGAATTGGATGATTCTAGAAAAATCAAAACTTGAAGCCCGAGTTGGAAATGAATGAGGTTTGTTCAAGAAGCCTAATTAAATGATCTTGACTTTGGAGTCCCTATCATGATGGCATGCCTTAATGGCCTTGAGTGATGACCAAGTTTGGAGTATGATAAATAGGGAGCCGTGAGAAAGGCCATTCGGCCAAGGAGAGAGAGAGAAGAGAGAGAGCCGAGAGAGAAAGAGGGAGAGAGAGAGAGAGAGAGACAATGAGGCGAAGATAATGTTAGACTCTTCATCATTTTAGTCCATTAATAGCTTTTAATGGCATTAAATGCATGCTATGATGACACTTGACTTAGAAGCCCTCCATTAATGCTTATTCTAGGGTTTTCTAAGAGTTCCCTAAAAAGCAAGACATCCCCTTCTCTCTCTTCTCACATCATCATCTCACGCCAACACCATCCACCATCTTCCTCTCCTTTTGTTTCTAGTTTTCTCACTTTTGATCGAGAAGCTCACGCCCAAACAAGTCCCGAACCGGCTAGCCCGTGTCTCTCTTGTGGTTTGATTGAGTGACGAAGCCACATCCAAGGCCGTGTGTTCGTGTTTAAGCCCGAGAACCACCAAGAATCGTCCGAGAATCGCCGAGACTCGCGTGTCCTTCACACGCCTCGTTTTCTCTAGTTCTTGTTTAATTGATGTGCAAGTGAATTCCCTAATACCGGGAAAGGATGTTGAGATGCGTTGTGACGTGGTTTGCTTGGACCGTTTCTCGATTGTTTGGTTGGTCGTAGTTGGTTCATTTCTCGATTTAACCATGTTTCATGTTTGATGTTGTTTTGAGATAGAACCGAGCCTTGATTTGTAAAGTGTGCACGATGTGGCCATGCGTGATGTTCTCTTGTTTGAACTTTGCTATTGATCTGCCATCGATGCGGGTGCGGTAAGGGCCGACTTATGTTAACGACGATTGATATATCCTCGCTTGACATTAGTGTTTTTATTTGCTGAGTCTCCCCGACTCATCCCCCGTTTTTCCCTCTCAGGTCCATAGGATGGTCGAACGGATGGCGGCGACAGGGGAAGTTTGAGCCATGTTAGAGTTCGGGGAAAGTTAGGAGCTGTGAATCCGAAGTAGTAAGCTTAGGACACCCAAGCCACTTGTTATTGTTGTGTAAATGACTAAAATCGGCTAAGTTGGCTTGTAAAATATGTTTGTGTGTCCTATAAATACAAGGTTTGCTCATGATGCTGTTTGTTTGAATCCCGCTGTTTGTTTAAAATGTGATTGTCCCGAGATATGCTTCCGCTTGTGTTTAAAGAAAAAAAATAATGAACGGGACGTCACGTTAATGACCCCGAGGTCGGGGCGTTACAAATATGGCCAACCTCTTCACAATATCACTGCTCCTTATGTACTGGAGTTCTCAAGGTGTCCGTTGGAGATCGACTAGCCGTTGAGGGTCGTTGGAGGAGAACTATGACGGAATCGACTATGCTCCTGCAGTCGCTTCCTCTGCGAGTTTTAGGTTTCCTTAAGTAGGCCTGCTGCATCTGTCAGAGATTCAGAACTATTAACTATCAGCTGCTTTTCAGATTGTTTTCCCGATTTTTTTGCTACGGAGTCCAATCTTGTAATGGCTACATTCTGAACTATCAATGGTCATCTTTCCAGAGCGTATCTCACTATCATCACACCTACTGCATCACTATCACTATCATACGCACACTATCACCGATGCAAATTGTGAGTGACCTGGCTGACTATCTTCAATAATGATACCAACTGAATGACACGAGATGTTGAGATCAATGATTCTCCAATTCTTATTAGTACCAAAGACTATCAAGAACACTATCATGACTGGTCCATAAACTCAGACTATTAGTTTCTCATCTTTGCTAATAAGCTGGATCATTGATAATGTATAACCAATTTCACTATCTGCATTCGTCATTGTAACTGTTATAACTCAGAGATTGTTTGGTAATCATCAAAATATCATAGGGATGTTTTCCAACAAAAATTTCCTCAGGAACGCCCTATGATACGTGGATTTGCCGAGAGGTCACCAAATATTTATTTGGTTATAAAGAACTCCTTCAAACTAAAGGTAAAAATGAGATCCCACACTTCTTGAGACGTAAAGTCTCAACAAACACTTCGTTAATGTTTAGGATGAGAAATAATGTTACTTCTTCTAACTATTATTTATGAGGATCTCGACCCTATGAAGTAGTCAGAGACACAAAAAGATTTCTCTTTATATTCCGTTTCATCAAGAAAATGAAGGGTTGTGCTAAAATGCTAATTTAAAGTATTTTAGCATAGGTGAGGTTGGCAATCACACTCACAGTGCCAATGATATCGCAAGTACCAAAAACAGGAGCTGATTTGGGGCATAGTGTTAGCTAACTGACCGAGTAATGGGTCTTAAAACTAATCTTTGAGATGTTGAATGGAATGCCCGTGTGCCGCTGTCTCATTGGCTTGTGTTCCCATCTGTTTTTGAAGATGGAAGCAGATCCCCAATAATTTTAGTATGAACTAATGGCTTAAGTTGTAGAACACACTAGAGACGTGTCACTTGTTGGTAGACCCGTCAAATGGGTGAGTCGGATAGAAAATAATCTGATAAAAAATGTCTATTTAACCCGTTTTAATCCATTTCCATTCAATGCAAATCTAGTGATCCATATCCAACCCGTGCTCAATCTGACTCATATTGCTAAAGCACTTCTATGTTTAACTCAATCTAGAAAAACTCACACCGAAACTAAGGAGAGAGTGTGAAGTGAGTGAGTGAGGATGAGAGAAAATGAAGAGGAGAGTCGTAGAGGTGAGTTGAGATTAAGTAATCAATAAACCCATATATGACCCGTTCATGACCCATTTAATACCCATATTATGTTTAAATCTGTTTATGACCCATTTACTGAATATAACTTGCTTATATAACAACTTAGTTCATCATATATAGGTTAAGAAATGAATCTATGACTCATTTTGACAGATCTACTTGTCACATATCAATTTGGCAGCTGCCCACATTTGTTTGGTCTAGCTGTGGTCATAACGATGAAATTCACGTGGATCAGATAGCATCAACTTCGGTCAGAAAGAGGAAACAACACCAAAACACATCAACAATTTTTTTTGAGATATTACAATTACCATATGGAAAAAGTAAGAAATGATGTCTTGTTGGCAAATTCTTGTTCTTGCTCAAGTTGGGATCCACTGGAACGAATGCATCACAGCCGTTGATCTTGTAAGACTCAAGTGATACCCATAAAATCAACGGTTGCTTATCTACCTGGTCCTCATATGACCCTGGTCCTGGAATGAAAATTTCCATGTTCTGCTTTTCCCAGATTTTGAATTATGGTGGTGTCCGAGATGCGTGGCATCTGGTTAGACTGAATCCATCATCTGTTGGCAATATGCTAAGTTGTTAACTGATGATTTCTAATGCAAGAGTAGTGTAAAAGAATTTTAAAAAGTCCCTGTTATTTGATCTTTTATAGCTTGGGGATCATTGCAAGTTCTTGCTTTGTTTGTTATTTTTTGGAGTCCTATCGACCAGGAAAGTTTGCCCTTCTATTCTCAGTTCTTGTCTACTTCCTATCTCCTGCTTCAGAGAAGTCCATGTCAACATGTTAGACAAGGATTTAATAATTCAGGCCGAGGTCATAGACATCTCATGTCTGTAAGAGCAAAACTATCAATGGTGGTTAATGATGCTCTGGCGAAATCTTATAGGGTGCTGCTTCTTCGTTCATCACCTTACCAACGGACCGACCACCTTTTCCCTTGACCATGCCAGGAGTATTACTTCGTCCACACCTTTCCTAAGGGCGACCATTGCTGTCAGGGCAAAAAATTAGCAGTCACCGTCGGTGACTTACATCGGCCCAACCTCCAGTCCAGCGGGATCCTCATCACTACCAGCCCCAACCACGGGCACCACTGCATCTCTACCACCACCTGGAAGTGATGCTTCATCTCTGTGTGTGACATTGCTAGTCCTGTTCATGTCCATTGCCATAAGCTTATTATGTTAGTTCATAATACATGACGATGACTATTCTACTAGATATAGGTGGACTACCGATAGATTATGAGGTGTTGCTACTAGTCATAAAGTGAATGAACTCGTTAAAAGGCTTCTCCTCAGAATTCCAGCATGATGCATACAGATAAAATCGATCAAACTTGTAATAGTTCATCAGTTCTTTTGGAACAGATATATAGTTCTCCGAAATTCTGAAATTTGGCTCTATTTGCAGTTCCTATAACATGAAGACCAAGATTTTTGAAAAAATTAGAAAGCAGCTGTAGACAAAAACTTGCATACTGGAAAGTCAAAACAGAGCATCACTAGAACAAAATCCTCATTGGCATGGTGAAAAAATCCGATCATTTGAATGACGAATGAGGAGAGTAAATGCATGGTAACAGGATAAACGGTGTGAATCTTGTTAGGATCAAGCTCAACACATAAACAGTTCATCCAGAATTTACAATGACAGTGAAACTACTAACTCACTCTTGCAGACTTGCAGCATGTCAAATTCACACCCTATGAAATTAGCTTGAAAGAACCCGACAAATTCTGGGGATTGAGTGCCATAAATCCTGCAGTATGATCTCTCTCCTTTGCCGAGGTGTTTTTGTAATTTGCCTCCAGAAGCTTCCTTAATAGTCCACACATTAATCATTAAATTACTTTGAGCAGTCGTATGACAACTGACAAAAGAGAGAATTGCAGTTGACAAACAGCGGAACAATAAAAACCAATTCAAAGGGATTTACTTAAAGAGCTGCTTGTTCTTTCAACATCTTGTAATTTCCACCGTATCAACATCGCGTATAAACCAGTATGCCTGGCATTAGAAGAATCAAACCGAACATACAAGTTTAACTTGCTGTGTAAACAAAAAAACACGTTATAGATGACCTTCAAGTAAGCAAAACAACCTTTGAATACAGAACTTGGAAAAAGATAATCAATCTAAAAGTCTGGTTCTTGGTATCATGTCAAGGATGAAGAATCATAGTGGATGACAAATTGCAAATGACAAATTATATTTTCAAAAGGCACTTTATGATCTAGTTCTCCAACAAGGCCTGCAGTTACATTCCTACCGTGATCGAAACAAAGATTTCATTCCAACTAAGAAATATGATTCACTTGGTACTGTACAAAGAAGGATCACTCACAGATGATTTACCAGAACTGCCAGTTTCCCGCCATTATCAAGACTAAGATTTTGCCTTGTCAGGGGACATGACGTAACCAGAATGTGATCTCATGAGCAACCTGACGTAACAACTGCTCATAATTCTGTCTGAGGAAGCTCTTGAGAATTCGGGTATTGTTTTTGGCGACCTGCATCTGGAAATGTCTAAAGCTCGTAGAAGCTCCAAGTCTCCAAGCCCTTTAGGCTTGGCTAGTTTGTCGCACTCTCGTGTGAACAAATATGGCAAGTTCTTATGCCCTGACAAATCTGATAAGTCTCAATTGATGAGCATCATGAAATTTTTATACTTTCTAGGTATCTTGATCCTTTGATCCGTTGGATGTCTGAAAGTTCCCAACAATCTATCACTATGAAGTTCCTTAAATCATAGAATATGAACACATCTGGAAATATTGCTGACAACTTGCATCCTTGGATACACAAACATCTGCAGAATGAGAAATTCTCTAGCCTTTGAATGTCAAGCAGCTTCTCACAATGGTTGATGTTCAACTGCCTCAGGGTTTTTAAGCACGATAGATCTGGTAATATTCCTAGGGCCATGCAACCACAGATAGCTAATATTACCAATAATTCCAGCCCGTCAAGGCCATGAATTTCAACCAGACTCTTGCAGTTTGCAGCATGAAATGCCCTCAAATTCTTTAAGCTATAAAGGTCTGGTATCCGTTTGATAGATGTGCACCCAGAGATATCCAATCTTACCAATAACCAACCTGTCAAGGCCATGTGTTTCGGCTAGATTCCGGCAATTTGCAGCATTGAATTCCCTCAGATGTTTTGAACTTGAAAGGTCTGGTAATCTTTCAATGGACATGCATCCAGAGATAGTAACCTTTCCAAAGATACGGCCTCAAACTTCAACTAGATTCTTGCAGTCTCCAGCATGAAATTCCCTCGAATTCTTTAAACTGGAAAGTCCGGTAATCTTTTGATAGATGTGCACCTAGAGATATTCAATATTGCATATAAATCCAACCTATAATGACCATGGATTTCAGCTAGATCCGGCAATGGGCAGCATGCAATCTTTCAATGGATTTGCATTCAGAGATATTGAACCTTTCTAGAGATGCTTACTGGTCCATGCCTCGAACTTCAACTAGATTAACGCAGTCTGCAACATCTAATTCTTTCACTCTTTAAACTTGAAAGGTCAAGTGATTGAATGGGTGTTCAACCAGAGATAGAAACAGCTTACCAGATTCTTGCAATTTGCAACACAAAATAGACTCAGATGTTTTGAACTTGAAAGGTTCGGTGATTGTGCAACGGACATGTGTCTGGAGATGTTCAAATTTTCTAAGGATTCTAACCGGTCAAGGCCTTGAATTTCAACCAGATTCTCGCAATTTGCAGCATAGAATTCCCTCAGACTCGTTAAAGTTGAAAGTTGGAGTGATTGTTGAATGGACGTGCACCCAAAGATTACCACCAGACTAACCAACTCCAACCCGTCAAGACCATGAACTGCAATTAGATTCTTGCAATTTACAGCCCACAAAGACGTTTCAAAATCAAAAGGTCCAGTGATTGTGCAAAAGAACGTGCACCCAAAGATATCCAACCCTGTCAATGATTCGAAGACATCAAGGCCTAGAATTTCAACAAGATTCTCACAATTTGCAGCTTGGAATATCCTCAGCTTCTTTAAACTTCATAGATCCAGTGATTATTCGATGGATGTGCAACCGAAAATATTCAAATCCTCAAAGATTCTAACCATCAAAGCCTCGAATTTCAAGTAGGTTCTCACAGTTTGCAATCAATTTCAGCATTTGCAATGATGTTGAGTTCACATGTGCAACGAGTTTAAGAAGTTCCGATGCAGTTATGAAATCCCAGATAGCTTAGGGCATTCATATACTTCAATGCATAGAGATTTCAAACCTTCCAGGCCGGCGACTTCTGTTAGCTCACAGCAATGTAAGAGAATTAGTTTAGATAAGTGCTTCGAGTTTGACAATGTCAACTTTGTCAATTTTCCACAATCTTGAATCCAAAGCGTCGATAATCCAACTGGAAGCTCTGGGCGACATTCGATCCAATTGCAATGATAAATACCAAGTATCTTGAGAAGGGTTAGTTGGGAAAGATGTGGCAATTGCGGACTCTGGCAGGTGATACCTAGAATTGTTACTTTAAAGGGCAGATCTGGAAGTTCTCGAAGATTAGGGCCATATCCAACGTCGAGTTTACGGAGAGAAGAGAGCTTACAAATGCTTTCTGGCAAGCTCGAAATGTGACATTTCGAATTTTGGCCCATTTTTGGGATTTATAAAACGTGTAATTCGTCAGTGCGTTTATAATAGAATCTCACTCGGGAACTGATCACTCTCGGGTTCTTGTTTTAAAAATAGAGATTTTGCTAGAATCGCATTCGATCGAAGTTGGCCGTTATTTAGACCCCGAACTTGGCAACCGATTTTCGGGAGTTTCAGGACGAAATAAATTGGACGGTGTCGATATTATTGTGGCCATAGATCGCTATTGCCAGGAACATGTGAAAAGTGAATTTTTAACCGGGTGCGGATTTGGACTAGTAGACATCCCTCGTAGTGTGTTTTGAGTTATTTTCTTTTGGCCCTTTTTCCTATATTATTAATTAGGATTATTATGGACCGTTAGATCGTTTTGGGTTTGAACCGTGGACCGCGGATCGCAATAATTACCTTTGACTTTTTCTCTCTTTCTCTCTCCTCCCCTTTTTCCCGCTCGCGCCCCCTGTCCCGTCTAGTCTCTCTCTCTCTCTCTCTCTCTCTCTCTCTCTTCCCTCTGCCGCGTCTGTCCTTTCCCCCCTGCCATGCGCACGTTTCCCCCTCCTTCCCCATGCAACCACTCCCTCTCTCTCTCCTTCTTTTCCTCTTTTTCTTTCTTTTTCTCTTTCTTCTTTCTTCTTCTTCCTTTCTTCCTCCTTGGCCCCGACTGGTTCTGCTTCGTTTCTGTCCTGCTCGCCGACCGCCGATCAAGCTCGCCTCCAGCCCCGTCGCCGTCACCGCCGTCGCCCCGACCGAGCCGCGCCGTCGTCTGTCGCCGCGACCGCCCGTCGCCAGCCTGCCCGCGAGGCCCGCGAGCAGCAGCTCGTTGCTGCGACCGCCGCGACCCGGCGCTGCCCAGCCGCCCGGTGGCCTATCCTCCGTCGCCTGGCCACCCGTGAAGCCGCCGTGCCGCCTCCGGCTGCCGCGAGACCAGTTCCCCCTGTCTCTCTCCTCCCCGGCCTCTCCCCTGTTTCGGTTCCGACGAGCCCAGCCATCCCCGTCGTTGCTGCCCACCGGCCAGCTCGCCCGTCGCCGGCTCGTCCGGCCAGCCGCCGCCGGTCCGCACCCCCTCAGCCTCCATCTCCCTCTCCCTCTCGCCGTATCTCTCTCTCCCGCTCCCCCTTTCCTTCTCGGCCGCTCAAGGGCCTCGCCGGAGCCGCCGCTCGCCGTTACTGTTCCGACGCGGATCCGCCGCTGTCCAGCCGTCCTCGTCACTTGCTCAGCCCTATTTAGAGCCTAGGAATTCAAGTGAGTACAAGCCTAAACCCTAATTAGGTTAATTTACATTTCTAGATGAGTTTTAGGGATTAATTAGGGTAATTTAGGGGGTAGCGTGTGGAGGCTGTTAGGGACTGATTTTGCGGCGCAATTAGTGATCGAGAGTGATGATTTAATCGAGTTGTAGTGGTCTATAGAGTGCTGTGATGTGGCGAAGCATAAACACCTTAATTTGGGCGAAATTGTGAACTTGGCGGATGAATTTGTAGACCGCATGGTGGCTGTTTTTGTGGCTATTTCGCGGCTTAGTGTGATAATTTTAATTGAGGTTTAGAGGCTTAGAATGGGCTGTGCGATGGCTGGACATATTGGATTGAATCGGCCCAAGTTTGGAGCAAGTTCGGCTTCAATTGTGGATTGTAGTGCGCGCCTAGTGTGGTCCTCGAGGTGGCTGGTTTGGGTGATGTTTTGGGGAGCCAAATAGAGTCTTTTGAGGATATTTATTGGCCTAGAATGCCTTGCTTGGTGGCTGTCCATACCAGGATTGAATTGGACAAGGCGCGATCAATTTGGGGGCTTAGTTGCGTGATTACCGGGAATGGTTGAATTAACTTATGGACTGGTTGGATTGTCCTTGATTGTGATCAATTTGCTATGCCATGTTGAGTACTTATGTGGCGAAGAAAGGATAGGCTTGGTGGACCTTAGACCTGTGCAAGTTTAATGGCTTAATTGCGTGATTTCCGTGTGCCGATGACGTACCATGGCTGATTTGAATTGATTGACTGATTGGGCATATTGATTCATTAAATTGAATATGTGTGGTGTAAGTTGAGCATATTACGTTGTGAATTGAACAAGTGGTGTTGTGCAATTGAATGCTCATTGTGAACTTCTTGAATGCCCAAGTGTGAACGTTATGACCATGAGTGTGCATCTCAAGCATTGGCACGGCATGTGCATATATGAGTGTGCACGATTGACATGAGCATGTGATCACCTAAAATGCCCTGATGCGTTTTACGCGGGGTTCAGATAATAATTGGTGAATGTGAATGTGTGATCACATAAAACCCTAACGCGTTTTACGCGGGGTATTGAACCCGTCCTGAGGCGTGTTATGCGGGACGATGCCCGGACTACCGGAAGATGGCCAAGCCTGATGCGTTTTACGCGGGTGTTGTGCCATAAGCCTGATGCGTTTTACGCGGGCTAGAGATCGATCTCGAAGTGATGGACCTGATGCGTTTTACGCGGGTCGGAGGAGAATTAATAATTGCAAGTGTGCTGGAGTGCAAGCGTGCGAAAATGCATTAATGAGGCGTGAGCACGCGTATGAGCACGAGCATAAGCATGACATGCGTTGTGACCAAGTGATGTGTGCATGTGCTGTGATTGGGTCCTATGTTTTATTCTTGAATTGTAAGTGCCTAACTTGCAGGGCAAGGTGAGTATTGGATTTGAGCCCGGGGGCCTAAGTCAATTATAGTTTGATTGGTGTGTTGATTAGTGCTCGTCAGGAGGTGCATGTTAGCCTAGCTTAGGTTTAGGGAACCTACTCGCTGAGATTCATTCTCACTGTTGTTGAAAACCAATTTTTCAGACCCCCAGCCTTGAGGATGGCAGGCGTATCGATACGTTTTGGGAGGAGCCCTGGCTAGATATAGTGCTTGACCGCCGAGCCATGCACCCCCCTTTTGATGTTGGTGACTGTTGACCCGTTTTAGCTTTTATATGTTTATTCTGTTGTAATAGACATTGTAAATCCCCGTTATTAGTACAAGTTGTATTTATGGTATTACTGCTATCCTTGGTCATGTGGTTTTAATTTGTACGGGTGTTTGTTTGCTTTCGCTTGTGCATTGTTCTCTGTTTTGGGTTTCGGGTCGGCGACGCGTCCTGGGACGTCGCACTGAATCGACCTCGGTAGGGTTGTCGCGTGCCATAGGGTTCGGGGCGTGATACGAAATGCTTGAACGTTCTAAATCAAGCTCGTTTAATGAAACCAATTCGCCTATACTACTAGGTAGTTTTTCCAGATTTTTGCAAAAGCTAGCATTCAAGTATTGGAGTTTCGCCAACATTCCTATGGCACTAGGCAATTCTCTTATGCAACTTTGAGCAATGTCCAAGATCCTCAAATTTTGCAGATTCCCTATGGTTTCAGGTAATCCTTCAATCACCGAAGCAAATAAACATAGATGAATTAACGACACAAGAGAGCCTATGGATTATGGAAGTTGAACAAGTTTTGGGCAATTACTTAAGTCAAGGAAAGACAGAGATGCTAGATGGCCTATGGAGCTGGGTATGCGGGCTATCGAACATGAAGAGACATCAAGAGTCTCAAGCTCCTTTGGTGAAGGAATGAATTCCGGTAATTCTTTAATCCCTAACGACAAAAAGGAGCCCATGTATTCTCGAAGCTGAGCAAGTTGACTACAACCTTGGGCATGTAGAGTCTCCAGCTCCACCAAACAACCTCTCGACATAGGAATTTCTTGTATAGCAGTTTCATCTAAGAGAAGCTCCTTCAATTCTTCCATTCTACCTACTCCTATCGGTAGCTCTTCTAGTCTCTTACATCTCGTGACATTCAAGGAGACAAGGGTCTTGATATCCCCGAGAGAAGGATGAATTTCTTCTAGATTCTCACAATCTTCAAGAATTAAAATCTCCAAGCTTAGGAAAGCGGACAAGTCCGGAGTTCTTCTTAAAGAAAGACAACCCGTGAGGTCGAGAACTTTGAGCTCGGTTGCCATCTGAAAGAAAGAGAGGATGCCTCAAGTGAGATTGGACCGTTGCATAGTGATTTTCCACTACTCCTTTTATTTTTATGCATTTTAAAATCCAAAATACCAATGCATCCCTACTCCTTCATAGTTGTCTTATTTATTATGTTCATGTTTGGCTACCCCAACAAAGAAATGTTTTTAAGCATATCCATTACAAAAAGAATGTTAGAGCTATACCAGTGCTAACAACATCTATTTTCGGATGACATTTCAAAGAAAGAATATATTTAGTGTCTAAAAGTTATGGCAAAGTGTTCTATGTTGATTAGACATTTTGGCAACATCCTCATATTTTGAATTTGGAAATTGTTAAAGTACTTTGAATAAGTCAAAATTTCACACTTTCGAAAAAGAAAATTCGTGTGCAGAATGATTAGCAAATTGGATCATTCAATCCTGCAATTTAAATGTCATTCCAACATCATATAGGCCACCAATAAGTTTAATTCCCCCGTTGATAGGAGATCGGTCTAATTTAAGCTTTGTTAGGCATGCATTAATGTAATATTCGGGCTTTGCCTCTTTTCTTACCAGAGAGAGAGAGAGAAACGGCTAGTTTAATTATGAAAAAAACAATTTTTTAATGTTACATGTACGAGATATAAAATGACATTGAATTAACATAATAATATTACTAATGTTTAATTGTGTTATATGGGGACTTCAATACTCAACAACTATAATGAATAAATGTCACGTCCCGAATCCCAACGGGCTCGCGACACCCCTTCCACGGTCGTATTGATTGCGACGTCCCAGGACGCGTCGCCGACCCAAACGAAACACCCAATGACAAAGGCAAGCGGAAGCGAAATAGAAACAACCCAGACAATAAACAATGACGACAGGATAGCACTTACATAAATCAAATAATTGCTTACAACATTCATAAACATAGCATTAAATCACATTCATCAAAAGGGGCAGTGGTTGGGTAGCCTATTTCACTATACAAAAAGGGGACATCCACAAAAGGGATAAAGCATCAATATCCAACACCACTCCCGGTCTCCGACTCGCACATGACGACCGTTCGTCACTCCAAACCTGAAAATATTTAACAACGGGGGATGAGATAAATCTCAATAAGTAGACAACCTATACCCCACCTAGGCCAATGCGTACCCAGACGAGTCTAACGTGTAATTCACTAGCCAACGCAATCAATTTTTCACACAACAAACTTACCTCACCACGATTCCCATGCCAGCTCTGTACATTAGTCAAATCACATGAATATCAAAATAACTTATGAACACATCGCCATCATTCGGGCGCCAAATACACACGTATATTCACTCAATTCAATCACACTCAATTCGCATGCGTGGCCGAGCAACTTTCCATGACCTGGGTCAACACCCCACCGGTCAGCCCTCCAATCAAGCCGGGCTCCGTCCCTCACTAGACCTTTCACACTTTCTCACGACCCGCGTCATCACGCCTCAGGTCAGCCCTCAGATCAAGCCGGGCTCCGTCCCTCACTGGACATTTCACACTTTCACACGACCCGCGTCAACACGCCTCAGGTCAGCCCTTCGATCAATCCGGGCTCCGTCCCTCACTGGACATTTCGCATGCACATACACCACATCACAATTCGCCATTCTCACACGTATATTCAATCAATTCAATCACACTTAATTCGCATGCGTGGCCGAGCAATTCTCCGTCCCTCACTGGACATTTCACACTTTCACATGACCCGCGTCGACACGCCGCAGGTCAGCCCTCAGATCAAGCCGGGCTCCGTCCCTCACTGGACATTTCACACTTTCACACGACCCGCGTCAACACGCCTCAGGTCAGCCCTCAGATCAAGCCGGGCTCCGTCCCTCACTGGACATTTTGTATGCACATACACCACATCACAATTCGCCATTCTCACACGTAGTACAAATCCAATTCCAATCACAAACTCATCACACTAGTCCACCAATTCAACACTCAAGTCGGCCCAATCACACGTCAATTTCACCCATAAACGCCACAACAATCCAATCATCACACCCACATAAATCAACCACAATTTAAGCCTCGCAATCATCACAATTTAATCTAACAATTACGCACATACAAATATTGCCCACAATCCACGTTTAGCCCCTAAACCGGTACTAATCACACCCTAAACAAGTCTAAAAATACCCATTATACTAAGTAGGGTTTAGGAAGTCACTTACCTAAGTTTGGCCCGGGAAAAATCCACACAAGCTCAAAATGGCCCGGGTGAATAGTGACGACTCGGTGCGGGCGAGGGCACGGGGCTCGACCACGACTTGGCACACGGCCCGGCGACTCGGCCACGGGCAAGGGCAGCGGCCTAGTGCTCGGCCACGGCCGGGCCAACGACGGACACGGCTCGGGACGCTCGGACAACGGGCTCGGCCACAGCCGGCTGTTTAAGCCGTAGCTGGGCGCGGGCGAGTGGTGGGCGGGTCGGTCGGCCACGGCCTAGGCGGCCGAGGCTGAGGGCGACGGCGGCTGGGCGGCGGAGGCTCGGCCATGGTCGGGATATTCCGGCTAAGGCTGAGCTGGGTCGGTGATGGGTGGACCAGGCGGGCACGGCGGCTGCAGGTGGCTGGGCAGGGTGGGTGAGATCTGGGTGGTGGCAGGCGGAGTAGCGACGGCCGGGCCAGCAGCACGCGGCGGCTAGGCGAGCGACGGGGCCGGGGTGAACCGAAACAGGGGAGGGCATCGGGGGAGAAGAATAACAGGGGAAAGGAGGTGGTGGCGGCCAAGGGGGGGCAGAAGGGCGGCGTAGGTGGCTGAGGAGAGAGGCTGGGTGGCGGAGGTGGAGCAGCAGCGGCTGGAAAGGTGGCACACGGCGGCGGCGAAGCCAGGGAGCCGAAACAGGGGAAGGCGCCAGGGAAGAGAGAAACAGGGGGAGGGGAGGTCGCGCAGCGGCCGGAGGCGGTACAGCGGCGTCGCAGGCGGCGGGGCGAGGCCGGACAAGCTGGCCGGTGGCTCGGTGGAGCTTGGCCGAGGCGGACGCGGCGGTGAGCTGCAGTTGTGCGCGAACAGCGTCCGGTGGCTGTGCGTGCGACTGCGTGAGGCGGACCGCCGGCTGGCGGCGGGACGGATGTGTTGACACCTAAATTTTGCCTAGTCATTTAGGGTTTAATTGCATAAAAAATTATGGATTAATTTTTAACCCCTAAATCAAAAATATTTTCTTGGCATATAGGCATTAGGTGCATTTACATTAATAGGGCATGCTAGAACATATTTTCCTCGTTTATTTTCAAAAAAAAAAAAAAGGAAGAAAGCATGTGAAGGGCCTTTCCTCTTTGACCGTTCAACCCATTCACCAAAAGGGGCTCTGCCTCCTTCACTTACGCAAAAGAAGGAAAAGCCAAGGAGAAAAAAAAATAAAAGAAGAAGAAGAAGAAGAAGCAGCTTTTCTTCTGGCTTAGGGGACCGCGCAGTCCATTCACCAAAAGGGGGACGTTCTACGCATCCAAAAAGAGGCCAGAGGAAGCACACAAGAGGGGGGCATAGGAGATTGAGAAGGAAAAGGAAGAACAGTGGAAGTTACCGAGAAGAAAAAATAGAGGCACGGAGGGAGAGAGTTCCGAGGGAGAGCTCGAGAGAGCTAAAGGGGAGAAAAAACAGAATCGAGGAAGAGAGGAACCGGGAGTGGAACGAGAGAAAATAGAGAGAAAGAGGAGGTTTTTGGGTGGCTGGAACAGAGGGATCTTTTGGGGTGAGTCTTAAAAACTGAGAGTTCTCGAGGAGAAAGCGAGACGGAGAGCGCGAGAGAACTGGAGAGAACATCGGAGAGAACTTGAGGGCGAGATCAGAGACTGAGAGCTTCGCCCGCTCGCCGGAGCGCGGCCCGAGCAGCCGCCGAACCCTCCAGCCGTCGCGCCTCGCTTCGGTCAGCCCCGAACCAGGTGGGTTCTCATCCTTGTCTTCCCCTGTTTTCGCCCCACTTCCCCTGCCTCTCGGGTGCCGGGCACACCGAGCCTATTCGGTGGTCGCCCGGCTCCGTCCATGGAGGCTTACACTTGTTTCATGCTCGAATAAGTCGATTTAAACATTATAGGTCGAAAGTAAGCCCTGAGCTCTCTCAAAATCGAACCTGTAGTTCCGTTTCTCAGTCGCCTCCCACGTTCGATAAAATACCTCACCGAAACCTTATGAGCTTACAATGTAAAATCTGGTCGTGTTGATTTTTAGAGTTTCTTTGTAAACTGTAATGGATTTGTGGTGTAGTGAGGTTGTTTATAGTTTTACTCATCACATCTGAGCCAAAAATCACATTCAAGACCAATCTTAAGTCTCTGCTCGACCTCGCCTACCGCCTGTTTGACAAAAGGCTCGAGAGAGCTCCGAGTTTGTTTTTGCAAAACCGGCACCCCAAAGCTTTGTTATATGCTGGATTGGTTTTAATATGGTTACTGATATCAAGTTTTTTTGCGATTTTCATGTGTTTTACGGCACTCACGTGAGTCAGCCATGGTTGGTAGTGTCGCCGGAGGTGCTACCCCCTTTTACCGGAGCGATGCCCACGGTTGAGGCCTCGACCTTTAACCCTCTATCCCCATTTCGTGTGCGTTTATGCTTATTTGTTCAATTGTAAGTTCTGTTGTTGGGGTCGGGAGTTCGAGGGCCGGAAAATAGGGTTTTTGTTCGTCGGTGTCGTTTCTGTGGCCGGAATTGGTCGCCGGGACGTTGGTCGACGGCAGCTGCGTAAGGCCACCGTCCGCCGGCGGCGCTGGCGGCCCAAGCCGACGGTCGGCGGTGGGGCGCTCTCGGCGAAGTCACGGTGATGGCATGAAGAGTTCTCGGTGAAGGGCCATGGAAGAAGATCACGTGCATGGGCAAAAGGCACGTAGGGGAGGAGTTCTGGGAAAGACATGAAGAAGGAGATGAAGACCAAAAAAGACAAAATGGAAAAGAGAAAAAGAAACCCAAAAAAAGAAGAAAAAAAAGAAAAGAAAAGGAATTAAAAAAAAATCAGAAAAGAAATAGGAAAAATGGGGATCCCAGGCGAAACTGAGTGTCGGGTCAGGTAGTCAGGCGGATCGGGTCAGGGGATCCGGTCCGAAATTTTTATTTTATTAATAAAAATATTAAAAAAATTAATTAAAAAAATCCAAAAAACACGAAAATGTTTAAAAACTTAAAAAAATTAATTAAAAAATCTGAAAAAATAAAAAATTTCAGAAAATTCAAAAAAAATTAAAAAAAATAGAAAAATTCGAAAGAATTCCAAAAAAATCCAGAAAAATTAGGAAATGTTCAGAAATCATTTTTGGTTTAATTTCACTAGATTTTAGGTTAAAAAGAACTCAAAAAAAAGAAAAATGAGAAAAACCCTTTAAAAAATTCCCAAAAATCGGATAAACCATTAGGGCTTTACCTTAGTGCTTTTGATTGCCTTTTCCTCTCTAGAGACGATGCTAGGTCGCTGATTGTTTATTTTCTTTATGATTATCCAGTTACGCACTTTTAATACATTGATTATCATTTTCTATTTTTAGAACGGTTAGGTGGAATATTAGCTTTTTCGATAGGCTGCCCGGTACGTTAGTTTGCGAGCATTCAAGTTTAGGTACCGAAAGGGCACTAGTTAGATCGCTAGTGTAATCAAGTCCCCGAATTTTGGAATCTCTGGTTTCCGCATATATCGAGACGACACTCCTGCGTCTTGATTCAGGTTTCTAGCCAACTCTCGAATATGGCTAGTGGCGACTCCAATCGAATGCTTAATTTAGACAATTCTTGTCGCATGAGGTATGAGGCTTGGGAGTGCCTCGTCCCTTGATTAATGAACCATTTGGTTTGTCTTTCAAACGAATCAATTAACGTTCACATCCTTCGATTAATACCTCTTGGCCTAACTTAATCGGGACGGGTAGGTCGCGACAGGACGGCACGGCGGCTGGCGGGGCGGCGACGCCAGGCAGACGGCGAGTGGTGGTCGGCGGTCGAGCGAGCAGAAGAAAGCAGAAGTAGAAGCAATGGCGAAGGAAAGAGGAAGAGAGAAGAAGAAGAAAGAAGGAAAAAGGAAGAGGAAGAAGGAGAGAGAGAGAGTGAAGAAAGGGTTTGCATAGGGAAGGGGGGGTTTGACATGCAGGGGGAGAACGTGGGTGAGGGGACGTGTGCATGGGGGGGATGTGCGCGGGCAGGTGGGGGGAGAGACAGAGAGAGAGAGAGAGAGAGAGAAGAGAGAGAGAGGACAGGCGCAGGGGAGACATGCGCGCAGTGTGGGCGCGACAGAGGAGAGAGAGAGGACAAAAGTCAATTTTTGTCCTCGAGTGCGATCCAACGGTCACGATTCAAATCTGAAAACGATCTAACGGTCCACAAAAATCCTAATTAATAATTAGGAAAAAAGGCCAAAAGAGATCAAATAAAACACACTACGAGGGAAGTCTATTAGTCCAAATCCGCACCCGGTCAAAATTTCACTTTTCACCTATTCCGGGCAATATCGAGGCTGACCACAATAATATTGACACCGTCCAATTAAATTCGTCCTGGAACTCCGAGAAATTTGACACCAAAGTTTGGGCTCTAAATAACGGTAAAATTCGATTGAGTGCGTTTTAGCGAAATCTCTAGTTTAAAAATAATAACCCAAGAGTGATCAGTTCCGGGCGAGATTTTGTTATAAGCGCACTGACGAAATACACGTTTTATAAATCCCAAAAATGGGTCGAAATTCGGAATGTCACAAATTTTCCCCCCTTACAAAAATTTCGTCCTCGAAATTTACAACCCAACTCAATTAATCGAGCAAATGGGGGTATTGGTGTCGCATCAATTCTTCGCTTTCCCACGTAGCACCTTGGGTTCCATGGTGCTCCCAAATTACTTTGACCATCGGAATTGTCTTGTTCCGTAGCACTCGTTCCATTCTGTCCTCGATCCTTACTGGCCTTTCCATGCATGACACTCTGTCGTCCACGTCTATTTTTTCATAATTCAGCACGTGGGTCGGATCCGGCTCGTACTTTCTTAACATAGACACGTGGAACACATTGTGTACTTGAGATAAATTCGGCGGTAGCGCGAGACGATAAGCCAAGGTACCGATTCTTTCTAAGACTTCGAATGGACCCACATACCTCGGGCTCAACTTCCCTTTCTTACCAAACCGTGACAATCCTCTCATCGGCGACACTTTGAGGAAAACGTGGTCCCCCACTTGAAATTCCAAAGGCCTACGTCTCCGGTCCGCATAATTCTTTTGGCGGCTCTGAGCGGTCTTAAGCCTATCCCGAATCACCTTGACCGTTTCGACTGACAGCTGAACCAACTCGGGACCCATGATGCTCCTCTCACCAACTTCGTCCCAACAAACCGGTGTTGTGCAAGCTCTGCCATATAGCGCTTCAAATGGTGCCATTTTGATACTCTTCTGGTAGCTATTGTTGTAGGCAAATTCAACCAAATGCAACTGTTCCTCCCAACTACCTTTAAAATCCAATACACCTGCCCGCAACATATCTTTCAAAGTCTGAATTGTCCTCTCAGACTGGCCATCCGTTTGGGGGTGATAGGCCGTGCTAAATTATAACTTCGTTCCTAATGCCGTATGAAGACTTTTCCAAAAAGCGGCAGTAAATTTAGGATCACGGTCTGAGGTGATCGTAACTAGCACTCCGTGTAGACGAACTATTTGTCACACGTATATCTCAGCATATCTTTCTAGGGCGAAGTTCTTTCGCACTGGCGGAAAATGTGCTGACTTTGTCAATCGGTCGACGACCACCCAAATCGAATCATGACCCCTCTGACTCCTTGGTAATCCCATTACAAAGTCCATCATGATGTGTTCCCACTTCCACTCGAGGATTTCCAATGGCTGCATCATTCCACCCGGCTTGCAATGTTGTGCCTTCACTTGCTGACATGTTTAAACACTTGGCCACGTGCTTGGCTGCATCCACTTTCATGCCGTTCCTCTAATAATGTTGTCGCAAGTTCTGATACATCTTCGTACTACCCGGGTGAATACTATAATTACTACGGTGTGCTTCAGACAAAATCTCCTCCTTCAATTCTGCATCATCGGGCACACACAACCGTCCGCGGAACTTCAAAATCCCACCCTCGGATACTTGAAAGTCCGATTTCCTTTTTGTGACATCCATTCCCAGAATCTTCTGAATCTCCGGGTTCGTCGACTGTAAAGCCTTAATCTTAGTCTGAGTCTCTAGCTCAATCCTTAATGCTGCAAGAAGACTTGAGACATGACTCACTTCAAACTTAAATTCCGAATCCCGAACTCCCTCCAACAGAGTCCATTCCTTAACCATCATATGCGCGATGCTCGATTTTCGGCTCAGCGCATCCTCTACTTTGTTAGCTTTTCCGGTATGATACATAATCTCGCAGTCATAGTCCTTAAGGAGTTCCATCCAACGGCGCTGTCTCATGTTCAATTCCTTTTGGGAGAATAAGTACCTTAAACTTTGAGGGTCCGCATAAATATGAAATTTCTCCCCGCATAGGTAGTATCTCCAAATCTTAAGAGCGAAAATAATCACGGCCAATTCCAAGTCGTGCGTTGGGTAATTCTGCTCGTGCGGTCTCAATTGTCGCGATGTGTATGCCACCACTCTTCCGTGTTGCATTAGCACGCACCCCAGTCCTCTCAGCAACGCATCACTGTAGATTTCATATCCCCCGGGACCTGACGGTATTGTCAACACTGGTGCGGTCGTCAACCTCTGTTTTAACTCTTGGAAGCTCCTTTCGCACTTATCCGTCCATTCAAATCTCGTTTCTTTCTTTAATAACCGTTTCAACGGTGTCGCTAATGCCGAAAACCTCTCCACGAAGCGTCTGTAATAACCCGCTAGACCCAAGAAGCTCCGAATCTCGGTCACTGTTGTTGGCCTCGGCCAATTCGTGACGGCCTCAATCTTTGTCGGGTCCACTGCGATTCCTTCTCCAAATATCACATGTCCTAAAAACGCCACTCAATGGAGCCAGAATTCGCACTTGCTGAACTTAGTGTAGAGTGCGTGTTCCCTTAGGGTCCGTAGAACTTTTTCTAAATGTAACTCGTGCTCGGCGGAACTCTTCGAATACACTAGGATATCGTCTATGAACACGATTACAAATTGATCCAGAAATTCTTTGAATACCCTATTCATCAAATCCATAAAGGCAGCAGGGGCATTAGTCAATCCGAACAGCATTACTGTAAACTCATAGTGTCCATATCTTGTCCTGAATGCCGTTTTTGGTATATCCTCCTTCTTAATCCTCAATTGATGGTACCCCGTCCTCAAGTCGATCTTAGAAAATATCGATACTCCTTGCAACTGATCAAACAGGTCGTCTATCCTTGGTAGTGGGTACTTGTTCTTAATGGTCACTTGATTCAACTGTCTGTAGTCAATGCACAACCTTAACGATCCGTCCTTCTTCCTCAGGAATAAAATCGGCGCTCCCCATAGAGACGCACTTAGACGAATGAAGCCTTTATCCAATAACTCCTGCATTTGGACCTTCAATTCTTGCAATTCTGACAGTGACATCCTAAAGGGCACTTTCGAGATCGGTTCTATCCCTGGGGCTAATTCAACCACAAACTCCACTTCCCTCTCAGGTGGCAATCCCGGCAATTCCCGAGGAAAGACATCGGGAAGATTACATACCTCGGCTATGTCCTTTAGCCTTGGTTCCTCAACCAACTAGTCAGCCACAAAATGATTATCTTTCTATACCTCAAAGACAAAGCTCAATCCATCCAATTTCAATCCAACAGTCTCCCAAAACAAATCACCCCAGTTCTTTACAAAATCCGAAATTTCCAAGCAACATTCATCCTTCCAAACCCGTCCAAGAATATCATCAGTAATTCAAAAATCCTTAAACCGATTGCGCCTATTCACCATAAGTGATTATAAGTCTTACAAGACCACTCAAGCGATAACTTCAAAATCATCTCCTATTGCATCTAATATCATTACATAACGCATCTAGACTTTCAAGGCACATCCTCCGCTTCCTTCCCAGCCACAACATATACATTTCCTTACGTCCGTAGCTGATTCTGATTATTCTGCGGGGCAGCTTCCGCTTAATGTCCTACCTGCGGTCACTGCGATTGCATCAGTGGTATAATCTGTCGGTTCAGCAATTTCTCACTTGGTGACCTTGCTGTCCACATCCACAACATGCTCCACTTCTACCTTGGCAATGGCCATTCCTATGCCTCTTTCCACAAGACCGACATGCGGCGTTGGAGCAGTGGTTCGGCTTTCCAAAGTTTTTCCTTACCGGAGGGACAAGTCTCATATTTTCTGTCATAGACTCCTTCCCAAGTTCCTATTGTCCTTAATCGGCGTGTACCGCGATCCAGAAGCAGCAGCCCTTTCACTCATATCCATTTCAACCATCGAGCCCTTTCATATAGCTCATTGTAATCCCTTACGACTCAAGAGTACTAACTGACTACGGAGTTCCGGTTTCAATCCATCCCGGAACCTCCTTGTCCTATCCACATGGTCCTTGACCATCCTTGGTGCGTACTTAAACAACCTTACAAACTTGACCTCGTAATGATCGATTGACATCCGATTTTAGCGAAGCCGAAGAAACTCTTTTTTTTTTTTGGTTCTCGCGCACTCTCCAAAAGTACTTCCCATTGAAAGCCTCGACCACAGCACCCCAATACTTCAAAGCCTTTTTCCAACTCTTATATCCAAAGTGATGCAGCCTCAGGGTCACTTTTCCCATCGAACTTCGAAGGTTTCAATTTCAAAAATCGCTCAACCAGTTATTGCATCTGTCGACTGCATTAACTTACCCTTAACCTTGGTTCCCATCATTCCCATTAAAATTCCAACTTCTTCGAGTGCCCTCAGAATTCCATCCACTTTGGAATCCTCTGCAACTCCAACTTGCGGACCTACACGACCTTGACCTCGATTGCTCAAACTCACAGGGTTCACACCACTCACTTACCTGCTATAATTCCCCTTAGGAATTAAAGACCTAGGCCAACTACACCAGTCTAAAGCCCTAGGCAGTGAATCACAACAACAATTCGCTAAGCAGGCAGCCAATCACAAACAACACTCAATCACAACCAACAGAGTTTGTGCACTTACCTCAAGTCCTGACGCACCTGCACCTCACATGTTATTGTATAAAATCACTCAGCAATCACAATCAAACAGTTTGGGGTACGCATGGCACACAAGTCTCCTTAACTGTCTACCCCAAAGTCATCACTCCTTATCACTCCAGGCTTCGACCAACTTGGATCAAGCTGACCTTGCTCTGATACCAAATCAACCGGGATGTCACGCCCCGAACCCCAACGGGCTCGCGACACCCCTTCCACGGTCGTATTGATCGCGATGTCCCAAGACGCGTCGCCGACTCAAACGAAACACCCAATGATAAAGGCAAGCGGAAGCGAAATAGAAACAACCCAGACAATAAACAATGACGACAGGATAGCACTTACATAAATCAAACAATTGCTTACAACATTCATAAACATAGCATTAAATCACATTCATCAAAAGGGGCAGTGGTTGGGTAGCCTACTTCACTATACAAAAAGGGGACATCCACAAAAGGGATAAAGTATCAATATCCAACATCACTCCCGGTCTCCGACTCGCACGTGACGACTGTTCGTCACTCCAAACCTGAAAATATTTAACAACGGGGATGAGATAAATCTCAATAAGTAGACAACCTAAACCCCACCTAGGCTAATGCGTACCCAGACGAGTCTAACGTGTAATTCACTAGCCAACGCAATCCATTTTTCACACAACAAACTTACCTCGCCACGATTCCCATGCCAGCTCTGCACATTAGTCAAATCACATGAATATCAAAATAACTTATGAACACATCGCCATCATTCGGGCGCCAAATACACACGTACATTCACTCAATTCAATCACACTCAATTCGCATGCGTGGCCGAGCAACTTTCCACGACCTGGGTCAACATCCCACCGGTCAGCCCTCCAATCAAGCCGGGCTCCGTCCCTCACTGGACCTTTCACACTTTCTCACAACCCGCGTCATCACTCCTCAGGTCAGCCCTCAGATCAAGCCGGGCTCCGTCCCTCACTGGACATTTCACACTTTCACACAACCCACGTCAACACGTCTCGGGTCAGCTCTCCAATCAATCCGGGCTCCATCCCTCACTGGACATTTCGCATGCACATACACCACATCACAATTCGCCATTCTCACACGTATATTCAATCAATTCAATCAAACTCAATTTGCATGCGTGGCCGAGCAATTCTCCGTCCCTCATTGGACATTTCACACTTTCACACGACCCGCGTCGACACGCCTCAAGTCAGCCCTCGATCGCCGGCCCGTCGTCACTGGACATTTCACACTTTCACACGACCCGCCAACACGCCCGTCGCCTCGACTGCTCGGCCCGTCCTCACCGGATATTTCACACTTTCACACGACCCGCCAACACGCCTCAGCCGCCTTTAGATCAAGCCGGGCTCCGTCCCTCACTGGATATTTCACACTTTCACACGACCCGCGTCAACACGCCTCAGGTCAGCCTTTAGATCAAGCCGGGCTCCGTCCCTCATTGGACATTTCGCATGCACATACACCACATCACAATTCGTCATTCTCACACGTAGTACAAATCCAATTCCAATCACAAACTCATCACACTAGCCCACCAATTTAACACTCAAGTCGGCCCAATCACACATCAATTTCACCCATAAACGCCACAACAATCCGATCATCACACCCACATAAATCAACCACAATTTAAGCCTCGCAATCATCACAATTTAATCTAACAATTACGCACATACAAATATTGCCCACAATCCACGTTTAGCCCCTAAACCGGCACTAATCACACCCTAAACAAGTCTAAAAATACCCATTATACTAAGTATAGTTTAGGAAGTCACTTACCTAAGTTTGGCCCGGGAAAAATCCACACAGGCTCAAAATGGCTCGGGTGAACAGTGACGACTCGGCGCGGGCGAGGGCACGACGGGCGCGGGGCTCGGCCATGGCTTGGTACACGGCCCGGCGACTAGGCGCGGCGCTCGGCCACAACTGGGCACACGGCCCTGCGACTCGGCCATGGACAAAGGCAGCGGCCTAGTGCTCGGCCACGGCCGGGCCAACGACGGGCACGGCCGGGACGCTCGGGCAACGGGCTTGGCCACGGTGGGGCGAGCGGCTGGGGCACGGGCGAGTGGCTGGGCAGCTCGGCCACGGCTTGGGCAGCAGCAAGGAGAGAGCGACGGCGACGGCGGCTGGGCGGCGGAGGCTCGGCCATGGTCGGGATAGTCCGGCGGAGAAGGTTCCATGGATGCGCTAATTATAGAGAAGACTTCAATTGTGGATATTTCAAGTGCGTTGACGCTAAATTTTCGAATCAAGCGACGTCGGTGATCTTGGAACTACTTCAAGGAAGACATGAAGCTCGGCCTGTATTGATAGACGAGTTGGACGATGCTGACTCAATGCAAGCAGAAATCAAGGGTCTGGAATCTTTGGTGAAGCATTTGAAGAAGGAAGTATCAAGGATGAAAATTCAAAGAGATATTTATCGAGTTTTGCTTGTGTTGTTCTTGTCGGGTTTGGTCTGGTTTTTGGTCATATGTAACGTTGGTAATGAGAAGAAGCTTATGAGTCTACCATAGTTGAAGAATTGTATTGTGATAATTGGAGCAATAAATATTAGGCTTTGGAATGTGTTTATGCTTGAATAGTTATGGTAATTTTTGTGTATCTAAGTTAATGATCTATTTGTGATTGCTTGACTGGGCTGAATAGCTACATATGGTTGATTTGGTGGAAATGGTATTTTATGATGCAATTTGTGCATTATTGTTGATTGCGTCGAATGACCATATTTGGTCGATTTGATAAATGGTGTTTTAGGATGCAATTGGTCCATTATTGTGGGTTTATAAAGAGTAAGATGATTTGCAATTTCTGCTGCAGTTTTTGCAGCAAGCTGTAATGAACCTGGATTTTGTGGTTGGTGTTGGCTATCTTGCGTATGGTGTTAAGGACAGTAGAAGTTCCAAATAATTTTACGAATGATCGTTTGAGTGCCACAAATTAGTTAAAGTGAACACTTAAGTTCACTAATTTTTAAAAAGTTATAACCTAGGTTCCTCAACTTTTTAAAAGTGAGCACTTAGGTTCATAAACAAAAAAATTTGTAAGCTGTTGGTTTCACTT